>NC_137802.1:36809254-37409254 GCF_963383645.1 Muscardinus avellanarius
AATAAAGATAAAAGAGGGCTGATATGTACCTCAGAGGTAGAATGCCCCTATGGATCAATCCTCAGCAACACACACACATGCCCCAAATAAACAGAGTGGATGGGTATTTAAAAAATATTTAGAAGCCGGGCATGGTGGCGCACGCTTGTAATCCCCACGCTTGAGAGGCGGAGACAGGAGGATCGCGCAGGTTCAAAGCCAGCCTTGCTGGCTTAAGAGACCCTGTTTCCAAATAAAAAGTATAAAAATAGGTCTGGGAGTGTAGCCCAGAGGTAGAAGGATTTCCAGGAACCCCAGTACAACCAAAAAATAAAAATAAAAAATAAAAATAAATAAAAATAAAAATATTTAGGAAACAATCTTCATTTTTTCCCAAATAAGAAATTCCAACATATTTATAAGCAGAATTATTTCTAAATATTTCCTGGGAAATTTGAGAAACAAATGTTTTCAACTATGTTAGGGGTAGGGAGAGGCTAAGGTTCATAGGGATTACTGAAAAATATGGGAGCCACTTGTATTTTATGTCTTTTCTGAATCTGGATAGATCCACAGTTTTCTCATCTGTAAAATGAAGTGCTTGGGCAGAAAATAATCTATCCCTACCAAGTTTTCTGGTACTGAAACTTGTAAGTCATATGTTTTTCTTTTATAAATAAAACCCCAAAGGGTTATTAAAGTACAGTGTGTGTGTGTGTGTGTGTGTGTGTGTGTGTGTGTGTGTGTTACTGGGGAATGAACCCAGGGCATTCTACCTCCAAGCTACAACTCTAGCCCTATTTTATTTCTGTATTTATTCATTCATATATTTATTTTCTTATTTTTTGGCACCAGGGATCAAATCCAGGGGCATTCTACCTCCAAAACTACACACCCAGACCCATTTTTCATTCTTTATTTTGAAACAGGGTCTAAGCTGTAGAGGGCCTCACTAAGTATCTGAGACTGGCCAGGAACCTGTGATCCTCCTGTCTCAGTCTCCCAAGTACTAGGATTACAAGCATGTGCCACCATGCCCAGCTTTATTTTTATTTTGAAAGAGTCTAGATAAATTGGTAAGAGTCTCTCTACTTGTTGCAGCCATCCACAAACCTGTGATCCTCCTGTTTCAGCCTTCCAACTACTGGAATTACAAGTGTGCACCACCATACCTGGCACTAAAGTACATTTTAACCCATCAAGGACCTTAAAGGTACTTTACATAAACAAGCCAGCCAAAAAAAAATTAACATATTTTTACACCTCCATAAAAATATGTTAATAGTGTCTGTACAAAACACAATATTCTCTGATTTTGTGTGATATCGGAGGGGTGTGTGTGTGTGTGTCTGTGTGTGTCACTAAGTTGTGGATGGCCTCATTAAGTGGCTGAGGCTGGCTATGAACCTGTGATCTTCCTGTCTCAGCCTCCCAAGCACTGCATCACAAGCATGTGCCACCACACCTGGCTGAAATCAGAGTATGAAATCTCAATTTAGGGTGAAATATAATTCCAGCTTTAATTTTGCTATTTTTATTTCAAATCCAAACCTCAATTTGATGGCCACTTTTTTTTTTTTTTTTTTTGCCATACTAGGGATGGAACCCAAGGGCATTCTAACTCTGAGCTATACCCCAGCTCTATATTTTTTTTGGGGGGTGGTACTGGGGTCCTGGAAGCCCTCTACCTCCGGGCTACACTCCCAGACCTATTTTTACATTTTTATTTGGAAACAGGGTCTCCTAAACCAGCACACATGGCTGGCTTCGAACCTGTACAATCTTCCTGTCTCTGCCAACCAAGCAGGGGGATTACAAGCATGCGCCACCACACCCGGCCCCCAGCTCTATTTTTTATTCTTTATTTTGAAACAGGGTCTCAGTTACAGAGGGCCTCACTAAGGCTGGCCTCGAACATGCGATCCTCCTGTCTCAGCCTCCCAAGTACTGGAATTATAAGTGTTTACCACGACGCCAAGCTTCCACTTTATCATTTGAATCCTTTTTCCAGTTTATATGTGAATCAAAATATATCTCATTTCCCAGCCAGGCGTGATGGCGCACGCTTGTAATTCCCACACTTGGGAGGCTGAGACAGGAGGCTCGTGCAGGTTCAAAGCCAGCCTCAGCTGGCTTAAGAGACCCTGTTTCTAAACAAAATATGAAATAGGTCTGGGAGTGTAGCCTGGAGGTAGAAGGCCCCTGGGTTCCATCCCCAGTACCCCCCCCAAAAAAAAAGTATAGATAGATAGATAGATAGATAGATACACATATATAGTTTCCCTTCTTACCATCTTCTTACCATCTTCTTACACATCTTCTTACCATCATCTTCATATAGGTTTCATTTAAAAAAAAAAAAAAGGCTTCCTTGAATGGCAAATAATCAGGGTTGTACTACACTAATGAGTATTTTTCCCCCTCTGGTACTGGGGACTGAACATTCCATCTCCCAGCTATACCCCCAGCTCTAATATTTAATTATTTTTTTCTTTTGTATAACTGGGGATCAAACCCAGGGGCATTCTATCTCCAAGTTACACCCCTAGTCCTATTTTTTATTCTTTATTTGGAAACAAGGTCTCACTAAGTTGCAGAGGGCCTGACAAGTTGCTGAGGCTAACCACAAACCTGCAATCCTTCTGTCTCAGCCTCCCAAGTATTGGGATTACAAGCATGCACCACCTTGCCCGACTCATTTTTTATTTTTTAATTTATTTTAATTTATTTATTTTTGCAGTACTGGGGATGCAACCCAGGAGCTTTCTACTTCCAAGTTATACCACCACGCCCTCCATCCTATTTTTTAGTATTTTTTATTTTTTAAGTTTTTTTGCGGTACTGGTGGTGGAACCCAGGAGCATTCTACCTCGGAACTACATCCCCATCCCAATATTTTAGTCTTTTTATTATAAAAGAGTCTCGCAGAGTTGCAAAGGGCCTCGCTAAGTAGCTGAGGCTGCCTGTGAACTGCGATCCTCTAGTCTCCGCCTCCCCAATGCTGGGATTACAAGCTTGAGCCACCATGCCTGGCTCATTTTTTATTTTTGAAAGAGGGTTTCACTAAGTTGCAGAGGGCCTCTTAAGTAGCTGAGGCCGGCTACAAACCTCTGATCCTCCTGTCTCAGCTTTCCCAGTACTGGGATTACAAGTGTGCACCACCACTCCTGGCTCACTAATGACATTTTGGGAGGACATTCTCCAGTTTTTAAATTGTTTCTTCAATTCTGTACCTACATTCGTTAAGGAAAATGTTAAGTCCCAAATATTACTAGTCTGATGCTAAGTTTCTTCACTTTGGTAAATATTTCCATTTTAAGCAGGAAGCTTTAAGTGTCTTTAAACAGTGTCAAAATGACATTTCATTAGCTGTTTTCTATGATAGTTTACAAAGAGTAGAAAGAAATACTCTAAAACGTTAATGCTGTTTATCCCTGGGTGGTGGTATTACACGCCATTTTATTTTTAACATTTCCCAAAAAGCTTTATTCCCTTGTTAATTGAACAGTATTTTAAAAATCAATTTTAGATACCTTATAAAGTATGAGACATCAACCCAATCTACTTTTACATGCGGTCTCTTAAAGGTTTTTCTGTTTGTAAGCTGCTGCTTTAACAGAAGAATGGTTTGATCAGGTGTCTATTAGGTTGAAGACAAAACGGCTCTATTTTCTAGGCCCTTTTTTCATTTGGGTTCTTGAGAAAATCCAAGACGCGAGTTTGAACTTAATTGCAGTGAATTTTGCAGTAGTGAACTTTTGGGGTGGTCAGAGTAACACCTTTCATTACAACTATTAGCTGATAAAAGCCTCTCAGGTTTACCAATGTTTTCAGAGACTTGGTAGTCTCCTCTGTCTTTACTTCAAAACAATTCCATTGAAAAGAAACGCAATTGCAAACTGGCTCTATTTCAAGCCCATAAGAATCAGAACTGGGATGAAAGGCAAAGCCTTGACCTTTCTATTTTAGACTTTCATCTGGGTAGCGAAGCCATCTGCTTTTCCCCCATCTCCCACCCCATCAACTTAATGGACTGAAAATAGTACACCTCACTGCAGTTTTATCCAACCAGCCTGACTTTTCCACTTTACCGAATTAGGACCTTCACCTGAAGGCTCGCCGGCGGGGGGCGGGGGGGCCACCTACCTTGCCCTTCCCTCCCTCCCTCCCTCCCAATTCCTCCCCACCTCCCTCAATGAGGAGCTGTCGGACGTCTCCGAGATCCTGGACTCCCGCGTCCTAGGCCGCCGGCGACGCTTTCCGCTGGCCGGCCGCGCGGCGGGCTGGGGGCTGGGGGCTGGCGGGCTGGGGTCCCGGGGTCCCGGGGTTCCGCGGCCGGGCCAGCCCGCGGGGTGCGCAGGCGTCGCGTCCCCGCCGCGCGGCGCCGCCCGGGCTGGGGAAGCCGGCGAGGCCCGGCGCGCGAGCCCGGCGTGGGCGAGCCCCGGCCGCCGCTACTTAACTATTTGTAGAGCTGCTGCAGGCACAGGTCCAGGCTCTCGCCCTCCACCTCCTCGCGGGTGATGCGCTCCGACAGCGGCCGCGGCAGCGGGGGCAGCGGCGGCAGCTGGGGCTGCGGCGTCGGCGGCGCTGCCGGGTGCCCCGCGGCCGCCGCCTCGTCCGCCGCCGCCGCCGCCGCCTCGTCCTCCGCCGCCGCCTCCTCGGGCTCGGGCTCGGGCTCGGGCTCCGGCTCCGGCTCCCGCTCGCCCTCCTCCGCCGCCGCGGCCGCCGCCTCCGCCGCGGCTTCCTCCCCCGCCGCCTCGGCCGCCTCGGCCGCCACCAGTTCAGGCTCGGGCTCGGACTCGGCTTCGGGCTCCGGCTCGGGCTCGCCGCCGCCGCACGGACCGCGGAACTCGCCCAGGAACAGCTCCAGGAAGCGCCGGTAAGTTTTCTCCTCGGGGCTGCAGCCGGCCATGGCTGCTCATGCCCGGGCCCACCGGGAGGGGGTGGGGGAGAGCCCGGCAGGAGGGGCCGCCTCGGCCGCGGCGCCCGCTACGCCGGCTAACGGCCGCCCGGGCGCGAGCGATCAGCACTGGGCTGCCTGGAGAGGGCTCCGCAGGCGCGCGCGCCCCCGAGCCCGACGTGCGCGCCCCCGCGACGGGGGCGGGGCGCGCCGCCGCGCTCGGGTCTGGAGGGAAAGTTGGTGGCTGGCGGGCGCGCGCGCAGGGTCCGGCGGCGGCCCACCCTCCGTGCCTACCGAGAGCTCAGCCCACGCTGCCTGGAGACTGTCGCCATGGCAACCGGTCCTAATTAAGAATTTCAGGGTCCCTCCCGTCGAGTCTGCGGAGTCTTAAGGACACTGGACGTGTGTGCTCTCTCCAACTTCGGATGTCTTAATTGGATTGGAGACCCTTTCACCATGTTGTTTAAGAGTGAACTAAGACATCTCCAAGTCTAGCTGTTGGTTCGTACTTGGATTGCATTTACTTCCGTTTCCAGCCTTGCCTTAAAATATTGGTTGAAAGACACCACCACATTGTGAACACCTTTTGCTGATGACACTCATTGAATAAGTAGTTGGGGAGAGATGGGCCCAGAAACACCTATTAAGTGTTAGGTTCCTTTGCATAGGTTCTCTCATTGGATCCTATGAAATGGTGCTATCATTTTCAAGAAGATGAAACTGAGCCGGGCATGGTGGCGCACACTTAGATCCCAGTACTTGGGAGACTGAGACAGGAGGATCGTAGATTCGAAGCCAGCCTCAGCAACTCAGTGAAGCTTTCAGCAATTTAGTGAGTCCTTGTTCCCAAATAAAAAATAAAATAGGCCGGGCGTGGTGGTGCACGCTTGTAATCCCCGCGCTTGGGAGGCAGAGACAAGAGGATCGCGCAGGTTCGAAGCCAGCCTCGCTGGCTTAAGAGACTCTGTTTCCAAATAAAAATATTAAAAAAAAAAAAAAAGGTGTCTGGGAGTGTAGCCCAGAGGTAGAAGGATTTCCAGGACCTTCCCCCCACAGCACCACCAAAATTAATAATAATAATAATAATAATAATAATAATAATAAATAAATAAATAAATAAGGTAGGTCTGGGGGGTATCACCCGAGGTTGAAGGCTCCTAGCTTTCATCTCTCACACATACACACACAGATGAAACTGAAAATTAAGATAGTAATTTGCTGGGTATGGTGGCACGTGCTTGTAATCCCCACGCTTGAGAGGTGAAGATAGGAGGATCGTGCAGGTTCGAAGTCAGGCTTACTGGCTTAAGAGACCCTGTTTCCAAATAAAATATAGTAAAAAAAAAAAAAATAGGTCTGGGAGTGTAGCCTGGAGGTAGAAGGGTTCCATCCCTAGTACCACCAAATAATAATAATAATAATAATAATAATAATAATAATAATAATAATTTACTTGCTTCAGGGTCTCAAAACTTTTAACCATGGTGTTTGAATTAGAACCCAGATTAGTCTCCAGCACCATATAGACCCTTTTCACTTAACTCTGTCTCTGAAAATTCAGCAGTGTGTTGTGTCCATGTAAATGCCTTTTTTTAGGGCTTTGTAGTTTACAAGTAGTGTTCACCGCTGTAATCCTTACCACAGCCCCTGGAGGTAGAGGATATTACCATTATGGTTCTCTGGCATGGATAAGGAAACCAAGCCTTAAAGACCTGGTGACTTTGCTCAAGGTCACAAGCAAGTGAGGCGGCATGGATTCAACCCACAACCGAGAGTCCATAGATCTCACCCATTTCTTTTCCCTCACACCACAACTCCCCTCCTTAGTTTCTACATAATGCATATTATACCGTATTACATAATATGTATTTTTATCTATATTTTGTTTGGTCTTCTTCCCCACCCCCTCCTGTATCTTTTTTCTTTCTTAGGTTGGAACTGAAGCAACTTTAAATGATTCTAATTTTCTTACCAAGCTACACACAAACCTATTATTTTCAAGGCTTACTGAGGGGGTTGGGAGAGGGAGAAGCTGTGTTGTTATACAGCTGTACAGATGATAGCATCATTACTGCATACTGCCATGTCCATGGCAACATATAATTCAGCAGAAACAGTGATTCTTTCTCTACTTTGAAAAACATGTTCTCACAAATTTTCCACCCATCCACTCCATTTATTGTTTCTGGGTTTCAGTTGGATTTAGGGTCTGAAATACCATTTCTAGTCAGTTATTAATGGCAGAAGAGGGAGTCTCCTCGCCAACTGTTTTCATATAATACTGTGTTCTAAATCCCTGACCTGATACTGTTATTTTAAGATTAAGTTGGTTGAGCTCACTAATGTACATGTAAAACAGAGTTCCATGCTTTCTCCTAGTTTGAGATTAAATATATGATAGAAAGTATGTAATGAGTAATGCACTTGAGTCTCTAAAACTACATTTTTTCCTCAAATAGACAAACCCAATAAGTCTGTTTCCAGATATTTTAAGTGTATTTATATGTGTTTTGTTTAAAACATCATCAGTATAAAGCAACTTCTCTGTAAGATGCCAAGAAAGCCTTTAAACTCATTTGTCTTTGTTTTTCAATCCACCTGTTCATTTCCATTTCAGACTGTCTAGCAAAGATTGACAAAACCAGGCTTGATGGCGCATGCTTGTAATCCCAGTACTTGGGAGGCTGAGACAGGAGGATCACAGGTAGGTTCACAGTCAGCCCCAGCTACTTAGCGAGGCCCTCTGCACTTAATGAGACTATTTCAAAATAAAAAGAAGCCGGGCATGGTGGTGCACACTTATATCCCAGCATTTGGGAAGCTGAGACAGGAGGACTGAAGTTTGAGGACAGCCTCAGCTACTTAGTGAGGTCCTATGCAACTCAGTGAGACCCTGTTTCAAAAATGAAGACTAAAAAATAGGGCTGGGGGTGTGGCTCGGAGGTAGAATGTCTCTGGTTTCCATCCCTAGTACAATAAATAAATAAAATAAATAAATAAATAAATAAATAGAATAAGACTAAGAAATAGGACTAGAGCTGGTTATGGTGGTACACGCTTGTAATCTCAGCATTCAGGAGGGTGAGACTGGAGGATCATGGTTCGTGGGCAGCCTCAGCTACTTAGTGAGGCCCTCCACAACTCAGTGAGACTCTGTTTCAAAATAAAGAATAAAAAACAGGGCAGGGGGTATAGCTCAAATGCCCCTGAGTTCCATCCTCAGACCTGCAAAAAAAAACAAAACAAAACAAAACAAAAAACAGAAAGAAATAGGGCTGGGAGTATAGCTTAGAGGTAGAATTCCCCTGGGTTCAATCCCCAACAACACACACACACACACACACGCACACACACACACACACACACACACACACACACAAAGATTAACAAAAGTTTTTAGGCTGCAAATATAAATGTCCAGTTTTATATTCTCTCAACTGTTAATATCTTAGAATTGGACATGATGACATTTAGAGAGTTCATAGCTGTCAACTGTAACAATTTATATCAAACCACACCTTACTTCTTAGTGAACTTGCCTCCCTCATCTAGATGACATTTGTGACATTAATTTTATGACTCAACCCACGTATCAAAGGGAAATGATATATGTTGGTGAAACATGACTTCTAAGAGTAAAAGAAAAAGCCCACACCTCTCTATTACTATAAATGAGAGGCGTGTTTGCTTATATTAATAAAGATATTCCTTTACAAAGATCAATATGAATCCTATTGCCTCCATTTGACAAAAGTAGCTTTACCAGAAGATTGCTAAAAACAGTGCTAGGATCTCGGAGCAGCTGTGTAGGATGACTTTGCCATTGTTAATAAATCTTGAGAGTCATTATTTTGCACCGCTTTGCTTCCCTTTTCTCTCTGCTTACACCTCTCTAGTACCCTTTCTTCTTATTATAAAGATACCAAGCTATGAAAAGCATAATGTATATTAAGGGCACTTAATGTCTCTGAGATCTTTTCCTTCTAAGCCTTAGCTCTTCAAAGAACATGCACAATGTCCATTCATAGAAATTATATTTATTTATTTTTGGTGATATTGGGGATTAGACCCAGAGGTGTTCTACTACTGAACTGCACCCCTGGCTTTGTGTATGTGTGTGTGTGTGTGTGTGTGTATGTGTTATTGAGGACTGAACCCAGGGGCATTCTACCTCTGAGCTACACCCCCAGTCCTATTTTACTTTATTTACTTTTTGTGGTACTTGGGATTGAAAACCCAGGGGCATTTTACTTCAGAGCTACACCCCCAGCCCTATTTTTTCTTTATTTTGAAATAAGGTTCTTTATTTTGAAATAGGTTGCGGAGGGCCTCACTAAGTAGATGAGGCTGGCCACGAACCTGCAATCCTCCTGTTTGAGCCTCCCAAGTACTGAGATTACAAGTGTGCACCACTATACCCAGCTTTAAATTTTACTAGTTTTTTTTTTTTTTTTTTTTTTGGTACTTGGGGGTGGAACCCAGAGGCTTTCTACCTCTGGGCTATACTCCCAGACCCTTTTTTTATATTTTATTTGGAAACAGGGTCTCACTAAGTTGCTGAGAGCCTCACTAAGTAGCTGAGGCTGGCTTCGAACCCGTGCGATCCTCCTGTCTCAGCCTCCCAAGCGCGGGGATTACAAGCGTGCGCCACCACGCCCGGCTTTTTACTAGTTTTAAAAGGCAACAAAGTGCCTGGAATGTTGGCACATGCTTGTAATCCCCGTACTTGGGAGGCTGATATAGGAGAATCACAGGTTCAAAGTCTGCTTCAGCAAGTAGTGAGACTCATCAAACTAGTGAGACCCTATTTCAAAAATAAAAACGAAGTAGGGCTGGGGGTGTAGTTCATAGGTAGAATGCCTCTGGTTTCAGTCCCCAGGACCACAAAAATAAATAAATAATGAATAAATAAATAAATGGCAACAAAGTCATCAAAATGTGTTTTAAACTTTTAATGTTTTAACTATTAATAATTTTTATCTAACATAGTCTTGTTTTTATTCTTTATTTTGAAACAAGTCTCACTAAGTTGCAGAGAGCCTCACTAAGTAACTGAGGCTGTCTCACTAACTGCGGCTACTGTGAACCCTGATCCTCCTGTCTCGGCCTCCTGAATGCTGGATTAAAAGCGTGCACCACCAAGTCCGGCTTTAACATAGTTTTTTTTTTTTTTTTTTTTTTTAAGGACTGGGGATGGAACCCAGAGTCATTCTACCTCCAAGCTATACCCCAGCCCTATTTTTTAAATTCTTTATTTTGAAACAGAGTCTCACTGAGTTGCAAAGAGCTTAAGTAGCTGAGGCTGTCCTTGAACAACATCCTCCTGTCTCAGCCTCCCAAATGTTAGGATTACAAGCATGCACCACCACACCCAGCTTAACATAATTCTTTAAGCAACCAAAATTGTTTTGGATTTACTATGACACCCTTACAAAGGAGGAAGAAGGTAGGGATTGATGGTAATTTGATGATGGTACTATAAATGGCTAACATGGTGTATTCCTTCTTTAATGAATAACTCTTCTAAATTGACTATATGAAAAAAGCTTATGTCAACCTTTTGCTACTAGTTTTCACTTTACAAAAACCAAAAAGTGGTTCAATGGTAGTAATATTTACCATTATCATCTAACTTTAATTATCTTTAGTACTTTCTTAAGTACATATAAGAACTCAAAAATGCTATTAAGCATGTCCTATTCTAGTCAGCAGATGCCCATTCATCACTCTAGAGCATTCACTTAAAAAAACAGCTACTTTTAAAAAATAAAATAGAAACAGGAAACTAAATATGAAATTCTTTATGAAGGTGTTTTCTATGCTAGATAGTACTGCATACTGTATTCTTAGCTGAGCTAATGGAATTGAGCCATAATGACATTTGTGGCTAGAAGGGAAGATGGAAATGATTCCATTAACCTAGGGTGCTGTAACATATGGTAATCATAGGTGGTAGAATAGCTGTGTCCGACAAGGGCAGAAGTAAGCCATGTGGCACAGACATTATCAATTACCACACATGGTAACCATGCTGACACAATGCATCCTTTCCAGGAAGGAAATGATCTGAGGGCATATGAAGTGGTTTGCAGCTTTATGAAAGAGTGATCTATAAATGACATATCTGGCACCAATATAGCACACATGGTTCTTAGAAATTCTGCAAACTAAGGATTAAGATTTGATGACCCTCTACATACCTAAGGAGAAATACAATATATTGCAGTTATTTGCACAAAGGAAACAAATTTAAAATATGCATATAAAAAACTTAGGTCCTTCCCACATAAAATTATTTTTAAATATCCTTTTAAATTGTCATGAAATTCTGAAAATTTGTATGCCCAGAAATATACACCAATTATTTCATTATTCTAAGGTATAAAGCCCATAAGCAACATCAATAAAAAAAAAGTTCAAGAATAGATTAGGGAGAGAGAACAGTAATTATTTTTTACAGCATTGCCAAAAATATTGAGTTGGAAGAAAATGATAAAAATTGTGTTTTAAGAAAATTTAATACTGGCCAGGCGTGGTGGCGCACACCTGTAATCCCCATGCTTGGAAGGCGGAGACAGGAGGATCACGCAGGTTCGAAGCCAGCCTCGCTGGTATAAGAGACCCTGTTTCCAAATAAAAATATAAAAATAGGTCTGGAAGTGTAGCCCAGGAACCCCAGTACCACCAAAAAAGTGTGTGTGTGTGTGTGTGTGTGTGTGTGTGTGTGTGTGTGTGTGTGTAATGCTGCCGGGTGTGGTGGCGCAGGCTTGTAATCCCAGCATTTGGGAGACAGGAGGATCATGGTTCAAGAACAGCCTCAGCTACTACTTAGTGAGGCCCTTTGCAACTCAGTGAGACCCTGTTTCGAAATAAAGAATAAGCCAGGCGTGGTGGTGCACGCTTATAATTCCCAGCATTCGCGAGGCTGGGACCAGAGGATTGTGGTTCGGAGACAGCTTCAGCTACTTAGTGAGGGCTTCCACAAATCAGACCCTGTTTCAAAATAAGGAATTAAAAATAGGGCAGGGGAGCCTGGAGTGGTGGCGCACGCCTGTAATCCCCCCCCCCTGCTTGGGAGGCTGAGACAGGAGGATCGCACAGGTTCAAAGCCAACCTCAGCTACTTTAGTGAGGCTCTCAGCAACTTAGTGAGACCCTGTTTCCAAATAAAATATAAAATAGGTCTGGGAGTATAGCCCAGAGTTAGAAGGCCCCTGGGTTCCGTCCCCAATGCCACCAAAAAAAAAAAAAAAAATAGGGCAGGGAGTGTAGCTCAGAGGTCAAATCCGCCTGGGTTCCATCTCCAGACCCGCAAAAAAAAAAAAAAAAAAAAAAAAAAAACAAATAAAGGATAAAAAATAGGGCTTGGGGTATAGCTCAGAACTAGAGTGACCCTGAGCTTCATTCACAGTTCTGGGGGAAAAAAAAAAAAAAAAAAAAAAAAATATATATATATATATATATATATATATATTGCACGCTTGTAATCCCTGCACTTGGGAGGCTGAGACAGGAGGATTACACAGATTCGAAGCCAGCCTCAGCTACTGAGTGAAGCTCTCAGCAACTTAGTGAGACCCTGTTTCCAAAAAATATATATAAAATAGGTCTGGGAGTATAGCCCAGAGGTAGAAAGCCTCAGGGTTCCACTCCCAGTACCACCAACGAACAAACAAAGAATAAAAAAAATATAGGGCTGGGGGTAACCTTGAAGGTAGAATGTCCCTGGGTTCCATCCCCAGTACCACAAAAACAAAAAGAAAAAAGAAAATTTAATGTGCAAGGGGGTGTGGTGGCACACACTTGTTCCCAGTATTTGGGAGGCTGAGACATGAGGGTTGCAGATTTGTGGCCCATCTCAGCTACTTAGTGAGGCCCTCCACAACTTAGACCCTGTTTCAAAATAAAGAGTTAAAAATAGAACTGGGGTGTGCTTGGGGGTAGAATGCCCCTCAGTTCAATTCTTGGTACTGCAAAAAAAAAATTAATGTACAAATATTTTTTTCAGATCACTGCAGGATGAACTGAAGAAGAGAGATGAAAGGTGGAATTGGTTGTGCAATAGATCGTGAGAGTACAGAAAAGAATGGTGTCAGTGGAAAGAAAGATGAACAGAAGAAGCTAAAAGACCAAGCACTCCAGGAGATCTGAAATTGTTTTTATTTTATTATCTTTTTTTAATTTTTTTGGTGGGTCTGGGGATGGAACCCAGAGGCATTTGACCTCTGAGCTACACCCCCTGCCCAATTTTTTTTATTCTTTATTATGAAACAGGGTCTCACTGAGTTGCAGAGGGCCTCACTAGGTAACTGAGGCTGTCCGCAAACCGCGATCCTCCGGTCTCAGCCTCCCGAATGCTGAGATTATGAGCGTGCGCCATGCCCAGCTAGATCTGAAATTCTAAGAAGGCATCTGAAGATGCCAGTTGGTAAGACCTGGCATCCCACCCAGAGAAGCTCTCAGTGGCTTTACCAGTTACCTACTGGTGGGAGGGGGAGTATATATATTCTAACCCAAACCTCAGTGGCTAGAACAAAAAACATTTTACTGTGTTTCTGAGGTCCTTAGGTTGAGTGGTTCTCCTTGGGGGCGGTCTCAGGAAGTTACAGCCAGGTAGCAGTTAGTGATTTACTTGCACTATACTTTTTTTTTTTTTTTTTTTTTTACACTCTCTCCCTTTGAGCTACAATCCCAGACCTAGTTCTTTTTTTTCTTTTTTTGGTATGATACTTGGGATTGAACCCTGTGGTGTTCTGTCTTTGAGCTACTACCCCACTATGCTCAGCCCTTTTAATTTTGAATCAGGGTCTCCCTAAATTACAGCATGCTGACCTCAAATCTGTAATCCTTTTTTTTTTTTTTTGCAGGTCTGGGGATGAAACCCAGGGGCATTTGACCTCCTCCATCCCCTGCCCTTTTTTTTTTTTTTTTTTTTTTTTGAAACCGGGTCTCACTGAGTTGCAGAGGGCCTCACTAAATAGCTGAGGCTGTCTGTGAACTGCGATCCTCTGGTCTCAGCCTCCTGAATGCTGGGATTACAAGCATGCGCCACAACGCCTGGCTTCAAATCTGTAATCCTTTTGTCTCAGCCTCCCAAGTACTGGGATTACAGGCAAGTGCCACTACATTGTACTGAGAGTCAGACTTCTTACATAATAACTCAGGTGTTCTGAGCCAGACATTGTAACAAAATCACAGAATTTGGGAGGCTAAAACAGGAAGATTGCAAGTTTGAGGCCAGCATATAAAAACCAGAAGGTTGGGCGTGGTGGTGCACGTTTGTAATCCCAGCATTCGGGAGGTTGAGACCCTCTGGTAACAGCCTCTGAATTGTGGTTCACAGACAGCTTCAGCTACCTAGTGAGGCCCTCTGCAATTTAGTGAGAACCTGTTTCAAAATAAAGAATAAAAAATAGGGCAGGGGGTGTAGCTCAGAGGTTGAATGTCGCTGGGTTCCATCCCCAGACCCGCAAAAGAATAAATAAATTAATTAAAAATTTAAATCAGCTGAGGGTACAGCTCAGAGTTAGAACACCAGGGGCATTCTACTTCCAAGCTATACCACCATTCAGTTTGTTTGTTTGTTTGTTTGTTTGTTTGTTTTGGGTACTGGGGGTTGAACCCAGGGCATTCTACCTTCAAGCTACACACCCCAGACCTATTTTTTTATTCTTTATTTTGAAAGAGGGTCTCACTGAGTTGCAGAGGGCCTCACTAAGTAGCTGAGGCTGTCTGTGAACCGTGATCCTCCAGTCTCAGCCTCCCGAATGCTGGGATTATGAGCGTGCACCACCACACCCAGCAAGTATATATATATATATATATGGGTTACTGGGGATGGAACCCAGGGGCATTCTACCTCAGAGCTACACCCCCAACCCTAGTTTTTACTCTTATTTTGAAACAGGGTTTCACTGAGTTGCAAAGGACTTCACTAAGTGGCTAAGTAAGGCTGTCCGTGAACTGTGATCCTATGGTCTCAGCCTCCCAAATGCTGGGATTACAAGTGTGCACCACCAGGCCCGGCTTGTTCTTTATTTTTGAAACAGGGTTTCACTAAGTTGTGGAGGGCCTAAGTAGCTTCAAACTTTTGATCCTCCTGTCTCAGCCTCCTAAGTACTGAGATTACAGGAATGAACCAACACACCCAGTGATGAGATGCCATTAAAAAAAAAATCAAATTAGCAAAAAACAAAGAACATAATACTGTGCTGTCACAAGTATGGAAAAACAGGCACTCTCAAATATCACTGATGGAGGTATGAACTAACTGATAATCTCTCAAGGGGACAATTGGCAACATCTGTCAAAATGTTAAATGCATAAACCAGGCGTGGTAGCGCACGCTTGTAATCCCGGCATTTGGAAGGCTGAAGCAGGAGGATCGAGGTTCGTGTACAGCCTCAGCTACTACTTAGTGAGACCCTTTGCAACTCAGTGAGACAGACTCTGTTTCAAAATAAAGAATTAAAAAAAATAGGGCTGGGGATGTAATCCCAGATAAATGTTTGCAGTGTTTTCATTTGTGCTAAAGAGTAAGGCTTAACTTTTTAAAGACAGGTGTTTCTTGGCTCAACTCAGGCTCAGTTTCTTTCCAATACCTCCCCTCTGCCTACCTTCCTGCGGACCTGCACACTCTGGCCTACCTATCTGTGTATCCTACTTTGGTTAACATTTATGGAGCTGGGCATGGTGGCACACACTTGTAATCCCAGCATTTGGAAGGCTGAGACAGGAGGATCACGGGCTCACAGCCAGGCTCAGTTACTTAGTGAAGCCCTCCACAACTTACTGAGATCCTGTTTCAAAATAAAGGATAAAAATAGCTGGGCATGGTGGCACACGCTTATAATCCCAGCATTCGAAAGGCTGAGACCAGAGGATCACAGTTCGCAAACAGCCTCAGCTTCTACTTAGGCCCCCTGCAACTTAGTGAGACACTGTTTCAAAATAAAGAATAAAAAATAGGGCTGGGGGTGTAGCTTGGAGGTAGAATGCCCCTGGGTTCCATCCCTAGTACCACAAATAATAAATAATCATTTTTTAAAATCCAGTGCTTTTTAAATTTAAGATTTGTAAAATATTTCGTAGAAAAAATAACAAACAAAAAATAAAGACAAGAAAGCATTTAATCTGTGTGCATGTGTGCCTGTGTCTGTCTGTGCATGTGTGTATTTATTACTGGGGATGGAACCCAGGGGCCTTCTACCTCCAGGCTACATCCCCAGACCTGTTTTATTTTTTATTTGGAAACAGGGTCTCCCTAAATTGCTGAGAGTTTCACTAAGTTGCCGAGGCTGGCTTCTAACTTGTGCTCCTCCTGTTTCAGCCTCCTAAGTACTGGAATTATGAGTATGTACCACCATGTACGGCCACTTATTCTTTTTAAGAACGATTACACTAGCTGAGCATAGCAGTCCATGCCTGCAATACTACTATTTGAGAGGCTGAGATGAAGGATTTGAGGACAGCCTCAGCAACTTATTGAGCCTCTATGCTTCACAATAAAAAATAAATAAATAAATGGGCTGCGGTACAGCTTGGCAGTAGAATGCCCCTGGGTTCAATCCCCAACACCAAAATAATTTTTTTTTTTTTGTTTTGCAGTACTGGGGTTGGAACCCAGGGGCATTCCACTCCTGAGCTGCACCCCCTGTTCTATTTTTTAGCCTTTATATTTTTTGAAACAGGGTCTCCCTGAGTTGTGAAGGGCCTCCCTAATTAGCTGAGGTTGTCTGCAAAACACGATCCTCTGGTCTCAGCCTCCCAAATGCTGGAATTACAAGCGTGAGCCACCATGCCCGGCCCCCAAAATAAATATTAAAAAACAAAACCAACAATAAAAAGAACGAGTATACTTCCTATATTAGACCAGTAAGTTATATAATTGAGTATGCTTTCCTTTTGAGTCCTGATTTGTATGACTTCTTGATTACAAATTCTCTTTATATTGCCACTTGGCCTTTCTATTTAATCCCGTAGTATTTTTATTTTGAAAGTAAGTAGAAAGCCGGGCATGGTGGCGCACGCTTGTAATCCCAGCATTTGGGAGGCTGAGACCGGAGGATCACGGTTCGCAGACAGCCTCAGCTACGTAGTGAGGCCCTCTGCAACTCAGTGAGACCCTGTTTCAAAATAAAGAATAAAAAATAGGGCAGGGGGTGTAGCTCGGAGGTAGAATGCCCCTGAGTTCCATCCCCAGACCCGTTAAAAAAAAAAAAAAGTAAGTAGGATATAATTTCTGTGAATTCTCAAGTCCTTTTGAATGATTTACATTCTCATAAAATAAGCAACCTATAAAATCAGTCAGAGTAATGTGTATCTAAAAACCTTACATCTTACTACACAGAACAGGAGTCAATTGGATAATTGAAACATAAAAAGATCTATGTCAATGGTGAACTAAAACAAAAAGCAGGCAAAGGAATATACTGAAGTAAAAAATACATGAAATCTTGTCAACATATTTTATGCCAAAATCAGTTCTGAAAGAGCAAAATGTTCTGTAAATTTTAACAGTAACAGTAAATTTAGGCACTGATGTTAACTAAAAATACATATTATGAACAGCCAGCCTCTGTTCTGCAACTCAGTGTTTTTTTTAAAGCAATAGAATATTTCAACTTTGTATCTCAAAACTGACATGAAGTATTTTAACAATGAAAACGTTGGCATTACTGATCTTAAAAATTAAAATGTATGAATGTTACTCTTTTCAATATTTCCAATATTGATCATTTAAAATGATAATTTAATAATGTCTCTACAAAAGTAGAAAATATAAAATTTAGACCAACAAGATTAAACATTTAGTCCTGTTATTTATAAATAGGGTTATGACATGAGAAAATAAAAGTGTCCCAACTGACATTGCTTTCTGATGATTCAGCTGGAATTAAAATTAATTTGGATTAAAATCTGAATTAGTAGAACATCTGGAAAATATTTAGGTCCAACCAATGGACCTAAACTTGATAAACAATAATAGTCCATAAAAAGTTCAGGAAACACTACTTAGTGAGGCCTTTTGCAACTCAGTATCAAAATAAACCGGGCGTGGTGGTGCACGCTTGTAATCCCTGCGCTTGAGAGGCAAAGACAGGAGGATCGCGCAGGTTCGAAGCCAGCCGTGCTGGCTTAAGAGACCCTGTTTCCAAATAAAAATAATATAAAATAGGTCTGGGAGTGTAGCCTGGAGTTAGAAGGGCTTCCAGAAACCCCAGTACCACAAAAAAAAAAAAAAAAAAAAAGTAAAGTAAAGAATAAGAACTGGGCATGGTGTCACACTCATAATTCCAGCATTTGGGAGGCTGAGACAGGAGGATCGCAGTTCATGTCCAGCCTCAGCTATTTAGTGAGGCCCTTTGCAAATCAGTAAGACCTAGTTTCAAAATAAAGAATAAAAAATAGGGCTGGAAGTGTAGCTCGGAGGTAGAATGCCCTGGGTTTGATCCTCAGTAGTGAAAAAAAAAAAAAAAAAGAAAAAAAAATTTTTTTTTTCCCCCCAGAAAACAGATGGGCATGGTGGTGTACGCCTGTAATCCCAGTATTTAGGAGGCTAAGAGAAGGATAACATGTTCCAGGCCAGCCTCAGCAGTTTAGCAAGACCCTGTTTCAAAATAAAACAGAGAACTAGGGATGTGAGTGTAGCTTTGAGATAAAATGTCTCTGGGTTCAACCCTCAGAATTAAAAAACAGGTTAAAGAAACAAGAATGTGTTATACATATATAAATTTATAAACTATAGGTGCACACCTGTAATCCCAGTATTTGGGAAGCTAAAACAAAAAAATCATTACAGGTTTGAGGATAGCCTTAGCAATTTAGCAAGGCTCTCAGCATCCGAGAGACCCTGTTTCTTTTTCCAGTCTCGTGTGTGTTTGTGTGTGTGTGTGTGTGGTGTGGTACTGGAGATTGAACTAGGGGCATTCTACCTCCAAGCTACACCCTCAGCCCCCCCCCTTTTTTGGTAATAGAGATGAAACCAGGGGCATTCTACTTTCGAGCTATACCCCCAGCCCTATTTTTTATTTTTTGAAACAGGGTCTAAACTTTTAGTGAGTTGCAAAGGGCCTCACTAAGTAGCTGAAACTGTCCACAGACCAAGATCCTCCTGTCTCAATCTCCCAAGTACTGGGATTACAAGCATGTGCCACCATGCCCACCCTAATAAATGCATTTGAAATACTAAGCCTTTATCCTAAAAATAAATAAAACAAACCCCTAAGTTAAGTTACACGAGGTTTTTTGTTTTTGTGATACTAGGGGATTGAACTCAGTGACATTCTACATCCGAGCTACACCCTCAGCTCTGTT
Source organism: Muscardinus avellanarius (assembly GCF_963383645.1). Lineage (NCBI taxonomy): Eukaryota > Metazoa > Chordata > Mammalia > Rodentia > Gliridae > Muscardinus > Muscardinus avellanarius. The sequence continues at coordinate 36,828,449 of NC_137802.1, forward strand.
TTTTAGTCTCTTTATTTGTTTTATTTTATTTTATTTTATTTTGTGGGTCTGGGGATGGAACCCAGGGGCATTTGACCTCCGAGCTACACCCCCTGCCCTATTTTTTATTCTTTATTTTGAAACCGGGTCTCACTGAGTTGCAGATGACCTCACTAAGTAGCTGGGGCTGTCCGCGAACCCCAGGTCTCAGCCTCCCAAATGCTGAGATTACAAGCGTGCGCCACCATGCCCGGCTAGTCTCTTTATTTTTGAAACAGGGTCTCACTGAGTTGCGAAGGGCCTCGCTAATTAGCTGAGGCTGTCTGTGAACCACGATCCTCAGGTTTCCACCTCCCAAATGCTGGGATTACAGCTGGGATTACAAGCGTGCGCCACCATGCCCAGCCTGCCCTATTTTTTATTCTTTTTATTTTGAAACAGGGTCTCTCTGAGTTGCAAAAGGGCTCACTTAGTAACTCAGGCTGTCGGTGAACCGCAATCCTTCTTTCTCAGCCTCCCAAATGCTGGAATTACAAGTGTGCACCACCACACCCAGCTTCTAGACCCTCTTATTTAACCCTCAATTAACTATTCTTTTTCTTTTTTTCAGTACTCGGGATGGAACCCCAGGGGCATTGTACCTCCGAGCTACACCCTATTTCTATTTTTTAGTATTTTTATTTTTTGAAACAGGGTCTCACTGAGTTGCGACGGGCCTCCGTATATGCTGAGGCTGCCTAAAAACAATCCTCCAGTCTCTGCCTCCTGAATGCTGGGATTACAAGCGTGTGCCACCACCCTGTTTCCAAATAAAATATAAAATAGGTCTGGGAGGATAGCCAAGAGGTAGAAAAGCCCCTGGGTTCCACCCCCAGTACCACCAAAAAAGAGAGAAAGTCTCACTGAAGAGCCAGGCGTGGTGGCCCATGCTTGTGATCCCAGTTTGTAATCTGGAGGCTGATACCAGAGAATTGTGGTTCGTGGACAGCCTCAGCTACTTAGGGCCCTCTGCAACTGTGAGACCCTGTTTCAAAATAAAAAATAAAAATTAGGGCAGGGGGTATAGCTCAGAGGTCGAATGCCCCTGGGTTCTATCCCCAGACCTTCAAAAAAAAAAAAAAAAAAGTCTAACTGAATTGCTGAGGCTGTCCTCGAACCTGTGCTCCTCCTGTCTCAGCCTCCCAAGTACTAGGATTACAGTCATATGCCACTAAGCCTGGCTATATGAGCTTTTAATTTTATACTTTATTGCATTTATATCTTAAATAACTTACTTGGAAGCAAACTTATTTTCCAAGTGTATGAGAATAGAAAGGATTTCCCAAAACAGAGAAAATTTAAATTTCTAGTATTTATTCTCACCAGAATGAGTAACTCTAGACTATATAAAACGGCCTTTGTTGTATTAATTGTCACCAAGGCATAGTAAAACATGGGAATGACATTGAAACACCGTTAATATGTCATGGAAATGACACTAAAACACCAGAGGATCAAGGTTTGCAGACAGCCTCAGCTACTTAGCGAGGCTCTTTGCAAGTCAGTGAGACCCTGCTTCAAAAATAAAAAATAAAAAATTAGGGCCGGGGGTGTCGCTCAGAGGTAGAATGCCCCTGGGTTCCATCTCTAGTACCAGAAAAAATAAATAAAATATAGGGCTGGGGGTGTAGCTCGATGTAGAATGCCCTTGTGTTCCATCCTCAGTAACAAGAAAAAAAAAGTGGAGAGGGCTAGAGGTATCGCTCAATGGTAGAGAGCCTCTGAATTCGATCTCCAATAACACACACACACACACACACACACACACACACACACACACACGCAGAGCAATAGTCTTTATCAGTCTATTTTGTTTTTGTTTTTTGTTTTTGTGCTACTGGGGGTGGAACCCAGAGGCTTTCTACCTCTGGGCTATACTCCCAGACCTTTTTTATATTTTATTTGGAAACAGGGTCTCGCTAAGTTGCTGAGAGCCTCACTAAGTAGCTGAGGCTGGCTTCAAATGCGATCCTCCTGCCTCAGCCTCCCAAATTTGGGGATTATGAGTGTGCGCCACCACAGGCCAGCTCTATCAAGTCTATTTTGGAGAATATGTTTCAAAACAATTTCTAGATAATGTAACAACTATAATATCTCACTTTAACATTATAACAACAAAATTTAAACAAATGACTTTGTGTTTTTTTTTTTTTTTTTTGGTGGTACTGGGGATGGAACCCAGGGGCCTTCTACCTCCAGGCTACACTCCCAAACCTATTTTATATTTTATTTGGAAACAGGGTCTCTTAAGCCAGCAGAGAGGCTGACTTCGAGCCTGCACGATCCTCCTGTCTCAGCCTCCCAAGCACGGGGATTACAAGCGTGGGCCACCACGCCCGGCTGACTTTATGATTTTTAAATCAGCTTGGTCATGTAAAATTTTCATCCTACTCATAAAAGTAAACATACTGATATACTACTGATGCTTTTTTCCCCCCTTAATAGGAATTGAACCCAGGGGCATTCACCTCCAAGCTCCACCCTCAGTCCTATTTTTCATTCCTTTTTTGAAACAAAGTCTTCACTAAGTAGCAATGGCTGGCCACTAACCTGAGATCTTCTGGTCTTCACCTCCCAATACTGGGAGTACAAGCATCTGCCACCACACCTGGTTATAGTTTCCTCTTTACAATAATAAAAACTGATCATTTTAAGTAATTATCAAAGCTACTTTTTTTTTTTTTTTGGCAGTATGGAACCTGGGGGCATTCTACCTCTGAGCTACACCCCCAGCCCTATTTTTTTCGTCTTTTATATTTATTTTATTTATTTATTTTTGCAGTACTGGGGATGGAACTCAGGGGCATTTTACCTCCAAGATACACCCCCGGCCCCATTTTTTAGTCTTTTTTTTATTTTTGGAAACAAGGTCTTACTAAGTTGCAAAGGGCCTCGCTAAGTAGCTGAGGCTATCGACAAACCACAATCCTCTAGTTTCCACCTCCCCAATGTTGGGATTCCAAGCGTACCCTACCATGCCCGGCCTAGTCTTTTTATTTTTATTTATTTATTTATTTATTTTATTTATTTATTTATTTTTTTTGCGGGTCTGGGGGTGGAACCCAGGGGCATTCGACTTCCGAGCTATACCCCCAGCCCTATTTTTTTTTTTTTTTTTTTGAAACAGGGCCTCATTAAGTAGCTGAGGATGTCTGCGAACCATGATCCTCTGGTCTCAGACTCCCAAATGCTGAGATTACAAGTATGCACGACCACACCCGGCTATATTTATTTAGCAGGTCTGGAGATGGAACCCAGGGGCATTCGACCTCTGAGCTATACCCGCTGCCCTATTTTTTTTTATTTTGAAACAGGGTCTCACTAAGTTGCAGAGGGCCTAAGTAGCTGAGGCTGTCCACGAACTGCAATCCTCCGGTCTCAGCCTCCCAAATGCTGGAATTACAACTGTGAGCCACCACACCCAGCTTGGCTCTTTTTATTTTTGAAACAGGGTCTCACTGAGTTGCAAAGGGCCTTGCTAAGTAGCTGAGGCTTCCGATAACCGCAATCCGGTCTCATCTCTTGAATGCTGGAATTACAAGTGTTTACCACCACGCACAGCCTTCCAAAGCTACCTTTAAAGAGAACAAATAGCTGGTCATGGTGCCACGTGCTTGTAATCCCAGTATTCAGGAGACTGAGACTGGAGGATCGTGTTTCGTGGACAGCCTCAGCTACTCAGCTACTTAGTAAGGCCTTCCACAACTCAGTGAGACCCTGTTTCAAAATAAAGAATAAAAGCCGGGCATGGTGGCGCACGCTTGTAATCCCAGCATTCGGGAGGCTGAGACCTGGAGGATCGCAGTTCGTGGACAGCCTCAGCTACTTAGTGAGGCCCTCTGCAATTCAGTGAGACCCTGTTTCAAAATAAAGAATAAAAAATAGGGCTGGGGGTGTAGCTTGGAGGTCAAATGCCCCTGGGTTCCATCCCCAGACCTGCAAAAAAAAAAAAAAAATAGGGCAGGTGGTGTAGCTCAGAGGTCGAATGCCCCCAGGTTCCATCCCCAGACCCGGAAAAAAAAAAAAACAGAGAACAAATAAAAACTATAAAAAAAATTTATAGCCAGGCATGGTGGCGCACACTTGTAATCCCAGCATTCAGGAGGCTGAGACCAGAGGATAGCAGTTTGCAGACAGCCTCAACTACTTAGTGAGGCCCTCTGCAACTCAGTGAGACCCGGTTTCAAAATAAAAAAATAAAAAATAGGGCAGGAAGTGTAGCTCGGAGATCGAAAGCCCCTGAGTTTCATCCCCAGACAAGCCAAAAAAAAAAAAAAAATTTATTTCTGGGATTTTCTAGGCAATTGATCATAAAATTTATTAGTCTGAATGATAAATTCAGATGACCATATAGACTAACTTTCCACATTTGGAAAATGTAATACTTAAATCACCTTACTGAATGTTACTGAAAACACAAAAAAATGTAATTGCAAAATACTGCTTTAAAAAACATTTTTCAAGCCAGATGTAGTGGCGCACGCTTGTAATCCTGTGCTTGGAAGGCTGAGACAGGAGAATCACACAGGTTCAAAGTCAGCCTCAACCACTTAGGCTCTCAGCAACTTAATGAGACCCTGTTTCCAAATAAAATATAAAATAGGTCTGGGAGTATAGCCCGGAGGTAGAAAGCCTCTGGGTTCTACCCACAGTACCACACACAAAAAAATTTTTTTTTCAAGCCAGGCAGGGTGGCACATGCATATAATCCCAGCATTTGGGAGGCTGAGAAAGGAGGACCAAGGTTCATGGCCAGCCTCAGCTACTTAGTGAGGCCCTCTGTAACTTCATGAGATCCTGTTTCAAAATAAAGAATATAGAGCCGGGCGTGGTGGCGCACACTTGTAATCCCAGAGCTTGGGAGGCTGAGACAGGAGGATCACACAGGTTCAAAGCCAGCCTCAGCTATTGCGAGGCTCTCAATAACTCAGTGAGTCCCTGTTTCCAAATAAAGTATAAAATAGGTCTGGAAGTACATCCCAGAGGTAGAAAAGCCCCTGTGTTCCACCCCTAGTACCACACAAAAAATAAATTAAAAAAAAAAAGAATATAAAATAGGGCAGAGGGTGTAGCTCGGAGGTAGAATGCTCCTGGGTTCCATCCCCTGACTCCCCCCCCCAAAAAAACCAACATATTTTCAGAGAATTATGTTTAATTCTCTTAGTTCCTTAAGTATATTTCCCTTTCATTTCATATAATTCTGGTTCATTCAAGCTACAGTGTGTGTTTCTGTAATTTTAAGGTAATGAGTCAAGCTAGTTGCATGCCTGTAATCCCAGTATTTGAGAGGCAGAGACAGGAAGATCACAGGTTTGAGGACATCCTCAGCAATTAGCAAGACACTCAACAATTTAGCAGGATCTTGTTTCAAAAGGAAAAATAATAATGGTTAGGGTTTTAGGCTCAGGGGTAGAATGGCCCTGGGTTCAATCCTCAGCATTATAAAACAAATAAAGCTGGACGTGGTGGGTCATCCCTATAATCCCAGGATTTAAGAGATTAAGACAGGAAAATCCCAGTTTCAAAGACAGTCTCAGCAATTTAGTGAGATTTCATTTTTTTTTTTCCTTTTTACATGGTTCTGGGGATGGAACCAAGGGGCATTCGACCTCCAAACTACAACCCCTGCCCTATTTTTTACTTTGAAACAAGGTCTCACTAAATTGCAAAGGGCCTCACTAAGTAGCTGAGGCTGTCCGCGAACTGTGATCATCCTGTCTCAGCCTCCCAAATACTGGGACTACAAGCGTGCGCCACCACCCCTAGCTGAGACTTCATTTTAAAATATAAAACAGGGTTATGGGTTTAGCTCTGACATAGAATGTCCCTAGGTTCAATTCCCAGTACCACAAAAACAGAGAGAGACGACTACTTGAATATACTGAATTCCACAACATCAATATATTTGTATACTTTGAGATTCGTTTTTAGGTTACTGTTCTTCCTCTGGTTCTCGTGGTCGCTTCCGGGAATTCAATGAACTTTCTGTGGGAACAGCATCTCTAAATCCTTGAGGCTGCAAATGAAAAAATACACAAATATGCTTTAGGAACATTTAGAATGAAGACTGGCCAGGCATGGTGGCGCATGCTTGTAATCCCAGCAATTGGGAGGCTGAGACAGGAGGATCTGGGTTTGTGGCCAGCCTCAGCGTCTTAATGAGGCCATCCACAACTTAGACCTTATTTCAAAATAAAAAATGAAAAACAGGCCTGGGGATATAGCTCAAAGGCAGAAGTCCCCTGCATTCCAATCCCATTACCACAATAAATAAATAAATAAATAAATAAATAAATAAAATGAAGACAGGTCTTCAGAATTTTTTTTCAGCTGGGCATAGTGGTGCATACTTGTAATCCTACTACTTGGGAGGCTAAGACAGGAGGATCCAGGTTCACGGACAGCCTCAGCAACTTGTGAGGCCCTCTGCAACTTAATGAGACCCTGTTTCAAAATAAAGAATAAAAAATACATCTGGGGTTGTAGCTCAGTGGCAGATTGCCCTGAGTTCAATCTTTGGTACCACACACACATACAAAAAATTATCTTTTGTGGTACTGATGAGTGAATCTAGGACATTCTACCACTGAGCTACACACTCAGCCTTCTTCACTTATCTTGAAATGGTCTGTGTTGCTGAGGGTCTCCCTAAATTGCTGAGTCTTGCATCGAACCTGCACCTTGTCTCAGCCTCCCAATAAGTGGTATTACAGGCATGTACTACCATGCCTGGCTACCAATTTTTGTGTGTATGTGTGTGTGATATTGGGGGTGAAACCCAGGGGTATTCTACCTCTGAGCTACACCCCCAGCCCTATTTATTTATTTATTTTTTTACGGTACTGGGGATGGAACCCAGGAGCAATCTACCTCTGAGCTACACCCCTAACCCTGTTCCTTCCTTCCTTTCTCCATATTCCTTCCTTCCTTTTTTTAATTTTTTTTCTGGCTCTGGGGATGGAACCCAGGGGCATTTGACCTCCAAGCTACACCCCCTGCCCTATTTTTTTTTTTTTTTTTTTTGGTGGTACTGGGGTTCCTGGAAGCCCTTCTACCTCGGGGCTACACTCCCAGACCTATTTTTACATTTTCATTTTGGAAACAGGGTCTCCTAAGCCAGCGCGCGGCTGGCTTCGAACCTGCGCGATCCTCCTGTCTCCGCCTCCCAAGCGCGGGGATTACAAGCGTGCGCCACCACGCCCGGCATATTTTTTATTCTTTATTTTGAAACAGGGTCTCACTAAGTTGCGGAGGGCCTCACTAAGTAGGCTGAGGCTTCCGCGAACCAAGATGGTCCGGTCTCAGCCTCCTGAATGCTGGGATTACAAGCGTGTGGCACCACGCCCAGCTCTTCCTTTCTTTTTCTTTGCAGCACTGGGGATTGAACCCAGGGGCATTCTAACTCCCAGCTACACCCCTAGCCATATTTTTTAAAATTTATTTTGAAACAGGGTATCAATGAGTTGCAAAGGGCCTAAGTAGCTGAGGCTGTCCATGAACCACGGTCCTCCTGTCTCAGCCTCCCAAATGCTGCGATTACAAGAGTGCACCACCACACCCAGTTTATTTTTTTTCTTTCTTTTATCCATCCATCCTTCCTTCCTTTCCTTTTTTTCCCCTTTCCTTATTTATTTTGCAGTACTGGAGTTGGAACCCAGGGGCATTCTACCTCTGAGCTATACCCCCAGCCCTATTTTGTAGTCTTTATTTTGAAATAGGACCTCACTGAGTTGCAAACGGCCTAAGTAGCTGAGGCTGTCCATGAACCGCTATCCTCCTGTCTCAGCCTCCCGAGTGCTACGATTACATACAACTGTGCACCACCACGGCTGGCTATTCTTCATTTTGAAACAGGGTCTCTCTGAGTTTCTAAGGGCTCATTAAGTAGCTGAGGCTGTCTACGAACCATGATCCTCCTGTCTCAGCCTCCCGAATGCTGGGATTACAAGCGTGCGCCACCATGCCTGGCTTCCCAGCCCTATTTTTTATTTCCAAACAGGGTATCACTAACTTGATGAGAGTCTCACTACTTGCTAAGGCTGTTCTCAAACCTGCAATCCTCCTGTCTCAGCCTCACAAGTACTGGGATTACAAGCATGCACCAACCACCAACTGCCTCCAAATATTTTTAAGTAACTTAAGAAAACTACTTTTTTTTTTTTTTTGGTGGTACTGGGGGTGTAACTCAGGGGCTTTCTACCTCTGGACTATACTCCCACACCTATTTTATACTTGATTTGGAAACAGGATTTCACTAAATTGCTGAGAGCCTCATTCAGTAGCTGAGGCTGGCTTCGAACCTGTGTGATTGTCCTGTCTCAGCCTCCCGAGTGCTGGGATTACAAGTGTGCACCACAACGTCTGGCTTCTACTTTGTTCTTGACTACTATAATGACAATAAACCTCATGGATAATCCAATCCAGAACTGGACTTTTTATGCCTATTATTTATATATACATGTATACACAGAGTGAAATAACACTGCATTACAAAAACATTTTTTCTAGGACTAAAGATGTAGCTCAGTTGTGAGGCCCAGCACCCCAAAACAAAAAACAAATGTTCTCTAAGAATAATCCTAACAATCTCTATGGTAGCTCTCTTGAAAGAAGTAAAAAGTCAGGCATGGTGGCACCCGATTGCAATCCCAGCATTCAGGAGGCGGAGATAGGAGGATGGCACAGGTTCGAAGCCAGCCTCAGCTACTTAGTGAGGCTCTCAGAAACTTAGACTCTGTTTCCAAATAAAATATCAAATAGGTCTGGGATTATAGCCTGGAGGTAGAAAGCCCCTGGGTTCTACTCCCAATACTACCAAAATAAAATAAGACTTAAAAAAATAGGGCTGGGAGTGTAGCTCAGAGGTAGAATGCCCCTGGGTTCCATCCCCAGTACTGGGAAAAAAAAAAAAAAAAAGGTAGTAGTTTGTTCTCTTAGATCCTTTACAAATTCTGCAATTAAATACTCCAGAATAACTGGGCAAGGTGGTGCATACTTGTAATCCAAGTACTTGAGGGGCTAAGACAGGAGGACTGCAGGTTAGAGGTCACTGTGTAGTAACTTTGTAGGACCTAAATATCAAAAGGGGTAAAACTCTTCTGGGCCCAGTTCCCTATATCATGCATGTCATGCATCCATGCACATACACATACACACAATATAACCCTCCGAAATAATGTTCTTCAACTAGACTATTGCAAATGTACCTGGACAGTGCAAAATATAAGAGGATAATTCTCTTGCAGAATCTCTTTCCATTTCTGTTTCTTTTTTTAGAGAGATTTATTTGTTTGTTTGTTTGTTTGTTTGTTTATTTATTTATTTATTTTGGTGGCACTGGGGGTGGAACCCAGAGGCTTTCTACCCCCGGGCTATACTCCCAGACCTATTTTATACTTTATTTGGAAACAGGGTCTCACTAAGTTGCTGAGAACCTCACTAAGCAGCTGAGGCTGGCTTCAAACCTGTGTGATCCTCCTGTCTCAGCCTTCCAAGCACGGGGATTACAAGCATGCGCCACCACGCCCGGCTTCTGTTTCTGTCCTTATAAAAATTAGTTTCTAAGATATACTTAGCTCAACACTGTTGATAAATATGCATATTTCAGTCAAAAATATTACTTCTATGATGTAAATTCATAGGAAAATTAACATTTTAAAGTACATTATATTTGGTGGCTATGATAGGTCTATAACATCTATAGACTAAAATAAGTAATGTTGATATTTTTCTTTTCTGAAAATCCCCAATAACCTTGACTTTAAAAATCTTTACTATCCTGCCAGGCATGGGGTACATGCCTGTAATCCCAGCATTTGGAAGGCTGAGACAGGAGGATCATGGTTCCTGGACAGCTCCCGCTACTTAGTGAGGCCCTTTGCAACTCAAGTGAGACCCTGTGCCCCCCTGGGTTCCATCCCCAGTACCGCAAAAAAAAAAAAAAAAAAAAAAAAAAAAAAAAAAAAAATCTTTACTATTCTGACATTACATATGCCATGGAATATACTACCTCTAAGCTGCTCTCCTAGCCTTTCTTAATTTTGTGGCTAGAACTCACTAAATTGCTGAGGCTAGCCTCTAACTTGCAATCCTCCTAAGTTTCCCAAGTACTGGAATTACAGGCATGGACCATCATACTTAGTTTTTTTCTATGTGTGTGTGTTTTTTTTTTCCCCCTTGTGGTACTAGAGATTGAATCCAAGGGCATTCTATACCTTGGAGTTACATCTGCAGCTGTATTTTATTTTTTATTTCGAAATACGGTCAATAAAAGTTGCAGAGGGCTGAGGTTTACTGTGAACCTGAGATCCTCCTGTCTTGGTCTCCCAAGTACTGGGATTACAAGTGTGTGCCACCATGCCAGACTACTTTTCCTGGTTTGTATATGTCTATGTCTCTCTTATTGGGGGTTAAACCCAGGGATATTCTACCTCTGAGCTACACTCCCAGCCCAATTTCATTTCTTATTTGGAAAGAAAGTCTCAGTAAGTTACTGAGGGCCTTGCTAAGTTGCCAGTGGCCTCTTTTAAGTTGCTGAGGCTGGCTCCCAACCTGTGATCCTCCTGTCTCAGCCTCCCAAGTACTGAGATCACAAATGTGTGCCACCATGCCCAGCTTTTCCTATTCTTAAAAATAAATTCCAGTCCAATTGTGACTACAATATTTTTTTTTTTTCGGTACTGGGGATAGAACCCAGGGGCATTCTTACTCTGAGCTACACCCCTAGCCCTATTTCTTATTCTTTATTTTGAAACAGGGTCTCATTAAGTTGTAAAAGGCCTCACTAAGTAGCTGAGGCTGTCCGTGAACCCAGATCCTCCTGTCTTAGCCTCCCAAATGCTGGGATTATAAGCAAGCACCACCATGCCAGGCTGTGACTACAATATTCTGTATATACCACTATTTGAGGAATGTTCTTAAGTACCAAAAGCTATTCTCAAATGTGCTTGCTGCCTACAGAAGTTAACAGAAGCAATCTGTAAATGATCTCTTTAGATAAATTTTGCCTAATAACAGTAAAATCCAACCATAATTAAATAATACTGACTGTGATTTGAAACAGTACTGTGGATTCCTTCTGGCTTGGTGATTTGTACAATGTTGCCAACCTGCAAAAGAAAAACAATAAACATGACAAACATGCAATCTTAATTACTTAGTTCAGGTGATTGATTTCATAATTTATTTTTTTTAATTTATTTTTTATTGGTGCAATGTATTCATACATCATAGTGGTATAAAGAAAATACTTTTGTAGACATACATGCACATCTCGTCCAGTTAGCCCCTACCACGATCCCCACCCCATTCCCTCCCCATCCCTCCTTCCCACGCTTGGCTTACTGGTTGACATCTAGTATTATAGCAATTTATATAATATTAACATTGATAATCTCACATAACAGTTTCATTTGTCTGGTACCAAACTTTTGATGACTTAAAGATAACATTTCAATATTTCTTTTTGCTTTCTTTCTTACCAGAGATTATTTTTTTCTTTTTTTTTTTTTAGGTGAAACTATCATACATTTATTTATTTATTTTTCAGAAAAAATCTATCCTGATATGGAATATGGACTCTAGATACCCAAAACAGTCTCAAAGGAGAACAAAGCTAGAAGATGTATATTTTCTGATTTCAAACCATATAAAGCTACAATAATTGAAACAGTGCAGTACTGTTCTAAAGGCAGATATATAAACCATTGGAGCTAAATAAAAGCCTAGAGATAAATTCTTCCATACATTGTCAAGTTATTTTTGACAAGGTTTCCATGAACTTTTGGTGGAGGAAATACTAGTCTTTTAACTAAATATTGTTGAAAAATAATAATAAATGAAAAAGAATAAAATTGGACCCTTACCTAACACATATACAAATATTAACTCAATATAGATAAAAGACCTAAATATAAATCTTAATACTATAAGCTTTTAGAAGAAAATCTGGGTCATAAAACCTCACAACATTGAAATTGGCAGTGATTTCTTGGATATGATTTCAATGGCACAGGCAACAAAAGAGTAAATAAACTCCCTAAAAAATAAAAAAAATATTGTATATCCAAAGACAATGTAAACAGAGTTAAAAGTTACTGATCCTCTTCCAAGAGTTCCTCCTATGACCCATTTCTCCCTAACTCTCACATATTAGGGAATCATAATTTAAATTTATAGTTTACTACAACCAAAAAATAGTTAGTTGGCCATGTGGTATACACCTGTAATCCTAGCTACTTGGGAAGGAGGTTAAGGCAGCAGGATCACAAGTTGGAGGCCAGCCTGGGCAACTCGGTGAGACCCTTCTCCAAAGGACTGGGGATGATAGCTCAGAGGTAGACTCCCCCCTGGGTTCAATCGCCAGTAGTGCCCCCCACAAAAGAAGGGAAATTCTGACACATACTATATACCATAAATGAGCCTTACAATAAATAAGGGTATGCTATGTTATGCTAAGTGAAATAAGTCAATCACAATAGGACAAATATTGCATGATTCCAATTATATGAAATAATCTAGTCACATTAATAGAGACAGAAAGTGTCTATGCTCTGGTGGTTGTCAAATGAAAAAGTTCTGGAAATGGATGATGCTGATGATTGTATAATATGAATATATTTATTGCCAATGAACTATATATTTAAGAAAGATTAAAATGAGCCCATGTTTGGAATCCTAGCTATTCAGGAGAGGAAAGCAGGACGATCAAAAGTTCCAGAGCTAGCTGGGCATGGTGGCGCACGCTTGTAATCCCAGCATTCAGGAGGCAGAGACAGGAGGACGGTTCATGGCCAGCCTCAGTTACTTAGTGAAGCCCCTTGTAACTCAGACCCTGATTCAAAAATAAAGACTAAAAAATTAGGGCTAGGGGTATAGCTCAGAGGTAAAATGCCCCTGGGTTCCATCCCCAGTACCACAAAAAAACCAAAAACCAAAAAACAAAAAACAGTTCTAGAGATGAACCGGGAGTGGTGGCGCATGATTGTAATTCCAGCATTCAGGAAGCTAAGACAGAAGGATCATGGTTCCTGGACAGCCTCAGATACTTAGTGAGGCCCTCCACAACTCAATGACACCCTGTCTCAAAATAAAGAATTAAAAAAAAAATAGGGCTGGGGGTATAGCTTGGAGGTAGAATGCCCCTGGGACAAAAAAAAAAAAAAAAAGTTTCAGAACATCCTGGAAAACCTTGTCTCCAAAAAGGGGTTTGAAGCCGGGCGTGGTGGCACATGCTTGGAATCCCAGCATTCAAGAGGCTGAGACAGGAGGATCACGGTTTGCAGATAGCCTCAGTTACTTAGTGAGGCCCTCTGCAACTTAGTGAGACCCAGTTTCAAAATAAAGAATAAAAACAGGGCAGGGGGTGTGGCTCGGAGGTCAAATGCCCCTGGGTTCCATCCCCAGACCAGCAACAAAAAAAAAAAAAGGGGGGGGGGTTTGAGATATGGCTCGCTTGCCTAGCATGCACAAAGCCCTGGGTTCAATTCCCAGTACCTCAAGAAAAATAAAATATTAAAATAGTAAATATTTTAAGTAAAAAAAGCAAAAAAGTAAATATTTTAAGTAAAAAAAAGTAAAATAGTAATTTTTGTTTGTTTGTTTTTGTGGGTCTGGGGTTGGAACAAAGGGGAATTCAACCTTTGAGCTACACTCCCTGCCCTATTTTTTATTCTTTATTTTGAAACAGGGTCTCACTAAGTTGCGGAGGGCCTCACTAAGTAGCTGAGGCTGTCCACGAACTGCGATCCTCCAGTCTCAGCCTCCCAAATGCTGGGATTACAAGCGTGCGCCACCACGCCCGGCTTGTAAATTTTATAATATGTCTACTTTACTGTCATTAAAAAAAACAGCCGGGCATGGTGGTGGACACTTGTAATTCCAGCATTCAGGAGGCTGAGACCAGAGGATCATGGTTTGCAGACAGCCTCAGCTACTTAGGCTCTCTGCAACTAAGTTTCCCAAGTACTGTTTCAAAACTAAGAATAAAAATAGGACAGGGAGTGTAGCCTGTAGCTTGGAGGTTGAATGCCCCTGGGTTCCATCCTCAGACCCACAAAAAAAAAAAAAAAAAAAAAAAAAAAAAAACTGATATAACTAAATAAAATGCAGATTCTAACTTAGAAATAAATCAGTCTTTCAGGTTTATAAGGGTCATTTATTTGCACGCAATAGAACATTGGTTTGTTGTCAGCCAATTAAAAAAGGTACATTTTGGTTACGATTTGTTATGTGCCTAATGTTAACACTGCCCCGCTCACTCATCAAGCATAATTCAAAAGAAAAGCAACTGGAGATCAAGGTCCATTAGCTTTCTGTTCTAGATTTGTACTTTCAGGATGAAAACAGAAGAATCCAAAATGTCACATACTCTATGATCGCAACTTTACACATAGATAACTGCTAAGTAATATTTAATGTAAGACTAGCTGGGTTAAGAAGTAGATAGTAGCCGGGCATGGTGGCGCACGCTTGTAATCCCCGCGCTTGGGAGGCTGAGACAGGAGGATCACACGGGTTCGAAGCCAGCCTCAGCTACTTAGTGAGGCTCTCAGCAACTTAGTGAGACCCTGTTTCCAAATTAAAAAAAAAAAAAAAGGTCTGGGAGTATAGCCCGGAGGTAGAAAGCCTCTGGGTTCCACCCCCAGTACCACCACCAAAAAAAAAAAAAAAAAAAAAAAAAAGAAGTAGATAGTAGGGTTTTTCTTTTTCCTCTCTTTTGGAGTTTTGGGGAATGAGTCCAGAGGCATTCCAGCACTAAGCTAACATCCCTAACACTGTTTACTGTATGCTAAGCAAGTGTTCTACCACTGAGCTGTATCTATATAGCCTTAGAAAATCACTTTTTTGGTTCAATAAAACAAAAAGCAGAACTGGGCATGGGTGGCACATGCTTGTAATCCCAGTACTTGAGAGGCTGAGACATGAGGATTGCAGGTTCAAGACAAGCCTCAGCAACTTAAAGAAGCTCTCAGCAACTCAGCTAGACCTTGTTTCAATATAAAATTGGGCTGGGAGTATAGTTTAGAATGCCTGTGGGTTCAATCCCCCATACCACACACACAAAAATAGCTAACCTAAAAAATTAACATCTAAGTCACTTGTTATCACTAATATGTCCAAAATGTGTACATTTAACTTTTATGAGAAAACTATTAAAAAGAATTAAGATTTAAAAAAATTTTTGTAGCCGGGTGTGGTGGCGCATGCTTGTAATCCGCACTTGGGAGGCTGAGACAGGAGGATCGCAAAGGTTCGAAGCCAGCCTCAGCTACTTAGTGAGGCTCTCAGCAACTTAGTGAAACCCTGTTTCCAAATAAAGTATAAAAATAGGTCTGGGAGTATAGCCCAGAGGTAAAAAGCCTCTGGGTTCGACTCCCAGTACCACAAAAATAAATAAATAAATAAAAATAAAAAATAAAATAAAATAGGTCTGGGAGTATAGCCCAGAGGTAGAAGGCCCCTGGGTTCCATCCCCAGTAACACCAAAAAAAAAAAAATAATAATAAAATAAAATAAAATAAATAAATAAATAATATACTTTTTTTGTACTGGGGATTCAACCCAGGGGTACTCTACCGGGGATGGAACCCAGGGGCATTCTACCTCCGAGCTACACCCTCAGCCCTATTTTTTTGCCTTTTTATTGTTGAAACAGAGTCCTATCAGGAATGCTGAAATTACAAACATGTGCCACCACACCTAGCTCCCCCAATTTTTTTTTTTTTTTTTTTTGTGTGTGTGGGTCTGGGGATGGAACCTGGGAGCATTTGACCTCCGAGCTATACCCCCTGCCCTAGTTTTGTTTATTCTTTAATTTGAAACTGGGTCTCACTAAGTTGCGGAGGGTCTCACTAAGTAGCTGAGGCTGTCCGCGAACCGCTATCCTCCAGTCTCAGCCTCCCAAATGCTGGAATTACAAGCGTGCGCCACCACACCTGGCGCCCCCAATATATTTTTATTTCTTATTTTGAAATAGGGTCTCACTGAGCTGGGCATGGTGGCTCATGCTTCTAATCCTAGTACTTGGGAGGCTGAGACAGAAGAATTGTAGATTCAAAGCCAGCGTCAGCAACTTAGTGAGAGACTGTTTAAATAATGAGCCAGGTGTAGTGGCGCATGATTGCAATCCCAGCATTTGGGAAGCTGAGATAGGAGGATCATGGTTCAAAGACAGGTTCAGCTACTTAGTTAGGCCCTTTGCAACTCAGGGAGACCCTGTTTCAAAATAAGGAATAACACTGAGATTCCATCTAACCCCAATTAGAGTGGCAAACATAAAGAAATCAAATAACAACAAATGCTGGCAAGGATGTGGGGAAAGAGGAACTTATTTTATTTTATTTTGTTTTATTTTATTTGCGGTACTGAGGTGGAACCCAGAGGCTTTTTCTAATGCTGGGCTATACTCCCAGACCTATTTTCTATTTTATTTGAAAACAGGGTCTCACTAAGTTGCTGAGAGCCTCACTGGCTGAGGCTGGCTTCAAACCTGTGCGATCCTCCTGTCTCAGTCTCCCAAGTGCTGGGATTATAAGCATGCACCACCACGCCCAACAAGAGGAACTCTTTTATACTGTTGGTGGGAGTCCAAACTAGTTTAGCCACTATGGAGATCAGTGTGGAGATTCCTTAAAAAAATGAGAATAGAGCCACCATATGATCCGGCTATACCTCTCCTGGGTATTTGTCCAAATGGGTTGAAATCAGAGAACTACAATAATATAGGCATACCCATGTTCACAGCAGCACAATTAGTAATAGGCAAAATATGGAACCAATCCAGGTCTCCATCAATTGATGAATGGATTGCAAAATTATGGGAAATACACACAATGGAATTCTATTCAGCTATAAAGAAGAACGAAATCATGTCATTCTTAAGAAGATGGAAAGACCTGGAGAACATTATGTTAACTGAGATCAGCCAAGCACAGAAAGAGAAGGGACATATGTTTTCTCTAATATGCTCAAACTAGGGAGTATTAGAATACCAGAGGGACTTCAGATAATGAAGAAGAAACCTCAGCAAAGCTAGAATGGAAGGATAGGAGAGGAAGAAGGCTGAGGTTGATTAAAAAAGGAGCTACATCTGAACTTGTGTAAAAATGTAAATATAGCATGGTTAACCTGGACACTCATTGTTGGGAAGGAGGAAGGAAAAGTGGTGGGGAGGGTACCAAGCAGAGTCTGAATGTATGTCACTCTCAATAGGTTCCATGTAAAAATAAATTAATTAATTTTTTAAAAAGAATAAAAAATAGGGTTAGGGGTGTAGCTCAGAGGAAGAATGCCCCTGGGTTCTATTCCCAGACCAGCAAAATATAAAAAAATAAATAAATACATAAAAATAAAGGGCTGGGGTGTTATTCAAAGGTAGACTGCCCCTGTGTTCAATCTCCAATACCATAAAAATATATATGACAAGCTGGGCATGGTGGCGCACGCTTGTAATCCCCGTGCTTGGGAGGCGGAGACAGGAGGATCGCGCAGGTTCGAAGCCAGCCACGCTGGCTTAAGAGACCCTGTTTCCAAAAATAAAAAATAGGTCTAGGAGTGTAGCCCAGAGGTAGAAGGGCTTCCAAGAACCCCAGTACCACAAAAAAATTATATATATATATATATATATATATATATATATATATAGACATATACATTTATTAGAAATCTTAAAGTCAAACTGAGAAGTTTTCAGGTTGAGAATCTACCTCAATTTCTAGATAAATACCAATTTTATGTCATGTCTATAGCTCAAGAGATTTTTTTTAAACAAGAAACTAAACCAAAGAAGCACTTGGCTCATAGCCCCAGTTGAAGCTTAACATATGGCTGAACTACATAGTTTGGGTCAGGAAGAAACAAGACAGAAGCACAATTTGTGCTCTAAAGCTGAGCACACATATGAAACACTGTGTGGGGGTGTTGATATATTACTCCACTCTACCACCAGATCTTCTTGGCAAAGAGTAGTATAATTCTGAACAATCTTGGCCTCACATTAGCATGAATATGCAAATTACAGGAAAACCCACATAATATAAGGACACAGACAAAGTATTTCTTTTAAGAACTGTTAGAAAGTTATTCCATCATTAGTCAAAGGTTAAAAATCAGATTTTACTAGTAAAGGAAGGGGGCTAGAGTATGATGGTATATCTAAGTTCAATTCCCAATATAAATTTTAATATTCAAGGCTTTTAATTTCATGACTCAAATGAAGTGTTCTTTTATTTTTTTCAGTACTAAGGATGGAACTCAGGGGCATTGTACCTCTGAGCTACACCCCTTTCCCTATTTTTTAGTATTTTATTATTTATTTATTTATTTACTTACTTACTTACTTAATTACTTATTTATTTTTGTGGCACTGGGGATGGAACCCAGGGGCATTCTATCTCTGAGCTACAACCCAGCCCTATTTTTAAAGTCTTTTTATCTATCTATTTATTTATTTATTTATTTATTTATTTTTATTTTTATTTTTACTTTTTTTTGGTGGTACTGGGAGTAGAACCCAGGGGCTTGCTACCTCCGGGTTATACTCCCAGACCTATTTTTCTATTTTATTTGGAAACAGGGTCTCACTAAGTTGCTGAGAGCCTCACTAAGTAGCTGAGGCTGGCTTCAAACCTGTGCGATCCTCCTGTCTCAGCCTCCCAAGCACGGAGATTACAAGCATACGCCACCACGCCCGGCTTAGTCTTTTTATTTTTGAAACAGGGTCTCACTGAGTTGCGAAGGGCCTTGCTAAGTAGCTGTCTGCAAACTGCGATCCCCCAGTCTCCACCTCCCCAAATGCTGGGATTACAAGCATACGCCATCATGCCTGGCCTGAAGTATTCATTTTTATAACTATTTTTCTCCAGTATAAATTTATATTTCTATCTTTCAAGATAAACTAATTTTTTTTTTTTTTTTTTTTTAGATCTGGGGATGAAACCCAGGGGCATTTGACCTCCGAGCTACATCCCCTGCCCTATATTTTATTCTTTAATTTGAAACCGGATCTTACTGAGTTGCAGAGAGCCTCAGTAAATAGCTGAGGCTGTCCGCGAACCCCGATCCTCCAGTCTCAGCCTCCCGAATGCTGGGATTACAAGTGCATGCCAAAAAAAAAAAAAAAAAAAAAAACAAGTGCACGCCACCACACCCAGCTCAAGATAAACTAAAATTTAAACAGCACATATATCAGCCAGCTTTGAGGTGAGAGTGTAGCTCAGTGCTTGACCATTGCATTAGCATTCATGAAGCTGCAGTGCTCAAATAACAACAATAAAAGAACACAATCTCCCTCACCCCATCACACACACAAAGATTTCATACAACTTTTTTTTTTTTTTTGAAGGTCTGGGGATGGAACCCAGGGGCATTTGACCTCCAAGCTATACCCCCTGCCCTACTTTTTAATTCCTTATTTTGAAACAGGGTCTCACTGAGTTGTAAAGGGCCTCACTAAATAGCTGAGGCTGTCTGTGAACCACGATCCTCTGGTCTCAGCCTCCCAAAAGCTGGGATTACAAGCGTGCGTCACCACACCTGGCTTCATGCAACTTTTATGACTTGGCGATATCTGTAAGTATTGTCAAAATGGCCATATTACCAAAAACAATCTATACATTCAATGCAATCCCTATTAAAATACCAACATCATTCTTTACAAAGCTAGAAAAATGTCCTAAAATTCATAGGGAAGAACAAAAGACCCAGAATGGCCAAAGCAATCTTGAACAATAAGAACCATGCAGGGGCCGGGCATGGTGGTGCACTCTTGTAATCCTAGCATTTGGGAGGCTGAGACTGGAGGATCCCAGTTCGCAGACAGCCTCAGCTACTTAGGCCCTCTGCAACTTAGTGAGATCCTGTCTCAAAATAAAGAATAAAAAACAGGGCAAGGGGTGTAGCTCAGAGGTCAAATGCCCCTGGGCTCTATCCCCAGACCCGCAAAAAAAAAAAAAAAAAGAACCATGCAAGAAGGCATCACAATACCTAATTTCAAATTAAACTAAAGAGCTACAGTAATGAAAAATGTATGGTACTGACACAAAAATAAACACATATACCAATGGAATAGAAGAGAAGATACAGAGACAAATCCTCACATTATATTCAGTTGGTTTTTTACAAAGGCTAGGGTGTAACGTGGAGGTAGAATACCCCTGGGTTAGGCCAAGCATGGCGGGGCAGAGTCCCCGTACTTGGGAGGCTGAAAAAGGAGAAGCACAGGTTTGAAGCTAACCTCAGCAACTTAGGAAGGACCTCTACAATTTAGACTCAGTTTCAAAAAATAAAATTGAGCCGGGAATGGTGGTGCACACTTATTTTTTTTTTTGGTGGTACTGGGGTTCCTGGAAGCCCTTCTACCTCCGGGCTACACTCCCAGACCTATTTTTACATTTTTATTTGGAAACAGGGTCTCCTAAGCCAGCGCGCGCGGCTGGCTTCGAACCTGCGCGATCCTCCTGTCTCTGCCTCCCAAGCGCGGGGATTACAAGTGTGCGCCACCACGCCCGGCGCTGGTGGTGCACACTTATAATCCCAGCTTGTGTGAGGCTGAGACAGGAAAATTGCAGTCCCTGGACAGCCTCAGCTACTTACTTAGTGAGGCCCTTTAAAACTCAGTGAGATCCTGTTTCAAAATAAAGAATACAAAATAGGGCTGGGAGGTAGAATGCCACTGGGGTTCCATCCCCAGTACTGAAAAAAAAAAAAAAAAGAATAAAAATTAGGGCTGGGGGTATAGCTCAGAGGTGAATGCCTCTGGATTCAATCCCCAGTACCACAAGCCAGGCATTGTGGTGCTCTCTTATAATCCCCATACTTGGGAGGCTGAGACAGGAAGATAGAAGGTTGTAGCCAGCCTCAGCTACTTAGGCCCTTTGCAATTTAGTGAGACCCAGTTTCAAAATAAAGAATTAAATAGGGCTGGCAGTGTAGCTTGGAGGTAGAATGCCCCTGAGTTCCATCTCCAGTACCACAAACAAAACAAAACAAACAGAACAAAACAGGGTCTTGCTAAACTGCTGAGGCTAGTCTTAAACCTCCGATCCTTTCTCAGCCTCCCAAATAATGGGATTGCAAGCATACATCATCATGCCCAGCTCCTATTTTATTTTTTGATTGGAAACAGGGTCTTGCTAGGTTGATAAGAGTCTCACTACATGTTGAGGATGTCCTCGACCCTGTAATCCTCCAGTTTCAGCCTCCCAAGGAATGAGATTATAGGCATGTGCCACCATGCCCAGTTTATTTTTTTTTAATTTATTTTTATTTTTATTTTTTGTGGTACTGGGGGTGGAACCTAGAGGCTTCCTACCTCTGGGCTATAATCCCAGACATATTTTATATTTTATTTGGAAACAGGGTCTCACTAAGTTGCTGAGAGCCTCACTAAGTAGGTGAGGCTGGCTTCGAACCTGTGCGATCCTTCTATCTCAGCCTCCCAAGCGCAGGGATTACAAGCATGCACCACCACGCCCGGCATGCCCAGTTTATATATATTCAATTAGTGAGTATTCAGTTATAATCTGGAGTAGACTACTACTATATTAAGGTAATTCCTAATAACTTTTAAGTAGTTGAATGTACTTTACAAAATAAACTAAATCTGAGCCAGGCCTGGTAGAGTACATTTGTAATACCAGCATTCAGGAAACCGGAGGATCACAGTTCGTGGACAGCCTCAGCTACTAAGTGAGGCTCTTTGCAACTCAAGTGAGACCCTGTTTCAAAATAAAGAATAAAATATATATATATAGGGCTGGGGGTGTAGCTTAGAAGTAGAATGCCTCAGGTTCCATCACCAGTACCTCAAAATAATAAATAAATAAATAAATAAATAAATAAATAAATAAATAAATGTAAGTAAGCTGGGCGTGGTGGTGCAGGCTAGTAATCCCAATGCTTGGGAGGCAGAGACAGAAGGATCGCACAGGTCCGAAGCCATGCTTGCTGGCTTAAGAGACCCTGTTTCCAGCCAGGCGTGGTAGCTCAGGCTTGTAATTCCCGCACTTGGGAGGCTGAGACAGGAGGATTGCACGGGTTCGAAGCCAGCCTCAGCTACTTAGTGAGGGTCTCAGCAACCTAGTGAGACCCTGTTTCCAAATAAAGTATAAAAAAGGTCTGGGAGTATAGCCCGGAGGTAGAAAGCCTCTGGGTTCCACCCCCAGTACCACCAAAAAAAAAAAAAAAAAAAAAGAGACCCTGTTTCCAAATAAAAAATATAAAATAGGTCTGGGAGTATAGCCCAGAGGTAGAAGGGTTCCATCCCCAGTAGCACCAAAATAAATAAATAAAAGTAAGTAAATCTGGGAAAGTATAAGCAATATGTTAAAAAAAAAAAAAACCCTCTGCCAGGCATGGTGGCACACACTTGTAATCCCAGCATTTGGGAGGCTAAGACAAGAGGACCTGTGTAGAATGCCTGTGTTCCATTCCCAGTATCACCAAAAAATAAAAATAAAAATCAAAAAACAAAACAAAACAAAAACCTCTAGCTCAGCTAAAGAACTATTATTAAGTCTTTATAATAAAGTTTGCTGCTGAAAAAAATTATTTTTAAGCCACGCATGATGGCACATGCTTGTAATCCCAGCATTTGGAAGGCTGAGACAGGAGGATCTGGGTTCTGGTTAGCCTAAGCTACTTAGTGAGGCCACCATGCCGGGCTCAAGATGTGGTGGTGCACACTTGTAATCCTAGCATTTGGAAGTTGAGAGGAGGATCATGTTTAGCGTACAATCTCGGCTACTTAGTGAGGCCCTCCGCAACTCTGTGAGACTCTGTTTCAAAATAAAGAATAATAGCCAGGCATGGCGGTGCACACTTGGGAGGCTGAGACAGGAGGATTGCATGTTCACAGCCAGCCTCATCTACTTAGTGAAGCCCTTTGAAACTTAGTGAGACCTTGTTTCAAAAAAAAAAAAAAAAGTAAAAAAATAGGACTGGAGGTGCAGCTCAAAGAAAGAAGTACCACAAAAAAAAAAAAAAAAAGGAGGCACAAATTGCATAAATTAGTTGCCAGAGATGTATGCTATGCAGAACTGTAATTAGTTTTGCTATGAATTTAGGGTCAATAAAACCTAACTTGGTTATGCATGTTATTTTCAGTTTGTAGGACAAAAACAAAATGCAGATTAACAAAAATAATTTTTAAAAAATCCCAGTATCAAGCTGGGCATGGTGGTTCATGCTTGCAATCTCAGCATTTGGGAGGCTGAGACGGGGGATCATGGTTTGAGGACAGCCTCAGCTGCTACTTAGTGAGGCCCTTTGCAACTCAGTGAGACTCTGTTCAAAATAAAGAATAAAAAATAGGGCTGGGCGTGTAGCTCGGAAGTAGAATGCCCCTGGGTTCCACCCCCAGTACTGGAAAAAAAAAATCCCAATATCACTGATTAAGGCCAATATGTATTTAGGTGACCCTTTTAGTTGTCCCACACTGCCTCAGTTTCCTCCTTTATTAGAACATTTCTGTACCAAGTCCTGTAGGTTATACCAATTAATCACAAAGCAGAAAGGCTGGCATAAATCTGACATTTTTTGAAGTATAGAATAAAAGACTTCAGAGCTTTCAATGGCCTATTTTAAAGAAAAGGAAAGCTGGTTCATTCAATTGCTCAGCAACTTTAAAAACAAACACAAAGGCTTCATGCTGCCATGACTTTATTTTAAAGAACAATACTTGGAAAAGGCAGGTAAGTAACTGGGTAATAAAAAAGCAGGATAGGAAAATACAAAAGAAAAAGAAAACACAATTTCATACAAGAACTATATTAAGCAGCTAAGAAAAACCATCCTATTTTTCACATAAATTAGTCCTAAAGCTAACCTCAAAAGTTTTCCTTTTGTCCTGATTTTATTATTCTTTCAGTCTCTTCCAGGAACACAGAGTACCACCTCCTTCTACAGGGCCAATAAATGATTTCAAAGAGCTTTAGAAGGTGGCATTCCTTAGCCACCTACTAGTTTCAGGTGCACACACCCCATCATTTAAACCTTCTAAAGAATTCCCTAAATGTGCACGATAACAACATGTTTCCATGTTTGCTCTAAGTGATTTCAGACAGGCAACAAAAGTGTTAGTTTATGGGTCACTGCAAATCTTAATCTAAGGCTAGCTCTATGAAACTGCTAAGTGTTCATTGCAATTAGCCTGATATTCAGAATTATTAACTTGTTTCTAATACTGACCTTTGCTTTTGGTCCCAGTGAAAAATTAGCCGTATGGTAGCAGCATGTCCCCAACTTTCCCCTGAAAGAAAAGAATATAACAAGTATATATTGCTTTACTGACTAGGTTATAAACTTTTTAAAATGTCTTCGACCTTGCCGGGCGTGGTGGCGCACGCTTGTAATCCCCACGCTTGGGAGGCAGAGACAGGAGGATCGCGCAGGTTCGAAGCCAGCCGCGCGCGCTGGCTTAGGAGACCCTGTTTCCAAATAAAAATGTAAAAATAGGTCTGGGAGTGTAGCCCGGAGATAGAAGGGCTTCCAGGAACCCCAGTACCACCAAAAAAAAAAAAAAAAAAAAAATGTCTTCGACCAAATATAGTCTTATTTTACAAAATAAAGTATACTTGGTTTCAAAAAACCGTGGACATGAATAACATCCTAAAATGATATAAGAGTTTTACTTTTGAGGAAAATACCGTAAATCATTAGCTTTTAGAGAACTTGTTAGTATCATTCAGTATATTTGTCAGTTTTTCATTTCATTAGACCTACTAACATATTTCTGACTTCCAGAAGAGAAGTAAAAATTCCTGGGGATGGAACCCAGGGGCATTTGGCCTCTGAGCTACACCCCCTGCCCTATTTTTACTCTTTATTTTGAAACAGGGTCTCACAAAATTGAGGAGAGCCTCACTAAGTAGCTGAGGATGTCTACGAACCACGATCCTCCTGTCTCAGCCTCCCAAATGCTGGGATTACAAGCGTGCGCCACCATGACGGGCTTACTTTTTTTATTTTGAAATAGTCTCACTAGGTTTACAAGTCTCACTAATTGTTGAGACTGTCCTTGAACCTGTGATCCTCCCATCTCAGCCTCCTAAGTACTGGGATTACAGGCGTATGCCACCACACCCAGTTTGAATTTTTTTATTTTAAAATATTGTCATGCTGGCCAGGTGTGGTTGCACATGCTTGTAATTCCAGCATTTGGAAGGTGGAGACTGGAGGATTGCTGTATCCATCTATCTATCTATCTATCTATATATATATATATATATATATATATATATCTACATATCTACCTACCTACCTACCTACTGTACTGGGGATTGAAGCCAGAGGCATTCTACCTCTGAGCTATACCCCAAGCCCTATTTTTATCCTTTATTTTATTTATTTTTATTTTTGGTGGTAATGGGGGTAGAACCCAGAGGCTTTCTACCTCTGGGCTATACTCCCAGTCCTATTATATATATATATATATATATATATATATATATATATATATATATATATATATATTTTTTTTTTTTTTTTTTGGAAGCAGGGTCTCATTAAGTTGCTGAGAGCCTCACTAAGTAGCTGAGGCTGGCTTCGAAACTGTGCGATCCTCCTGTCTCAGCCTCCCAAGTACAGGGATTACAAGCGTGCGCCACCACACCCAGCTTATCCTTTATTTTAGAAACAGGGTCTCATTAAGTTGCAGAGGGCCTCACTAAGTAGCTGAGACTGGCTGTGAACCTGTGATCCCCTTTTCTCAGCCTCCCAAGTACTGGGATTACAAGCATAAACCACCTAATCCAGATTTTTTTTTTTTATGGTACTAGAAATGGAATCCAGGGGGCTTCTACCTCTGAGCTCACCCCAAGCCCTATTTTATATTTTTTTAAATTTGAAATAGGGTCTCAGTAAGTTGTGGAGGGGCTTACTAACTTGCTGAGGCTAGCCTCAAACCTGTGATCCTCTTGTCTCAGCCTCCCAAGTACTGTGATGACAAGCATGTACCATCA
The DNA here is from genome assembly GCF_963383645.1 of Muscardinus avellanarius. Lineage (NCBI taxonomy): Eukaryota > Metazoa > Chordata > Mammalia > Rodentia > Gliridae > Muscardinus > Muscardinus avellanarius. The sequence goes on from NC_137802.1 coordinate 36,854,425, forward strand.
TACCCAGTTCCTATGTTAGTTTTTATTTTGAAACAGTCTTTTTTTGTCTTTTTTTTTTTTTTTTTTTTTTTGCGGGTCTGGGGATGGAACCCAGGGGCATTCGACCTCCGAGCCACACCCCCTTCCCTAGTTTTTATTCTTTATTTTGAAACTGGGTCTCACTGAGTTGCAGAGGGCCTCACTAAGTAGCTGAGGCTGTCCGCGAACCGCGATCCTCCAGGTTTCAGCCTCCCGAATGCTAGGATTACAAGCGTGCGCGACCACACCCGGCTGAAACAGAGTCTTGCTAAATTACTATATACTGGCCTCAAACCTGTGATCTTCCTGTCTTAACTTCCCAAGTACTAGGATCCAGGCATGTACCACCACTCCCAACTTAGAAATAAATCTTGAAGCATTGTGTTCTAACAAAATCATAAATAAAGTTAGGAAGGGGCTCATAAATACATTTGATGTAGTATTAATGTATATTTAAATGGATTCATCCTTTCTCCTAAGACTATAAGGTTTTGATGGCAAAAGTCATTCTTCTTTTCTTTTTTCTTCTTCTTCTTTTTTTTTTTTTTTTTGATACTGGAGATTGAACCCAGAGCATTCTACCTCCAAGGTATACTCTCAGCCAATTTTTTTTTCTTGTTTGGAAACAAGGTCTCACTAAGTTGCAGAGGGCCTTGCTAAGTTTCTGATACTGGGTTCAGACCTGTGGTCCTCTTGTCTCACTGTCTCAGCCTCCCAAGTACTGGGGTACAAGTGTGTACCACCAATCCTGGCTCAGAGATATCCTTTCAATATTTATACCTCAAGTACCTGCCCAATAGCAGTTACTCAATAAATGTTAGTTAAATAAGTGAAACATTAGTATCTCAGGGAACTGTACTTGATGCTAAGGTTTATCAATGAATGGGGCAAATACAACCTCTGTTTTCACAGAATTTTCAGGACTCAAGAGTCAAATGAAAAAGCAGAAAAATATGCCAAACTAAAACATTCATCTTATTAGTTTACACACCTAGTGCAGGAACCAGCGAGGCCTGATTTTTATCAATCTTTGTTGTCATTTGATTGGTTAAAATTACCTAAAAAGCAAAATATTAGAAAGTTAGGTGATTTCCAAAATTTATCAATAGTCCTGTGATTCCTGAATATAATATTTGTTAAAGAAAACTGTTAAATAGCTATCTGAAAACATGATTCTATTGACCAGGGGGAAAAATTTTTTTTCAGTACTAGGGATGGAACCCAGGGCCCGGCACATACTCAGCAAGCATTCTACCACTACTCCATATCCTGCCCTTTCAAAAAAATTTTTTTTGGTGGTACTGGGGATTGAACCCAGGGGCATTCTACCTTTAAGCAACATCCTCAGTCCTTTTTTTTTTTTGCGGGTCTGGGGATGGAACCCTGGGGCATTTGACCTCTGAGCTACACCCCCTGCCCTACTTTTTATTCTTTATTTTGAAACAGGGTCTCACTGAGTTGCAGAGGGCCTCACTAAGTAGCTGAGGCTGTCCACGAATCATGATCCTCCAGGTCTCAGCCTCCCGAATGCTGGGATTACAAGTGTGCGCCACCACGCCCGGCCCAGTCCTATGTTTTTATTCTTTATTTTGAAACAGGGTCTCACGAAGTTGCAGAAGTCCTTACTAAGCAGCTAAAGCTGACTGGGAACCTGAAGTCCTCCTGTCTCAGCCTCCTGAGTACTAGGATTACAAGTGTGTGCCACCATGCTTGTCCTCAAATTTTTATTTTATTTTTTGGTACTAGGGATTGAACCCAGAGACAGTCTATCTCCAAGCTATATCCTCAGACCTATTTTATTTTTAAATTTGGAAACAGGGTCTAACTAGGTTGCTGAAACCTATGTCAAGGATAGCTTTGAATCTGCAATCCTCCTCCTGTCTCAGCCTCCCAAGTACTGGGATTACAAGTGTGTGTTACCACACCTGGTCAAATTTTTATTTTATTTGTTTATTATTATTTATTTTTGCAGTACTGGGATGGAACCCAGGGGCGTTCTACCTCCGAGCTACACCCTCTGTCCTGGTTTTTATTCTTTATTTTGAAACAGAGTCTCACTAAGTTGCGGAGGGCCTCACTAAGTAGTTGAGGCTGTCTGTAAACCACGGTCCTCCAGTCTCAGCCTCTGCAATGCTCGGATTACAAGCGTTCGCCACCACACCTGGCACCCCCAGTCCTATTTTTTTTTTTTTTTTTTTTTTTTTTTTGTGGTACTGGAGGTGGAACCCAGAGGCTTTCTACCTCCGGGCTACACTCCCAGACCTATTTTATATTTTATTTGGAAACAGGGTCTCACTAAGTTGCTGAGAGCCTCACTAAGTAGCTGAGGCTGGCTTTGAACCAGCGCGATCCTCCTGTCTCAGCCTCCCAAGCGCAGGGATTACAAGCGTGCGCCACCACGCCCGGCTCTATTTTTTTTATTCCTTATTTTGAAACAAGGTCTCACTAAGTTGCAGAAGGCCTCACTAAGTAGCTGAGGCTGTCTGTTAACTGTGATTCTCCTGTCTCAGCCTCCCAAATGCTGGGATTACAAGTGTGCGCCACCAGGCCTGGCTCAAAATTTTATTTTGAGACAGGGTTTTGTTGAGTTGTCCAGGCTGGACTCAAACTTACAATCCTCCTAGCTGGGCATGGTGGCACATGCTTGTAATCCCAGCATTTGGGAGGCTGAGACAGGAGGATTGTGTAGGTTCGAAGCCAGCCTCAACTACTTAGTGAGGTCCTTTGCAACTCAGTGAGACCCTGTTTCAAAATAAAGAATTAAAAATAGGGCTGGGGGGTGTTGCTGAGAGGTAGAATGCCCCTGGGTTCCATCCCCAGTACCGCAAAACAAAACAAAACAAAACAGAAACTTAAAATCCTCCTGCTTCAGCCTCCAATCATAATTTTTAGCCAGAAATGATGTGGCCCAAGCCTGTAATCTCAGTGCTCGAGATTACAGAGAAAGGAGGTATTCAGGTTGTTTTAGGTGACAGGTTAAATGTATGGATGGCTACAATTCTGCAAGATTGGAGGTGATGATCCAGTAAGATCCATTTTGGCCTCATAATGTATGAGGAATGCAGCTGAGTGTGGTGGCACAACCTCTAAACCCAATACTTTAGAGGCAGAGACTGGAGGATCACAGGTTTGAAGCCAGCCTCAGCTACTTGTGAGGACTTCTGCAACTTAGTGAGACCCTGTTTCAAAATAAAGAATAAGCTGGGTGTGGTGGCCCACGCTTGTAATCCCCACGCTTGGGAGGCTGAAACAGGAGGATTGCACGGGTTTGAAGCAGCCTCAGCTACTTAGTGAGGCTTTCAGCAACTTAGTGAGACCCTGTTTCCAAATAAAATATAAAAAAGGTCTGGGAGTATAGCCTGGAGGTAGAAAGCCCCTGGGTTCCACCCCCAGTACCACCAAAAAAAAAAAAAAAAAAAAAATCTTAGCCAGGCATGGTGGTACATGCTTATAATCCCAGCACTTGGGAGGGTGAGACAGGAGGATCGCACAGGCTTAAAGCCAACCTCAGCTACTTAGTGAGGCTCTCAACAACTTAGTGAGACCCTATTTCCAAATAAAATTAAAAAAAAAAAAGGTCTGGGAGTATAGCCCGGAGGTAGAAAGCCTCTGGGTTCCACCCCCAGTACCACCAAAAATAAATAAATAAATAAATAATAAATAAATAATAGAGCTAGGGGTATAGCTCAGAGGTAGAATGCTCCTGGGTTCAATCCTCAATACTATAAAAAAAAAAAAAGAAAAAAAGAAAAAATAATAAATGAAGCTATTTGTTAAAACAAAGCACGCTGGGTATGGTGGGACATGCATGTAGTCTATTTACTGAGGCAGTTCCAGTCTGGCCTGAGCAACACAGTGGAAAACCAGTCTCAAAAACAAAAACAAAAAAAACAAAAAACAAACAAAAAAAAAAACAGAAACAAGCCAAAGAATCTATGTAACCCACTAGTCTTTAGTGCCCTCTGCTGGGGGATCTTCCTTGATACAGGTAATAACAATGCTAAATTACAATTAAAAGTCAGAAATCATTCAAACACAGAGCATTGTGCTTTTCAGAATATAGCAGAAAAATACAAAAACTAAAACTGCAAAGAAATAGCTCAGAAGTAGAAGGCCTTGTGTTCAATCCCCAGTAAAACACATATATCATATACATACACACATGAATACACATATGACATGTTGATTATGCTTGTTATTTCATAGCAAATCATTATAACTAGAATTAACACTTTTTTTTGCGGGTCTGGGGATGGAACCCAGGGGCATTTGACCTCCGAGCCACACCCCCTGCCCTATTTTTATTCTTTATTTTGAAACCCGGTCTCACTGACTTGCAGAGGGCCTCACTTTGGAGCTGAAGCTATCCGCAAATCGCAATCCTCTGGTTTCAGCCTCCAGAATGCTGGGATTACAAGCATACGCCACCACGACCGGCTCTAGAATTAACACTTTTTACAAACCAAGCCAAAACTACCTACAAATCTTCATGCCCATATTAATTCTTTTTAGTCAGGCAAAACCTACTTTACTCTAGGTAGATGTTAATATTTTGTATAGTTGAGCCAGGTGTTTTATAATAAAAGCAAGACTACAATTTTTTTTTTTTTTATGAAGGTCTAGGGATGGAATCCAGGGGCATTCTATCTCCTAGCTACACCTCCAGCTCTATTTTCTATTCTTTATTTTGAAACAGGATCTCACTGAGTTGCAAAGGGCCTCACTAAGCAGCTGAGGCTATCCAGGAACTGTGATCCTCCTATCTCAGCCACTCAAATGCTGGGATTACAAGCGTGCCCCACCACACCAGCTATAAAACCCTCTTGACCAGTAATACTTACAGCTAATCTGTGATTATTTGCAAGGCTGATCATTTGCTGGGCTAGGCCATTCAATAATCGAGTACGAAGGGATAGATCATCCAGGTCATGACGGAAAGGAAAAGCAATGCCATCCACAATCACTAGTCGAACCTAAATACAGAAGAGATAATTATATTATTTGATAGTAAAATAATAAAATTGGCATTCAAAAAGCATATTCCATTTAAGAAGAAAGTAAAAACACACCAGGCATGGTGGCACATGCTTGCAAATCCCAGCATTTGGGAGACTAGTTCTCGGCCGGCCTCAGCTATTTAAGTCATTTGCGATTCAATGAGACCCTGTTTCAAAATAAAGAATAAAAAATAGGGCTGGGGGTGTAGCTCGAAGGTAGAATGCCCCTAGGTTTTATCCCCAGTACTGCAGAAAGAAAGAAAGGAAAATAGAAAGAAAGAGAGAGAGAGAGAGAGAGAGAGAGAGCACTTAAAATCCAGGGATGTATTTATTTACTTCCAAATTTCTTTTTTTTTTTCTTTTTTGCAGTACTGGGAATGAAACCCAGGAGCATTCTACCTCCGAGGTACACCCTCCATCCCTAATTTTTATTCTTTATTTTGAAACAGGGTCTCACTAAGTTATGGAGGACCTTACTAAGTAGCTGAGGCTGGCCATGAAGCCCAATCCTCCTGTCTCAGACTCCCAAATGCTGGGATGACAAGCCTGTGCCACCACTCCTGGCTTATTTCCAACTTTCTTTGTTTTTATTTTTTTATTTTTATTTTTTATTTTTTGCGGGTCTGGGGATGGAACCCAGGAGCATTCAACCTCCGAGCTACACCCCCTGCCCTATTTTTTATTCTTTATTTTGAAACAGGGTCTCACTAACTTGCAGAGGAAGGACCTCACTAAGTAGCTGAGGCTGTCCACGAACTGCGATCCTCCTGTCTCAGCCTCCCAAATGCTGGAATTACAAAAAGAAAGGCTAAACCGGGCGTGGTGGCGCACGCTTGTAATCCCCGTGCTTGGGAGGCAGAGACAGGAGGATCGCGCAGGTTCGAAGCCAGCCGCGCGCGCTGGCTTAGGAGACCCTGTTTCCAAATAAAAATGTAAAAATAGGTCTGGGAGTGTAGCCCGGAGATAGAAGGGCTTCCAGGAACCCCAGTACCACCAAAAAAAGAAAGGCTTCTGGAAGCCAGAAGGATGCGGTGGCGCAGGTTTGTCATCCCAGCATTCCTGAGGCTGAGGCTGAGACCTGAGGATCAAGGTTCACAAACAGCCCCAGCTGAGGCCCTCATTAACTTATTGAGACCCTGTTTCAAATTAAAGAATAAAAAATAGGGCAGGGACCCAGGCATGGTTGTAATACCAGCTACTTAGTAAGGCCCTCTGCAACTCAGTGAGACCCTCTTTCAAAATAAAGAATAAAAAATAGGGCTGAGGGTGTCACTCAGAGGTAGAATGCCCCTGGGAGGCTGAGACAGGAAGATCTCAGGTTCACGGCCAGCCTCAGCTACTTAGGCCATCTGTAACTTAGTGAGGCCCTGCTTCAAAATAAAGAATTCAAGCCGGGCGTGGTGGTGCATGCTTGTAATCCCAGCATTCGGGAGGCTGAGACTGGAGAATCACGGTTTGCAGACAGCCTCAGCTACATAGTGAGGCCTTCCGTAACTTAGTGAGACCCTGTTTCAAAATAAAGAATAAAAAACAGAGCAGGGGGTATGGCTCGGAGGTTGAATGCCCCTGGGTTTCATCCCCAGACTCACAGATAAATAAATAAATAAATAAATAAATAAATAAATAAATAAATAAATAAAATAAAAAATACCAGCCAGGCATAGTGGCACACGCTTGTAATCCCAGCATTCGGGAGGCTGAGACTGGAGGATCATGGTTTGCAGACAGCCTCAGCTACTTAGTGAGGCTCTCCGCAACTTAGTGAGACCCTGTTTCAAAATAAAGAATAATGCTGGGCGTGGTGGCACACGCTTGTAATCCCTGCACTTGGGAGGCAGAGACAGGAGGATCGCGCAGGTTCAAAGCCAGTCTCGCTGGCTTAAGAGACCCTGTTTCCAAATAAAAAATATTTAAAAAAAAAAAAACTAGATCTGGAAGTGTAGCCCTGAGGTAGAAGGGTTTCCAGAAACCCCAGTACTACCATAAAAATAAATAAATAAATAAATAAATAAATAAATAAATAAATAAATAAATAAAATAGGGCAGGGGGTGTAGCTCGGAGGTTGAATGCCCCTGGGTTCCATTCCCAGATCTGCAAAAAAAAAAAAGAATACAAAATAGGGCTAGGGATGCAGCCTGGTACTTAAAAAAAAAAAAAAAAGAAAGAAAGAAAGAAAAGAGAAGAGAAGAGAAGAGAAGAGAAGAAGAAAGAAAAAGAAAAATTAAAAAATGGAGGGAGGTAGGATGGGAGCAAGAGACAAGAAAACTGAAAAACTGGCTATTTAACTGAGATTTCTAAGCAAAGTGTGGAAAGAATGGCTTGGTTTCTTCTGGCTGCTTAAAGTAAAATGTAAGAGGACACAGATGAGTTGAAGAAGGAATTAGGAAACAAAAAATAATCATAACCTTAAGATCCGAAAAATATTCAGCCTACCTATATTCCTAAAAATGAGGAAACCTATTAAAGAGAGGAAACCAAGGGTGTCGCTGGATAAAAAAAATTCATATCTTGATATCCTCAGCCTTTTCAGCAGAACAGAAATTCAATTTAGACATACAGTACTAGTTTAAATTAAATGGGACAGAAGCCGGGCGTGGTGGCGCACGCTTGTAATCCCCGCACTTGGGAGGCTGAGACAGGAGGATCGCGCAGGTTCGAAGCCAGCCTCAGCTACTTAGTGAGGCTCTCAGCAACTTAGTGAGACCCTGTTTCCAAATAAAATAGAAAATAGGTGTGGAAGTATAGCCTGGAGGTAGAAAGCCCCTGGGTTCCACCCTTAGTACCACCCAAAAATAAATAAATAAATAAATAAATTAAATGGGACAGAAAAAGCAGGACAGAATGAAAGAAGACTGTTAGACTTCTTGGACTCCACAAGACAGTATCACAGAGCTACATGAACTGTAAATATGCAAAATATGCACTAATTTTTTTTTTTTTTTTGGTGGTACTGAGGCTTCAACCCAGAGGCATCCTACCTTTGGGCTACAGTCCCAGCCCAATTTTATTTCTTATTTGGAAACAGGGTCTCGCTAGGTCAATGAGAATCTCACTACTTGCTGAGGCTATCCTCGAACCTGTGATCCTTCTGTCTCAGCCTCCCAAGTACAGGGATTACAGGCATGGGCCACCACGCCCAGCTCAATGTGCACTATTTCTGAAGAAAAAGAGAATAATGATGCCAAAGATCACAGATCAAGGGTCCAACTCTTACCAGCAGTCCTAGGGACCAGGCTATTCCAACGTGGTTTTAGAGAGTGAGAACCCTCCTAAGAGCTAATGGGGTGGGACCCCTACAGATCAGAAGGTGACTCTGCAACCCCAGTAGGTCTGGAAGGAAGAGCATCAAAGCTCACAGGAATATTCTTGGGCCTTAGGATCTAATAAAATTTGCCTTGCTATATTTGGGACTTACTTAGAAACCATTATCCCTTTCTTCCTTTTTATTTATTCCTTTTGTATTGGAAATATCTGATGCCTGTCCCACCACTGTAGTGTGTATAGGGGGGTACTGGGAATTGGACTCAGGGGAGTTGTACCTCTGAGCTGCAACCCTAGCTAGTCCTTTTTAACGTTTTTTTGGAAACAGGATCTTGCTAAGTGCTGAGTGCCTCCCTAAGTTGCCAAGGCTGGCCTCAAACTTGCAATTCTCCTGTCTTAGCCTCCCAAGTAAGGGAATTACAGCTACCATTCCCAGCACCCACTACTGTATTTTGGAAGTGTACCAGTATTGGGAATGGCCTAGGAAGATTTGAGAAGGCTCTGATTATTATATTTCAAAAATTGGTGAAAGGACTTGGTTTCTGCCAAAAAAAAGCAGGCAACTATGCCAATGTAAATTAACCTAGCTAAAGGTAATTAGCAAGCCTGTAGGAGAAGGGAACTAGGACTTCCTCGTCCTCATTCTAAAGACAGGTTTACATAATAATTGGATAATCTAGCCAGGATGGGAAGAGGGGGTTGACCTTGGCCATGACCTTCGAGAAAGACACCTAGGTGGGGAAAGTACACCTTGGAGGGAAAGTAAGGGGAGGAACCTTACAGGGTCGTTTACTAGTCAGAATTACGTGAACAAGATGGAGGTCATGTGTATAAAAAGTCTGGTCCACATGTTGTATCTTTGGTGAATTCCTTAGAATCACCCCACCATGCCACTCTTGAATGGAATGGGGCTGTAACTGTCTTCTGTATTTTTTTTTTATTTTTTTTTTGGTGGTATTGGGGGAGGAACCCAGAGGCTTTCTACCTCTGGGCTGTACTCCCAGACCTATTTTATATTTTATTTGAAAACAGGGTCTCACTAAGTTGCTGAGAGCCTCACTAAGTAGCTGAGGCTGGCTTCGAACCTGTGTGATCCTCCTGTCTCAGCCTCCCAAGCACGGGGATTACAAGCGTGTGCCACCACGCCCGGCCTATGTCTTCTGTATTTCTATCTTTTTAATAATAAACTTCTTTAAATCTTCAGCAGGAGTCCGGGCTAATGTGTATTTATCCTTAACGCAGGACAAGAACCCGCACCCTTTTTATCTTTTACTGTTTTTATCTTTTTGTGGTTTGAGGAAAATTGTGTCCTGGGGACAGTCACCCCCAAACCCATAACAGGAAGCACACAACTTTCTGGTTTCACAGGTTCATAGTGGAGAGGAATTCTGCCTCAGGGTGAATTTTAACTAGAGTTTCACCATATTTGATCAGATAACATTTTGGTGAGACTTTTTTTGTGTGTGTGTGTGGTAGCAAGGATGGAACACAGAGACATTCTACCTCTGAGCTCCACCTCCTACCCTATTTTTTAGTCTTTTGATTTTTTTATTTTTTGGGTGGTACTGGGGTTCCTGGAAACCCTTCTAACTCCAGGCTACACTCCCAGACCTATTTTACATATTTTTTTATTTGAACTTGTGCAGTCCTCCTGGCAATCCTCCTGTCTCCACCTCCCAAGGGCAGGGATTACAAGCATGTACCACCATGCCCGGCTTTAGTCTTTTTATTTTATAAACAGGGTCTCACAGAGTTGTAAAGAGCCTCACTAAGTAGCTGAGACTGTCCACTGAACCACAATCCTCAGGTCTCTGCCTCTGGAATGCTGGGATTACCAGCGTGCGCCACCATGCCCGGCTAGGTGAGACTTTTTTTTTTTTTTTTTTTGGTGGTACTGGGATTCCTGGAAGCCCTTCTACCTCCGGGCTACACTCCCAGACCTATTTTGTATTTTTATTTGAAAACAAGGTATCCTAAACCAGCATGGCTGGCTTCGAACCTGCATAATCCTCCTGTCTCTACGTCCCAAATGCAGGGATTATAAGCCTGCGCCACCACGCCCGGCCAAGGTGAGACTTTTGATTAGAGTTCAGAGCTGATGCCAGAACCTAAAAAATGTGCGGCCTTGATCCAAAAGATTTAGTGTTCTTAGAAGAGACACTATGGAGCATGTGCTCAGTCTCTGTCTCGCTTTCTTTCTCTCTCTCTCCCCAGCCCCTTCTCTCTCCCTCTATCATGTAAGGACAAAGAAGAAAAGCAGAAAGGTGGCTCTCTGCAAGCCAAAAAGAGAGCCCTTTCCAGAAAACAAGTAAGCCTGAACCTTGATGTTAGACTTCTAGTCTCAAAAACTTTAAGAAAATACAATTTCTGTTGCTTAAGCCATCCAGTCTATGGTATTTCTGTTATGGCACCCTAAACTAATATGTCTGCAAATGACTATAAGGTGCTGTTGGCAGTCATTTGGAGGTTACAAATGAATTTTAGCCAGCAAGCAAATTCACTATTTTATCATCTGTAAGTAATGAATACCAAATTATTTAATGGTGACGGATTGAAAGCTTTACCCCTAAGATCAGGAACAAAAAACAAGAATACTTGTCCAAAGCCGGGCTTGGTGGCGCATGCTTGTAATCCCTGTATTTGGGAGGCTGAGACAGGAGGATTGCGCAGGTTCGAAGCCAGCCTCAGCTACTTAGTGAGGCTCTCAGCAACTCAGTGAGACCCTGTTTCCAAATAAAATATAAAATAGGTCTGGGAGTATAGCCCGGAGGTAGAAAGCCTCTGGGTTCTACCCCCAGTACCACCAAAAAAAAAAAAAAAAAAAAAAAAAAGAATACTTGTCCAGACATGGTGTTTATACCTGTAATCCCAGTACCTGAAAGGCTGAGACAAGAGGATCGAAGGTTTGAAGTCAGCCTCAGCAACTTATCAAGGATCTTAGCAACTTTGTGAGACCCTGTTTCCAAATTTAAAAGGTGGGGGGGGGGAGCCGGGCGTGGTGGCGCAGGCTTGTAATCCCTGTGCTTGGGAGGCGGAGACGATGATTGCGCAGGTTCAAAGTCAGCCTTGCTGGCTTAAGAGACCCTGTTTCCAAATAAAAATATAAAAATAGGTCTGGGAGTGTAGCCTGGAGGTAGAAGGACTTCCAGGGACCCCAATACCACCAAAAAGAGAAAAAACAAAGGAAAAAAGAAAAAGAAAGAAAGAAAAGAAAAAAAGAAATAGTGTGATACTGACATAAAAAAGATATACAGATCAGCCGGGCGTGGTGGCGCACGCTTGTAATCCCCGCGCTTGGGAGGCTGAGACAGGAGGATCACCCAGGTTCAAAGCCAGCCTCAGCTGGTTTAAGAGACCCTGTTTCCAAATAAAATATAAAATAGGTCTGGGAGTGTAGCCAGGAGGTAGAAGGCCCCTGGGTTCCATCCCCAGTACCACCATCAAAAAAAAAAAAAAAAAAAAAAAAGATATACAGATCAATAAATCAACTCAAAACTAAACCCACACATATAAAGTCTACTGATATTTCTTCCGTGTGTGTGTGTGTGTGTGTGTGTGTGTTACTAGGGATTGAATCAAGTGGCATTCTGCCTTGGGTCTATATCCCCCAGCCCTTTTTGTTGTTGTTTGGTACTGGAGATTGAACACGGGCATTCTACCACCAAGCTATACCTTCAGCCCTTTTTATTTATTTATTTTTTCTGCGGTACTAGGGATTGAACCCAGGGGCATTGTACCTCTGAGCTATACCCAAGCCCGCCCCTTCTTCCCTCCCTCCCTTCCTTCCTTCCTTCCTTCCTTCCTTCCTTCCTTCCTGTACTAGAGATGGCCAGCCCTCCCTTCCTTCCTTCCTTCCTTCCTTCCTTCCTTCCTTCCTTCCTTCCTTTCTTTCTTTCTTCCTTTTCTTTCTTTCCTTCTTTTTTTTCTGTAGTAGAGATGGAACCCAGGGACTTTCTACCTCCGGGTTACACTCCCAAACTTATTATTTATTTATTTTGCAGTACTGGGGTGGAACCCAGAGGGATTATTCCTCCAAGCTACACCCCCAGCCCTATTTTTTAGTCTTTTTAGTTTTGTTTGTTGGTTGGTTTTTTTTGGTGGTACTGAGGGTGGAACCCAGAGGCTTTCTACCTCTGGGCTATACTCCCAGAACTTTTTTTTTTTTGGAAACAGGGTCTCACTAAGTTGCTGAGAGCCTCACTAAATATCTGAGGCTGGCTTCGAACCTGTGGGATCCTCCTGTCTCAGCCTCCCAAGCGCGGGGATTACAAGCGTGCGCCACCACACCCAGCTATCCCAGACCTATTTTATATTTATATTTGGAAACAAGGTCTTGCTAAGTTGCTGAGAGCCTCACTAAGTAGCTAAGGCTGGCTTCAAACCTGTGTGATCCTCTTGTCTCGGCCTCCCAAGCGCTAATTACAAGCGTGCGCCACCACCCCGGCTTATTTTTTATTTAGAAACATGGTCCTGTTCTATTACTGAAGGGCTTGCAAAGTTGCTGAGAGTAGCCTTAAACCTAGAATTCTCCTGTCTCAGCCTCTCAAGTACTGGGATTACAGGCATGTACCACCATGCCCAGCCTAAAAAATATTTTAATTAATTTTTATTTTAATTTTATGCTACTGTACTATTTATTTTTTATGCTTATCAAAAAAACTTAAAGACATTTGATTAGTTATATTTCACTACTTCAAACCATACCTTTGAGTGATCTGAAAGAAAATCTGGAAGGAGGTAAACTTGTGCCAGTAGTTCTGTGTAATCATGACAGCGAAAATAATAAATATGGGAAAGAATATTTTCAAGAGTAAAATTCTCCAGAGCTTTTTGGTGTTCTGAAAAAATAAACAGACAAAACAATCCTTTCTTTATGGTATTAGAATGAAACCCAGGGATGTTCTATCTCCAAGTTATATCCCCAGCCCGGTTTTACTTTATTTATTTATTTATTTATTTATTTATTTATTTATTTAATTTATTTATTTTTTTTTTGGTGGTACTAGGGTTCCTGGAAGCCCTTCTACCTCCGGGCTACGCTCCCAGACCTATTTTATATTTTTTGAAACAGGGTCTCTTACGCCAGCGCGGCTGGCTTCGAACCTGCGCGATCCTCCTGTCTCCGCCTCCCAAGCGCGGGGATTACAAGCGTGCGCCACCACGCCCGGCAACTTTATAATTTTTATTAATTAATAAATTAATTAACTAAGTTTTACTGGAGATTGAACCCAGGGGCATTTTATCTCTGAGCTATACTTTTGCCCAACATTTACTTATTTATTTATTTACTTATTTATTTGTGGTACTAGAGATGGAACCCAGGGCATTTTTCCTCCAAGCCTCACCCCCAGCCCTATTTTTTTATTCTTTATTTTGAAACAGGGTCTCACTAAGTTGCAAAGGGCCTCGCTAAGTAGCTGAGGCTGTCCATGAACCACCTTCCTCCTGTGTCAGCCTCCCAAATACTAGGATTACAAGTGTGCACCACCATGCCCGGCTTATTTTTTATTTTGAAACAGGGTCTCACTAGGTTGATGAGAGTCTTACTACTTGCTGAGGCTGTTCTTGAAACTGGAATCCTATTGTCCCAATCTTCCAAGTACTAGGATTACAGGCGTGTGCCACCACACCTCAGATCTTTTTTATTTCATTTTGTTTGGTTTGGTTTGATTTGGTGCTAGGGATTGAACCCAGGAGCATTTTACTTCTAAGCTACATTCCCAGCCCTATTTTTTTATTTGGAAACAGGTCCGCACTAAAGAGCTGAGATGACTACCAACCTGCAATCCTCCTGTCTCAGCCTCCCAAGTACTAGGACAAACGCATGTGCCACTATGCCAGGCTTACTTTTTATTTTGAGACAAGGTTTCACTAAGTTGCTGAGGGCCTTGTTAAATTGCTAAGGCTGTTCTCAAATCTATGATCCTCCTGTCTCAGCTTCCCAAGTACTAGGATTACACTTATATACTACCACACCAGGCTCAAACAATCTTAAAATAATAAATTTTACTTGTTTTGATATGCTGACAACTGTAGAAAAACAATACTTCCCCTTTTTTGGCACTGAGCTTTTAAACACAGGGGCATTCTACCTGAGTTATACTCTCGGCTTTTTTTTAATTACATGTTTTTAGTACTGGAGATTAAACTCAGGGGCATTCTACCTCTGAGCTACACTCTCAGGGTTTTGACCGGGCATGGTGGCACCAGCTTGTACGCTCGGGAGGCGGAGACAGGAGGATCGCGCAGGTTCGAAGCCAGCCGTGCTCACTGGCTTAAGAGACCCTGTTTCCAGATAAAAATGTAAAAATAGGTCTGGGAGTGTAGCCTGGAGGTAAAAGGGTTTCCAGGAACCCCAATACCAAAAAAAAAAAACAACCAGGGTTTTGCTAAATTGCTGAAACTAAGCTTCAAACTAGCAATCCTCACATATCAGCCTTCCAAGTAGTAGAATTACAGGCATGCACCACCTACCCAGCTGAAAGATAGTATGTTTTAATAACAAAATGCCATATATATATTTTTTATTGCCATATAATATTTATTGTCATACATACACATACACATACAATATTTTTTTGCAGTACTGGGGATGGAAACCAGGGGCATTCTACCTTCACCCCCAACCCAATTTTATTTCTTATTTTGAAACAGGGTCTCACTAGGTTGATGAGGATCTCACTACTTCCTGAGGCTGTCCTTGAACCTGTAATTCTCCTGTCTCAGCCTCTCAGAGTATAGGGAATACAGGGATGCACCACCACACCTGGCTTTTTTTTTTTTTTTTTTTTTTGGGTGGTACTAGGGATTGAATCCAAGTATATTCTACCTCTGAGATACATCCTCGGCCCTATTTTTTAATTCCTCATTTTATTTTTATTTTATTTATTTACTTATTTTTGGTGGTACTGGGATTCCTGGAAACCCTTCTACCTCCGGGCTACACTCCTAGACCTATTTTATATTTTTATTTGGAAACAGGGTCTCAGGCCAGCGAGGTTGACTTTGAACCAGCGTGATCCTCCTGTCTGCCTCCCAAGCGTGGGGATTACAAGTGTGCGCCACCACGCCCTGCACTCTTCATTTTTATTTTATTTTTCTTTTCTTTTTTTTTCTTTTGGTGGTTCTGGGGTTCCTGGAAGCCCTTCTACCTCCGGGCTACACTCCCAGACCTATTTTTTATACTTTTATTTCGAAACAGGGTCTCTTAAGCCAGCGAGGCTGGCTTCGAACCTGCATGTCTCCGCCTCCCAAGCGCGGGGATTACAAGCGTGCGCCACCACGCCCGGCCATTTTTATTTTAAAACAGGGTCTAACTAAGTTGCAGAGGACCTCACTTAAGTAGCTGAGGCTGCCAGGGGTGGTGGCGCACACTTGTAATCCCAGCATTTGGGAGGCTGAGACAGGAGGATCGCGATTCGTGGCCAGACTCAGCTATTTAGGTCCTTTGCAACTCAGTGAGACCCTATTTCAAAATAAAGAATAAAAAATAGGTTTGGGAGTGTAGCTCGGAGGTAGAATGTTTCTGGGTTCCATTCTCAGTACTGAAAAAATAAAAAGGTAGCTGAGGCTGGCCATGGACCTATGATCCTCTTGTCTCAGCCTCCCAAGTACCGAGATTACATGCATTCGTAACCATGCCTTACTAAATTATGTTTAAAAAAAAAAAAAAACTGTTTTAGAGCCAGGCATGGCACATACCTGTAATCCTAGTACTTGGTAGGCTGAGACAGGAGTATCATGAGTGGGAGGCCAGTCTTGGTAAATTAATGAAACCTTATTTCAAAATAAAAAATAAAAGCAGATTGCAGCGCACTTGTAATCCCAGTACTTGTGAGACTAAGACATAAGAATCTCAGGTTTGCGGCCAGTCTCAGCTACTTAGTGAGACCCTGTTTCAAAATAACGAATAAAAAGCCAGCTTGGTGGCACACGCTTGTAATCCCAGCATTTGAGAGACTGAGATAGGAGGATAGTGGTTTATGGACAGCCTTAGCTACTAAGTGAGGCCCTTTGCAACTCAGTGAGACCATGTTTCAAAATAAAGAATAAAAAAATAGGGTTGGGGGTGTAGCTCTGGGGTATAACATCCCTGGGTTCCATCCTCAGTACGGGGGGGGGGGGGGGGGAGCAGATTGTAGTGGTGGCCTGTAATCCCAGTGCTTAGTAGGCTAAATCAGGAGGATTACAGGTTTGAGGCCAAACTCAGACATTTAGCAAGACCCTCAGCAACTTAGCAAGACCCTACCTCAGAATAAAATAATAAATAAAAAGGGCTGGGGGATAGCTCAGAGGTAAAATGCCCCTGGGTTCAATTCCCAGTTCCAAAAGTAAATAGACACAAGTTTTTTACCCCAATATGATGTTTGAATATAATGTACCAATAAAAAATTTAAAAGAAAAAAAGAATTGTTTCAAACTTTCAAATCTAAAAAAAAAGTAAATAGATAGTTACAAAGACATAAAAAAGCGCTAAGGGTGTAGAATGCCCCTTGGTTCAATTCCCAGTTCCAAAAGTAAATAGACACAAGTTTTTTACCCCAATATGATGTTTGAATATAATGTACCAATAAAAAATTTAAAAGAAAAAAAGAATTGTTTCAAACTTTCAAATCTAAAAAAAAGTAAATAGATAGTTACAAAGACATAAAAAAGCGCTAAGGGTGTAGAATGACCCTGGGTTTAATTCCCAGTACAAAACAAAACAAAACTGTTTAAAACCAATTATTTCACCCTAACAAGTACCAAAGAAATCTCTCAAAAAGATTTTTTTGTGTGTGTGGTACTGGGGGTAGAACCCAGAGGCTTTTCTTCCTCCAGGCTATACTCCCAGACATACTTTCATTTAATTATTTATTTATTTATTTATTTTTATTTTGTGGTATGGGGGTTCCTAGAAACCCTTCTACCTCCAGGCTACACTCCCAGACCTATTTTATACTT
Organism: Muscardinus avellanarius; assembly: GCF_963383645.1. NCBI lineage: Eukaryota > Metazoa > Chordata > Mammalia > Rodentia > Gliridae > Muscardinus > Muscardinus avellanarius. Next base: position 36,871,645 of record NC_137802.1, read on the forward strand.
TTTATTTGTAAACAGGGTCTCTTAAGCCAGCGTGGCTGGCTTTGAACCTGCGTGATCCTCCTGTCTCCGCCTCCCAAGCGCGGGGATTACAAGCGTGCGCCACCAAGCCCGGCCTAGACCTACTTTTATACTTTATTTGGAAACAGGGTCTCACTAAGTTGCTGAGAGCTTCATTATGTAGCTGAACTACTTCACTAAGTAGCCAACTACTAAGTTGGCTTTGAACCTATGTGATTCTCCTGTCTCAGCCTCCCAAACGCTGGGATTACAAGTGTGCGCCACCATACCCGGCTCCTCTCAAATTTTTTATACACACAAAAATAGGCTAATTTGTTAACTCACCCTCTCCTGTGTGTGTTCCTGCTATAAGCTGAAGGTGCTGGATGCAGGCAGTAGCAAGGTCTACCACTCTATCAACCATAAAACTTCCCTCTGTGTCAATAAAAACAGCTTCTCCTGCTACTCCTCCAAAACATTCTGGTATCTGCACATCAACTGCCAATTGAAAACTGCCAAGAATTAAATCAAATGACCAAATCATTATCATGATAATCAAAAGAACAGTTTTTCAAACTCCAAATAATGACAGGCAAGTCCCGCTAATAGTTTTATACATGCAAATTTACTCCCCAAGGCAACAGAAATGGTTGACACTTCAGGGCTCTAGACACATGTGAATTAACTGATACTTAGATTAGGGAGAAGACAAACCACAGTTTGTCACAACCTTGTTTCTCTTGGAGTCTGTGTGACCCTGTACACATGACATGGCAAAAGCTTTAAGGAAGCTGTCCTGAGGAAGAGGGGTTTTTGGTCAGAGTACTCTTTGTTTTTGGATGGTAGTTATTGTTTTTTTAGTAATGATTTTATTGACTTTTTATAAACATGGTTTTGGTGACGCAGGACAAGATCTCGGAATTAAGACTGTAGGAACAGGTGAAACTGATTTTGTAAAAGATAAATTTTTTGGTAATATGTTTGAGCCCTCAGAAACCCCCTGTCTTGTTTTAAGCTATAATAAAATTGGCTACAGAAGAAAAAGGGGATTTTAACACATTAGTAGATACATTACAACAATAAAAAATGTTTTTTAAAAGCCCATTAGAAAACTTTGTCATACAAAAAGCTTAAGCAGTTAGAAGAAGGAGGCTGAAGAAAAAAGGCCCATGTCTCTCACCATTATGGCTAACGTGTTTATTAATAAATGTTTTAAAAAAAAACATAACAATTAAGAGATGTTTACTTACTGGAAAAGGAGGCCATACAAAGCTCCCTGGTTACGTTAGACTTGGTTTTTTACAATGTTTAAAAATACAATAAATAGAGATTTTTGAGACATATATAATAAAAAGAGCTTGTTACAATATATAAAATATATTTAAAAATCTTAACTATAACTTCTAGTTATAGCTTTGACCTATAACTAAATGCTGTACCACAAGTCTAACAGCTGGTCAACATGTGCTGCCAAATTGAAACATGTACAATAAGGCGGTGTGGTGGCACACGCTTGTAATCCCCGAGCTTGGGAGGCTGAGACAGGAGGATCGCACGGGTTCGAAGCCAGCCTCAGCTACTTAGTGAGGCTCTCAGCAACCTAGTGAGACCCTGTTTCCAAATAAAATATAAAATAAGTCTGGAAGTATAGCCTGGAGGTAGAAAGCCCCTGGGATGCATTCCCAGTAACACACACACACACACCAAAATAAATTTTTTTTAATTAAAAAAAACAAACATAAAATAGGGCTGGGAGGATACCTCAGAAGTAGAACGGCCCTGGGTTCAATCCCTGGTACTACACACACACACACACACACACACACACACACACACACACACACACACAGTAGAAAACTGCCTGTTTACCCTAGAGACACTATATTGGAAAATGCATTTGTGTGTATGTGTAGAACTGGGGATTATTGAACCCAGAGGCATTCTACCTCTGACCTACACCCCAGCCCTATTTTTTTCTTTCTTCTTCTTTTTTTTTTTTTTTGCAGGTCTGGGGATGGAACCCAGGGATTCTACCTCTGAGCTACATCCCCTGCCCTATTTTTTATTCTTCATTTTGAATTTTTATTTTTTTATTTATTTGGTGCTACTGGGATGGAACCCAGAGGCCTTCTACCTCCAGGCTACACTCCCAAACCTTCAAAGGGCAGGGATTACAAGCATGTGCCATCACGCCCGGCTTTTATTCTTCATTTTGAAACAGGGTCTCACTAAGTTGCGAAGGACCTCACTAAGTAGCTGAGGCTGTCTGCGAACTGCGATCCTCCCGTCTCAGCCTCCCAAATACTGGGATTACAAGGTCTGGGAGTATAGCCTGGAGGTGCACCACCACACCCGGCTTGGTAAATTGATTTTAATTTGATGCATACACATAAAATTAAGAGCTCACACACAGCAGGAATGGTGGTGCCCTTCTGTAATCCCAGTACCTGGGAGTATGAGACAGAAGTATCTCAGTTTCCAGGAAGCCTCAGCAACTTAGTGACACGCTGTTTCAAAATAAAATATAAAAGCTGGGCATGTTGGCACATGCTTGTAATCCCCATACTTGGGAGGCTGAAACAGGAGGATCACAGTTCAATGCCTGCCCCAGCAACTTAATGAGGCCCTCCACAACTTAGAACCTGTTTCAAAATAAAGAAATAAAATAGGGCTGGGGGTGTAGCTTGGAAGTAGAATGCCCCCGGGTTCCATTCCCAGTACCAAAAAAATAATAAATAAATAAAATATAAAAAGGATTGGGGATGTATCCCAGAGACAGAACACCTCTGGTTCAATTTCCAGTACAAAACACACACACACACACACCTGTTTTGGTCTCAGAACTACAAACCAACAACACAATATTCTATTACTTACATAAAACGCTATGAAGCCCACCCTTAAGGGAACATATTATTTTACCATAATTGTGTTTTTCCAACACCTGGTGCACCACAAATTTCTGTTGTTTTCATTAAGGGTACTCCACCCCCAAGAATATTATCTAATTCGGAACAGAAGGTGATTATGAAGGCTTGGGTATGCTCCTGCTCAAGAAGTTCCAGTGCTGTACACTTCTTGCCTGACTCAGCGTATCTTGGGTTATTTGTGAGACATTCTCTTCTTATAATCTGTAGAGTTTCTAAGGCTTCCTCTTTAGATATTCCAACTTCTGAAAGTGAAAGAAGAAAAAGAAAACATTGATTTTAAAATTTTAAAAGTTGACCTGGGCATGGTGGCACATGCTTGTAATCCCAGCGCTTGGGAGGCTGAGACAGGAGGGTCACGCAAGTTCGAAGCCAGCCTCAGCTACTTAGCGAGGCTCTCAGTAACTTAGTGAGACCCTGTCTCCAAATAAAGTATAAAATAGGTCTGGGAGTATAGCCTGGAGGTGGAAGGCCCCTGGGTTCCATCCCCAGTACTGCAAAAAAAAAAAAAAAAAAAAAAAAAAAAAAAAGAAGAAGAAGAAGAAGAAAAAGTTGAGCCAGGCGTAGTGGCCCACACTTGTAATCCCAGCATTTGGGAGGCTGAGACAAAAGGATCACAGTTCATGGCTACTCTCAGCTACTTAGTGAGGAGGGGCTTTGCAACTCAGTGAGACCTTGTTTCAAAATAAAGAATATCCCAGCATTAAGGAGGCTGAGACCAGAGGATTGTGGTTCAAAGACAGCTTCAGCTACATAGTGAGGCCCTCCATAACTTAGTGAGACCGTTTCAAAATAAAGAATAAAAAATAGGGCAGGGGGTGTAGCTCGGAGGTAGAGTGCCCCTGGGTTCTATCTCCAGACCCCCCCCCACACACACACAAAAAAAAAGAATAAAAAATAGGGCTGGGGGTGTAGCTCAGAGGTAGAATGCCCCTGGGTTCAATTCCCAGTATCACCAATTAAAAAAAAAAAAAAAGAAAGAAAGAAAGAGGTAGAAGAACTCAGTTTTAACCCCAGTATTACAAAATAAATAAATAAATAAATAATAAAATATGCAATGGTTCACACCATCATAAAACCTGCAGTACTCTAGAGAACAAGGTTTTAGATTTTTCAGTTAAATATATAAGAGATGTCTTCTTTCTGATGCTTTCTGTTCAAAGGGAATATTCTGTCTCCTGCCATATCACCCTAAATGCGCTGATTTTTTCTAAAGAAATATTCTATTCCCTTTCTCCCTCAATGTCTTTAGTCCTATCCAAATCCTTCATTTCTGAAATTTAAATCCCCAATTCCCTGTATTTTGGAATAGCTAAAATTAAGACAGTCTGTTTGCTTCCCAATTCTGCTTTAATTTGTTTTGTGTGTGTATATGGTATTGTGGGTGGAACCCAGGGGCTTTCTACCACCAGACTATACCCCCAGCCCTATTTTATATTTTATTTGGAAACAGGGTCTCACTAAGTTGCTGAGAGCCTCACTAAGTAGTTGAGGCTGGCTTCGAGCCTGTGCAATCCTCCTGTCTCAGCCTCCCAAGCGCTGGGATTATAAGTGTGTGCCACCACGCCTGGCTTTGCTTTCCAATTCTGGTTCCACTACTTCCTAGCCCAGTTATCATGAAAAGTTACTTATCAGCCAGGTATGGCAGTGCACACTTGTAATCCCAGTACTTGGGAGGCTAAGACAGGAGGATGTTCCTGGCCAGCATCAGCTACTTATTGAGGCCCTCTGAAACTTAGTGAGAACCTGTTTCAAAATTTAAAAAATAAGCCGGGTGTGGTGGCACATGCTTGTAATGTCAATATTTGGGAGGCTGAGACAGGAAGATCACAGTTAGCAGACAGCCTCAGCTATGTAGTGAAGACCTTTCCAACTCAGTGAGACCCTATTTCAGAGCTAAGAATACAAAATGGGGCTGGAGGTGTAGCTTGGTGGTAGACTGCCCCTGGGTTCCATCTCCAGTACTACAATAAATAAATAAATGTAGCCTGGAGGTAGAATGCCCCTGGGTTTAATCCCCAGCACCACAAAACAAGTTACTTAACCTCCCTAAGATTAGAGATCAGTTCCTTCAACTATATGTTGGATATAATAACCTAGAGGGAGGGTTCAGTTGAGCATTGATGATCCTCAAAGCATTCAGGAGGCATTGGCAGAGAAAGCAATTAATAAAATGTCTTCACAAAGCCAGGTGTGGTGACACATGCTTGTTTGTTTTTGCGTGTCTAGGGATGGAACCCAGGGGCATTCTACCTCCGAGATCCACCCCCAGCCCTATTTTTTTCTTTATTTTGAAACAGGGTCTATCCTGTTCAAAAACCTCCGAGCTACACCCCCTGCCCTATTTTTTATTCTTTATTTTGAAACAGGGTCTCACTGAGACAGTTTCAAAATAAAGGTTTCACGCCCGGCTGACACATGCATGTAATCCCAGTCCTTGGGAGGCTGAGACAGGAGGATGGCAGGTTCACAGACAGCCTCAGCTACTTAGGCCTTCTGCGATTTAGTGAGACCCCATTTCAAAATAAATAAAAAAATGGGGCTGGGGGTGGATCTCGGAGGTAGAATGCCCCTGGGTTCCATCCCCAGTCGACAAAATAAATAAATTAATTAAAAAATAAAATGTCGAGCTGGGCATGGTGGTGCATGCTTGTAATCCCAAATAAGAGACTGCGACAGGAGGATCGTACGGGTTCAAAGCCAGCCTCAGCTACTTAGTGAGGCTCTCAGCAACTTAGTGAGACCCTGTTTCCAAATAAATTATAAAATAGGGCTGGGGGTATAGCACGGAGGTAGAATGCCTCTGGGTTCTATCCCCAGAATCGCAAAGTAATAATAATAATAATAATAATAATAATAATAATAAATAAAAAACAAAATGTCATAGCAGGGCTTGGTGGTGCACGCTTGTAATCCTACTATTCGGGAGGCTCAAACAGGAGGATCGCAGTTCACAGACAGCCTCAGCTACTTAGTGAGGCCCTTTACAACTCGGTGAGACCCTGTTTCAAAATAAAAAATAGGGCTGGTGGTGTAGCTCGAAGGTAGAATGCACCATGGTTCCATCCCCGGGACCGCAAACAATAAAATAAAAAGAATAGAAAATGGGGCTAGGGGGTGTAGCTCGGAGGTAGAATGCCTCAGGTTCAATCCCCAATCAGTTCTCAACCCTTTATTCAGTCAACTTTTTTCTTTAAATGGTACAACGGATTGAACTCGGGATATTCTCCCTCGAGCTACACCTCCAGACTCCCAGACTTTTCTCTTTTCTCTTTTATAAACTTTTGAAACGGGGTCTTGCTAGGTTGCTAAGGCTGTCCTCGAAACTGCGATCTTCCGGTCTCAGAATTGGGATTGCGGGCGTGCGCCCCCGCGCCTGGCCCAGTTGACTTTTAAGCGCGGCGCGGGAACGTCTGAGGGTGTGTGGGCGCCGGGGAGGCGGCTGAGTGCGGTGGAGTCAGGACCGCAGCCTGCCTGCCTGCGGGACAGCGGAGACTGGCGGCCGCAGGCGTTACCTTTGCTGAGTTCGGAGGGTTTCACTTCTAGGAGTTCCTCCGCGGTCTGGAAACCTGCAGAGGCGAGCTTCACCCGCACTGCGGGGGACAGCGGGAAACTCACTAAATCCCGCTGCATCTCGAAGCCTGACCTCTGCGTTCCCACTTGCGCACAGCCCCCTGCGAAGCCCGAGCTCCGCGCGCGCGGGCCGGGCGCTGACGTCAGACGCCAGGCGGAAGGGGCGGGGCCTGGGCCTGGTCGCCCGCGGCTTTGGCTTTGCACCGCGGGAAGGGTATTCATTCTTTCAGCGGGCACCTGCACCCCCGGAACTGGGGAGGCCCACACTGGAGGGTCGTAGATTCAAAGTTCGGCCTCGAATACTCGAATAAGAAATAAAAAGAGCTAGGGAGCGGGGCGTGGTGGCGCAGGTTTGTAATCCCCGCGCTTTGGAGGCGGAGATAGGATCGCGCAGGTTCGAAGCCAGCCTCGCTGGCTTAAGGGACCCTATTTCCAAATAAAAATATAAAAAAATAGGTGTCTGGGAGTGTACCCGAGAGTTAGAAGGGTTTCCAGGAACCCCAGTACCACCAAAAAAGGGGGGGCCTAAGGGCTGTGGCTTAAGGGACCCTATTTCCAAATAAAAATATAAAAAAATAGGTGTCTGGGAGTGTACCCGAGAGTTAGAAGGGTTTCCAGGAACCCCAGTACCACCAAAAAAGGGGGGGCCTAAGGGCTGTGGCTGGCAGTAGGATGCCCACCCCCAGTTCAGCCTCCAGTACAAAAAAATTTAAAAACACACATTTTCACACTTCTTATCTGTTCTGTTGCAATTCCTCCACATGCCACTTAAGGTTTCTCCATCAAACATACGTCCTTACAGTAAAAAGTTGCTGGAGACCTCAGGATGGAGGGCCGGGCCCACCGAACCCTGCAAGCCACATTTCCTCTCTGTGCTGGCCTGTTAGGTGACCTCAGTCACCTTGATCTCCTTGAGTGGGGACAGTGGCAGGAAGAGAGAAACACCGGCCAGTTACCCTTTTTTTTTTTTTTTTTTTTTTGGAGTGTGAAAAGCCATGTACGGATTAATTTGAGCCAGATGTTCTGGTGCATTTAGTAATCCCAGAATTTCGGAGGCTGAGACAGGAGGATCTTGGTTCGAGGACAGCCTCAGCTACTTAGTGAGGCCCTTTGTAACTCAGTGAGACCCTGTTTCAAAGTAAAAAGAATAAAAAATAGGGCTGGGGGGGTGTAGCTCAGAGGTTGAATGGCCCTGGGTTTCATCCTCAGTACCACAAAAAAGTTAATTAATTAATTAATCAAAATAGGGCCGGGGTGTAACTCAGAGGTAGAATGCCCCTGGGTTCAGTTCCCAGTATCGAAAGAACAGAGTTAATCTATGTGCACACTCTAGGGTTCCGGTCCCTGGACCCTCCGCGCCGTCCGTCCCCCTTGCCTGCCCCCCTCAACTTTCCCGCCCTCGCGAGGGATTGTGGGCCAGACGGCGCCGCGCGGTCCGCGCCACCCACGCCTCCGCGCGCGTCTGTCGGTCGCAGGCCGAGGCTCCCGGGCCGTTGGTGCTCCGCAGCCCTGCTTCAGAGGGAGCTGGAAAAGTGCGTAGGTAACGACCCGGAGGAGCGGACGGGCCTGGGCCCCGCGACCTGGGAGGCCGGAGGGACATTTTCTGGTAAAGAGTTGCAAAGGGGTGTTGAGGCCGTGGAAAGGACCGCTCCAAAATATAGGGGGGAAGCCGGGCGTGGTGGCGCACGCTTGTAATCCCCGCGCTCGGGAGGCAGAGACGGAAGGATCGCGCAGGTTCGAGGCCAGCCTCAGCTACTTAGGCTTTCAGCAATTTAGTGAGACCCTGTTTCCAAATAATATATAAAAAATGTCTGGGAGTATAGCCCGGAGGTAGAAAGCCTCTGGGTTCTACCCCCAGTACCACCAAAAAAAACCAAAAAAATCACATATATATATATATATGGGGGGTGAGGCAGTTTGGGAGGTGACTTTCGAGGTTTTTTTCTTGCCTCAAGAGCATGTTTTATTCAGGGGACAATTTTTTTTTTTTTTTTTTTTTTGGTGGTACTGGGGTTCCTGGAAACCCTTCTACCTCCGGGCCACACTCCCAGGCCTATTTTATACTTTTTTATTTGGAAACAAGGTCTCTTAAGCCAGTGGCTGGCTTCAAACCTGCGTGATCCTCCGGTCTCCACCTCCCAAGCACGGGAATTACAAGCGGGCGCCACCACGCCCGGCTCTTTTTTTTTTTTTTTTTTTTATGGGCGACAATTCTTTTTTTTTTCTTTTTTCTCTTTGTGGCACTGGAGATTGAACCCAGTAACATTCTATCTCCAAGCTACACGCCCAGCCCCATTTTATTTTTATTTGAAACAGGGTCTTGCCAAGTTGAGTCTCACTACTTACTTGCTGAGGTTGGCCTTGAACCTGTGGTCCTCTTGTCTCAACCTCTCAAGTAGTGGGATTACAGGCATGCACCACCACACCTGACTAAGGGTGATGATTCTTGTGGGGGGGGGTACTGGGGGTGGAACCCAGGGTCATTCTACCTCTGAACTACACTCCAGCCCTAGTTTTTATTCTTTATTTTGAAACAGGGTCTTAGTTGCAGAGGACCTCAGTAAATAACTGAGGCTAACCGTGAACCTGCCATCCTCCTGTCTCAGCCTTCAAAATACAAACACACCACCACACCCGGATTTATAGGCGATGATTCTTAACCTTGATTTTTCTTCCAAGCTTAAAGAATTCCATAAATATTATAAGTATTAAAGTTGGGGCCGAGGATCACGGGTTCCAGGCCTGCCTTGGCAACTTAGTGAAAGTCCTTCACAACTTAGTGAGACCCTGTTTAAAAAATAAAATACAATAAAGCCGGTTATGGAGCATCCCAGTTTGGAGGCCAGCATCTTTTTAGCAAGGCCAGCCTCATTTTAACCAAACTTTGTTTTAAAAAAATTAAAATTAAGGGCTGGGGATGTAGCTTGGAGGTAGAATGTCCCTGGGTTCTATACCCTGTACCACCACAACCAAAAAAAAAAAAAAAAATGTCAAATATTAGGTATTAAGGAAGGAGCAGCATATGTTGAGCTCTGTAGAAAATCTCATACATTTCAAATGTTCATAGCCATGCCTGAGGAAGATAAGGACATAGAAGCTCCAAACACTGTATTCTCAATGCCCTCTAGAACACTTTTTTCTATCCCAAACTACCTCCAGATTGTGCTCTTGGGAAAAGAAGGACGCTAGAGGCGTTTATATCTGATCATTTGATAGGTCAGGGAAAGTCTGGTAAGACTAGTCAAAATGTGGCTTGTATATCCAGACATGGTGGTGCACATCTGTAATCTTAGTATTTGGGAGTCTAAGCCAGGAAGATCAAAAGTTGGAAACCAGCCTCAGCAACTCAGTGAGACGCTGTTTCAAAATAAAACAGGGCTGGAATGTAGTTCGGGGGTAGAATGCCCCTGGGTTCAATTCATAGTATTATAAAAAAAAATGTGGTTTGTACAAGTACCTTGATTAACTTATAATGTGACTTAACATCTGGGTATTTGGTGGCATTATACATTAATATAGTCCTCGGGATTCATGCTTATACTTATAAAACAACCGTGTTCTTGGGCAAAGAGGTAGCATTTCCACTGTCAGCATTAGTTCATCAGTTTGGTTAAATACAGTGGAATTGGTCAGGTTTAGAATTTTGTTTCCTCAAGATGGGGAATTAAGAAATTAGTGGACTAGCTGGGCATGGTGGCGCACACTTGTAATCTCTGTGCTTGGGAGGCTGAGGCAGGAGAATTGCACAGGTTCGAAACCAGCCTCAGCTGGCTTAAGAGACCCTGTTTCCAAATAAAAAAATATAAACTAGGTCTGGGAGTGTATCCCGGAGGTAGAAGGCCCCTGGATTCCATCCTCCCCAGTACCACCAAAAAAAAAAAAAAAAATAGTGGACTAAATAATGAAGTGGACTCTTAATTAGCAAGGCCCTCAAAAATTTAGTGAAACCCTGTTTCAAAATAAAAAAATAAAATAGGGCTTGAGTGTCACACAAAAGTAGACTGCCCCAGGGTTCAATCTCTAGTACCACAAAAAGGGGGAAAAAAGAAAAAAATTACTCAACTTACGTAGCTATCTACGCAATTAGGTACTATTAACCTCTGACCCTATAATAATTATCACTTTCATAATCATTCTCTTGAAACTTTGATTATAACTCCTCTCAGTCCCTGAAAATCACCATTCTACTTTTTTCTATGAATTTGATCGTGTGTATGTGTTAGTTACTGGGGATGGAACCCAGGGGCATTCTATCTCTGAGCTATACCACCAACCCTATTTTTTATTAATTAATTTGAAACAGGGTCTCACTGATTTGCAAGGGGCCTCACTAAATAGCTGAGGCTGGCTTTGAACTTGTGCAGTCTTCCTGTCTCAGCTTCCCAAATGCTGGGATTATAAGCGTGTGCCACCACACTCAGTTTCCTATTTATTTATTTATTTATTTATTTATTTATTTATTACAATGCTGAGGATGGAACTCAGGGGCATTCTACATTCGAGCTACACCCCCAGCCCTATTTTTTAATGTATCTTGTTTGAAACAGGGTCTCACTGAGTTGTAGATGGCCTTGCCAAGTAGCTGAGGCTGTCTGCAAACCATGATCCTCCTGTCTTAGCCTCTGGAATGCTGGGATTACAAGCCTGCGGCACCACGCCCAGCTCCCCATTTTTATTTTTGAGACAGCATCTTGCTAAATTGCCCAGACTGGTTTCATACTTGCTAACTTCAAGCCAGTCTCCTGAATAGCTAGAATTACAGGTTATGCTAACACTCCTGGCTGCTTGTTAGTGTTAAGATTTTTCGTGTGTGTGTGTTTGTGTGTGTGTGTGTGTGTGTGCGCGCGCGCGCGCGCCAGGGGGTGGGTGGGTGGTGGGTGGTGGGGGTGGATGGATGAGAGGGGGGGGCGCTGGGGATTGAACCCAGGATATTATACCACTGAACTGTATTCCCAGACTCCTCTCTCTCTCAAACAGGGTCTTGTTAAATTACCTCCCATTGGCATCAAACCTGCAATCTTTCTGTCTCTGCCTCCCAAGTGTTGGGATTACAGGGGTGTGCCACCATGCCCACTTGGAAACTCTTTATTCTAATGTACAATGAGGAAGAAGGAAAAGGGTTAACAGTGGTACTACTAGGCCGGGTGTGGTGGCCCACGCCTGTAATCCCAGCATTCAGGAAGCTGAGACGGGAGGATGGCGGTTTGCGGTTCGTGGACAGCCTCAGCTACTTAGTGTGGCCCTCTGGAACTCAGTGAGACCCGGTGTCAAAATAAAAGAATAAATAATAAGGCTGGGGGTGTAGCTCGGAGGTCGAATGCCCCTGTGTTCCATCCCCAGACCTGCCAAAAAAAAAAAAAAAAAGAGTGGTACTACTTATGGTATAGAATCTGGGAATAATTAGTCATTGCATGAAGAGATTTGCTTTTGGGGGGAGAGTGCTGAGTGCTGGGAATTGAACTCAGAGGCATTTTTACATGTGAGCTATTCCCCTAGCCCATTTGTTTTTTATTTTTTATTCTTTTTGTGGGTCAGGGGAATGGAACCCAGGGGCATTCTACCTCAGAGCTACACCCCCTGCCCCAATTTTTTTCTTTATTTTAAAACCAGGTTTCACTGGGTTGCAGAGGGCCTCACTGTGTAGCTGAGGCTGCCGGCGAACCATGATCCTCTGGTCTCAGCTTCCCGAATGCTGGGATTGCAAGCATGTGCCACCATGCCCGGCTTTTATTTATTTTTTTTGTTTTGAAAAAGAGTCTTGTTAGGTGCCTGAGGTGGTCCTTGAATCTGTGACCCTCCTGTCTCAGCCTCCCAAGTACTAGGATTACAGGCATGTGCCCACATCCAGCTAGAATTTGCTCTTTTTGAGGAGCCTAATAGAATTCTAGAAAAGCTCAGGACTTTCTAGTAGAATGGATTTTCCAGTAGTCCAGTTCTGGATTTCAGAGACACCTGTGAAAAATGTGACCTTCTGCTTGTAGTGTTGAGTATGGAATGATATGAGGATACATGAAAAACACAGCTTATTCTTACTTGGGGAGGGACATTTGCTGATTTTAGGAGGAGGGTCATTTGTTGCATTCTGGATGTGGAAGTAGGGAGTCTGAGCTTTTTTTTTCCCCCCTGCAGTACTGGAGATGGAAAACTGGGGCATTCTACCTCCAAACTATACCCTAGCCCTATTTTAATTTATTTTATTTTATTTATTTTGCAGTACTGGGAATGAAACCCAGGGACATTCTACATCTGAGCTATACTCCCAGCCCTATTTGTGTTTGTTTGTTTGTTTGTTTGTTTGTTTGTTTGTTTGTTTTTTGGTGGTACTGGGGTTCCTGGAATCCCTTCTACCTCCGGGCTACACTCGCAGACCCATTTTTTGTTTTATACATTTTATTTGGAAACAGGGTCTCCTAAGCCAGCGAGGCTGGCTTCAAACCTGCGTGATCCTCCTGTCTCTGTCTTCCAAGCGCGGGGATTACAAGCGTGCGCCACCACACCCGGCATCCAGCCCTATTTTTTATTCTTTATTTTGAAACAGGGTCTCACTGAGTTGCAAAGGGCCTCACTAAGTTGCTGAGGCTGTCCAAGAACTGCTATCCTCCTGTCTCAGCCTTTATTTTTATTTTGAAAGTCTCACTAGGTTGATGAGAGTCTCACTAGGTTGCTGAGGCTGTCCTTGAACCTGTGATCCTCCTGTCTCAACCTCCCAAGTACTGGGGTTATAGACATGCACCACCACACTGGGTGTACTTCATGTTTGAAAGAGAGCATTTTGTACTTTTGATAGGCAGTTTAAACTGACTTTATTTTTTAGCGATACATACATTGGATTTTCAAATGTAGTTTTATCAAATTTCATCTTTTCAGACTTGCTCAGGTTACATGGACAGCATCTTGTTGCACTATACCAGAAATCAGTGTCGTAATTAACTCCAGACCTTTGAGGGCAGGAACTAGTATTTGTTGTTTAGCTTTTAATCCGGGGAGTCTTTACCTTTAAGTTTTATTTCTCTAGCATCGCCAAGCATACTAAGGTTGGGCTGAATGAGATCAGAAAAAGGGGTGTGGAATATGTAGATAAGCGCAGTGGCTTCTGGTCAGTCAAATTTGCAGGCATGTATTTTCTAAGATTTTGGCATGTTCAAATATATGATGTTTGCTGTCAGGTTACTGTAGTTTGGAAACCCTTCATTTTGGAATTGTGGTAGTTGAAAGTCTCCATGAAAAACATAACCACATGTTTTTAGTGGTTTGAATCTGGAGGTGAAGTACCAGGCAAGATTTCCAACTCATACTTACCTGGCAGGGGAGATACCATGATCACGAAGGTGGTTTTCCCAGGGCGAGGCTTATCCATTGCACTCCGGATGTGCTGACCCCTGCGATTTCCCCAAATGTGGGAAACTCGACTGCATAATTTGTGGTAGTGGGGGACTGCGTTCGCGCTCTCCCCTGATCTTGTTGTACTAAAGGAAGATGTCTTTCAGTTATGAAGTACTACTAGGGTGTTAGCTTATTTTCCAGGTGGGGGTTTACAGCTTCTTAAGTCGCTTTTCTTGGCTCTTTTGCTTTCTTTTCCAGGTAGCTTTGTTTTTGCCCCCTTTCAAATTTATTAGCTCCGTAATAATTTGGCATGTCCTGCCTTCTCTTCTTACATCTTTCTTTTGGGCTATGATTATTTTTTAGACTAATCTGGGTAAGGATAATCCTGGACCATCTCTTATCTCAAATCCTTAGTCACATCTGCAAAACCATCGCCAGGAGCAAGGTAACACGTTTTGGTGGGCTATTCTGCCTACGTCAACAAATGCCTCAGATTCGTCAGGAGCATTTGACGTCATCCCAAGGGGCTTGGTGTATGTAGATGAGTACAGTTTTCTGATTTTATTCACATTACTTACATTTTGTAGGATTTTACAAGTGTTCTGTCATTCAAAATGTTGTTATATGAGACATACAGATTTAGAGAAGTTCTTATTGTGTAAGCAATAAGTTGGAGCTTGGGGAAAGATAGTGACCATATGTATAAAGTGTTTGGAATCTGAGAGTGAGAGGTCAGGGGCCTTTCCTGACTCATACTTACCTGGCAGGGGAGATACCATGATCACGAAGGTGGTTTTCCCAGGGCGAGGCTCATCCATTGCACTCCGGCTGTGCTGACCCCTGCGATTTCCCCAAATGTGGGAAACTCGACTGCATAATTTGTGGTAGTGGGGGACTGCGTTCGCGCTCTCCCCTGATATTCTTCCGGTTTTAAAAAGAGGCTTCCGCATGTTGAGGTTACTAACCCAGTCTGGTTTTTCTACTTCTCAGTTGCATCTTATTTTTATAGTAGTGTTAAGTTGCTAAAAGTCTCAATTGTTTGCTGAGACTGTCCTTGAACCTGCAGTTTTCTGGACTCAAGTAAAGGGATTACAAGTATACCACCTCGCCTAGCTCAGTCTCTCAGTATTCTGGAAAAGGGTCTCTAAATTTCCTAGACTGGTGTTTAATTTGTAACATTTCTTCTTCAGTGGGGGATTGCATGTATGCTATACACTCAGCTAGTTCCTATTTTTGTACTTTTGAAAAAATAGCTTTTTGGCCGGGTGTGGTGGCACACTTGGGAGGTTGACAGGAAGATAGCACAGGTTCGAAGCCAGTCTCAGCTACTTAGTGAGGTGTTCAGTAATTTAGTGAGACCCTGTTTCCAAATAAAATATAAAATAGGTCTGTGAGTGTATCTCAGAGGTAGAAGACCCCTGGGTTTCATACTCAGTACAAAAAAAAAAAAAAAAAAGCTTTTCAGCCAGGCATAGTGGCGAACACTTATCATTCAGTACTTGGGAGGCTGAGACCAAAGGATTGCTACTTAATGAGGCCCTCCACAATTTAGTGAAACCCTGTTTCAAAATAAAGAATAAAAAACAGGGCTGGGGGTATAGCTTGGATTTAGAATGCCCTTGGGCTCAATCCCCAGTACTGGGGAGGGGGGGAAAACCACCTTTTTTTTTTTTTTCCTTATGCCTAGTGTGCAAGCTTCCAGTTACTGATCCACACCGTGTGTGTGTGTGTGTGTGTGTGTGTGTGTGTGTGTGTGTTACTAGGGCTTGAACCTAGGGGCATTCTACCTCTGAATTACACTCCCAGTCCTATTTTTTTATTTGTGTGTGTGTGTGTGTGTGTGTGTGTGTGTGTGTGTGTGTGTGTGTATGTGTGGTACTGGAGGTGGAACCCAAGGGGCTTTCTACCTCTGGGCTATACTCCCAGACCTATTTTATATATTTTTTGGAAACAGGGTCTCACTAAGTTGCTGAGAGCCTCACTAGATAGCTGAGGCTGGCTTCAAACCTGTGCGATCCTCCTGTCTCAGCCCCCAAGCGTGGGGATTACAAGCGTGCACCACCATGCCTGGCTTTTATTCTTTATTTTGAAAAAGGGTCTCACTAAGTTCCAGAGGATCTCACTAAGTAGCTGATGCTGGCCTCGAACCTGAAATCCTTTTGTTTCTGCCTCCTGAGTATTGGGATTACAAGCGTGTGCCACCACACCTGGCCAAAGCTGTCTTTGTACTGAAAAGGAATGTCTCCTTTTATAGGATTCTTGTCTAGTGGGTTTTAATTCCAGGACTAACAAAGGGTATAGAAATATGAAAGTTTATTTTAGGTCAAAAAAGAGAAGAAAAAACAGCTCCCCCAACAGGGGGAAAGGAGCTCCTCAAAGAGAATACCACCAAAGGTCTTGGGAGGTGGTCTTTTAAAACCTTACAGAAGCCAGGCGTGGTGGCGCACGCTTGTAATCCCCGCGTTTGGGAGACTGAGACAAGAGGATCGCACAGGTTCGAAGCTAGCCTCAGCTACTTAGTGAGGCTCTCAGCAACTTAGTGAGACCCTGTTTTCAAATATAAAAAAGGTCTGGGAGTATAGTCCAGAGGTAGAAAGCTTCTGGGTTCCACCCCCAGTATCACCAATAAATAAATAAATAAATAAATAACCTTACTGAAGCTATGCATGGTGGCCCACACTTCAAATCTCAGTATTTGGGAGGCTTAGACAGGAGGATCACAGGTTCACTGCCAGCCTCAACTACTTAGTGAGGCTCTCAGCAACTTAGACCCTTTTTCCAAATAAAATATAAAATAGGTCTGGGAGTATAGCCTGGAAGTAGAAAGCCTCTGGGTTCCACCCCAAGTACCACCAAAAAAAATCAATCAATAAATAAAAATAAAGTTTAAAGAAGTAGGACTGGGGTTTAGCTTGGTGGTAGAATGCCCCTGGATTCAATCCCTAGTACTGCCAAAAAAAAAAAAAAAAAAAATTACTGAGGTGTCCCCACCTGTTCTTTTATAATTGGTCAGAATTGGGTTTGGGAAAGCCAATGTCTTTTAACCAATTTCAATACTTAAATTGAATTGTATGGTATGGGTTCATGGGCCATAATATCCTGGTGCCCACCCTTTTCTCACCTTTTTGCTTGCTTCCCCTAACTCACACAAGGTGATACCAATGACCTTTTTTTTTTTTTTTTTTTTTTTTTGCGGGTCTAGGGATAAAACCCAGAGGCATTTGACCTCTGAGCTACACCCCCTGCCCAATTTTTTATTCTTTATTTTGAAACAGGGTCTCACTGAGTGGATGAGGGCCACACTAAGTAGCTGAGGCTGTCCACGAACTGTGATCCTCTGGTCTTAGCCTTCCAAATGCTGGGTTTACAAGCATGTGCCACCATGCCCGTCTATCAATGGCCTTTTTTTTTTTTTTTTTTGGATGGTACTGGGGGAGGGACCCAGAGGCTTTCTACCTCCGGGCTATACTCCCAGACCTTTTTTATATTTTATTTGGAAACAGGGTCTCACTAAGTTGCTGAGAGCCTCACTAAGCAGCTGAGGCTGGCTTCGAACCTGTGCGATCCTCCTGTCTCAGCCTCCTAAGCGTGGGGATTACAAGCGTGCGCCACCACGCCCGGCTTCAATGGCCTTTTTTATTCCCTCCTGTTCTCAGTTCCCCTGACCTGCCTCTTGTTACCCCTTTGATGAAGTGAACCTAACTACTGTTAGGGAAATGGGGCAGTGACGGCACTAAGGCTTCAAGCTGTCAGTAGGCACTGTCAGAGTATTGCGGTCAGTCTGAGGGGCCGATGATCTAGAGGACCAGGGAAGGAATCCTTCATATGAGGTTTTGCTCATATGCCTCCATACCTGGAGGTCTGAAGGAGCCTGGTTACCTTGGTTCAGAGTCATTTATGGTAGTTCAGTGGTCATCTACATGAAAAACTGGCACATTAGTACATTATACAGCAAGCCAAATATCTTGCCATAGTGGGTTTTCCACAACTCTTTACCTCTGGTCATTTACTTGTTAATATTTTAAATTGGAGGTCAAGTAGCCAACCCATTTGCATAGACCATGAGTTATTATATGTAACATTGTGAAAAGTTCTAAGGGTATAATGCCTGAAGAAACCAAACATGTTGTCTTTAACTTAGCTTAAACAGGCATTTTGCTTGTAGCATTTTGAACAGGATTTATAGATTCTCCAGGAGTTTATAGAAATAGTAATCTCCCCTTTAGGCGCTGATGGTTCTAGACTTAAAAATCTCAAGAGCAACAGGTTTAACTTAACAGTACCTTGGAAGGACTTAAGTGGAGGGAGGTTAGGGGAATTGGTGTTGTATCCTATTTCTTTTGTGAGTATAAAGGTAGAAGTACTATGGTTTCAGTATAGCTCCTTTTTTGTTGCCCCTGAAATAGCACAGTTGCCTCTGGTTCTACTGTTCTGGGTGTTCAAAACAAAACAACTGACCCTATGTTGGCTAAATATAAGTTTTTATAATATTATTTTGTTTAGTTGAGTCTCCTCAGGGTTACTCCTAGGGACTTTGTGAGGCATTTTCCTCTACCAGTTGTGCCTTCTGCCAGGATGGGTCATGAGCTTGCTGACCATTTGGCTTCCCTTGAAACATAGAGGACATTTCCCTCTCTAATGATTCTTTTTGTAGAATATATACGGGTGGCTTCCAGTCTCTGGAGCCTTTGTGATCTCCCTGTTGGAGAGGTCAGATGACTTATAAGACATTCATAGAATCAATGCATTTAGTGTGAGTTTTAGAAAACCTTTTTCTTTTTTTGTCAGAACCGGGGATTGAACCCAAGGGCATTCTAACTCCAAGCTACACCCCCAGCCCTATTTTTTATTTTTTATTATTTGTTTTGAAACAAGGTCTCACTAAGTTGTGGAGGGTCTCCCTAAGTAGCTGAGGCTGGCCTTGAACTTGTGATCCTCCTGTCTCAGCCTCCTAAATGCTGGTATTACACCTGGCTTATTTACTTTGTTTTTGCTTGTTTGTTTTTTGTACGTGGGAGTGGGTGGGGGTACTAGGGATTGAACCCAGGGGTATTCTACCTCCAAGCTACACTCCAGCTGTTTTTATCAGTATTATTATTATTATCATTATTTGTAGTATTGGGAATGGAACCCAGGGGCATTCTACCTCTAAGCTACACCCCACACCTATTTTTTATTCTTTATTTTGAAACAGGGTCTCATTAAGTTGCAGAGGGCCTCACTATGTAGCTGAGGCTGTCCGCGAACTGCGACCCTCCCGTCTCAGCTTCCTAAATGCTGGGATTACAAGCGTGCGCCACCATGCCCAGCTTGATTTTTATTATTTTTTGTTTTGAAATGGTCTCACTAGGTTGCTAAGAGTCTCAATTCATTGCTGAGGCTGTCCTCAAACCTATGATCTTCCTGTATTAGCCTCCCAAGTACTGGGATTATAGGCATGCCCCACCAAGCCTGGCTTTATTTTATTTATTTATTTATTTATTGTGGCACTGGGGATTGAACCCAGGGACATTCTATTCCTGAGCTACACCCTCAGTCCTATTTTGTTCTTTATGAGGAAAGAGGGTCTCATTGAGTTGTGGAGGGCTAACTGCAAACCTGTGGCTTATACTCCATGTACCTTTCAAGTATGTACCATCACACTGTCTTACTTTATTTTATTTTATTTATTGGTGGTATTGGGGTTCCTGGAAACCCTCTACACTCCGAGACACCTATTTTTTATATTTTTATTTGGAAACAGGGTATCTTAAGCCAGTGAGGCTGACTTCGAACCTGCACGATCCTCCTGTCTCCGCCTCCCAAGTGTGGGGATTACAAGTGTGCACCACCACGCCCCGCTCTTATTTTGAAACAGGGTCTTGATAGGTTCCTGAGGGTCTTGCTAAGTTACTGAGACTGGCCTTTAACCTGTGATCTTCCTGTCCCAGCTTCTGGATAACTGGTATTATAGACATATGCCACCACACCCAGCTCTTTTGTGTATTTTGTGGTGCCCTTATCTTGGGTTCCCTCTTCCTCTCCTCAACCACATTTGTGTCTCTCTCTTCTCTCTGTCTGTCTCTCTCTCTCTTTCTCTCTCTCTTTCTCCTCCTCCTCCTCCTCCTCCTCCTCTTCCTCCTCTCTCCCCTTTTCTCCTATTAATCTCTGAGAGCTGTTTCATTTATTCCATAATTTTTTCTTTTTTGCAGTACTGGGGATGGAGCCCAAGGGCATTCTACCTCCAAGCTATACCCCCAGCCCTATTTTTATTCTTTATTTTGAAACAGGGTCTCACTGAGCTGCAAAGAGCCTCACTAAGTAGCTAAGGCTGTCTGCGAACCGCAATCCTCCTGTCTCAGCCTCCTGAATGCTGGGATTACAAGTGTGTGCCACCACGCCCAGCTCTTCTATAATGTATTTACTTCTATATGCAGAATTTATCATTTCCCCCTGCACAGGAACTTTGGAAGGAGTCCTTCAGGGGCTGAGGATGTAACATAGTGGTAGAGCATTAACCTAGCATCTTCAGAGACCTAGATTCGATTCCTCAATACTACTCCCAAAAAAGAGAGAGAAAGAGACAGACAGACAGATAGACAGACAGACATGTACTATTGCTTCTCATCCAAAGCCTAGTGTTTGGGCTGGCACTTAGGGTCATTCACTCTCCTACCTTAATGTTTCTTTTGAGCCAGTTATCTTTGAACACATACCCCTCCCCCTAGTTTCAAGATCAACATGTTCAATATATAGGTAGAAAAGGTTACTTTTGAAGCTGAGCATGGTGACACACGCTTGTAATCCCAGTACTTGGGAGGCTGAGACAGGAGGATTGCGCAGGTTTGAAGCCAGCCTCAGCTACTTAGGCTCTCAGCAACATAGTGAGACTCTATTTCCAAATAAAACATAAAATAGGTCTGTGGGTATAGCCCAGAGGGAGAAGGCCCCTGGGTTCTATCCCCAGGACCTCAAAAAAAAAGAAAGAACGCCGGGCGTGGTGGCGCACGCCTGTAATCCCCGCGCTTGGGAGGCGGAGACAGGAGGATTGCGCAGGTTCGAAGTCAGCCGCGCTGGCTTAAAAGACCCTGTTTCCAAATAAAAATATAAAAAATAGGTCTGGGAGTGTAGCCCAGAGGTAGAAGGGCTTCCAGGAACCCCAGTACCACCAAAAAAAAAAAAAAAAAGAAAGAAAAAAAGAGAGGAAGGGTTGCTTTTGGCCTATAGTGACCATCATTTCATGGCCAAATCCTCTACTCCCTTTTATTTTTTTTTATTTTGCAATACTGGGTATTGAACCCAGGGGCATTGTACTTCAGAGCTACACCCCCATCCCTATTTTGTATTCCTTATTTATTTATTTATTTTGGTGGTACTGGGGGTGGAACCCAGGGGCTTCTCTACCTCTGGGCTCTATTTCCAGATCTATTTTTTATATTTTATTTAGAAACAGGGTCTCACTAAGTTGCTGAGAGCCTCCCTAAATAGCCTAGACTGGCTTTGAACCTGCACAATCCTCCTGTCTCAGCCTCCCAAGTGCTGGGATTACAAGCATGCGCCACCCTGCCTGGCGTTGTATTCCTTATTTTGAAACAGGATCTCACTAAGTTGCAGAGGGCCTCGCTAAATAGCTGAGGCTGGCTGCGAACCTGCGATCCTTCCTGTCTAGCCTCCCACGTATGGGGATTACAAGCGTGTGCCACCATGCCTAGCTTTTATTTCATTCTTTAGCATTTATTTTAATTATATACAGACTTACTGATAAATAGCACACATAAATATTCCCTTAACCTCTCACTGAAAAAGCCCATTTTTCTTTTATTCTTTTCAGGCTTTTTGTCTTCCTTTTATAAAATATTATCTGTCTTTCCACTCCTTAAGACTGGGCTCAAATCTCACCCTTCCTAAGGGCTGGGGATAGATCTCAGTGGGGGTACTGGCCTAATATTTGCAAGAGCTGGGGGTCAGTCCCTTGCACTACAAAAAAAAATCATCTAGGGACCCTCCTCGGATGCCTTCTGAAGTAAACTCTTGGTGGGAATGAGCCAGTATGTGAGGAACTGTGGCATCACTGGGCAGGGGCCTCTTGCCTCACGTGAGGTGACTGGGAATTCTGGCTTGATATGAGGGATATAGGAAAGTTAGGGAGATTCACAAGGGATTTTTTTCACATTAATTTGCCTTCTTTCCATACTTCGGTTCATTTGGAAGCAGGGATTGGACTGACTCTTACATCTTTATATCCCCAACAATAGCAATGTACCATGTGTTTATTGGTGAATGAATAAATAAATGAATAAGATGGGCAACAGTGAGTTTTGAGGATTCATACACCAAGTGAAATCAGAATGGAGTCCACAACTACAGTGAAAAGTCTAAAGTTAACTTTTTTTTTTTTTTTTTTTTTTTGGTGGTACTTGGGTTCCTGGAAGCCCTTCTACCTCCGGGCTACACTCCCACGGGCTACACTCCCAGACCTATTTTTTTTTTAACTTTTTATGTGGAAACAGGGTCTCTTAAACCAGCGAGGCTGGCTCCGAACCAGCGCGATCCTCCTGTCTCTGCCTCCCAAGCGCGGGGATTACAAGCGTGCGCCACCACGCCCGGCTTTAAAGTTAACTTTTAACTGGGCATAGTGGTGTGCCCCTGTAATTCCAGTACTTCAGTACTGGGAAAGGAAGATCACAGGTTTGAAGTCAGCCTAGGCAACTTAGTGAGATTCCCAGAAACTTTGTGAGATGCTCTTTTCTTATTTTTTTAAAATTTTTATTGGTGAGACACTGTTTTCAAATAAAACATAAGCCGAGCATGGTGGAGCATGCTTGTAATTCCAGTACTTGGGAGGCTGCGACAGGACTGCAATTTCGCAGCCAGCCTTAGCTATTTAGTGAGGCCCTCCACAATTTAGAACTTGTTTCAAAATAAGGAATTAAAAATAGGGCTGGAAGGCCGGGCATGGTGGCGCACGCTTGTAATCCCCGCACTTGTGAGGCTGAGACAGGAGGATCACACGGGTTCAAAGCCAGCCTCAGCTACTTAGTAAGGCTCTCAACAACTTAGTGAGACCCTGTTTCCAAATAAAGTATAAAATAGGTCTGGGAGTATAGCCCGGAGGTAGAAAGCCCCTGGGTTCCACCCCCATTACCATCCAAAACAAACAAACAAACAAACAAAAAAAAATAGGGCTGGAGTGTAATTCAGAGGTAGAATACCCCTATTTCCATTCCTAGTACCATAAAAATAAATAATTAAAATAATAACAATTAAAAATAAAATAGGGCTGGGAGTATAGCTTGAAGGTAGAATGTCCCTGGGTTCTATTCCCATCATCATCAATCAATAAATAAATAGGGTTAACCTTTCAGCCAGATGTGGTGGTACATGCTTTAATCTCATTACTTGAGAGGGTTAGACAGGAGATCACACATTCACAGTCAGTCTCAGCAATGTAACAAGACTCAGCAACCTGGCAACACCCTGTTTCAAAATAAAAATAAAAATGACTAGGGATGTAGCTATGAAGTAGAATGCCCCTGGGTTCAGTCCCCAGTATCATAAAAAGGTAACCTTTTTGTGACTGTTTTCACATTTGTAGAGTTGCAGATAACAATAGTAGCTACCTCTGTAGAGTGGCTATGAAGATTAAGTTCATTATTATATTTAAAACATGTAGATTGCCGGGCATGGTGGCACATGCATGTAATCCCAACATTCGGGAGGCTGAGACTGGAGGATCACAGTTCGCAGCCAGCTTCAGCTACTTAGGCCCTCCACAATTTAGTGAGACCCTGTTTCAAAATAAAGAATAAAAAATAGGGTAGGGGTTGTACCTGGGAGGTCGAATGTCCCTAGGTTCCATCCCCAGACTGCCCCCCCCAAAAAAAAGATGTAGATCAATGCCTGGCATATAGTAAGCATTATATTCTTGTACCCACCATTACCTTTTTTCATTTTGGTACTGGAAATTGAACCCTGGGGCATTCTACTGTAAGCCATATCCCCAACCCTTTTAATGTATTATTTCATTATTATTTTGTGGTTCTTGGAATTGAACCTAGAGGCATTCTACCTCAAAGCTGTACCCACAGTCTTTTTTTTTTTTTAATGCAGTACTGAGGATTGAGGATTTTATTTTATTTATTTATTTTTTGGTGGTACTTGGGGTGGAAGTCAGAGGCTTTCTACCTCCAGGCTATATACTCCCAGACCTTTTTATATATTTATTTGGAAATAGGGTCTCACTAAATTGCTGAAAGCCTCACTAAGTAGCTGAGGCTGGCTTCGAACCCGTGCAATCCTCCTGTTTTAGCCTCCCAAGCGCGGGGATTACAAGTGTGTGCCACCACCCCTGGCAGGATTGAGGATTTTATGGGTACAGGGAAATTCTACCTGTGAGCTACACCCCAGTAAATCCCCCCCCCACCGTGTGTGTGTGTGTGTGTGTGTGTGTGTGTGTATTAGTTACACGTGATTCGCACTGGAAAGCTGTGCATCTGATTTCTATGTTTGTGAAGAAAATGTCACTAAATACAGTGCTGTATGCTAGTAATTCTGGCTACTCAGGTGGCTAAGGTAGGAAGATCACAAGTTGGGGACCAACCTCAACAATCTGTTTATTTATTTATTGTAATACTGGGACTTGAGCCCAGGGCATTCTACCTGTGAGTTATACACCCCAGGTTCTTTTTTGTTTTTGAGGTACTTGAGATTGAACCCCAGGGGCATTCTACCTCCAAGCTACACCCCCAGCCCTATTTTATATTCTTTATTTTGAAACAGTGTCTCATTAAGTTGCAGAGAGCTACACTAAGTAGCTGAAGCTGGCTGCAAACCCAGAATCCTCCAGTCTCAGCCTCCCAGGTACTGGGATTACAAATGTGTGCCACCAGGCTTGCTGCTCCAATCCTTTGCATGCATGCATGCATTCATTCATGCATTCATTCATTCATTTGCAGTACTGAGGATGGAATCCAGGGGCATTCTACCTCCAAGCTACATTCCCAGCCCTATTTTTTAGTCTTTTTTTTTTTTTTGAAACAGGGTCTCACTGAATTGCGAAGGGCATTGCTAAGTAGCCGAGGCTGTCCGCAATCTTCATTCCTCTGGTCTCAGCCTCCTGAATGCTGGGATTACAAGAGTGCGCCACTGTGCTTGGCCCCAGCCCTATTTTTATTATTATTTTGAAACAGGATCTCACTGAGCTGCAGAGGGCCTCACTAATTAGCTGAGGCTATCCTCGAACCATGGTCCTCCTGTCTCAGCCTCCCAAATGCTGGGGATTACAAGTGTGCACTACCACACCTGGCTTTATTCTTCATTTTGAAACAGGGTCTCAGTTGCAAAGGGCCTCACAAAATAGCTGAGGCTGTCTGCGAACCCTGATCCTCCTGACTCAACCTCCTAAATGCTGGGGTTACATGTGTCCGTCACCACACCCGGCTTTTTTTATTTATTCTTTTTGATACTAGAGATTGAACCCAGAGTTGTTCCAGCTCCCCAGACATTTTATTTTATTTACTTATTTATTTTTGGTGGTACTGGGGGTGGAACCCAGAGGCCTTCTACCTCCGGGCTATACTCCCAGACCTATTTTCTATTTTTATTTGGAAACAGGGTCTCACTAAGTTGCTGAGAGCCTCACTAAGTAGCTGAGGCTGGCTTTGAACCTTGTGCGATCCTCCTGTCTCAGCCTCCCAAGCACTGGGATTACAAGTGTGTGCCACTACGCTCCCCGGACGTTTTGTTTCTTATTGTAAAAAAAAGGTCTCACTAGGTTTCTGAGAGCCTAATTGTCCAGGGTGCCTTTAAACCTGCTATTCCCTGTCTTGGCCTCAGCAGTTTAGCCAAAACCTGTTTCAAAAAAAAAAGCCGAGCGAAGCTGGACGTGGTGGTGCGCATTTGTAATCCTAGCATCCCGAGGCTGAAACCAGATCATGGTTTGCGGCCAGCTTCAGCTACTTAGTGAGGCCCTCTGTAACTTAGTGAGACCTTATTTCAAAATAAAGAATAAAAAATAGGGCAGGAGGTGTAGCTCGAAGGTCGAACGCCCTGGGTTCCATCCCCAGACCCGCAAAAAAAAAAAAAAAGAGTGTGGTCGTGCATGCTTGTCACCCCAATACCTGGGAGGCTGGGACCTGAGGATCCCAGGTTAGAGGCCAGCCTCATCAATTTAGGCTCTCTGCAATTTAGTGAGACTCCATTTAAAACAAAGAATAAAAAAAAAAAAAATAGGGCTGGGAATGTAGCTTGGAAGTAGAACAGGGCCTTGAGTTCAATCCCCAGAACTAAAAAGAAAAAAAAAAAATTATATATATATATTAAAAACGATTGGAAATGTAGTCCAGTGGTAAAACGCCCTAGATTCAATCTTCAGTGTTTTTTGTGTAGGTGGTGGGGGAAGGCGATAAATAAAATATCCATTCAGTTCTAGCAGGCGGCAAAACAAAGCAGTTATCAGTTGCTAAGGGCTTCACAGGCAATGTCAGCATTCCCAAGGAGAAAGGAAGTGAGGATTCAGAGGGAAGTTCCGGTTCTGACGTCATCCCTAGAGGCGGGTAATATGTAGATGTAATGCATCCGGTGCAAACTGGGGAAAGATTCTTCTATTAATATATTTCTTGAAGTGTTGTTTGAGAAATTTTAAAGTCATCTAGTCCTCACAAATGCTTCAGGATGTTCGAATTCAAGATTTAGAGCCTTGAGGTGAACATTTATGATATGACCCTACGTATGTAGTGCTGTGCACGCCTGGCTGTGAAGGTTGCAGCCGGCAACAACTCATACTTACCTGGCAGGGGAGATACCATGATCACGAAGGTGGTTTTCCCAGGGCGAGGCTTATCCATTGCACTCCGGATGTGCTGACCCCTGCGATTTCCCCAAATGTGGGAAACTCGACTGCATAATTTGTGGTTGTGGGGGACTGCGTTCGCGCTCTCCCCTGGTAATTGGTGTTAAAAAAGTAGGTTATGGTGTTACTTACCTGTTGTGAAATAATGGGTTTGAAACCAAAGTATGGAGATTATAAAGCTTTTCTTACAGCTGTATTTAGCAATATAGGGACAGTTCCTATTAATTGGCTTTTGCTTGTTTGGTTTTGTGGTGCTAAATTTGAATCCAGAGCCGTTTTTACCTCTGAGCTGTGGCCTACAATTTTTTTTTTCCCAGTTTTGGGTTTTGAACCTTAGGAGCATTCTACCTCTCATCTACACCCCAAACCCTGTTTTAAATTCTTTATTTTGAAACGGGGTCTCATTTAGATTACAGAGACTGTCCTTGAGCCAGAGAGCCCTGTCTCAGTTTTCCAAGGACTAGGATTACAAGCAGGCATCTCCTCACCTAGATTCTGTAAATTGTTTCTCCTTATTCAGTATTTTTTTTTTTGGGGGGGTGGTACTGGGGAGGGAACATTCTACTTTGTACGTTTGAGCTACACCCCCATTCCTATTTTTTTTTATTTTTTTATTTTTTTGGTGGTACTGGGGGTGGAACCCAGGGGCTTTCTACCTCCGGGCTATACTCCCATACCTATTTTATATTTTATTTGGAAACAGGGTCTTACTAAGTTGCTGAGAGCCTCACTAAGTAGCTGAGGCTGGCTTCGAACCTGTGCAATCCTCCTGTCTCAGCCTCCCAAGCTCGGGGATTACAAGCTTTCGCCACCATGCCCGGCTCTATTTTTTATTTTGAAACAGGATCTCACTGAGTTGCAAAGGGACTCACTAAGTAGCTGAGGCTTTCTGCGAATTGCTAACCTCT
This sequence comes from Muscardinus avellanarius, assembly GCF_963383645.1. Classification (NCBI taxonomy): domain Eukaryota; kingdom Metazoa; phylum Chordata; class Mammalia; order Rodentia; family Gliridae; genus Muscardinus; species Muscardinus avellanarius. The sequence goes on from NC_137802.1 coordinate 36,899,202, forward strand.
TGTCTCAGCCTCCCAAATGCTGAGATTACAAGTGTGTCCCACCACGCCTGGCTCCTGTTTTATTTAATTAATTAATTTTTTTGTGGGTCTGGGGATGGAACCCAGGGGCTTTTGACCTCTGAACTACACCCCCTGCCTTATTTTTTATTCTTTATTTTGAAACAGTCTCACTAAGTTGCAGGGGGCTTCACTAAATAGCTGAGGGTGTCCAGGAACCACCATCCTCCAGTCTCAGCCTTCTGGATGCTGGAATTACAAGCATGTGCCACCCCGCCCGGATTTGTTTTTTAATTTGAAACCGGTCTCTCTAAGTTACAGAGGAAGGCTGGCTACAAACCTGCAATCCTCCTGGCTCAGTCTGCCAAGTATTGGTATTATATGTGTGTGCCAGCACACCTGGTTGTATCTTGTCTTTTATTTTATTTTTTGTGGTACTGGGGGTGGAACCTAGAGGCTTTCTACCTCCCGGCTATACTCCCAGACCTATTTTATATTTTATTTGGAAACAGGGTCTCACTAAGTTGCTGAGAGCCTCACTAAGTAGCTGAGGCTGGCTTCGAACCTGTGTGATCTTCCTGTCTCAGCCTCCCAAGTGCAGGGATTACAAGAGTGTGCCACCACGCCTGGCTCGTATCTTGTCTTTTAGACGTAATTTTTCTTTTTCTTTATTTTTCTCAGTACTGGGGATCAAATCAAGAGTGCTCATCCAGCTGGGCATGGTGGCGCACCCTTGTAATCCCAGCATTCGGGAGGCTGAAATCGGAGGACCACAGTTCGCAGACAGCCTCAGGTACTTAGTGAGGTTCTCTGCAACTTAGTGAGACCTTGTTTCAAAATAAAGAATAAAAAATAAGGCAGGGGTGTAGTTTGGGCCTCACTAAGTAGCTGAGGCTGGCCTTGAACCCTCACTCTTTATATCTCAGCCTCCCAAATACTGAGATTACAAACTGTGCCACCACACCCGGATAAACTCAGGTTCTTTTTTGTGTGAGGGGGTCCTGGGAATTGAACCTGGGGAATTTTTTGAGCTACATCTCTAGCCCTATTTTAAAATTTTATTTTAAACAGGGTACCACTAGATTAGAGGATTTCACTAAGTTGCTGAGGCTTGCTGTAAACCTGCAATCCTCCTGTCTTAGCCTTCCAAGTACTGGGATTGATTACAAGTGTGTGCCACCAACCCCTGCTGTGTGCCTGTTTTTGTTTTATCTGTGAAACAAGTATTAATCCAATGAGAATTGTGAAGATATACAAAAGCTAGGTACACAGTAAGCATTCAGGAGATATTAGTTAGCTATTATAGATATTTGTTTATATTTTTTGGTTTGTTTTAAGGTTTTTATTGGGTTGCCTGACTCACATGTTTTACAGTTTAGGATGTTGCTTTGCTACTTTATTTGGTTTAATTCTCACAAGAACTCCTCCAAGGTCAGTAATGTACATGTTCAAATGGAGGAACATGTTCAGAGGGCTACAAACTTACTGAGTTGTGCAGTACAAACACTGGATTGCCAGGCATGGTGGTGTACACTTGTACTCCCAGGTGTACACTTGGGAGGTTGAAACAAGAGAATCACAGGTTCAAAGCCAGCCTCAGAAATTTAGTGAGACCCTGTTACCATATAAAAAGTAGAAAGCTGGGCATGGTGGCACATGCTTGTAATCCCAGCATTTGGGAGGCTGAGATAGGAGGATCGTGGTTCACAGACAGCCTCTGGTAATGCATAGTTAGGCCCGTTGCAACTCAGTGAGACTGTTTCAAAATAAAGAATAAAAATAGGTCTGGGGGTGTAGCTCGGAGGTAGAATGCCCCTGGGTTCAATCCCCAAACACACACACACACACATACGCACACCCTGAACAAACAAAAATAAGAACAGATTGCAGTACAGATCTTTGATTCCAAAACTTTCATTCTAGACGGGCCGTGGTGGCACATGCTTGTAATCCCTGCGCTTGGGAGGCTGAGACAGAATTGCACAATCGAAGCCAGCCTCAGCTACCTAGTGAGGCTCTCAGCAACTTAGTGAGACCCTGTTTCCAAATTAAATATAAAACAGATCTGGGCATATAGCCTGGAGGTAGAAAGCCCCTGGGTTCTACCCCCAGTAACACACACACACACACACACACACACACACACACAGAAATAAAAACAAAACTCCCATTTTAACTGGAGGTGTGGCTCAGCGGTGGAGTGCTTGCCTAACATTTTTGCATTTTTGAGGCTCTGGGTACGGTCCCCAGAACAACATAACTCCCCTGTAAAATTCTTGGTCTTGGCAAATACACCAAATACACCTCACTCACATGCCGTGCTCTACTTCGTGGGATAGAAGGAAACCACAGTGGGCTGGCATGGCTTGTCAGTATCTGAGGACAATTGTTTGCTCACGATTAAAAGCTCATTCATAGGAGCCGAGCATGGTGGCGCACGCTTGTAATCCCAGCATTTGGGAGGCTGCGACAGGAGGATTGTGGTTTGAGGCCAGCCTTTGCTACTACTTAGTGAGGCTCCATGCAACTCAGTAAGACCGTGTCTCAAAGGATAAAAATAGGGCTGGGGGTGTAGCTCGGAGATAGAATTCCCCTGGGTTGCATCCCCAGTACCACAAACAATCAAAAAACAACTCATTCAGAGTTGGGTGTGGAGGTGAATGCTTGTAATTCCAGCATTTGGGCGGCCAAGACAGGAGGATAGTGGTTCACAGACAGCCTCAGCTACTTAGTGAGGCCCTGTGCAACCCAGTGAAACCCTGTTTCAAAATAAAGAATGAAAAATAGGGCTGGGGGTGTCACTCGGAGTAGAATGCTCCTAGCTTCAAACACTGAAAACAAACAAAAAAACATTCGGGTACATTTGATAAGTGACTTTCCTCACAGGGAGATCCCAAGGCCTTTGGCTACGCCAATAGTTGGGAGAGGTTTAAGTTTCTGTTAGGAAAATAGCCGGACAGATGTCACTCGAATTAGTGCAAAGGGAAAAGGAACTGGGATTTGGAAGCCAGGCCACAGCTTACGCTGCAGCCTGTCAAAAGGGCTGACGAAAGCGCTCTAAGCAGCAGGCCGACGCATGACGTACCGCGGGGAGGTGGAGTATGTAGATTAGAGACTCAGTGCATTTTGGAAGCGCATTACTTGGAAATCTTCTCTGAATAGATCATATAACTTTTAATATCAGTACCAAAATGTAGTACTAAAATCAGTATTTTAGCTCTCAGAATATAGATAAGGTCTAGTTAGGGACGATTTAGGAGTAACCTGAACTGTAGAGTGGTGTGTAAAGGAGCGGGTCGCGCCAGGGTCATGACCAATTCATACTTACCTGGCAGGGGAGATACCATGATCATGAAGGTGGTTTTCCCAGGGTGAGGCTCATCCATTGCACTCCGGCTGTGCTGACCCCTGCGATTTCCCCAAATGCGGGAAACTCGACTGCATAATTTGTGGTAGTGGGGGACTGCGTTCGCGCTCTCCCCTGATAGCACTGTTAAAAAACAGCTTCAAGGTGATGTTTTTCTAGTAAGTTTAGGACCTAAATAGTGGGTTTAGTTTGGGGGTTACATTATGCTTAGGGGTTTTGAATGGGGAGGGTCACTGGGTCTACACCTACCTTAGCAATTTAGCAAGATTTCATCCACCTAGAAAGAGCTCTTAAGTCTCTAAATCAAAGTAACTAAAATGTGGCCAAGTAGTTACAACTTTTGTTGGGTAATTCCAGCCACTGTAGAGGGAGGCAGAGGCAGGATCGCCAGGAAATTTTATTTTAGCTTGGGCAATTTGGCCAAAACCTGTTTTAAGAAAAGTGTGTGTGTAAAGAACTGGAATTATTGTATATAACAGTGATGGGTTTTGTTTGCTTGCTTGCTTAATTTTAGGTACTGGGGATTGGCCCCAAGACATATGACACTCCCAGCCTTTTTTTTTTTTTTTTTTTTAAATGTGTTGTTAGGAATGGAACCCAGGGGCATTCTACCTCTGAGCTACACCCCCAGCCCTGTTTTTAATTCTTTATTTTGAAAAAAGGGCCTCACTAAGTAGCTGAAGCTGGCTGCAAACCTGGGATCCTCCAATCTCAGCCTCTCAAGTACTGGAATTACATAAGCTTGTACCACCAGGCCTCACTGTGTAATTTTTTTTTTTAACCTGAAAATACATACTTTTTTTTTTAAGCATTCAGATATAATACACAAAAGCAAACAAGTTTATCTTAAAAATATCAAGTATCACATCATAGCCTATTCCTAATTATAATTACTTCTTAAAGCAACATTTTTTTTGTTTACAAATACAGCAGCAGGTGATAAAACCTAACAACATCTCAGATTGCTTACAGTTCATAATACGAATGCATGTCTCAAATCACATTTTAGGCAGTTTAACTTAAAATGCATAGATAATTACACACATTAGATTTGTCATTATTAAGTCAATGAAAAAATACAATTTCAAGAAAAAAAATTACAAAAAAACCTTTGTTGAGCGCATATAAATCAAGTTTACTCAATGGCAACACATCAGTATCTGCTAATCAGTGACAGGCAATAAAAGTGCCTTTACCCAGCAGGAGAGCAAAGAGGAAAAATATTCCATTTCTTTACACACCTCAATAGCCTCACTCTCCAACACTACAATTTTGAAAAATATTTTAAAAGTCTTATCACATTGCCCTTTAAAATGTCCCAAGACTGGTCTATAATTCCCACCAGCAGCTATCCTAAAATACTCTTACCTAGATAACTAGTGATGGGTATACTAATGAATCCTCTAAGATCACCCCTGGATTCTCAGACTGGGATTTGCCTTCATTTCTGTATCTCTGGCTCTGGCATCGCACCTGATTCACAGACATCAGTGCTGAAAGACTGTCCTCAGATATTTTATAGAGCCAGAAGGCTGCATGGCATTGAAATACTGATTATTTTGTTACTGACAGTTTTTGTTTCATTTGGCAGAATTCTGAAAATAAAAAAGGTATCAGCCAGCCATGGTAATCCCAGCATTTGGGAGGCTGAGACCAGAGGATCATGGTTCGTGGACAGCCTCAGCTACTTAGTGAGCCCCTCTGCAACTCAGTGAGACCTGATTTCAAAATAAAGAATAAAAAATAGGGCAGGGGGTGTAGCTTGGAGGTCGAATGCCCCTGGGTTCTATCCCCAGACCCGCAAAAAAAGTGTCTACCTTCAATAACATTGCTTTACTAAGATTAAATGGCTGGACAATGTGATACATGCCTGTAATCAGTACTTGGGAGGCTGAGATAAGGACCGCAGTTTTGAGGACAGCTGTAATATTTTTTTTAAGTTCTGCTTTGAAGCCCAGAGTGGTGGCACAAATTTTTGTAATCCTAGCATTTGGGAGGCTGAGACAGGAGAATCAGATGTGGTTTGCTGATAGCCTCAGCTACTACTTAGTTGCAACTCAGTGAGACCCTGTTTCAAAATAAAGAATAACAAAAATAGGACTGGGGGTGTAGCTGGGAGGTAGAATGCTCCTGGGTTTCATCCCCAGTATGGGGGGGGGGATCAGGCTAAGGATGTAGCCCAGGGGTAGAATGCCCCTGGGTTCAATCCCCAGCAACCACAAAAGAGAGAAAGAAAAGAAGAAAGAGAAAAAGGAAGGAAGGAAGTAGAAAGAGAGAGAGAGAGAGAGAGAGAGAGAGAGAGAGAGAGAGAGAGAGAGAGAGAGAGAGAAAAAGAAAAGGGAAGGGAAGGGAGGTCAGTCGACAACTACAAAACATCACTGTTAGGCAGTAGGGTGGTACACCCTTGTAATCCTAGTACTTGGCAGGCTGAGACTGGATAGCCTTGACTATGTAGTGAGACTCAGCAACCCAGAGAGACCCTGTTTCAAACAATAAAAATAAAATAGGGCTGGGGGAGCCAGAAGTGGCGGTTCAACAGACTCGCTGCTTAGTTTTTTTTTATTCTTTATTTTGAAACAGGGTCCCACTAAGTTGCAGAGCGGAGTGTCTCACTAAGTAGCTGAGGCTGTCAGCAGACCTGCATCCTCTTGTCTTAGCCTTCCAAGTATTGGGTGGTATGTGCCACCATGCCTGGCTTGTGGTTGTCAATTTTTTTTCTTTTTGGTGGTGGAACCCAGAGGCTTTCTACCTCCGGGCTATACTCCCAGACCAATTTTCTATTTCATTTGAAAACAGGGTCTCACTAAGTTGCTGAGAGCCTCACTAAGTAGCTGAGGCTGGCTTCGAATCTGTGCGATTCTCCTGTCTCGGCCTCCCAAGCACAGGGATTACAAGTGTGCGCCACCACGCCCGGCTATGTAGTTGTCAATTTTAATTAAAAATTTTTTTTTCTGTCAGATGTGTTGGCACACACTTGCAGAATTGAAGTTCCAAAGTTTCATGGCCAGCCTCAGCTATGTAGTGAGGCCCTCTGCAATTTAGTGAGACCTTGTTTCAAAGTAAAGGATAAAAATTAGGGCTGAGGTGTAGCTCAGAGGTAGAATGCTCTTGGATTCAATCTCCAATACCACAAAAGAAGATCTGTACTTTTAAAATTCTGTACAAGGGATACCTGTCACTTTTGTAACAAAGTCACCACTGAGCAGGGAGTGGTGGCACACACTTGTAATCCCAGCATTTGAGAGGCTGAGACAGGAGGATTGTGCAGGTTTGAAGCCAGCCTCAGCTACTTAGTGAGACCCTGTTTCCAAATAAAATATAAAAATAGGTCTGGGATTGTAGCCCAAAGGCAGAAAGCCTCTGGATTCCATCCCCAGCACCACAAAATACATACATACATACATACATACATACATACATACATACATACAACCCAAAGCCGGCTTGGTGACGCAAGTTTGTAATCCCAGCGCTTGGGAGGCTGAGACAGAAGGATCACACAGGTTCAACCACACAGCCTCCACTACCTTGTAAGGCTCTCAGCAATTTAGTGAGACCCTGTTTCCAAATAAAGTATAAAATAGGTCTGGGAGTATAGCCGGGAGGTAGAAAATCCTCTGGGTTCCACCCCCAGTACCACAATAAAATAAAATAAGATAAAAATAAAAGTTACTGCTGAGCCTGGCATGCTGGTGCATGCTGGTATACCTAATCCCAGCATCTGGGAGGTTGAGACAGAAGTACAAGTTCAGTTATTTAGTGAGGCCCTTTGCAACTCAGTTTCAAATGAAAAAAAAAAAAAACAACCCTATTTCAAAATAAAAAAAAAGCCATGCTTGTAATCCCTGCGCTTGGGAGGTGGAGACAGAAGGATTGTGCCCGTTCAAAGCCAGCTGCGCTGCCTTAAGAGACCCTTTTGCCAAATAAAAAAAAGTATAAAATAGGTCTGGGAGTGTAGCCCGGAGGTAGAAGGGCTTCTACGAACCCCAGTACCACCAAAATATATATAATAAATAAATAAAGACCCAGGCAGAGCCAGGCATGGTAGCACAAGCTTGTAGTTCCAGAATTGGAAGGCTGAGACAGGAGGATCTCAGTTCTCAGCTTCAGCTACTTAGGGAGGCCCTTTGCAATTCAGTGAGACCCTGTTTCAAAATAAAGAATAAAAAATAGGGTTGGGGGTGTAGCTCAGAGGTAGAAGGCCCCAGGGTTCCATCTCTATTACAGAAAAAAAAAATAGGGTTGGGGTTTATCTTGGAAATAGAATGCCCCTGGTTCCATCTTCAGTACCAGAAGAAGAAAAAAATAGTTACCCCAGAAAGTTTCAAAGGAGAACTTTTATTTATTTATTTATTTATTTATTTATTTATTTAATTTTATTTTTTGTGGTACTGAGGGTGAAACCCAGGGGCCTTCTACCTCCTGGCTATATTCCCAGACCTATTTTATAATTTATTTGTAAACAGGGTCTCACTAAATTGCTGAGAGCCTGACTAAGTAGCTGAGGCTGGCTTTGAACCTGTGTGATCCTCCTGTCTCAGCCTCCCAAGCGCAGGGATTACAAGCACGCGCCACCATGCCCGGCTATTTATTTATTTATTTATTTATTATTTGTGATAGTGGGGATTGAACTCAAGGGCATTCTACCCCCAAGCCACACCCCAGTCCGATCTTTCTTTCTTTCTTTTTGCAGTACTGGTGATGGAACCCGGGGCCATTCTACCTCCAAACTACACCCCGGTCCTAACTTTTATTCTTTTTATTTTTTTTTAATTAGGGTCTCACTGAGTTGCAAAGTGGCTCAGGCTGTCTGTGAACCATAATCCTCAGGTTTCTGCCTCCCAAATGCTGGGATTACAAGCATGAGCCACCATGGCTGGCCGGGTATTCTTTATTTTGAAACAGGCTCTCACTGAGTTGCTGAGACTGGCTACAAAACTCAATCCTCCTGTCTCAGTCTCCCATGTACTGGGATTACAAGTGTGTGCCACCAAGCCTGACTGTAAAGCAGAACTAAAAAAATATATATATATATATATATATATATATATATATATATATATATATATATATTATATATCCGGGCATGGTGGCACATATTTGTAATCTCAGCGCTTGGGAGGCTGAGACAGGAGGATAGCACAGGTTCAAAGCCAGCTTTAGCTATTTAGTGAGGCTCTCACCAACTTAGTGAGACCCTGTTTTCAAAATAAAGTATAAAATAGGTCTGGGAGTATAGCCCGGAGTTAGAAAATCCTCTGGGTTCCACCACCAGTAACACACAAGATGTTGGGTTATAGAATACTACTGGGGTGATAGCTTATTTTCCGGGTGGGGTTTTACAGCTTAAGTCGCTTTTCTTCGGTTTTTTGGTTTTTTTTTTCTAGATCTGTTTTTTATCTCCTTTCAAATTTATTAGCTCCGTAGTAATAATTTAGTATCTCCTGCCTTCTCTTCTTTGGGCTGTGATTATTTTAGACTGGGCCACTGGGCCATCTCTTATCTCAAATCCTTAGTCACATCTGCAAAATCATCGCCAGGAGCAAGGTAACACGTTTTGGTGGGCTATTCTGCCTACGTCAACAAATGCCTCAGATTCGTCAGGAGCATTTGACGTCATCCCAAGGGGCTTGGTGTATGTAGATGAGTACAGTTTTCTGATTTTATTCACATTACTTACATTTTGGAGAATTTTACAAGTGTTCTGTCATTCAAAATGTTGTTATATGAGACATACGGATTTGGAGAAGTTCTTATTGTGTAAGCAATAAGTTGGAGCTTGGGGAAAGATAGTGACCATATGTATAAAGTGTTTGGAATCTGAGAGTGAGAGGTCAGGGGCCTTTCCTGACTCATACTTACCTGGCAGGGGAGATACCATGATCACGAAGGTGGTTTTCCCAGGGCGAGGCTCATCCATTGCACTCCGTCTGTGCTGACCCCTGCGATTTCCCCAAATGTGGGAAACTTGACTGCATAATTTGTGGTAGTGGGGGACTGCGTTCGCGCTCTCCCCCGGTTTGTTGTTTAAAGTTAGTAGTATGTAGACTGTTTATTAATATTTCAGTAATAGAAATAGGTCCCAGGGGCAGCCTACCTCTGCTGAAGCACTCTCTCTCTGCGTTCTTTATCTTTTTATTTACATTTTATGGTACTGGGGGTGGAACCTAGGGGCTTTTATACCTCCAGGCTATACTCCCAGACCTATTTTACATTTTATTTGGAGACAGGATCTCCCTAATTTGCTGAGAGCCTAAGTAGCTGAGGCTGGCTTCGAACCTGTGTGATCCTCCTGTCTCAGCTTTCCAAGTGCAAGCATTACAAGTGTGCACCACCATGCCTGGCCTGTTTTACTTTTTTTTTTTTTTTTTTTTGCGGGTCTGGGGATGGAATCCAGGGGCGGTCAACCTCCGAGCTACACACCCTGCCCAATTTTTTATTCTTTATTTTGAAACAGAGTCTCACTGAGTTGCAGAGGGCCTCACTAAGTAGCTGAGGCTGTCCGCAAACCAGGATCCTCAGGTCTCAGCCTCCTGAATGCTGGGATTACAAGCCTGCGCCACCACGCCTGGCTTGCCTGTTTTACTTTTATCTTGGAAACAGGGCTTAACTAAATTTAGTTTTCTATTTGATTTGTAAGATTGAAGGCAAGAAATTAAAAGTACGATGTCCCACTGGGTATGGTGGTGCACACTTCTAATCTCAGTATTTGGGAGGCCAGCTCCAACAATTTAGTGAGGCCCTCTACAACCTACTGAAATCCTGTCTCAAAATACAAAAAATAAGCTGGGCATGGTGACTTGTGATCCCTGCACTTGGGAGGCTGAGACAGGAGGATCACACAGGTGTGAAGCCAACCTCAGCTTCTAAGTGAGGCTCTCAGCAACTTAGTGAGACCCTGTTTCCAAATAAAATATAAAATAGGTCTGGGAGTATAGCCCGGAGGTAGAAAGCCCTTGGGTTCCACCACCAGTACCATACACACAAAAATAAATAAATAAGTAAATAAATAATAAGAGCCAGGTTTGGCACATGCTTGAAATCCCAGTACTTGAGAGGCTGAGACGGAGCCATCCTCAACTACTTAATTGAGACCCTGTTTCAAAATAAAGAATTAAAAAAAATAGGGCTGGGGGTGTAGATAGAAGGTTCAATTCTCAGTACCACACACACACACAACCAAAACGAAATCATATCTTAGTTGGGATCAGTGCATGCCTGTAATCCTAGTACTTGGGATTTTAAACAGAAGGATGATGAATATGTCAACTTCTGTAGTTTAGCCAAACATGCTTTAATTTTTTTTTTCTTCAGGTCTGGGGATGGAACCCAGAAGCATTTGACTTCTGAGCTACACCCCCTACCCAATTTTTTTTTTATTCTTTATTTTGAAACTGTCTCACTGAGTTGCAGAGGGCCTATCTAAGTAGCTGAGGCGTCCGCGAACCGTGATCCTCCGGTCTCAGCCTCCCAAATGCTGGGATTACAAGTGTGCGGCACCATGCCCGGCTTATTCTTTATTTTAAAACAGGGTCTCACTACATTGCAGAGGCTTCACTAAGTAGTTGAGGCTGTCCGGGAACCTGCGATCCTCCTGTCTCAGCCTCCCAAGTACTGGGATTACAAAAGTGCACCACCACGCCCAGTTTACTGTTTGTTTGTTTGTTTGTTTGTTTGTTTGTTTGTTTTAAAATAGGGTCTCAGATGGGCATGGTGGCACATGTTTGTAATCCCAGCGCTTGGGAGGCTGAGACAGGAGAATCACACAGGTTCGAAGCTAGCCTCAGCTACCTAGTGAGACTCTCAGTAATTTAGTGAGACTCTTTTCCCAAATAAAATAGAAAATAGGTCGGGAGTGTAGCCTAGAGGTAGAAAGCCCCTGGGTTCCATCTCCAGTACCACAATAAATGAATGAATGAATGAATGAATGAATGAATGAAATAAAATTGGTTCTCACTATGTTTCTGAGAGTCTCACTAAGTTGCTGAGGCTGGCCTCAAACCTGTGGTCCTTCTGTCTCAGCCTCACAAGTCCTAGGATTACAGGCATGCACCACCACCCCTGGCTGCAACCCTGTTTCAAAACAAAAGTAATAAGGGCCACTAATGGTATAGTTCAGATGGAGATTGCCTCTGGGTTCACACACAAAGTATATTAAGAGGATGTGTATAAGTTATGTGCAAAGCCAGGCATGGTGGCACACGCTTGTAATCCCTGTGCTTGGGAGGCTGAGACAGGAGGATCGTGCAGGTTCGAAGCCAGCCTCGGCTGGTTTAAGAGACCCTGTCTCCAAATAAAATATAAAATAGGTCTGGGATTATAGCCCGGAGGTAGAAGGTCCCTGGGTTCCATTCCCAGTACCACACATACACAAAAAAAGTTATATGCAAATACCTTGTCATTTCATATAAAGGACTTGAACATCTGTGGATTTTGGTATTTGTGGGTGTTCCAGTAGCCAGTCCCCCTCAGATACTTATGGACAGCTATATTAATGAAGGTGGAAAGATTGCCAAATGTGAAAGAATCTTAAATTGTTTCTTTGCGATTTTGGTTCAGTTTGAATAATTGTGTTGCTCTCTTTTGAGGCAGAATGTCTCGGGCTGTTCATCTTCAAGTTCCTTGTCCTGTTCGGCTTGGTACCTTAAGAAATGACTCCTTGGAAGCTCAGCTTCATGAGTATGTCAGACAAGGGAACTATGTGAAAGTGAAGAAAATTCTTAAGAAAGGTAAGAAAATTCTAAACAAAGCTAATTGTTGAGGTAGCAGAGGAATCCTGGTCCATATTTCTTATTTTTATTTATTTATTTTGCAGTACTGGGGATGGAACCCAGGGGCATTCTACCTTCGAGCTACACCCCCAGCTCTATTTTTAAAATTCTTTATTTTGAAACAGGGTCTGAGTTGCAAAGGGCCTCATGAAATAGCTGAAGCTGGCTGTGAACTTCCTCTGTCTCAGCCTCCCAAATGCTGGGATTACAGGCATGTGCCACCATGCCTGGCTTCCATTTTTCTATTACTTGGGAGACAGAGACAGGAGGATCACAGGTTTATGGCCAGCCTTAACTACTTACTGAGGCCCTCTGCAACTTAGTGAGACCTTGTTTCAAAATAAAGAATAAGCTGGGCGGTGTGGTGGCTCACGCTTGTAATCCCCGCATTTAGGAGGCAGAGACAGAAGGATTGTGCTGGTTCGAAGCCAGCCACGCTGGCTTAAGAGACCCTGTTTCCAAATAAAATATAAAAAATAGGTCTAGGAGTGTAGCCCGGAGAAGGGTTTTCAGGAACCCCAGTACCAGCAAAATAAATAAATAAATAAATAAATAAATAAATAAATAAATAAATAAAAATAAATAAATAAAAATAAATAATAATAATAAAGAATAAAAAATAAAGCTGAGCGTGGTGGCACACACTTGTAATCTCAGCATTCAGGGCACTGAGGCCGGAGGATCGCGGTTTGTAGACGGTCTCAACTACTTAATGAGGTCCTCCACAACTTAGTGAGACCCTGTTTCAAAATAAAGAATAAAACATTGGGCAGGGCAAAAAAAAAAAAAAAAGAGAGATGCAGTTTTATGATATTTATTATGTCCAAGGCATCTCTTGAACATTATGCATCTTTATTTTTCTTTCTTTCTATTCCTTTTTTTCTTTCATTTGGTCATTTGTATTTGTCCTTTCTTTTTTGTGGTTACTGGGGATAGAACCCAGAAACATTCTACCTCTGAGCAACACCCCCAGCCCTATTTTTAAACATTCTTTATTTTATTATTTATTTATTTATTTATTTATTTATTTATTTATTTATTTTTTGCGGGTCTGGGGATGGAACCCAGGGGCATTCAACCTCTTAGCTACAGCCCCTGCCCTATTTTTGATTCTTTATTTTGAAACTGGGTCTCGCTGAGTTGCAGAGGGCCTCACTAAGTAGCTGAGGCTGTTTGCGAATCGTGATCCTCCAGCCTCAGCCTCCCAAATGCTGGGATTACAAGTGTGTGCCACCACACCCGGCTCCTTATTCTTTATTTTGAAACAGGGTTTCACTGAGTTTCAGAGGGCCTAAGTAGCTGAGGCTGGCCTGGAGCTGTGATCCTCCTGTCTCAGGCTCCCAAATGCTGGGAGGGGGATACTCTTTATTTTTTTTTGTTTTGTTTTCGGTGGTACTGGGGTTCCTGGAAGCCCTTCTACCTCCGGGCTACCCCCCCCAGCCCTATTTTTATTATTATTATTATTATTATTATTATTATTATTATTATTATGGGTCTGGTGATGAAACCCAGGGAAATTCTACCTTCGAGCTACACCCCTAGCCCTATTTTTTTTTATTCTTTATTTTAGGGTCTCACTAAGTTGCAAAGGGCCTCACTAAGTACCTAAGGGTAGCCTCGAACCCTGATCCTCCTGTTTCAGCCTCTCAAATGCTGGGATCACAATCGTGCACCACCACCCCCGGCTTGTTTGTTTGTTTGTTTATTTATTTATTTATTTTCGTGGTACTGGGGATGGAACCCAGGGACCTTCTACCTCCGGGCTACACTCCCAGACCTGTTTTATATTTTATTTGGAAACAGGGTCTCTTAAACCAGCTGAGGTTGTCCGCAAACCTGGATCCTCCTGTCTCAGCCTCCTAAATGCTGGGACTACATGCATGCGACACCGTGCCTGGTTTATGCGTGACGTTTTGATCACAGAATACTTTTTTTTTTTTCGGGTCTGGGGATGAAACCCAGGGGCATTTGACCTCCGAGCTACACCCCCTGCCCTATTTTTTATTCTTTATTTTGAAATCGGGTCTCACTAAGTTGCAGAAGGCCTCACTAAGTAGCTGAGGCTGTCCGCCAACCGCGATCCTCTGGTCTCAGACTCCCAAATGCTGGGATTACAAGCTTGCGCCACCACTCCCGGCACACAGAATAAAATTTAAAGAGGACAAGTAGTGTAAATGGCGCAGTCTTTGGCTTTAGATTGCTGCTTTTGCTACCCACGTTTTATTTTTCTCCTGAAAAACCACCTGGCTTCGACAACTCGGTTTATATTTGCAACGATTCACTCCGACGCGCTATGTAGACGTCAGTATCACGTGGGTAAACATGATACTGTCAGGGGGCGAGGTTGGAAATAAGTGGCGAGTGATTGGCTCGTTAGGAGCTGTATGCTAATTTGCGATCGCTTGAAAAATCTGAGAAAAATCAGTGTATTTCAAATGTTTTATCAAACTTTGGTATAGGAAAAATGTTCTTTAGAAAACGTGTGCCGACATACATTTGAGAAAAATGGTGTTTAAGAAATCACCATCAGCAAAATATGTGTGGGTTTCGGTCACTAGCTAGAGACTAAGCCCGTTTTGTTAAGACTATACTTTCAGGGATCATTTCTATAGTTCGTTACTAGAGAAGTTTCTCTGATCGTGTAGAGTACCGGAAACCACGAGGAAGAGATGCAGCGTTCCCTTCTGAGCGTGAAGCCGGCTCTTGGTGTTGCTTTATAGCAGCTGCCATTTGCCATTGATGATCGTTCTTCTCTCCTTTGGGGAGAGTTAGAGGGAGGGAACGCAGTCTGAGTGGCTTCCGTTTTTAATTTTGTTGTGAAAAGTAGAAGTTTGGTGGGTTGGTAGATCTCTAGTCTTAATAGGTTTTCCTGGCTTGATTTTCAATATTATTCTGTACGTTGTTTGGAAGCGTTAGGTGTTTAAGATTTACTAAGCTGTGACTTCCGGGCGCGGTGGTGCACGCGCTTGTAATCGAGAAAATGAAACCGGATGGTTGAGGTTCGTGGGTACTTTCAGTTACTTAGTGAGGCTTTCTGCAAATTAGTGATAACCTGTTTAAAAATAATAAAAAATATGGCAGGGGTGTATGTCGGAGGTTGGAAGGTCCTGGGTTTCCCCCTATACCCACAACAACAAAAGGCTGAGAGACACTTAGACCGTATTTCAGAATAGGAGATACAGTTTATGTGGAAATGTGTGGGACTATTTTATTACTAAGCAATCGGATATCCTCGTTTTAGGAAACTGGACAGTATTTCAAATGAGTTCCTCATGCATTTGGTGTGCTACTAAGCCCTCTAGCAGTTAGAGGCGATTCTTGGTGATGGTGCTGGGAGCTACATGCCCAGCCCAGCCTTATTTTGATTTATTTAATTTTAATTTTAATTTTTTATTTTGGTGGTACTGGGGTTCCTGGAAGCCCTTCTACTTCCGGGATACACTCCCACGGGCTACACTCCCAGACCTATTTTTTAACCTTTTCCTTTGGAAACAGGGTCTCTTAAGCCAGGGAGGCTGGCTTCGAACCAGCGCGATCCTCCTGTCTCTGCCTCCCAAGCGTGGGGATTACAAGCATGCGCCACCACACCCGGCGCCTTATTTTGATTTTGAAACGGGTTTCCCTAGGTTAATGAGAATCTCACTACTTGCTGAGGTTATCCTCATAGAACCTGTAGATTCTCCTGTTACTCTGCCCAGCTCTTATTTTATTTTTGTGTACTGTGGGTTGGACTCAGAGGTGTTCTACCTCTCAGTTACACTCCCAGGCCTATTGTTGTTGTTGTTGTTATTATTATTATTATTATTATTATTATTATCATTTGTTTGAAACAGGGTCCTAAGTTGCTGAGGCTGACTGCGAACCTGCAGTCCTCCTGTCTCTTATTCCCAAAAAGGAACCAGATTATAGATGATGGGTTACAAAATTATGTAATAAACACAGTGGAACTCAGCAGTGAAGAACAAAGTTCTGTCATTTGCAGGAAAATGGAAGGACCTGGAGAATATTCTATCAAGTGAGATTAGCCAGTCACAGAAAGCGAAGGGTCATATGTATTCTCTTATATGTGGAAATTAGGGGAACAATCAGGATACCAGAGAGACTTCAAGGAGAAACCCCATGAGATGATGGAGGAGGTCTAGGGGAGGATGGGAGTGAGATAGTAATGAAGGAAACCCTCTCATTGATATCATGTACAGATAAGGTGAAATTATCAGTGCCTAACTCAACATCTTGTATAGGGGAGAAAAGGAGAAATAGGAGGAGCCAGGGGAAAGCTCACAGGCAAGCAAGACCTTGTTTCAAAAGAAAAATAAAAAAAAAAAAGAGAGCCAGCCATGGTGCTACAGACCTGTAATCCTTCAGTATGGGGGGGGGATCAGGAGAACTGCAGGTTCAAGGACAGCTTCAGCAAGTAGTGAGACTCATCAACCTAGCAAGACCCTGTTTCAAAATAAAAATAAAAATGGGCTGGGAATGTAGTTCAGAGGTAGAATGTGTGCCACCATGCTTTGGCTCTTATTTATTTATTTATTTATTTATTTATTTATTTATTTATTTATATTTTGGTGGTACTGGGGATGGAACTCTTCTACCTCTGGGCTACACTCCCAGACCTATTTTATATTTTATTTGGAAACAGAGTCTCTTAAGCCAGCGAGGCTGGCTTCGAACCTGCGCGATCCTCCTGTGTCCACCTCCCAAGCGCGGGGATTACAAGCGTGCACCACCACACCCAGCCTTATTTGTTATTTTGAGACAGAATCTCACAAAGTTGCACAGAACCTCACTAAGTTGCTGAGGCTAGTTTCAAACCTGCAATCCTCCATCTCAGCCTCTCAAGTATTGGGATTACAGAAATGTGCCACCATGCCTGGCTCTATTACATTCTGATGAATAAGTCCTGAGTTTGCATTTTCATCTATCTGTCCCCTTTTGTGTGTATAGATGTGTCATTGATAAAGTCCTCCCCTTACTTTAAAAAAAAAGGTATGGAGTGGTAATTCCTGAAAATATGTATAAAGAAGTTAAGTTTTAGCCAAGCTTGGTGGCACACACTTGGAATCCCAGTACTTGGGAGGCTGAGACAGTAGGATCTCAGGTTCGCAGCCAACCTCAGCTAGTTGGTGAGGCCTTCTGCAACTTAATGAAACCCTATTTAAAAAAAAATAGGGCTCAGCCGGGGGTGGGGGGGTGGGGGTGGGGGGGGTTGTCATGCATGCTTGTAATTGCCACGCTTGGGAGGTGGAGACAGGAGGATCGCGCAGGTTCGAAGCCAGCCTTACTGGCTTAAGAGACCCTGTTTCAAAATAAAAATATAAAAATAGGTCTGGGAGTGTAGCCCAGAGGTAGAAGGGTTTTCAGGAAGCCTAGTACCATCAAATAATAATAAGGCTCAACTCCCAGTTCCACACGCACAACACAAAAGAAGTAAATTTTTTCTCAACTTAATTTTAATTTTTCTATTTCTATCTCAGGAAGATTTCCTTCTTTTCTTTTTTATTTATTTTGGGGGCGGTCTGGGGATGGAACCCAGGGACATTTGACTTCTGAGCTACACCCCCTGCCCTATTTTTTATTCTTTATTTTGAAACAGGGTCTCACTAAGTTGCAAAGGGCCTCATTAAGTAGCGGAGGCTGTCTGTGAACCAGGATCATCCTGTCTCAGTCTCCCAAATGCTGGGATTACAAGCATTCGCCACCATGCCCGGCTAGAAAAATTTCTTCCTTCCTTCCTTTTTTCTTTGTGGTACTAGGATTGAACTCAGGGGTGTTCTACCTCTGAGCAATACCCCCAGCCTGATTTTCTCCTTTCTTCCTTTTTTTTTTTTTTTTTTTTTTTTGTGTGTGTGTGTGTGGTACTAGGGGTAGAACCCAGGAGCATTCTATCTCTGAGCTATACCACCAGCCCGCTTTCTTTCTTTCTTTCTTTCTTTCTTTCTTTCTTTCTTTCTTTCTTTCTTTCTCTCTCTCTCTCTCTCTCTCTCTCTCTCTTTCTTTCTTTCTTTCTTTCTCCTTCCTTCCTTCCTTCCTTCCTTCCTTCCTTCCTTTCTTTATTTTTTGCGGGTCTGGGGATGGAACCCAGCAGCATTTGACCTCCAAGCTACACCCCCTGCCCTATTTTTTATTCTTTATTTTGAGACAGTGTCTCACTAAGTTTCGGAGGGCCTCACTAAGTAGCTGAGGCTGTCCACAAACCGCAATCCTCCGGTTTCAGCCTCCCAAATGCTGGGATTTCAAGCGTGCGCCACCACATCCAGCTACCAGCCCTATTTTTTTTTTTTTTTTTTGGTGGTACTGGGGATGGAACCCAAAGGCTTTCTACCTCCGGGCTATACTTCCAGACCTTTTTTTTATATTTTATTTGGAAACAAGGTCTCACTAAGTTGCTGAAAGCCTCACTAAGTAGCTGAGGCTGACTTCGAACCCGTGCGATCCTCCTGTCTCAGCCTCCCAAGCGCGGGGATTACAAGCGTGCGCCACCACGCCCGGCACCAGCCCTATTTTTTTATTCTTTATTTTGAAATAGGGTCTCACTGAGTTGCAAAGGGACTCACTAAGTAGTATTTCAGGTTTTCGGTGAACTGCCATTCTTCTGTCTCAGACTCCTGAATGCTGGGATTACAAGCATGCACCACCACACTTTGCTTGCCGCTTTCTTTCTTTCTTTCTTTCTTTCTTTCTTTCTTTCTTTCTTTCTTTCTTTCTTTCTTTCTTTCTTTCTTTCTTTCTTCCCATTACTGGGGATAGAACCCAGGAGCATTCTACGTCCAAGCCCCCCCCCCCCCAGCCCTATTTTTATTTTTTTAATTCTTTACTTTGAAACATGGTCTCACTAAGTTTTAGAGGGCCTCACAAAGTAGTTTACGCTGTCTGAAAACTTTGATCGTTCTGTCTCAGCCTCCCAAGAATTGGAATGACAAGTGTGCATCACCATACCCGACTTCTTTATTTGAAACCGGGTCTCAGTGACAGAGGGCCTCACTAAGTAGCTGAGGCTGGCTGAGAACCTGTGATTCTTCTGTTTCAGCCTCCCAAGAACTAGGATTACAAGTGTGTGCCACCACGCCCGGCTCTCGGGAAGGTTTCTGATATCGGTATTGCTTCTGTATTTCCTTTGCAGGACTTTATGTTGATGCAGTCAATTCCCTGGGCCAGACAGCACTTTTTGTTGCAGCATTATTGGGCCTTACGAAATTAGTTGATGTTCTAGTGAATTATGGATCAGATCCAAACCAGTAAGTACAGTAACATTGTTATCTAGAAAATAAGGAGCATTTTCTTAAAATTAGTAGGGACATTTCAAAACGAATTTTACAAGTATTTATTTATTTTTATGGTACTGGGTATTGAACTCAGGGGCATTCTACCTTTGAGCTACACTCACAGGCCTTTTTTTTTTTTTTTTTTTTAAACCGGGTCTCATTAAGTTGTTGAATTACTAAATCTCATTAAATTGCTGAGGCTAACCTCAATTGAACCTGTGTTCCCTCTATAAAATCCTTTATGTACTGAATTACAGGTTTGTGTCACCATACCTGGCTTGATTTTATTTTATATTTTTTAATTTTTTTAAATAAAAAAATTTTTAGCTGGGCGTGGTGGCGCACGTTTGTAATCCCTGCGCTTGGGAGGCTGAGACAGGAGGATTGCACAAGTTCGAAGCCAGCCTCAGCTACTTAGTGAGGCTCTCAGCAACTTAGTGAGACCCTATTTCCAAATAAAATATAAAAAAAGGTCTGGGAGTATAGCCCGGAGGTAGAAAGCCTCTGGTTCCACCCCCAGTACCACCAAAAAAAATAATAAAATAATAATAATAATAAAAAATAAAAAAATAAAAAATTTTTTTTGCAGTACTGGTGATGGAACACAGGGGCATTCTACCTCCAAGCTACACCCCCAGCCCTATTTCTTATTCTTCATTTTGCAACAGGGTCTCACTGAGTTGCAAAGGGCCTCCACTAAGTAGCTGAGGCTGTCGGTGAACTCGATCCTCCTGTCTCAGCATTCCAAATGCTGGGATTATAAGCATGTACCACCACATTCGGTTCTTATTTTTTATTTTTGAAACAGCGTCACACTGAGATGGTTAAGGTTCAAGGCTGAACCTGCAATACTTCTGTCTCAGCCTCCAATGTACTGTAATTTTAGTCCTGGGACACTATTCCAGTCTTTATTTAAGTTAGAGGATTGAACCCAGGGCTTTAACCCTGTGCTACACCCTAGCCCTAATGTTGCAGAATACTAAAAGAACCTTTGCTAATTTTTTTTTTTTTTTGTGGTACTGGGGTTCCTGGAAACCTGTCTACCTCTGGGCTACACTCCCAGACCTAATTTTTTTTTTAATTTTTGGAAACAGGGTCTCTTAAGCCAGTGCAGCTGACTTCGAACCTGCACGATCCTCCTGTCTCCGGCTCCCAAGCAGGGGGATTACAAGCGTGCGCCACCACGCCCAGCAAGAACCTTTGCTAATTTATATCAAGAAAATGTAGTCATATATGTATGTTGAAACATAATGTTAACTGTTAATGAAACCTTTAATTTTTTCTTTGTGGTACTTGGGATTGAACCCAGGGCCTCTTATATGCTAGCTAATCTCTCTACCACTGGTTTACATCCTCATTTCTCTTTGGACTTTATTTATTATTTATTTATTTATTTATTTATTATTTATTTTGCAGGTCTGGGGATGGAACCCAGGAGCATTCTACTTCCAAGCTCCATCCCCTGCCCAATTTTTTATTCTTTATTTTTGAAACAGGGTCTCACTGAGTTGTAGAGGGCCTCACTAAATAGCTGAGGCTGTCTGTGAACCACGATCTTCCTGTCTCTAGACTTTATTTTGAAACATGGTCTTTATAAATTTTTAAGGCTGGTCCGGACAGTCTCCCAAATACTGGGATTACAGATGTGAGACACAATGCCTGGCTTCATTGATCTTTACAGTATACTTTGACAGGGTTGGAGGAGAGAGTGGTGTGTGTGTGTGTGTTACTAGAGATTGAGCCCAAGGACATTCTACTGCCAAACTACACCCCAAGCCCTATTTTTTATTTTTAAAAATTATTCTTATTTATTTATTTTTGTGGAACAGAGAATTGAACACAAAGGCATTCTGTCTACAAGCTACACTCCTAGAACAATTTTATTTCTTGTTTGTTTTGTTTTGTTTTGGGGGCACTGAGGATAAAACCCAGGGACATTCTACCTCCAACCTACACCCCCCAGCCCTATTTTTTTTTTTTTTTTTGAGTCTGGAGATGGGATCCAGGGGCATTCGACCTCCAAGCTATACCCCCTGCCCTGTTTTTTATTCTTTATTTTGAAACAGGGTCTCACTAATTTTTTTTTTTTTTTGGTGGTACTGGGGTTCCTGGAAGCCTTCTACATCCGGGCTACACTCCCAGACCTATTTTATACTTTTTTTAAAATTTGGAAACAGGGTCTCTTAAGTCAGCGCGGCTTCGAACCTGCGCGATCCTGTCTCTGCCTCCCAAGCACGGGGATTACAAGCGTGCGCCACCACGCCCGGCAGGGTCTCACTAATTTGTGGAGGGCCTCACTAAGTAGCTTAGGCTGTCTGTGAACCGTGATCCTGCTGTCTCAGCCTCCCAAATGCTAGGATTACAAGTGTGTGCCACCACACCCAGCTTCTTTATTTTATATTTGGAAATGGTCTCACTAGGCTGCTGAGAGCCTCACTAAATTACTGAGGCTGTACTCAAACCTACTATCCTTCTGTTTCAGCCTCTCAAGTACTAGGATTACAAACATATACCACTATGCTCATCTTATTTTTATTTTGTTGCAGGGTCTGCTAGGTTAATGAGAGTCTCACTACTTGTTGACCTACTATCCCCTGTCTCAGTCTCCCACATAGTGGGGTTACAAGCATGGTTCACCATGTTCATCTTATTTTTTATTTTTGAAACAGGTTTCTCTAAGTTGCTGAGGCTGTCCTTGAACCTGCGATCCTCCTGTCTCAGCCCCCCAAGGACTGAGATATAGGCATGTACCACCACACCCTGCTGGGTTCTTTACTTAAAAAAATTTTTTGGCCAGGCGTGGTGGCGCACGCTTGTAATCTCCATGCTTGGGAGGTAGAGACAGGAGGATCGCGCAGGTTTGAAGCCAGCCGCACGCGCTGGCTTAGGAGACCCTGTTTCCAATAAAAATATAAAATAGGTCTGGAAGTGTAGCCCGGAGGTAGAAGGGTTTCCAGGAACCCCAGTACTACCAAAAAAAAAAAAAAAAAAAAAAAATTGTAGCCAGGCGTGGTGGCGCACCCCTGTAATCCCAGCATTCGGGAGGCTAAGACCGGAGGATCACAGACAGCCTCAGCTACTTAGTGAGGCCCTTTTCAACTCAGTGAGACCCTGTTTCAAAATAAAGAATAAAAAATAGGGCTAGAGGTGTTGCTCAGAGGTCAAATGCCCCTGGGTTCCATCCCCAGACCCAAGGAAAAAAACTTTAAAAATGTGTGTGTGTGTGTGTGTGTGCGCGCGTTTGTGTTTCTGGGGATTGAAACCAGGGGCATTCAACCTCCGAGCTTTAATAATACCACCAGTGCTATTTATTTATTTATTTATTTATTTATTTATTTTTTGGTACTGTTATTGGAACCCAGGGACATTCTACCTCCCAGCTATACTCCCAGCCTTATTTTTATTATTTATTTATTTATTTGGTGGTACTGGGGATGGAACCCTTTGATCTCTAAGCTACACTCCCAGACCTATTTTATATTTTATGGAAACAGGGTCTCTTAAGCCAGAGATTCTGGCTTCGAACCTGTGCGATCCTCCTGTCTTGCCTCCCAAGCGCAGGGATTACAAGCATGCGCCACCATGCCTGGCTTTATTTTTTATTTTAAAACAGGGTCTTAGCCGGGTGTGGTGGTGTGTGCTTGGGAGGCAGAGACAGGAGGATCGTGCAGGTTCAAAGCCAGCCTCAGCTGTTTTAAGAGACCCTGTTTTCAAATAAAATATAAAATAGGTCTGGGAGTATAGCCCAGATGTAGAAGGCCACTGGGTTTCATCCCCAGTACCACCAAAAACAAAACAAAAAAAAACCAGGGTCTCAGCTGGGCGTGGTGGCGCATGCTTGTAATCCCAACATTCAGGAGGCTGAGACAGGAGGATTGCAGTTTGTAGAAAGCCTCAGCTACTTAATGAGGCCCTACACAACTCAGTAAGACCCTGTTTCAAAACTAAGCATAAAGCTAGGCATGCTGGTTTAAGCTTGTAATCCCTGCGTTTGGGAGGCTGAGACCTGAGGATCACGGTTCAGGGACAGCCTCAGCTACTTAGTGAGGCCCTCTGCAACTCAGTGAGACCTTGTTTCAAAATAAAGACTAAAAAATTGGGCAGGGGTGTAGCTCAGAGGTCGAATGCTCCTGGGTTCCATCCCCAGACCTCCCACACACACATGCACAAAATAATAATAATAAGACAGGGTCTCACTGAGTTGCAAAGGGCCTCACTAAGTAGCTGAGGCTGTCCACAAGCCGCGGTCCTCCTGTGTCAGTCTCTCAGATGCTGGGATTATAAGCGTGCACCATCACACTCGGCTCTGCTTTTTTTTTTTTATTTAGGTCTCACTAAGTTGCCTAGACTCACTTGTAACTTTCAATCCTTCTGCCTCCTGCTTGACTTTCTCAAGTACCTGGGATTACAGGCATGAGTCACCTCATCTGGCAAGAAATCACAAAATTTAAGGGACTAGACTTGGGGTGTCACAGTACCTCTCTGTGATTAGCATAATGTTAATCATAGAGCTCTGGCCAGGAGCCTAGCCCCTGATCAGCTCAAGAGTTTAAAGAAGTTACCTTTTTGATATATTCATGATGCCAGGAAGAGGAAGAAAATGACAAAAGCAAGGAGAGGAAGGCAAACTTCCATGGCTTTGTATTTTGTGATTAGAAATATTTTCAGCTGCCAGGCGTGGTGGCGCACGCTTGTAATCCTAGCATTTGGGAGGCTGAGACCAGAGATTGCGGTTCATGGACAGCCTCAGCTACTTAATGAGGCCCTTCGCAACTCAGTGAGACCTGGTTTCAAAATAAAGAATAAAAAATTGGGCAGGGGGTGTAGCTTAGAGGTCAAATGCCCCTGGGTTCTATCTCCAGACCCACCAAAAAAAAAAAAAAAAAGAAAAAAAAAAGAAAAAGAAAAGAAAGAAATATTTTCACATGAAGCCAAGGGTGGCGGTACATGCCTGTAATCTCAGGACTTGAAAGGCTGAGACAGGATTGCATGTTTGAGGTCAGCCTGAGTTTAGAGAGATCCTGAACAATTTAGCAAGACCTTGTTTCATAATAAAAAATAAAAGCCAAGTGTGTGGCATACTCCTGTAATCCCAGTACTTGGGAGGCTGAGACAGGAGGATCTTAGGTTCTGGAACAGCCTCAAGCAAGTAGTGAGACTCTCAGCATCCTAGTGAGACCCTGTTTCAAAATAAAAATAAAAAATAGGGCTGGGGGTGTAGCTCAGAGTTAGAATAACCCTGGGTTCAATCCCTGTACCACAAAAAATAAAATACAAAATAAAAATAAAATAGGGTGGGGTGTAGCTTCGAGGTAGGATACCCCTGGGTTCAATTCCCAGTACCCCTAAATAAAATAAATAAATAAGAAACAAAGCTGAGTGTGGTGGTACACTTCTATAATTCTAGTACTTGCCGGGAGGCTGAGATAGGATCACAAGTTCAAGACCAGCCTCAGAGGTAGAATGTCCCTGAGTTCAATCCCCAGTACCACACAAAGATGATAGATAGGTAGGTAGGACTAGGGGCATAGCTTGGAGGTACAGTGCCCCTGAGTTCAATATCCATGATTCCCGTCCCTCAAAAAGAAATATTTTCATTTTCATGTGACTTTATTTTTTATTTTTTAATTTTTTAGTGGTACTAGGGGTGGAACTCAGGGGCTTTTCTACCTCAGGGCTATACTCCCAGATCTACTTTATACTTTATTTGGAAACAGGGTCTCACTAAGTTGCTGAGAGCATCACTAAGTAGCCGAGGCTGGCTTTGAACCTGTGCAATCTTCTTATCTCAGCCTCTCAAGCGCTGGGATTACAAGCCTGTGCCAACATGCCCAGTTTTCGTGTGACTTTAAAAGTATCTTTGTGTGTGCACGCGTTTGCACGTTTCTCTGAGCTACACTCCCAGTCCTTTATCTTTTGTTTTGAAGCAGGGTCTTGCTAAGTTACTAAGGGTCTTGCTGTGTTGCTGAGGCTGTCCTAAACCTTTGACCCCCGTCTCAGCTTCCCAAGCACTGGGTTTACAGGCATGTACCACCATGGCTGCTGCTGTTGCTGCTGCTCCTTTTTTTTTTTTTTTTCCCCTCTAGGGGTTCAGTTTCATTCCTTTATCTTTTTTTTTTTCCTTCACTTTTTTGCAGTATTGGGGATTGAACCAGGGGCATTCTACCTCTTAGCTACACCCCCCAGCTGTTTTTTTTGGGGGGGCATTGGATATTAAACCCAAGGGCATCTACCTCCGAGCCATACCCCCAGCCCTATTTTTTATTCTATTTATTTATTTATTTATTTTTGCAGTGCTGGGGTTTGAACCCCAGGGGTATTCTACCTATGAGCTACACCCGCAGCCTGATATTTTTATTCTTTATTTTAAAATAGGGTTTCACTGCCAGGCATGGTGGTGCATGCTTGTAATCCCTGCACTTGGGAGGCTGAGACAGGAGGATCGCACAGGTTCGAAGCCAGCCTCAGCTACTTAGGCTCTCGGCAGCTTAGTGAGACCCTGTTTCTAAATAAAATATAAAATAGGTCTGGGAGGATAGCCCAGAGGTAGAAAGCCTCTGGGTTCCACTCCCAGTACCACCAAAAAAAAAAAAAAATAGGGTTTTACTAAGTTATGGAAGGCCTCACTAAGTAGCTGAGGCTGGCCTTGAACCCAGATTCTCCTGTCTCAGCCACCCAAGTACTGGGATTGCAAGCATATGCTACTATGCCTGGATTTTATTTTATTTTATTTTTTGTGGTACTGGGGAATACCCCCAGCCCTATTTTTTATTCTTTTTATATTTTATTTTTTATTTGTTTGTGTTACTGAGGATGGAACCCAGGGGCATTCTACCTCTGAGCTATATCCCCAGCCAAACTTTTTTATTTATTTTGAAACAGGGCCTCACAAGCCTGGCGTGGTGGCGCACGCTTGTAATCCCCACGCTTGGGAGGCTGAGACAGGAGGATCACGCAGGTTTGAAGCCAGCCTCAGCTACTTAGTGAGGCTCTCAGCAACTTAGTGAGACAAGGTCTTGGGAGTATAGCCCGGAGGTAGAAAGCCTCTGGGTTCCACCCCCAGTACAAATAAATAAATAAATAAATAAATAAATAAATAAATAAATAAATAAAGTGAAACAGGGCCTCACTGAGTTGCAAAGGGCCTCACTAAGTAGCTGAGGCTGGACATGAACTACGATCCTCCTGTCTCAGCCTCCCAAATGCTGGGATTACAAGTGTGCTCCACCACACCTGGCTGCTTTTATTCTTTATTTGGAAACAGGGTCTCACTAAGTTTTGGAGGCCTCACTAAGTAACTGAGACTGGCCACGAGCCTACGATCCTGTCTCAGCCTACCAAGTACTAGGATTACAAGTATGTACCACCACACCTGTCTTAACACTAGAATTTTTCAGAGGTATATGTAGATACTTGACTGGATTGGTGATTCCAAGGTTTTGTGAGGTCACTACCATAGGATTTGGGGGTGAGGGAATACAGAACAGTTATCACATGAGAGAAAGGTTTTGGGTTAGACTGTGGTTGGCCAACTTGACCCTAGGATTCTGCAGACTTGGAGAAAGTGTTTTAGGGTAGTCAATATGAAGAATTGAGCTGGGCGTAATGGCACATGATTGTAATCCCAGTATTTGGGATGCTGAGACAGGATAATCCCAGGTTTGCAGCCAGCCTCAGCAGTCTAGTGAGATTCTCAGCAATCTTAGTAAATAAAACTTTGTTTCAAAAAGGGCTGTAGCTCAGAGTTGGAATGCTCCTGGGTTCAACCCCTAGTACCACATGCACACATAAAAAAAATGGGGTGGTAGGAAGAGAACCCTGACGTTTGGAATCAAACCTTACTTGGGTATGAGCCTCAATTTGTCCTTTTGTTTCCTAGTCTGTTGGATGTGAGAAATGATGCTATTTCAGAGGGTTGAGGCAAGGGTGGGAAAAAAAGATTGTGTAAAACTTCTGAGATTAGGGGCATCACGAATGATACTTTCATAATCCTCACCAGTAGAGAATTGTGGACTGGGAGCCTCAAGTTACACATTGAACCCACTCTTTCTGTGAGGAGGCAGTGTTGTACTGGACACTCATGGTACCCATCCCCTCCTTACCCTAGCCGCTGCTTTGATGGGAGCACCCCTGTCCATGCAGCAGCGTTCTCAGGCAATCAGTGGATCCTCAGCAAACTGCTGGATGCAGGGGGCGATCTGCGACTCCATGACGAGAGAGGTCAAAACCCTCAGACCTGGGCCTTGGCAGCAGGGAAGGATCGAAGCACTCCGGTAAGGGTGGGTCCTGCCCTACAGTCATGCCTAGTGGAAGAGCACTGGGCTGGGAGTCAGGATCCCTGGTGGCAGCACAGTTCTTGCTACATCCTTAGCATTGGCATTGGACCCATAGGTCTGGGTTGAATCACATTAACAACTGACAGACCCCGGGAAGGTCCAGTGAGTCTTTCTTGTTCATTGGGAAGGAAGAACAGTTGTAATTTGTTCTGACTCATTTAGCCCTGTGAATCAGAAGTTCTGAATGTTTGTTTTGCAGTATTGGGGATGGAACCCAGGGGCATTCTACCTCCGAGCTTTACCCCCAGTCCTATTTTTTATTCTTTATTTGGAAACAGGGTCTCACTAAGTTGTGAAGGGCCTCACTAAGTAACTGAGGCTGGCTGTGAACCTGCGAGCCTCCTGTCTCGGACTCCCATGTACTGCGATTACAAGTATGTGACACCACACCCGGCTCCAGTCTTTTTTTTTAGGGTCTGGGGATGGAACTCAGGGGCATTTGACCTCCAATCTACACCCCCTGCCCTATTTTTTTTTTTTGTGGTACTGGGGTTCCTGGAAGCCCTTCTACCTCTGGGCTACACTCCCAGACCTATTTTTACATTTTTATTTGGAAACAGGGTCTCCTAAGCCAGTGCGTGTGGCTGGCTTCAAACCTGCGCGATCCTCCTGTCTCTGTCTCCCAAGCGTGGGGATTACAAGCATGCGCCACCATGCCCGGCCCCCCTGCCCTATTTTTTAGTTTTTATTTTGAAACCATGTCTCACTGAGTTGCAGAAAGCCTCTCTCTTTTTTTTTTTTTTTGTCTTTTAAAAAATTTTTGAAACAGTCTCACTGAGTTGTGAAGGGCCTCGCTAAGTAGCTGAGGCTGTCCACAAACTGCGATCCTCTGGTCTCTGCCTCCTGAATGCTGAGATTAAAAGCGTGCGCCACCATGCCCAGCAGCTCCAGTCATTTTTAAAAATTTTTAAATTTTGAGACAGGGTTTTGCTAAATTGCCCAGGCTGACCTTGAACTTGCAGTCCTCCTGTCTTGGTCTCCTGAGTCACTGGGATTACAGGCTAGTTCTGCCATGCTTGGTGTGATGTGTTTTAATGAGGATTAAATAATAAGACTAGTGTAAAACAAAATAGCACGCATAGTGCCAGCAGGGCACCTCCCCATTCCTTCTCACACCAGGCTTTTGTGTGCATGGAAGGCTGATGTGGCGGATCCCGCATATCTGCTGTGTGTTGCAGATGGTGGAGTTCATGCAGCGCTGTGCCTCACACATGCAGGCCCTTGTCCAGGGCTTCTCGTATGACCTTCTGAAGAAGATAGACTCCCCTCAGAGGCTCATCTGTAGTCCACCCTGGTTTGGAGGCCTCATGCAGGGGTGAGTACAGCCTCCAGCAGAGTTGGATGTTCTGCACAACCCCAGCAGGCTCAGAAAAGCTGTCTGACACACTGCACTGTGGGAAAGAGAAAATGTGGTCCCTGAGGGAGGATGGTCAGAGAACACTTTAAGCCATCTCCTCTTTCCTTGGGGAAGTATGGGGGAAATGAGTGTGGGCTCCAGTGGGAACCACTTCACAGTTAGTAGAAGAGGAGCTGCTCAGATTGGAGGAGCCCAGTACACAGCCCTTAACCAGCAGGGCAGCTCACTGGCTTTTCTGTTATCTCCTGAAGCATGGTTGCAAAAGACCACAAATGCTCAATGTGCCATTTCTCAGCTGTTTCAGGTTGGCGTGAGACAGTCTGTGCCAGCTGAATGGGCAGCCTCTCCAACCCTGTCAGCGCCAGAGATGGTTCCCAGGCCTCTTCCCATGCTCAGGGATATGTAGGCACAAGCATTTATTTTAAGTCCTCTCCCGCTTCTTTG
Source organism: Muscardinus avellanarius (assembly GCF_963383645.1). Taxonomy (NCBI): domain Eukaryota; kingdom Metazoa; phylum Chordata; class Mammalia; order Rodentia; family Gliridae; genus Muscardinus; species Muscardinus avellanarius. Next base: position 36,928,739 of record NC_137802.1, read on the forward strand.
TGTAAACAGGACTTGTCACATTCTCACAGGCACCCTACCCTGTTCCTTCTTGCACATTGAGTCCTGGTTGTCCTCTGATGACTTGAATGTCACTGCTTCTCAAGCAAGATGAGTTAACACCTTGAGGACTAGTCACTCCTAAATGGTCTGCTGGGTTTTTTGTTTTTTGTTTGTTTGTTTGTTTTTGTGTGATTCTGAGGATGAAACCCAAGGGCATTCTACCTCCAAGTCTCAGCCTCCCATGTATTGGGATTACAAATGTGTACCACCATGCTGGGCTCTGCTGATTCTTTTTTTTTGAACTGGGGATGGGACTGAAGGGTATTCTACCTCTGAGCTATACCCCCAGCCCTATTTTTTATTCTTTTTTTTTTTTTTTTTTTTGGTGTGTGTGTGTGTGTGTGTGTGTGTGTGTGTGTGGTCTGGGGATGGAACCCAGGGGCATTTGACCTCCGAGCTACAACCCCTGCCCTTTTTTATTCTTTATTTTGAAACAGGGTCTCACTAAGTTGCAGAGGGCCTTACTAAGTAGCTGAGGCAGGCTGCAAACCATGATCCTCTGGTCTCAGCCTCCCGAATGCTGGGATTACAAGTGTGCACCACCATTCCTAGCTTATTTTTTGTTTTGAAACAGGTTCTCACTGAGTTGCAAAGGGCCTCACTAAGTAGCTGAGCTGTCCTTGAACCACAGTCCTCCTGTCTCAGCCTCCCAAGGACTGGGATTACAAGCTTGTGCCACCAATCCTGGCAGCCAAGTTCTATTTTTTTTTTTTTTATGGTGGTATTGGGGTTCCTGGAAACCCTTCTACCTCCGGGCTACACTCCCAGTACCTATTTTTATACTTTTTTTAATGTGGAAACAGGGTCTCTTAAGCCAGTGAGGCTGGCTTCGAACCTGCGTGATCCTCCTGTCTCGCCTCCCAAACACGGGGATTACAAGTGTGGGCCACCACGCCTGGCACCAAGTCCTATTTTTTATTCTTTTTTTTTTTGTGTGTGTGTGTGTGGTACTGGGAATGGAACCCAGGAGCCTGCTACCTCCAGGCTACACTTCCAGGCCTATTTTATATTTTATTTGGAAACAGGGTCTCTTAAGCCAGCAGAGGTTGGCTTCGAACCTGCGCGATCCTCCTGTCTCAGCCTCCCAAGCGCGGGGATTACAGGCATGTGTCACACGCCCAGCTTTTATTCTTTTATTTATTTATTTTTTATTTTTTCCGAGTCTGGGGATGGAACCCAGGGGCATTTGACCTCCGAGCTACACCCCCTGCCCAATTTTTTATTCTTTATTTTGAAACCAGGTCTCACTGAGTTGCGGAGGGCCTAAGTAGCTGAGGCTGTCCACAAACTGCGATCCTCAGGTTTCAGCCTCCCAAATGCTGGGATTACAAACGTGCGCCACCATGCCCAGCTTCAGCTTTTAGTCTTTATTCTTTATTTTGAAACTAGGTCAGCCGGGCGTGGTGGCGCACGCTTGTAATCCCTGCGCTTGGGAGGCTGAGACAGGAGGATCGCATGGGTTCGAAGCCAGCCTCAGCTACTTAGTGAGGCTTTCAGCAACTTAGTGAGATTCTGTTTCCAAATAAAATATAAAAAAGGTCTGGGAGTATAGCCTGGAGGTAGAAAGCCCCTGGGTTCCACCCCCAGTACCACCAAAAAAAAAAAAAAAGAAAGAAAGAAAAAGAAAGAAAAGAAACTAGGTCTCACTAAGATGCAGAGGGCCTCACTAAGTAGCTGAGGCTGGCTGCAAACCTGAGATCCTCCTGTCTCAGCCTCCCAAGTACTGAGATTACAATCATGTGCTGCCACAACCGGCTCTGCTGATTTTTTTTTTTTTTTTTTTTTTTTAGTACTGGGGATGGAACCCAGGGCATTCTATCCCCAGCCCTATTTTTTTTATTTTTAATTTTGAAACAAGGTCTCACTGAGTTGCAAAGGGCCTCACTAAGTAGCTGAGACTTTCTGCGATCCTCCTGTCTTAGCCTCCCAAATGCTGAGATTATAAGCACATACAACCACACCCAGCTCTCTGTTTATTTTATTTTATATTTTGCGGGTCTGCGAATGGAACCCAAGGACATTCAACCTTCAAGCTATACCCCCTGCTCTATTTTTTATTCTTTATTTTGAAACAGGGTCTCACTAAGTTACAGAGGGCCTCACTAAGTAGCTGAGTCTGTCCGCGAACCACGATACTCCAGTCTCAGCCTCCCGAAAGCTGGGATTACAAGCATGCGCCACCACATCCAGCTTTCTGTTGATTCTTTGCATCAGAATGACTTTTTTTTGGGGGGGGTGCTGGGAATGAAATCTAGGGGCTTTCTACCTCCAGGCTATATTCCCAGACCTATTTTATATTTTATTTGGAAACAGGGTCTCACTAAGTAGCTGAGGCTGGCTTCGAACCCGCACGATTCTCCTGTCTCAGCCTCCCAAGTGCTGGGATTACAAGCATGGGCCACCACGCCCAGCCAGAATGATTTTTTTACAGGGGAAATTACTGTTGTGTCAATCTCAGCTAAAATTTTCTAGGACCTTTCCTGTAGCTATGAAGATAAAAGTCCCAAGTCCCGCCGGGCGTGGTGGCGCACGCTTGTAATCCCCGCGCTTGGGAGGCAGAGACAGGAGGATCGCGCAGGTTCGAAGCCAGCCGCGCGCGCTGGCTTAGGAGACCCTGTTTCCAAATAAAAATGTAAAAATAGGTCTGGGAGTGTAGCCCGGAGGTAGAAGGGCTTCCAGGAACCCCAGTACCACCACCAAAAAAAAAAAAAAAGTCCCAAGTCCCTTACCTGGCCTTGAAGGCTTACCCTGGTCCAGCTCCTCCTACCTCCTCTCCTGACCTGGCTCCACCCTTGCAGGAATTCCTTCCTTCAGAGTTTTAGAGAGACTTGGCAGTTTGTAATTGTTAACATTTGTAAATGTTTTGCATTTTTCCAATTAGATTGTGAACTCCAAGGGGACAGGCACTGTGTCTCATTCCTCACCACAAACTCTTAGCTGCCTGGTCTGTGGCAGGTGTTCAGTACAAAGACAGTCTGTTCATGGACCAGCCAGAAAGGAAAACCCCAGAGTGTGTGTGTGTGTGTGTGTGTGTGTGTGTGTGTGTGTGTGTGTGTTCCAGATTTAACGCAGGGCTGTTTTACCACTGACTTACATCTCCTGTACCTTCTCAGAGACTGGCTATTGCATAATCTCTAGTTCTATAATTAAACAAATCAAATCATGCTTGATTATGTAGCACTTATACTAAAATTGGAATGCAGAGATTAGTGTAGACCTTGTACAAGGATGACATACACATTCATGAATTGTTCCATCTTTTTCAGTATTGCCGCTCTTAGGAAAAAAATCATAGGTGTGTGCTACCACGCCTGGGTCACAGCTTTAGCGCTGGCTGATGCTGATGCAAACCTAGAAGAGGAGTTGGGAGTGGTGGCCCATGCTGGTAATCCCAGCATTCGGGAGGCTGAGACAGTAGGATCACAGTTTGCGGACAGCCTCAGCTACTTAGTGAGGCCGTTTGCAACTTAGTGAGACCCTGTTTCAAAATAAAGAATAAAAAGCTAGGGCAGGAGGTATAGCTCGGAGATCGAATGCCCCTGGGTTCCATCCCCAGACCTGCCAAAAAAAGAAAAAAATTAAAAATAAACTAGAAGAGGGACTGTCCTGTCCCAGCCACCTGGGGGGGGTGTTACATTGAATACTGAGGGTTTTTAATATACCCTCTGTAATAAAAGAGATTGGACTGTGTGTTTGCTACTAGGGTCTGAATTCAGGGGTGTTTTACCTCTGAGCTCTATCCGAAGCTCTTTTAATTTTTCTTATTTATCTTTTTTTTTTTTTTTTTTGGTGTGTGATACTGGGGTTTGAACCCAAGGGCATTCTTCCTCTGAGCTAGACCCCAGCCCTATATTTTGAAACAGGTCTCACTAAGTTGCAGAGGGCCTCACTAAGTAACTGAGGTTGGCTGAGAACCTGTAATCCTTCCGTGTCAGCTTCCCAAGTACTGGGATTACAAGCGTGGGCCACCACACCCCACACCCGGCTTTATTCTTTTTTTTTTTTTTTTTTCGGTATTGGGGATGGAACCCAGGGGCATTCTACCTTTGAGCTATACCCCCAGCCCTATATTTTTTATTCTTTATTTTGAAGCAGAGTCTCACTGAGTTGCAAAGAGCCTCACTAAGTAGCTGAGGCTGTCCTTGAACTGCAGTCCTTCTGATTTAGCCTCCCAAATGCTGGTATTACAAGCATGTGCCACCACGCCTGGCTTAAGATGTGGTGGCACACCCTTGTGATCCCAGCATTGGGAGGCTGAGACAGGAGGATCACAGTATGCAGATAGCCTCAGCTACTTAGGTTCTTTGCATCTTAGTGAAACTGTGTTTCAGAATAAAGAATAAAATCAGAGTGTGGTGGAGCACACTTGTAATCCCAGCATTTTGGAGGCTGAGACAAGAGGATTGCGGTTCAATAACAGCCTCAGCTACTTAGTGAGGCCTTTGCAACTCAGTGAGACCCTGTTTCAAAATAAAGAATAAAAATTAGGGCTGGGGGTGTAGCTCAGAGATAGAATGGCCCTGGGTTCCATTCCAGTGCGCGCATGTGCACGAACACACACACTCATACACACACACACACACACACACCCCAAAAAAAGAATAAAAAAATAGGGCTGGGGCTGTACCTCAGAGGTAGAATGCCTCTGGGTTCCATCCCCAGTATGGCAATAAACAAACAGTTTCACTAAGTTGTAGACAGCCTCTCTAAATTGTTGAGGCTCACAAGTGTGTACCATCAAACCTGGTTTTTCACTCCTTTTTCTTTTTTTCTTTTTTTTGGTGGGACTGGGGTTCCTGGAAGCCCTGCTACCTCTGGGCTACACTCCCAGACCTATTTTTATATTTTTATTTGGAAACAGGGTCTCTTAAGCCAGTGCACGCAGCTGGCTTCGAACCTGCGCGATCCTCCTGTCTCTGCCTCCCAAGCGCGGGGATTACAAGAGTGCGCCACCACGCCCGGCTTTTCACTCCTTTTTTATTTTTTGTTTTGAAACAGGATCTTGCTAGTTTGCTTAGAGCCTCGCTACTTGCTAAGGTTATCCTTGAATCTGTGATCCTCCTGTCTCATCCTTCCAAATACTGGGATTACAGGAATGCACCACCACATCTAGCTGAGATTGGACTCAAAAAAATAAGGTCTGGGGCAACCGGAGTTGTGGTTGTTTCCCAGGGAGTGGGGTCTGGGCACGTTGCTGGCTGCCTGCGCCCACAGTCCCACTTTTTGCCACCAAAGTTCGCTTTGTTTTTGTTGTCTCATTTCTTTTAAGTTGCTGTTGATCCTTCGGGGCCATGGAGGTGGTACTGCCCAAAGACCTGCAGCAGGACACCAGCACGGCCAAGAGGAGACGCGCGGAGCTGTGCAGGCAGAAGCGAGTCTTCAACACCAGGAACCAGGACCATTGGGGAGACACAGATGCCTGGGACTTTCAGGTTCATGACCAGAAAATAGCAGAAGCAACTGAAAAAGCTCTATGTGAAACCTTTGCTGAGGAAATGAAGCAAAATGACAAAATCATATGCATATTAGAAGACTGGGGAAAGAAAGACAGCAAAAATCTCTGTAGAACAATCACTGACTTCCAGCAGAATTATCAAAAGCCAGAAACTAATTGCGAATTTGATCTCTCGGATTCACTGGCCCTTCCAGTCCAGCAGTTGGACAATGACATCCGGAACACAGTATCAGGAATGCAGAAGTTCATGGGAAAGGATTTATTTATTTTATTTTTTGTGGTACTGTGGGTAGAACCCAGGGGCTTTTCTACCTCCAGGCTATCCTCCCAGACCTATTTTATACTTTATTCGGAACCAGGGTCTCACTAATTTGCAGAGGGCCTCACTAAGTAGTTGAGGCTGGCTTTGAACCTGTGTAATCCTCCTGTCTCAGCCTCCCAAACTCTGGGATTACAAGTGTGTGCCACCACACCCAGCTTTGTGGGAGGGGATTTGAACTTCAAGGAAAGGAGGAAATTCCAAGAGAAACAGAACAGAGAATGGTTTTTGCAATAGCATAAGGGAATGGGAGAGGATCTGAGCCAACTAGAAATTTGCAGCCGGGCGTGGTGGTGCATGCTTGTAATCCCAGCATTTGGGAGGCTGAGACCTGAGGATCACGGTTCATGGACAGCCTCAGCTACTTAGTGAGGCCCTCCACAACTCAGTGACACCCTGTTTCAAAATAAATTAAAAATTTGGCAGGGGGTGTAGCTCGGAGGTCAAATGCCTCTGGGTTCCATCCCCAGACTGGAAAAAAAAAAGAAAGAAAGAAGAAAGGAAGGAAGGAAGGAAGGAAAGAAATTTGCAGAGGACCTGTACCTGCAGATGAGACTGAAGTTCGATGAAACGGCCAGGCATCTGCAGGGGCTAGAGAGCGCCACCAGGAAGGCGGTTTGTTTGGCTGTGAAAGAGTTCAACAAGAACCAGGACATGGAGTCAGTGGAAAGAAAACGGCGAGAGAAGAGACAAGAAGAGGAAGACTACCTGGTGGAGATCTTCAGTCTACTACACAGGGACCTGCTGTCCGATACCTATAGCAGTCAGACAGCTTCTTTGGCTCCCACCACGTAGTCCCTGACCGCTGGAAGCCGGGAACAGCTGGAGCAGATATGCTTCGCGCAGAAGCAGCGGATCCAGGAGAAGCTGAGGCTCCAGGATGAAGAGGGCCAGGCCAGCAGGACATGGACTGGGATTGGCGGAGAATTCAGAAGGCTCGCGCTGCAGTGCTCTGTGAGCAGCAGCGCAGTCTTTGCAGGGCCCCGGACAGCAGCACAATTTAACACACGAAGTTGTTAATGATGAAGACATTTTCATTCCCCTCATTTGTATATAAAGTGTGGCAACCTTAAAAAAAATAAGGTCTGGGGATGTAGCCCAGAGGTAGAAGGCCCTTATGGCCCCTGTTTTCCATCCTCAGCACCACAAACACATACATTAAAAAAAAAAAAAAAAGCCAGGAGCCGGGTGTGGTGGCGCATGCTTGTAATCCCCGCGCTTGGGAGGCTGAGACAGGAGGATCGCACAGGTTCAAAGCCAGCCTCAGCTACTTAGTGAGGCTCTCAGCAACTTAGTGAGACCCTGTTTCCAAATAAAATAGGGCTGGGAGTATAGTCCGGAGGTAGAAAGCCTCTGGGTTCCACCCCCAGTACCACCAAAAAAAAAAAAAAAAAGCCAGGCTTGGTGGCACATAATTGTAATTCCATTAATTGGGAGGCTGAGACAGGAGGATTGCAGGTTAAAAGCCAGCCTTAGCAAATTAGTGAGGCTGTCAGCAACTTATTGAGACCCTGTTTTTCTTTTTTAATTCTGTGCTACTGGGAATTGAACCCAGAGGTATTCTACCTCTGAGCTAAAATCCCAGCCTGACTTTATTTCTTATTTGGAAACAGGGTCTCATTAAGTTGCAGAGGGCGAGACCCTGTTTCAAAATTAATAACAGCTGGACATGGTGGCTCATGCTTGTAATTCCAATACTTGGGAGGCTGAGACAGAAGGATTGAGACAAGTTCAGTGACACCCTCAGCAAGTTGTAAGACTTTCATCAACCTAGTGAGACCCTGTTTCCAAATACGAAATAAAATTGGGCTGTTGGTATAGCTCAAAGGTAGAATGCCTCTGGGTTAAATCCCCCGTACCACAGAAAACAAAGCAAAATAAAATTAAACAAAAATAGGATTGGGAGGGTGGCTGGTGGATTTAGCTTCAGTTCTTTCATGCGGAGAGAAGGGAGGAGCTGTCAACATGGTTGGATGTTACATGTGTGATTTCAGGGGAACTTTAAGAGTCTAATTTGAGAATGTGCTGAATTTTACTTCATAGAACTCTTTTCTGAAAGATTCCCATGATGAGGAAATAAGATTTTAGTAAAAAAGATTCATACCTGGGAATTATACTTGGAGATGGCAGGGAAAGAAGTATATATCTTGAAAGGTAATTATAATTATACAGGGAGGGACTAAAATTAAATTAAAGGATACTTTTTTTTTTTTTTTTTTTTTGCAGGGCTGGGGCTGGAACCCAGAGGCATTTGACCTCTGAGCTACACCCCCCTGCCCAATTTTATAGTCTATTTTGAAATAGGGTCTCACTGAGTTGCGAAGGGCCTCACTAAGTAGCTGAGGCTGTCCGTGAACCGCGATCCTCTGGTCTCAGCCTCCCGAATGCTGGGATTACAAGCGTGCGCCACCACGCCCAGCTTGAAGGATATTTTTCTTAGAGAATATTATATGTCAGATTTATTTGATTAAAAATTTGAAGAAGGGTATTCATTTCGAGTCACCCCTCCATGCCAGTCTGGTATGGAGCTGTATTTCTATTTTCTGTATTTCTGTCTTTCTAATAAACTTCTTTAAATCTTCAGCAACTGTCCAAGCTATGCATATTTATTCTTAGCTTAGGACAAGAACCCGTGGTAATTTTCTGTTTTGGGTCATTTTTGGGTTTTGTTTTTCATTTCGAGTCACCCCTCCATGCCAGTGTGGTATGGAGCTGTATTTCTATCTTTCTAATAAAGTTCTTTAAATCTTCAAAAAAAATTTTTTGAAGAAGCTGGGCATTGTGGCGCATGCTTGTAATCCCTGTGCTTGGGAGGCAGAGACAGGAGGATCGCACAGGTTCGAAGCCAGCCTCACTGGCTTAAGAGACCCTGTTTCCAAATTAAAAAGTATAAAATAGGTCTGGGAGTGTAGCCCGGAGGTAGAAGGGCTTCCAGGAACCCCAGTACCACCACCAAAAAAAAAAATTTTTTTTTTTGAAGAAGCTGGGTGTGGTGGCTCACACTTGTAATCCTAGTATTTGGGAGGCTGAGACAGGATGATCGCAGTTCACAGACAGCCTGAGCTAGTGAGGTCCTTTGCAATTCAGTGAGATCCTGTTTCAAAATAAATAATAATAATAAAAGTAGGGCTAGGGTGTAGGTTGGAGGTGGAATGCCCCTGGGGTTCATTCCTCAGGAACACACACACACACACACACACACACACACACACACACACACACAATTTTGGAAGATTTTTTTTTTTTTTTGCAGGTCTGGAGATGAAACCCAAGGGCATTCAACCTCCGAGCTACACCCCCTGCCCTATTTTTTTATTCTTTATTTTGAAACAGGGTCTCACTAAGTTGTGGAGGTCCTCACTAAGTAGCTGAGACTGTCCGCAAACGGCGATCCTCAGGACTCAGCCTCCAGAATGCTGGGATTACAAGCGTGTGCCACCACGATCTGGGGATGAAACCCAGGAGCATTCGACCTCTGAGGCTACACTTCCCTGTCCTATTTTTATTCTGTATTTTGAAACAGGGTCTTACTAAGTAGCTGAATCTAAGAACCACGATCCTCCAGTCTCAGCCTTCCAAATGCTGGGATTACAAGCATGCACCACCATGACTGGCTTGACTGAGGCAGGATTTGTAGCATCTTGTTTCTAAGTCCTAGAGTGGTGCTTGGAAGTCTCAAGTCATGGTCCTTATTTAGGATTACAGATCTAACTGACATCCTGAACAGCAAGTGGAAATTGTCCCCTCAAGCAGTAAGGACCTCTGGGGCTACCTACCTTGAAGAACTGGAAGTGAGAATGATCAGCCAGGCTGCACTTTGACATATACCTCTTAAACCTGAAGCTCCTGTCAGCAAGCCAAAAACAGGACTTAAAATGCTGGATCTCACTTTGCCTTCCCAGTATGGCCATATTGAATAAATTTTCTTCCTGCTTTATAAAATAAAATAAGGTTGGGAATGTAGTTCAGAGGTAAAATGACACTGGGTTTAATCCCAGCACACACACACACACACACACCCCACACACAGTCAAGTAGTAAACACAGAATCAACTGTACATTTCATTTATTTATTTATTTTTGTGTGGTACCTGGGGGTGGAACCCAGGGGCTTTTTTACCTCCGGTCTATACTCCCAGGCCTATTTTGTATTTTATTTGTAAACTGGGTCTCACTAAGTTGCTGAGAGCCTCACTCAGTAGCTGAGGCTGGCTTCGAACCTGTGAGATCCTCCTGTCTCAGCCTCCCAGGCGCTGGGATTTCAAGCACGCGCCACCACACCCGGCTCAACTATACATTATGATAACTTGGATTAGTATTGTTCTCCCAGATATGAGTGGTAAATTCTTACTCTCTTTTCTCTTTTAAACATTTCTAGAAGTCCTAATGCTTCTCCTAACCGACCGCTTAAAGCTGGAGTAATTTCTGCCCAAAATATCTACAGCTTCGGCTTTGGGAAGGTAAGAGGACAACCAGAATTTTAGGAATAACTGAAGAATCCCATGACCCCATCTCTCACTTTTGTCCAGTTAGTTCCTCTTTGTATACACCAAAGTATTTTTTCTTCTTCCTTGCCCCTTTGAGGGAAAGATATTTCTTACTATTCTTCCCCCACCCCTGTGTGTGTGTGTGTGTGTGTGTGTGTGTGTGTGTGGGGATTGGAACCCAGGGGTGTTCTACCCCTGAGCTGCACCTTCATCCCTATATATATATATATATATATTTTATTCCTCATTTTGAAACATGGAAGCTGGGCGTAGTGGTGCACACTTGTAAACCCAGCATTTGGGAGGCTGAGACTGAAGGATCACAGTTTGAGGACAGTCTCAGCTATGTAGTGAGACCCTTGCAACTCAGTGAGACTCTTTCAAAATAAAGAATAAAAAATAGGACTGGGAGTGTAGCTCGGAGGTAGAATATTCCTGGGTTCCATTCCCAATACAAAAATAAAAAGTAGCTGAGGCTGGCCATAAACATATGATCCTCCTGTCTCAGCCTCCCAAGTACTGAGATTACATGCATGCTCCACCATGCCTTACTAAATTATGTTTTTTAAAAAAACTTAGAGCCAGACATGGCACATACCTGTAATCTTAGTACTTGGTAGGCTGAGACAGGAGGAACATAAGTGGGAGGCCAGTCTTGGTAACTTAATGAAACCTTGTTTCAAAATAAAAAATAAAGCCAGGTGGGGTGGCACACGCTTGTAATCCCAGCATTTGGGAGGCTGAGACTGGAGGATCGCAGTTCGTGGACAGCCTCAGCTACTTAGTGAGGCCCTCCGCAACTTGGTGAGACCCTGTTTCAAAATAAAGAATAAAAAATAGGGCAGGGGGTGTAGCTCGGAGGTAGAATGCCCCTGGGTTCCATCCCCAGACCCTCAAAAAAAAAAAAATAAAAGCAGATTGTAGCTGGGCATGGTAGGCCACTTGTAATCCCAGGATTTGTGAGGCTGAGACAGGAGAATCCCAGGTTTGCGGCAAGTGAGGCTCTTAGAAACTCAGTGAGACCCTGTTTCAAAATAAAGAATAAAAAATAGGGCTGGAGGCGTAGCTAGGAGGTAGAATGCCCCTGGTTTCCATCCCCAGTACTGGAAAAAAAAAAAAAAGTCGGGCATGGTGGTGCACGCTTGTAATCCCAGTACTTGGGAGGTTGAGACAGGAGGATTGCACAGGTTCGAAGTCAGCCTCAGCTACTTAGGCTCTCAACAACTTAGTGAGACCCTGTTTCCAAATAAAAATATAAAAGTAGGTCTGGGAGTGTACCCGGAGGTAGAAAGCTTCTGGGTTCCATCTCTAGTACGAAGGAAGGAAGGAAGGGAGGGAGGGAGGGAGGGAGGGAGGGAGGGGAATCTCACTAAATTGCTAAGAGCTTCACTAAGTAGCTGAAGCTGTCTGTGAACTTGTGATCCTCCTGTCTCAGCCTCCCAAATGCTGGGATTACAAGTGTGCACCATGCCTGGCTGTGTTCTTGTCTTTACTGACAGATGGTAAAAACCAAGGAGAATTCCCTTGAGTGATTGATCCTGGGCTAGATTTGAGTTTAGAAAATGATTTGTGTTGGAGGCAGGGTGGGTGAGTGGTGCATGCTTGTCATTCCAGTATTTGGGAGGTTGAGACAGGAGAATCACAGGTTTGAGGCCAGCCTCAGCAGATTGTGAGGCTCTCAGAAACTTAGTGAGACCTTATTTCAGTCTTTTTTTTTTTTTTTTTTTTTTTTAAACAGGGTCTTACTAGGTCTCACTAAAGTAGCTGAGAACTAAAGTAGCTGAGACTATCTGTGAACCACGATCCTCCGGTCTCAGCCTCCCGAATGCTGGAAATACAAGCATGCACCACCAGGCCCGGCTGTGAGACCTTATTTCAAAATAAAGAACAAAATAGGGCTGAGGGAGTATCTTGGAGATAAAATGTCTTTTGGTTTGAGTCACCAGGACTGAAAAAAAAAAAAAAAAAGAAAGTGATTTTTTTTCTTTCTTTGAGTACTGGGGATTGACCCCCATGGGCACTGTACCTCCAGATTATCCCTCACTCTACCCCTTTAAAAATTTTTTTTGTTTTGTTTTGAAATAGGATCTCACTAGCTTGCTAAAAGTCTTGATATGTTGCTGAGATACTGGCCTTGAACCTGCCATCCTCCTGTCTCAGCCTCCCAAGGACTGGTATTATAGCATGGGCAACCATGCCCAGTTTATTGGAATGCTTTTCTTTTTTTTTCTTGCAGTATTGGGGATTGAATTTAGGGGCATTCTACCTCCGTGCTACACCTCAGCCCTATTTTTATTTTATTAATTAATTCATTTATTTTGTGGTACTGGGGATGGAACCCAGGGGTGTTCTACCTCTGAGCTACACCCCCAGCCCTATTTTTAATTTATGCTGGGATTACAAGCATTCACCATCAAGCCTGATTTATTGGAATGCTTTTAAGGTAATGAAGCTGGGCGTGTTGGTGCACGCTTGTAATCCCAGCATTTGGGAGGCTGAGACTGAAGGATCACGGTTCGCTGAGAGCCTCAGCTACTACTTAGTGAGGCTCTTTGCAACTTAGTGAGGCCCTGTTTCAAAATAAAGAATTGAAATATAGGGCATGGGATGTAGCTCGGAGGTCGAATGCCCCTGGGTTCCATCCTCAGACCCGCAAAAAAAAAAAAAAAAGGAAATGAAAAAAAATTTTTTTTGGTAGTACTGGGGATGGAACCCAGGGGCATTCTACTTAAATGCTATACCCCCATCCCTGTTTAATTTTTTATTTTGAAACAAGAACTCAAGCCAGGCATGGTGGCGCACACTTGTAATTCTAATACTTAGGAGGCTAAGAGAATTACAGGTTTGTGGCCAGCCTCTGCAATCTAATGAGACTCTGTTTCATAATAAAATAGCACTGGGGGGCTAGGTGTTGTGGCACATACTTGTAATCCCAGCATTTGGGAGGATGAGACAGGAGGATTGCAGTTTAAGGATAGCCTGAACTACTACTTAGTGGAGCCCTTTGCAACTCAGTGAGACCCCGTTATAAAATAAAGAATAAAAAATACGGCTGGAGGTGTAGCTTGGAGGTAGAATGCCCCTGGGTTCTATCCTCAGTACCACAAAAAGAAAAAGAAAAATGAAAATTGCTGAGATTATCCTTGAATTTGGGATCCTCATGTCTCAGCCTCCCAAGTACTGTGATTACAAGAGTGGGCCACCATGTTTGGCAGGAGTTGAGATTTTAAACTGAAGAATGTTTTGAGAACAAATAGTATCTTTGGGGTTCTTGTTTTTACCTGTTAAAGAAAGACTTAGAGCCGGGCGTGGTGGTGCATGCTTGTAATCCCCGCGCTTGGGAGGCTGAGACAGGAGGATCGCACGCGTTCGAAGCCAGCTTCAGCTACTTAGTGAGGCTATCAGCAACTTAGTGAGACCCTGTTTCCAAATAATATATATATGTGGTCTGAGAGTATAGCCCGGAGGTAGAAAGCCTCTGGGTTCCACCCACAGTACTACCAAAAAAAAAAAAAAAAAAAAGAAAGAAAGAAAGAAAGAAAGACTTAGTTGGTAAACATTGCTGGACAGATGAGTGGTTTTTGTTTTTTTTTTGTTTTGCAATACTGGAGTGGAACCCAGGAGCATTCTACCTCCAAGCTACATTTCCAGCCCTGTTTTTTATTCTTCATTTTGAAATAGGGTCTCACTGAGTTGTAAAGGGCCTCACTAAGTAGCTGTGGCTGTCTGCAAACCGTGATCTTCCTGTCTCAGCCTCCCAAATACTGGGATTACAAGTGTGTGCCACCACACCTGAATTTTTTTTTCTTTTGATACTGGGGATTGAACCCAGGATCATTCTACCTCTGAGATACACCTCTACCCTTAATTTTTTTAATTTTAATTTTATTTTGAAACAGTCTTGCTAGATTGATGAGTCCTCAAACACAGGACAGATAGACGATCCTCCTATTCCAGCCTCCTGAGTACTGAAATTACAGGCATCTGCCACCTTGCCTGGCTAGATGAGTGATTTATGCCAACAGCTGGATTCTGTCCTTGGCAGAGGCAGCCTAGGAGTAGAGCCAGAAGGAATGTGGACTTTGGCTACACATAGAACTGGATTTTATAGGGGCACAATAGGCCCCCAGCCCCAGCTTGTCATGCAGGCACCTGACTTATGTCTGTGAGCCTTGGTTTCTTCATTATAAAAGAGAAAAAAAAAGCCAGGTGTGGTGGCATGCACTTATAATCTCAGCATTCAGGAGGCTGAGACAGGAGGATCACGGTTTGTGGATAGCCTCAGCTACTTAGTGAGGCTCTTTGCAACTCAGTGAAACCCTTTTTCAAAATAAAGAATAAAAAATAGGGTTGGGGGTGTAGCTCAGAGGTAGAATGCCCCAGGTTCCATTCCTAGTATCGCCAAAAAAAAAAAAAAAAGTAAAAAAAAGTAACAGCTACTATTATTTTTAGCTGTCCAAAAAGATTCTGGAAATGTTTTGCTTTTCTTCAAAATTTGATGCTATGCTTTGCTTTCAGTTTTATCTCACAGGGGGGACACAGCTGGCCTACCTAGGCTCTCTTCCGGTAATTGGAGAAAAGGAAGTGATTCAAGCTGACGATGAACCCACCTTTTCTTTCTTCAGTGGCCCCTACATGGTTATGACCAAGTAAGTAGGAGCTGGCCAGTCCCATAGGAAGAACTGGCTGTACGTGGCTTCCTTTAGTGAGGAGGGCTGGGGATAGAGCAGAGGGTAGAGCACTTGCCTAGTGTGTGTGAGGCCCTGGTTTGATAGGAAAGAAGGAAGGAAGGGAGGGAGGAGGGAGTGTGTCTGAATCAGGGTTTCTTGCTGTGAATCCTTTGTTGCTGGGGGAAGTCCTGTGCATTGTAGGATGTTTAAGAGTGTTCCTGGTCTCTACCCAGGTGCAGTAGCAATCCATCACATTCCCTGCATTTGTGACAAGACCATTTACAGACATTGCCAAATATCTCCCCTAGGAGAACTGTGCTCTAAAAGAGCACATTTTTAAAAATTTATTTTTATTGGTGCATTGTAATCACACATCACATTGGAATACAAGACTTGAGAGGATATACAAGCACACATCATCCAATTAGCCCTCATCCAGTCCCCATCCCATTCCCTCCCCCTCCCTCGATCCCATGCTTGTTTGGTGATTAACTTTGATACATGTGTTTATGTACCTCCTGCATTTTAAAGAGGCTCCATCCTCCCCTATTTTATATTCTTTGATTGGTCACCTTAATTGCTTCACTATAGGACCCTTTCTATAACTCTACCTCTTCCTGTTGCCCCTTTCCTCTTAGTTATTGCTGATTAGGGGAAGCATCTGGTTTTTATTTTCTGCGATATTTCTCTGTGCATGCCGCGTTGCAAGTACCGATCCCACTTAAAAGAGCACATTTTAACCTCTCTGCTTGCCTGCCTCTTTGCCTTCCTTTCTTCTTCTTCTTTTTTTTTTTTTTTTTTGGTGGTACTGGGGTTGGAACCCAGAGGCTTTCTACCTCCGGGCTATACTCCCAGACCTATTTTATATTTTATTTGAAAACAGGGTCTCACTAAGTTGCTGAGAGCCTCACTAAGTAGCTGAGGCTGGCTTTGAACCTGCGCGATCCTCCTGTCTCAGCCTCCCAAGCGCGGGGATTATAAGCGTGTGTCACCACGCCTGGCTTCCTTTCTTCTTTCTTATACTCAGGGGCATTCTACCTTAGAGCTACACCCTGAGCCCTATTGTTTATTCTTCATTTGAAACAGGCTCTTGTAAGTTGTGGAGGGCCTCACTAAGTAGCTGAGGCTGGCCTCAAACCCAGATACTCCTGTCTCAGCCTCCCAAGTACTGGGATTACAAATGTTTGCTGCCATGCCCAGCTCATAAACACTCTTCTAAAAAGGCCTCTGCCAGATTTACAAGGCCCTCTGACCCCTTGTTTCTCTGTCTAGGCTGTGGATTTGTTGTCAGGTCATCTCTTGTTTCATTACTGCTGCTTCTGCCCAGGTCATCACCCCTCTTTACTTAGGCTGGCTTCCTAATTGGCCTCCCATTTGCTGCAGCACTCATTCCCTATGCTGCTGGTACCTCTGTCTTTCTAAAATGCAACCCTGATCATGTCACTCCCTTCCTTGAATTCTTCCATGGCTTCCTGCCACTTTACCTAATTGTCCAGGGTGCTTTAGGACCGGCAGTGGTGGGAGGGAGGACCCACCATCCCAAGGGATGTCATACCTTTTATGCAAACCCCACTCCTCTGGGCATGCTGGCTCACCGAAGCTGTGGCTGCTCAGCCTCTCTGCTCTCACTCTCTCCCGACCTTGTAGCTTGGTGTGGAACGGGAGCAGAGTGACAGTGAAGGAGCTGAACCTGCCCACACACCCTCACTGCAGCAGGCTGCGGCTGGCTGACTTGCTGATTGCTGAGCAGGAGCACAGCAGGTAAGGGGAGGGCTGAGGGCCAGGCCACTACAGGTCGAGGTCTTCTGTAGAGACCCAGGTTCCTGGCTGTATGGGGCTGTCCTTGGGTGTAGAGCACAGCCCTACTCTGTTTCAGCATTTTCTGACTACTGGAATTGGTTGACTTGACTTTCAAAGATTGCCAAGAAAGAAAAAGAGGAACTAATGAATCATCTTTGGAGTAGGGATTGTGATGGTGAGGGGTTCAGTTCTGTAATTGTTCCATAACCCATGTTTCTTGGTGGTTCAGCCTCCAGGACCCTCTGGTTTCCCTGCTAGAGCCCTGGAGGCCTGCTCCATGTGGGACCCTGAGCTCATCAGGAGAACCTATGATTGTTCTATTTTCATAGAGCATGACTGTACATGAGGTCCAAATGTCTGAGAACCACATCTCTGCCATTGAAGACATGCCCCTGGCTTTCTTAGGTTTCCTGTGGTTTGTTCCTTCAGATCCTGAGGGACCAGGCACACGTGCTTCTCCCACCCCTCTGTTGAAAATTGAACCCCAGAGGCCAGGCGTGGTGGCTCAGGCTTGTAATCCCAACATTTGGGAGGCTGAGACCAGAGAATCGTGGCTTGGGGGCAGCCTCAGCTATTTATTGAGGCCCTCCGTAAACTTGTGAGATCCTGTTTCAAAATAAAGAATAAAAAATAGAGCAAGGGGTGTAGCTCTGAGATCGAATGCCCCTGGGTTCCATCCCCAGACCCACAAAAAAAAAAAAAGAAAAGAAGAGAAAATTGAACCCCAGGAACATTCTTCTTCCAAGCTACACCCTAGCTCTCCTTTTTTAAGAAACCTTGGAGCTTTCTACCTCCAGCCTACACTCCCAGACTTATTTTGAAGCAGGGTCTCACTAAGTTGCTGAGAGCCTCACTGAGTAGCTGAGGCTGGCTTCGAACCTGCACGATACTCCTGTCTAAGCCTTCCAAGTACTGGGATTACAAGCATGTGCCACTATGCCCGGCTTTCCAGCCCCCCTTTTTTTAAAGAAAAAATTACTGGTTTTTTTTTTTTTTTTTTTTTTTTTTTGGTGGTACTGGGGGTGGAACCCAGAGGCTTTCTACCTCCGGGCTATACTCCCAAACATATTTTATATTTTATTTTGAAACAGGGTCTCACTAAGTTGCTGAGAGCCTCACTCAGTAGCTGAGGCTGGCTTCGAACCTGCGCGATCCTCCTGTCTCAGCCTCCCAAGCGTGGGGATTACAAGCGTGCGCCACCACGCCCGGCTGAAAAAAATTACTATTTTTATTTATAAATAGGGTCTTGCTAAGTTTCTGGTGCTAGATTTAAACCTGCGATCCTCTAGCCGGGCGTGGTGGTGCACTCTTGTAATCCCAGCATTCCGGAGGCTGATACCGAAGGATTGAGGTTCACGGACAGCCTCAGGTACTTAGTGAGGTTCTCTGCAACTCAGTGAGACCAGGTTTCAAAATAAAGAATAAAAAATAGGGCGGGGGGTGTAGCTCGGAGGTCAAATGCCCCTGGGTTCCATCTCCAGACCCGCAAAAACAAAACAAAACAAAACTGCAATCCTCTGATCTCAGACTTCCAAGTACCCTGGAATGGACCCAATGTTATTGAGCTCTCCTAAATAGTCCACTCAGCTGTTGCAGGTTTCTCCAGAGAGGATGAATTCTTCCTTGAAGAGAGGTCAGTCTAAAGGACCCCAGTGGGTTTAAAGGATATATAGGCATAATGAGGGCTTTGATGTGCAACTAAGGCAGGTATGTGAGTTTGGGACACTTTCTGACATTTTCTTGACATTGGTTACCTAATTTATTTATTTATTTATTGGTACTAGGGATTGAATCCAGAGGCATTCTACTTCTGAGCTACACCCCCAGCCCTTTTAAATTTTTATTTTATTTATTTTATTTTATTTTATTGCGGGCCTGGGGATGGAATCCAGGGGCATTCAACCTACAAGCTACACCCCCAGCACTATTTTTTATTCTTTTTTTTTTTTTTTTTTTTTTTTTTTTGGTGGTACTGGGGTTGGAACCCAGAGGCTTTCTACCTCCGAGCTATACTCCTAGACCTATTTTATATTTTATTTGGAAACAGGGTCTTACTAAGTTGCTGAGAGCCTCACTAAGTAGCTGAGGCTGGATTTGAACCTGTGTGATCCTCCTGTTTCAGCCTCCCAAGCGCAGGGATTACAAGTGTGTGCCACCACACCCAGCTCCTATTTTTTATTCTTTATTTTGAAACAGGGTCTCACTAAGTTGCAAAGGGCCTCACTAAGTAGCTGAGACTAGCCTCGAACTGAGATCCTTCCATCTCAACCTCCAGAATGCTGGGTTTACAGGTGTGCGCCACCACACCCGGCTTTATTTTTTGTTTTGAAATAGGGTCTTGCTAGGTTGCTGAGAGTCCTGCTAAGTTGCTGAGGTTGTTCTTTGAACCTGTGATCCTCCTGTCTCAGCCTCCCAAGTACTGGGATGGCAAGTATGTGCCACTGTGCCCTGCTTGCTTACTCATTTCTTAAAATGAGCATTTCTTGCGGGTGGGTAGGCTCTGAGATGCTGTAAACAACACCCAGTGTCTTTCTCAGTAGCTTTTAACAATATTGCCATCGTTTTCAGTGATGACTCTAAGCCCCCAGGATCTGATCAGTGAGTGGCCACAGCTTCCACCACAGAGACCCCTGACCCTCAACCTATCCTATTTTCATAGAAAAATTATATAAATGGTATTTGTTTAGAATGTATTCTAAGGGCATAGAAGAAAGGACAGCATCCATGTTTCATAATGTCCTACTCCACACCCCTTCTGAAGCTTCCTTTCTATTGCAGCAAGCTGCGGCACCCCCACCTGCTGCAGCTGATGGCTGTGTGCTTGTCCCAGGACCTGGAGAAGACCCGGCTGGTGTACGAGCGCATCACAGTTGGCACGCTGTTCAGTGTCCTCCATGAACGAGTAACTGGCTGTTCCATAATTTCCCCCTAGCTGCCCTCCCCAGTTTTTCTGCCTCTTCTGCTCTATCTGCAGAGTGCCCATTGATGCATGCATGGGAGATATATCTCAATCCTTTTACTTTGTGGGACTGTGTATTGTACCCTTTAAGGCTGATAAGCGTATGGTTGTTAATATGATATTATCATTATCAGTTCTGCTTCTCTGTCAGTCACAGAGCATGACAGTCTCAAATTGAACGCATTTCTAACTAAATGGCCCCTGGCTTTATTTTCCTAGATTTTCACTTATTCTCTATCCTGGTTTACATAGAGACCATTGTGACCCTCTTCTTGCCTCTCAAATTTCCTTAGAGTGGAGGATCACCCTCCACAGTCAACAGATCCCCTGGTGAGGCACTCTGGGCTGGGATGTAGCCTCAGAGAACTCCTGGAGGGTTTTTCTTTTTCTCGGACTTTGTTCTAAAGACCCTGGGTGGAATAAAGAGAGACGCTCTAGGTGGCTTGTCATTAACCCTGCCCAAGGACCTCCTGGTCCTTCTGTTTTTCCTTTTCTTTTCCTGGGAACTTTGCCTGAAAATACTACTTCTTTCTTTTTTTTTTTAGTCTTTTAATTTTTATATTTATTTATTTATTTGTTTGTTTATTTTTTGTGGTACTGAGGGGTGAAACCCAGGGGCTTTTCTACCTCCAGTCTATACTCCCAGACCTATTTTATACTTTATTTGGAAACAGGGTCTCACTAAGTTGCTGAGAGCCTCACTAAATAGTTGAGGCTGGATCAAACATGTGCGAAACTTCTGTCTCAGCCTCCCAAGGGCTGGGATTACAAGTGTATGCCACCACGCCCAGCTGTCTTTTTATTTTTTTGAAACAGGGTCTCACTGAGTTGGGAAGGGCCTCGCTAAGTAGCTGAGGCTGTTCTTGAACTACATCTCGAATGCTGGGATTACAAGCTTGTGGCACCATGCCTGGCTTAAAAAAAATAGGGCTAGGGGTGTAGCTCTAAGGTACAATGCCCCTGGGTTCCATCCCCAGCGCTGCAAAAATAAATAAATACAATTTCTTTGGAGGAGAGACACAACTGAGTACACTGATATGAATGAATTTATTCCAGGTTATCTCAACCGCATGGGTTTGATAGGAGGGGGTCAGGGAAGGTTCACTGGTAGTAAACCTGCCCCTCACAGTTTCCCCTTGGTTGACCATGGCTCCCCATACTAGGCTTGGAGGATTTTCTTTTCATTTTTCTTGGTACAAAGGCCCTCCGCTGAAGGAAAAGCCAAGCTTTGGGGCCTAGATCTGTGGGACTTTAGGCCAGTCACTTAATCTTGTGAGTTGGGATGCCAGGTAGCTGTGAGAGTCAAATGAAATGACTTTGAGGATGACAGAGGATGCTAGAGTATCTGTGGGCCTTTCTCTTTTATTCCTGGCACTTTCTGCTTGCAGCGATCCCAGTTCCCAGTGCTGCACATGGAGGTGATTGTGCACTTGCTGCTTCAGATCGCCGATGCGCTGAGATATGTGCATTCCCGAGGGTTTGTCCACCGCTCCCTCAGCTCCTATGCTGTCCACATTGTCTCCACGGGGGAAGCAAGGCTGACAAACCTGGAATACATGATGGAAAGGTGGGAACAACCTCCAGAATGGCTTTCTCCCGGGGATCGTCTCCCTAGGGACTTTGCTGTAGAGACAGAATCTAATGTGGGTACAGTTTCTTCACTGTTAACATGTAACATTAAGAACCCACCTTAAAGCTGGGTGTAGTACCACAGGTTTGTTAATCCCAGGATTTGGGAGGCTGAGACAGGAGGATTGCAGTTCTTTAACAGCGTCAGCTACTTAGTGAGGCTCTTTGCAACTCAGTGAGACTTTGCTTCAAAATAAAGAATAAAAAATAGGGCTGGGGGTGATGCTCAGAGGTAGAACACCCTTGGGTTCATCCAGGTACAGCAAAATAAATAAATAAATAAATAAATAAATAAATAAATAAATAAATAAATAAACCCACCTTAGCCAAAGTGTATTAAAGGCACTAACTATTCACTCCAAAGTATGCAGTGGCTTAGAACAACCACTCAGTTTAAAAATAAACTACACTACCCCTGGGTCCTTCACCTCAGGCCACTAACATCTTTTTCATCCTTCACACACACCCCTCACACACACACATACTTTCCCTCTTTGATAAACAGCTCTTGGAGTTTTGGAGATGGTCCCATCTGGATTCCAGGTACGAGGGTTCCGAGATACAGGAAGGCAGCGTTTGATTATCTGCAAGGGCTTCCAAATCTGAGGCCACAACTCTGGCAGCAGGCTGGGGGAAAGGAGACAGTGCCCAAAGGCTGCTCTGTGGCCTCTCAGCTGGAGCTGTGGCCACAGCTCTCCACATCCCTGCCCTTGGTGTCAGGTCACTTCAGATGCAGCTTATGGCCTCCTGCCCAGAGGCACTTTGCATATTCCTTTCCTTGCACTCAAGGCCAAAATATACTACTTCCCCTTTTGTACAAGCATGGCTCTTTCACCAGGTAGCCAGCTACCATGGCAAGGACATGACCTGTTCTTCACTCCATGTTGGCAGTCCAGCTCAGGACCTGGCACATAGGATGTGTTCAGTCAGTGTTTAAATGATTAGATAAGTCTAGATTCAGGAAAATAATCCAGGGAAGGCTTGACCACCCTGGAAGTATTTCAGAAACGAGGAAACTAAAGGGTTTGGGTTTTTTGTCACTAATAACATCACAGGAGACTTCAGGAAAATTGATAGAATCCACGCTCTATTGGTCAGTGGTGGAGCGCCCTCTGTTGTTGAAATGGAAGCATGACAGTTTTTTGTTCTTTAGCGCTTTATTTTTTATCATCATCATCATCATTATTATTATTATTATTATTATTATTATTTTGCGGGCCTGGGGATGGAACTCAGCGGCATTTGACCTACGAGCTACACACCCTGCCCTATTTTTTATTCTTTATTTTGAAACCGGGTCTCACTGAGTTGCAGAGGGCCTCACTAAGTAGCTGAGGCTGTCCGCGACTGCGATCCTCCAGGTCTCAGCCTCCCAAATGCTGGGATTACAAGCGTGCGCCTCCACACCCGGCTCTATTCTTTAGCTCTTTAGAAATGTGCGCAAGGTGTGGTGGCTTTGGGAGGCTGAGACAGGACGATACTGGTTCGTTGACAGCCTCAGCTATTTAGTGAGGCCCTTCGCAACCCAGTGAGACCCTGTTTCAAAATAAAGAATTAAAAATAGGGCTGGAGTTGTACCTTGGAAGTAGAATGCTTCTGGGTTCCATCCCTAGTACTGAAAAAAAAAAAAAAGTGAACCCTGCTGGGCACGGTAGCATGTGCTTGGGAGGCTGAAATAGGAGGATCACACAGGTTCAAAGCCAGCCTCAGCTATTTAGTGAGGCTCTCAGCAACTTAGTGAGACCCTGTTTCCAAATAAAATGTAACAAATAGGTCTGGGAGTATAGCCTGGAGGTAGAAAGCCTCTGGTTTCCAACCCCAGTACCACCAAAATAAAATAAAATGAAAATGTGAGCTCTAGAGTAAAATGGATCTTTGAATGTGGCCTGACCCAACACTATTCTCTTCCCCTCTCCTCAAGCTGGATATAGGCCCTAGGATGTCAGGCATGCTAGGAAAGCTTTCTACCACTGAGCTTCACCCCCTCTCCCTATAATGTCCTTTTTTACATGAGGCCCAGACAGGGTGAAAAGATGGTGAGAAATTACCCAGTTGGTTAGAGCCTTAGCTGGGGCTAGAACCAAGTGGCAGAACATGTATCTGGGCTGCAAGGGCAGGGTGGATTGGAGACTGAGTGTAAAAAGATGAGCTAGGAGGCCAGGAGTGGAGCCACAGAGCCAAAATGGAAAGGAAGAGTGGAGTCAACAGCTGGTCAAGAGAGGGGGTGGGAAGTAACAATGATTACAGCAGGAAAGTATCAATTCTCATTTGGTCTCACTGACCTTAAAATGGAACTTTAGACAGAAATGAAAGTCAGCAAGTAGTCACAGCCATAAACAGTATACCTTTCTTTGAAAGCTGATACCACGAGTCAGTTATTCAAGAATCCAAAATAGCTTTCAATTTCACATTTATTTTTGGTAACACTCTGCTTGGGTACATTAGTTTGTTGAATGTCATTGCCAAGGGTAGCACTCCATCTCTTGGTTTAAAAGTGATACAGCAGTTTTTCCTATTCTTTCTTTCTTCTTCTTCTTTTTTTTTTTTTTTTCCAATACTGAGAATTGGATCCAGGGGCATTCTACCCCAAGCCCATTTTTTTTTTTTTTTTTTTTTGTGGCAGTAGGGATTGAACCCAGGGGTATTCTACCTACAAGCTACACTCCTAGCTCTATATTTTATTTATTTTGAAACAGGGTCTCATTAAGTTGCAGGGGGCCTTACTAAGTACTGAGGTTGGCTGCAAATCTGCAATCCTTCTGTCTTGGCCTCCCAAGTACTAGGATTAAAAGTGTATACCACTACACCAGGCTTATTTTTAATTTGAAATAGGGTCTCGCCGGGCGTGGTGGCGCACGCTTGTAATCCCCGCGCTTGGGAGGCTGAGACAGGAGGATCGCACAGGTTCAAAGCCAGCCTCAGCTGCTTAGTGAGGCTTTCAGCAACTTAGTGAGACCCTGTTTCCAAATAAAATAGAAAAAAAGTCTGGGAGTATAGCCTGGAGGTAGAAAGCCTCTGGGTTCCACCCCCCAGTACCACACACACACACACACACAAAAAGAAATAGGGTCTCAATAGGTTGAGGAGAGTCTCGCTACTTACTGAGGCTGTCCTTGAACCTCTGGTTTTCCTGTCTTTGTCTCCCAAGTACTGGAATTACAATTACAAGTATATGTCAAGTCTATGAAAAGTTTCTTTATGCTGCCTTGAACCTGCTGTGAATCTCCTTAGCCTCCCAAGTACTGGGATTACATGTGTACTCCATTGCCCAGTTTATTTCACATTTACAATGAACAAAGCCTTTACAGAGGTGGAGAAGGGGAAGAGGAAAAAGGAACAGGGACCTGTATATGCCATGGAGAACTAAGGTCCTGAATTGAGGGAAGGGAAAGAAAACAGTCTTTGTACAAATTATATTGATTGAACCGGGTGTGGTGGCACACGCTTGTAATCCCAGCATTTGGAAGGCTGAGACAGGAGGATCGTGCAAGTTCGAAGCCAGCCTCAGCTACTTAGCGAGGCCCTTTAAAACTCAGTGAGACCTTGTTTCAAAATAAAGAATAAAAAAATAGAGCTGGGAGTGTCACTTGGAGGTAGAATGCCCCTGAGTTCCATCCCCAGTACCTCAAAAAAAAAAAAAAAAAAAGATATTGGTGACATGTTGGTGCATGCTTATAATCCTAGTACTTGAGAGTCTGAGACAGGAGGATCACAGGTTCTTGAACAGACTCAGCAGTTTAGTAAGATTAACTGACCTGACCAGTGAGAACCTGTTTCCAAAGAAAAATAAAATAGTTTTGGGGACCTATCTCAGAGGTAGAATGACCCTGTGTTCAATCCCCAGTATACCACTAAGAAAAAAAAAAGGTGGTGATGGTGGTGGTATGTGTGTGTGGTGCTAGGGATTGAACATAGAGCCACACATGTTAAGTAAGCACTCTACTATTGAGTTACATCCCAAGATCCCTTAAAATTTGTGTGTGTGTGATATGGGGGATGGAACCCAAGAGCTTTCTATCTTTCTATCTCTGGGCTACATTCCCAGAACTATTTTATATTTTATTTGGAAAGAGGGTCTTACAAAGATGCTAAGAGCCTAAGTAGCTGAGGCTGGCTTCGAACCTGTGCGATCCTCCTGTCTCAGCCTCCCACAGTGCTGGGATTACAAGCATGAACCACCATGCCTGGCTCCTTTTAAATTTTATTTTGATGCTGGGAGTGGTGGTGCATACATGTAATCCCAGATTTGGGAGGCTAAGATAAGATCAAAGGTTCAAGACCAGCCTCAGAAATTTAGCCAGACTCTTGGCAACTTAGTAAAACCCTGTTAAAACAGAACAAGAGCTGGGCATGGTGGCACATGCTTGTAATCTCAGCATTTGGGAAGCTGAGACAGGAGGATCATGGTTCACAGATAGCCTCAGCTACTTAGGCTCTTTGCAACTCAGTGAGACCCTGTTTCAAAGTAAAGAATAAAAAAAAGGGCTGGAGGTGTATCTTGGAAGTAGAATGCCCCTGGGTTCCATCCCCAGTACCGCAAAAATAAATAATAAATAAATAAATAAAAAGGACTGAGGATGTAGCTCAGAGGTAAAACACTTCTGGGTTCAATCCCCAGTACCCCCCACACTATATATATAGATATATAGATTTTTTTTTTCCTTGTGGTACTGGGGATTGAACCCAGAGACATTCTACCTCCAAGCTATAATTCCAGCCCTGTTTTATTTTTTATTTTGAAACAGGGTCTTGCTTAGTAGCTGAGAACCTCACTAAGTTGCTGAGGCTGACTTTGAGCTTACAATCCTCTTGTCTCAGCCTCCCAAATACTGGGATTACAAGTATGTGCTACCACTCCCAATATACGTTTGTATATTTTTGTTTTGTTTTTGTTTTGCGGGTCTGAGGATGGAACCCAGGGGCATTTGATCTCCGAGCCACACCCCCTGACCTATTTTTATTCTTTATTTTGAAACAGGGTCTCACTAATTTACGGAGGGCCTCACTAAGTAGCTGAGGCTGTCTGTGAACCGCGATCCTCCCGTTTCCGCCTCCCGAATGCTGGGATTACAAGTGTGCGCCACCACGCCCGGCTGTATGTATGTATTTGTTTTTTTAATTTTGGATACTGAGATTTGAACCCAGGGGTAGTCTACCTCTGAGCTACACCCGCAGCCCTATTTTATTTTATTTATTTTTTTGCAGCACTAGGGATGGAACTGAGGGACCTTATACCTTCAAGCTACAACCCCAGGCTTATTTTTTAATTTTTTTTTTTTTTTGAAACAGTGTCTCACTGAGTTGCAAAGGGCCTCACTAAGTAGCTGAGGCTGTCTGGGAACCGCGATCCTCTTGTCTCAGCCTCCCGAATGCTGGGATTACAAGTTTGCACCACCACTCCTGGCTTATTATTATTATTATTATTATTATTATTATTATTATTATTATTTTATCTTTTGGCACTAGGGATTGAACCCAGAGGCATTCTATCTCCAAGTTATACCCTCAGCCCAATTTTATTTCTTAATTAGAAACAGGGTCTCAGCTGGGTGTGGTGGCGCATGCTAGTAATTCCAGCATTTGGGAGGCTGAGACCTGAGGATTGGTGTTTGCGGACAGCCTTAGCTACTTAGTGAGGCACCCTGAAACTTAGTGAGACCCTGTTTCAAAATAAAGAATAAAAAATAGGGCAGGGGGTGTAGCTCAGAGATTGAATGCCCCTGGGTTCTATCCCCAGACCTGAAAAAAAAAAAAAGAGGGTCTCACTAAGTTGCTAGTTTCAAACCTGTGATCCTCCTGTCTCAGCCTCCCAAATACTTGGGATTACAAGTATATACCACCATACCTGGATCTTGATTTTTATTTTGAAACAGGGTCTCACTAGATTGATGAGACTCTCACTATTTGCTGAGGCTATCTTTGTACCTATAATCTTCCTGCCTCAGCCTCCAAGGTACTAGGATTCTAAGCATGTGCCACCATACCTGCCAAATGATAGTTTTTATTTATTATTATTTATTTATTTATTTGCTTATTTATTTTTGGTGGTGCTGGGGGTGGAACACAGGGGCTTTCTACCTCCGGGCTATACTCCCAGACCTATTTTATATTTTATTTGGAAACAGGGTCTCACTAAGTTGCTGAGAGCCTCACTAAGTAGCTGAGGCTGGCTTTGAACCTGTACGATCCTCCTGTCTCAGCCCCCCCAAGCGTGGGGATTATAAGCGTGAGCCACCACCCCTGGCTGCAAATGATAGTATTTATTTATGTATTTATGTATTTATTTATGTATTTATGTATTTATTTATTTATTTTTGGTGGTACTGGGGGTGGAACCCAGAGGTTTTCTACCTCTGGGCTATACTCCCAGACCTTTTTTATATTTTATTTGGAAACAGGGTCTCACTAAGTTGCTGAAAGCCTCACTAAGTAACTGAGGCTGGCGTCGAACCTGTGCAATCCTCCTGTCTAAGCCTCCCAAGCGCGGGGATTACAAGCATGTGCCACCACGCCCGGCAAATGATAGCTTTTTAAAGGACAAGTAGCAGCCAGCATAGTGATGCATGCTTGTAATCCCAGCATTTGGGAGGCTGAGACAGGAGGATCCGGGTTCGCTGTGCACCTCATCTACTTAGTGAGGCCCTATACAACTCAGTGAGATCCTGTTTCAAAGTAAAGAATTAAAAAAAAAGCCAACCATGGTGGTGTACACTTGTAATCCCAGCATTTGGGAGGCTGAAACAGGAGGATCATGGTTCACAGACAGCCTCAGCTACTTAGTGAGGCCCTTTGCAACATGCCCGGCTGGGTTCTATCACTTCCGAGTCTCCACTATCCAAAAGAATGGTCTGCCTCTGGTCTAGAGTACTGACTTTGATGTGAGTAGTTGATGGCCTCTTTGGGACTTGAGAATGGTTTGTCACATGAATTGCATTTGTAGATTTTGTTGGTTTGCATCAGCGTGTTCATCTGACTTTGAAGGGGTATCTTGAAAGAGTTTTTTCTTTTTAATATATACTAAGCGTTGAACCTGGGGGATTCTATCTCCAAGCTATACCCCAGCCCTATTTTTATTCTTTATTTGAGACAGGTCTCACTTAGGTGGGGAGGACCTCACTAAGTAGCTGAGGCTGGCTGAGAACCTGTGATCCTCCTGTCTCAGCTTCCCAAGTACTGGGATTACAAGCCTGTACCACAATGCCCAGTTTGAAAGAGTCTTATATTGATTTATTCATCCAGAAGCCTTGAGGCTGTCGTGTAAGCTTGGGGATACAGTGATGCAAAAGACGGGTAAGGGCCTGGTATGGTAGTACATACTTGTAATCCGTACTTGGAAGGCTGAGACAGGAAAATCACAGGTTCAAAGTCAGTCTCAGCAATTTAGCGAGACTCTCCATAACTCAGTGAGACCCTGTTTCCAAATAAGAAATAAAATTGAGTTAAGGGTATAACTTGGAGATAGAACACCTCTGGGTTCAATCCCCAGTACCCTCTCCCCCCCCCCCCCACACACACAAAGGACAGACAAGATGCCTGCTCTCAAGGAGCTGACTCCAGTGGGGGAGATCCAGATAATTAATTAGATGAATAAAAATTCAGATAAGAGCTGGGCATGGTGGCACACACTTGTAATCCAAGCATTTGGGAGGCTGAGATGGGAGGATTGTGGTTCTTGGACAGTCTCAGCTACTTAGTGTGGCCCTTCGCAACTCAGTGAGACCCTGTTTCAAAATAAAGAATAAACGCCGGGCGTGGTGGCGCACGCTTGTAATCCCCGCACTTGGGAGGCAGAGACAGGAGGATCTCGCAGGTTCGAAGCCAGGCGCGTGTGCTGGCTTAAGAGACCCTGTTTCCAAACAAAAATACAAAATAGGTGTCTGGGAGTGTAGCCCGGAGGTAGAAGGGCTTCCAGGAACCCCAGTACCACAAAAAAAATAAAATAAAAAAATAAAGAATAAAGCAGGGCATGGTGGCACACACTTGTAATCCCAGTATTCAGGAGGCTGAGACCTGAGGATTGCGGTTCGTGGACAGCCTCAGCTACTTAGTGAGGTCCTTCACAACTCAGTGAGACTCGGTTTAAAAAAAAAAAAATAGGGCAGAGGATGTAGCTCAGAGGTAGAATGCCCCTGGGTTCCATCCCCAGGCCTGCAACAAAACAAAACAAAATAAAGAATAAGAAAATAGGGTTGGGGGTATAGCTCAGAGGTAGAATGCCCCTGGGGTTTCATCACCAGTACGGGGGGGGGGGGGGGGGAGGAGGATCAGATAAGTATTCTGAAGCCAATAAAGCAGGACTTTTGTAGAGTAGGTGATCAGGGAAGGCCTCCCAGAAGAGGTGCTTTTTTTTTTTTTTTTTTTTTTTCTTTTTTGGCGAGTCTGGGGATGGAACCCAGGGGTATTCGACCTCTGAGCTACACCCCCTACCCTATTTTTTTTTTATTGCTGTTTAGATATTTATTTTGTCATTATCAATGAAAAGCATTGAAAACTGAAATTAAACATATATGAAATATTGGGCCTGACTCATTTTTATTTAAGCAAAATACAACA
Organism: Muscardinus avellanarius; assembly: GCF_963383645.1. NCBI lineage: Eukaryota > Metazoa > Chordata > Mammalia > Rodentia > Gliridae > Muscardinus > Muscardinus avellanarius. The sequence goes on from NC_137802.1 coordinate 36,958,671, forward strand.
TTTAATATTAATCTAATCACTTCTATTTACTTAATGACTTAAGTAAAATATTTAGAAAAATACCCCCCAAAATCAATGATTTGTTTTAAAGTGGTATTGTAACTAATCTCCAACAATTACATTCTAGTGTAGTCTTTAAATGTCCTCATTCTATAAATTGTTAAAAGCACTTTGCATTATGTGCTTAAACATTATCTAAATAAGGACCATATTTGAAAAGTTAGAAATAATCACCCCTCTGTTTCTTAACATCTACAATGACCATACCTCTGTGCTCAGAATTCAGTTAAGGTTTTTTTTATTTTTATTTTTATTTTTATTTATTTATTTTTTTGTATTTTATTTTATTTTATTTTTTTAATTTATTTTTTTTATTGGTGCATTATATTCATACAACTTATTGGGGTAAAAAACTTGTGTGTATAAACATGTACTCATCGCTGATTTAACCCCTACCCAAATACCACCCCATTCCCTCCCCGTCCCTCCTTTCCTTGCTTGGCTTAGTGATTGACTTCGATATGTTTAAGTACATTGTGTGCTTTAGAGATTTTTCTCTTCCCCCTCCTTTCTCTTCCTTTAGGTTATCTTCCTATTTTTTATTCTTTATTTTGAAACCGGGTCTCACTGAGTTGCAAAGAGCCTCACTAAGTAGCTGAGGCTGTCCACGAACCGCGATCCTCCGGGTTTCAGCCGCCCGAATGCTGGGATTACAAGCGTGCGCCACCATGCCTGGCAAAGAAGAGGTGCTTTTCAAAGTAATACCTCAGATATAAGAAGCAGCCAGTCGCTCTAGGCTCTGTCTGGGAGCAGAGCATGCAAGGTAGAAGAAGCCACTGGTGTAAAGACTTGAAGTGCTAATGTGCTTGGCATGCTGGAGTAACTCAAAGAGGGCCTTTCTGATGTTAGTGAGCAAGAATATTAACATGAGTTGGGGGCTGGCAGGGCCCAGGTGGGTAGGATGATAAGGGATTGCAGGGATTGGAGCAGCAATATTTCACCAGTGCACTGGGTGGTGATCACAGTGATCCTTTAAGACATAACACCATTTGTGTGTTTCCTTCCATAGCCAGGACAGTGGAGTACACAGGGACCTGACTCGGGTACCCCTCCCCACCCAGCTGTACAATTGGGCTGCACCAGAAGTGATCTTGCAGAAGGCAGCCACAGTGAAGTCGGACGTCTACAGCTTTTCTATGATCATACAAGAGATGTTAACAGGTGATCAAAGAGCACATTAACAATTGTCCAAAGTCCCTAATTTTAGTTTTTCCCCTCTCTCTCCAGGAGTTACCTAGTTTTATGAAAATGTAGGACTTAGAAAAATATTTCACCTCTTAGTGTTTATGGATGATGCCCTCCAAGAAATATTTCTCTTTTAACTGTTCTTTTTTTTGTGTGTGGTACTGGGGATTGTGTGGTACGGGGCCATTCTACTTCTGAGCTACATCCCCAGCCCATTTTATTTTTATTTTGAAACAGGGTCTTGCTAGGGAAACAAGAGTCTTACTACTTGCTGAGATGCTCCTCAAACCTGTGATCCTCCTGTCTTAGTTTCCCAATAAGTAAAGGGATTACAAGCATGTGCCATCACACCCAGTCTTTTAACTGTTCTTTAAGACTCAGCAAAGCTCATTCATCTACTTGTTAGTCATAATGCATTTAATCCAAATCTTTCTTTGGATTAAATGATTAAAGATTCTTTTTTTGTAGTCCTGGAGATTGAACTCAGGCCTTGTAAATGCTAAGCAAACACTAACACTGAGCCCCAGCCCCAGCCTCCCAAGAAAAGTTTTTTTTTTTTTTTTTTTTTTTTTTGTGGTACTGGGGGTGGAACCCAGAGGCTTTCTACCTCCAGGCTATACTCCCATACTCCCAGACCTTTTTAATATTTTATTTGGAAACAGGGTCTCACTAAGTTGCTGAAAGCCTCACTAAGTAGCTGAGGCTGGCTTTGAACCCGTGTGATCCTCCTGTCTCAGCCTCCCAAGCGCGGGGATTACATGTGTGCGCCACCACGCCCGGCTCCAAGCAATGATTTTAAACTGAATATTGTGTTAATAACTTAGGGATCTCTGTGATGGGCCTCTTAAGGAGACTGGCTTCTGAGACAGAAATATGAAATTAGGCACACCCAGGGTCCAATACATGTATAAACAGTGTCACTTGAAATAAACAGAAACCCTTTCAAACTTACAGGACCTCATAGTCACATATCTGAATTTATTCAAGAGAGAAATACATACACACAGTAAAACCACATTTAACAAGGGAATAAGCCTGAATCAGCTTCCTTTCACAGTGTTTGCAGTCCCAGATGAGATGAATGTTTGGGCTAACCAGCCTAATTATATGAAACATTTCCTAGTCCCTAATCTCCCAGCAGGGAGCCCTTGTGTACATAATGCTGACACTACTATTTCCTGTTTGTGTGACAGACATTTCCCTGGTAAAAGGGTAAAGTGGCTTCTCATTTGTGATTGGGCTTCTAGGTAGTTTTTTTTTTAACTACTGAAAGAAACTCATGTTTAAATGGGGTTGGATGCGGGGCGTGATGGTGCACACTTGTAATCCCAGCATTTGGAAGGCTGAGACTGGAGGATCGTGGTTTGCCGACAGCCTCAGCTATTTAGTGAGGCCCTCCACAACTTAGTGAGACCCTGTTTCAAAATAAAGAATTAAAAATAGGGCAAGCGCCGGGTGTGGTGGTACACGCTTGTAATCCCCCCACTTGGGGGTCAGAGACAGGAGGATTGCACAGGTTCAAAGCCAGCCTCACTGGCTTAAGAGACCCTGTTTCCAAATAAAATATAAAATAGGTCTGGGAGTGTAGCCCAGAGGTAGAAGGGTTCCATCCCCAGTCCCACAAAAAAAAAAAAAAAAAAAAAAATAGGGCAAAGGGTGTAGCTTGGAGGTCAAATGCCCCTGGGTTCTATCCCCAAACCTGCATAAATAAATAAATAAATAAATAAATAAATAAATAAATAAATAAATAAATAAATGGGTTGGATGATTTGACTAAAGTTATAAAACTTACATTTCTTTTTTTTTCTTCCGCACTTTTTTTTTTATGGTACTAGGGATTGAACCTCTATCTCCCAGTTATACCCCTAGCCCTTTGTATTTTTTATTTTGAAACAAGGTTTTACTAAGTTGCTAAGACTAGCCTGGAACCTACAATCCTCCTGTCTCAGCCTCCCAAGTACTGCATGTGCCACCACACCAGGCTCATCTTATTTATTTATTTATTTATTTATTTATTTATTCATTTTCAGTGGGTCTGGGGATGGAACCCAGGGGCATTTGACCTGTGAGCTTTATCTTCTGTCCTATTTTGTATTCTTTATGTTGAAACAGGGTTTCACTTAATTGCAGAGGGCCTCACTAAGTAGCTGAGGCCAGCTGGGGAACCCGGGAACCGCAATTTCCAGTCTCAGCCTCTGTAATGCTGGGATTACAAGTGTGTGCCACTACACCTGGCTTCTCATTTGATTTTTTTTTTTGGGGGGGGCAGGTCTGGGGATATAACCCAGGGGGATTTGACCTCTGAGCTACACCCCCTGCCCTACTTGTTTTACTCTTTATTTTGAAACAGGGTCTCACTAAATTGCGGAGGGCCTCACTAAATAGCTGAGGCTGTCCACGAACCATGATCCTCAGGTCTCAGCCTCCCAATTGCTGGGACTACAAGCATGTGCCACCAAGCCCAGCTTTCATCTGATTTTTTAATGTGACTCCTTCCTATGATTTTTTTTTCCTTACAGATAACATACCCTGGAATGGCCTAGATGGCTCAGTTATTAAGGAAGCCATACTCCTGGGAAATTACCTAGAAGCTGATGTCAGGCTTCCAAAGCCTTACTATGATATTGTTAAGTCAGGCATCCAGGTCAAACAGAAAGAACGAACTATGAATCTTCAAGATATCCGGTATATTCTGAAGAATGACTTAAAGGCAAGTCTTGACATTTTTGGGAGTTTTATTTTTGGTTACCCATCTTAGAGGAGCAGAGAGTTAGAGACCAAGAAGCTAGGGATCAGGTTGTAAAAAGTTTTGGAAATCACTGTTTTTCTATACTCTCCCCATGTTCCTGAGAAAAGCCTACTAGGAGAGGGTAGAGGCAACTGGGAGGTTCAACATAGTAGGGGAACACTGTAGACACATAGAGATGATTCAGTGGATGGCAGCTAGCAGGGCATGGTGGCACATGCTTGTAATCCCAGTACTTGTGAAACGGGGGTTTCTTCTGAGCCCCCCAAGATGAAAAGGGGGGACTTCCTGAGAAGAAACCTGGAGTTTCATCATAGATGAAATGGAGTTTCTTGAGAAGAAAGGCATTTCCTTACAGGGTTCTTGTCTACGGTAAGTGAAGAATGACACCTGCAGACCTCAGGAAGGGGAGTAAAAGGTTTATTGGAAGCAGCAGGGAATAAGGAAGATGGCTGAACACCCCAAAGGGGCTGTCAGGTCTCTCCAGCCGCTGCCTTCAGGACATTACTTGGGAGTAGCCCAAGCCTAATGCCTTCAATTACAGGTGGCTTTCTTCCAGAGTCCATGCGACTTGCCAAAAAGGGATAAGAAAGTGGTAGAACACCACTCGGGCTGTCGGGTCTCTGATGTCCAGTAGCTGCCTTTAGATCACTACCGGAGTGTCGCCCGTCAGTTGCAAACTACTTTCTCCCAGAGTTCACACGATCTGCTAGAAAAGAGGAGCAGGTCACCCCTAGGGGCTCTGGTCAACCTTGATGTCCAGCAGAGGCCTTCAGGACACTACTCGAGAGTAGCCCAAGCCACGTGCCCTCAGTTGCACTCTGCCTTCTCTCAGGGCTAACATGACCTGCGAGAGAGAGAACAGCTCCCCAAAAGGGAAGGGGGTCCTGAGAGGGAAAAACCCAATTTGTTGGCTGCCTAGGGGCCTTTGACTGACATTTGCGAGTCCTCTTTTGGGTTAGGGTGACTTTGGGATTCTGGGAATTCTGGGAAGCAGCTCTCAGAATTTGCATAGGGTATTTGCAAGTCCTTTGAAGAGTCTCCTTTCAGGAGTGCCAGACTTGCTCCTGGGTTTGTTGATTAGTAAACCGATGGCTTTGTGAAGCTCTGGTCTTTCTTATCTCTGAGCCCTTGGAATTTCAGATATTCATTGCCCCTCAGGGAACTCAGGAAATTAACTTTTTCTAAGGAGGGCTTTTCCCTATCTGCCTATTTCCTTTCTATCTCCTCACTTGGGAGGTGTAGAAGGAGGATCTCAGGTTCAAAGCCAGCCTTGGCAACTTAGGCAACAAAGGCTCTCCACAACCTAGTGAAACCCTGTTTCCAAATAAATAAAATTGGGTAGGGGTGTAGCTTGGAGGTAGAATGCCTCTGGATTCAATCCCTAGTACAAAAACAAAAACAAGGGATGGCAGCTATTAGGATTTTCAAAAACCAGCTAATTAGGGCTATAGTGTACCCAAGAAGAATAAGAGGGAGTTTATCTGATACTCAAATGGATTTCTAAAGTCAAAGTGACATTCAGATGGCTGCAAATATATCCTTGATATTTCCTGTGTTACAGGAGTTTATTGGAGCCCAGAGAACTCAGCCAACTGAGAGTCCCAGGGTGCAGAGATATGAACACCAGCCTGACGAAGATGTCTATCTAGGACTGACTTCAGAGCATCCAAAAGAGACTCCAGACTTGGAAATCAAAGAGCTAAAGGAAACAAGTATGGCTTTAACTCATAGGCAAAGCATCATTTTGACAACAGTGTATTTTAAGAGTCACAGGAACTGCAACTAATAGATTCCTCCAAGCTGTACATGTAATTTATGCTGGGAAAAAATAGATGCCTTAGGGAAAAGTCAAGGTCCTTGAAATTACACACACACACACACACACAACACACACACACACACAACACACACACATACACACATGTGTGTGTGTATGCGTGGTACTGGGAATTGAACTGTTGGCATTCTACCTCCAGGCTTCATTCCCAGCCCTGTTATTTATTTATTTATTTATTTATGCAGAACTGGGGGTTTAACCCAGAGGCATTCTAACTCTGAACTACACTCCCAGCCCCCCCTTTTTTTCTGTACTAGAAGTGGAATCCAGGGTCATTATACCTTCCAGCTACACCCCCAGCCCTATTTTGTATTCTTTATTTTTGAAACAGGATCTCACTGATTTGCAAAGGGCCTCACTAAACAGCTGAGGCTGGCTTTGAACCTGCTATCTTCCTGTTTCAGACTCCCAAATACTGGGATTACAAGTGTGTGCCACGATGCCTGGCTTTATTCTTTATTTTGAAAGAGTCTCACTAAGTTTAGAGGACCTCACTAAGTAGCTGAGGTTGGCTGCAAACCTGCGATCTTTCTGTCTCAGCCTCCGAAGTACTGGGATTACAAGTGTGCACCATCATGCCCGGCTCAAAATAGTATACATATATAAATATATATATATATATATATTTTTTTTTTTTTTGGTGGCACTGGGGTTCCTGGAAGCCCTTCTACCTCTGGGCTACACTCCCAGACCTATTTTATATTTTTATTTGGAAACAGGGTCTCCTAAGCCAGCGCACACAGCTGGCTTCGAACCTGCGCGATCCTCCTGTCTCTGCCTCCCAAGCACGGGGATTTACAAGCGTGCGCCACCACGCCCGGCTCAAAATAATATATTAAGTTAAATTGTTTGGGTTCTTGTAAAGACCTGGCTTAGACACAGAACTAAATAGTAACAGTGATTTTATTTCTAGCATGATTACTTTTTTTTTTTTCTTGCAGTACTGGGGATGGAACCCAGGGGCACTCTACTTCTGAGCTATACCCCCAGCCCTATTTTTATTCTTTACTTGGAAACAGGGTCTCACTGAATTGCAAAGAGCCTCACAAAATAGCTGATGCTGGCCTCGAACCGCGATCCTCCGGTCTCAGCCTCCCAAATCCTGAGATTATAAATGTGTGCCACCATGCCCAGCATGATTACTCTTAAGAATTTATCTCACTGGGCGTGGTGGCGTACACCTAGGCTTGGGAGGCGGAGACAGTAGGATCGCGCAGGTTCGAAGCTAGCTGCGCTGGCTTAAGAGACCCTGTTTCCAAATAAAAAAGTATAAAAATAGGTCTGGGAGTGTAGCCTGGAGGTAGAAGGGCTTCCAGGAACCCCAGTGCCACCAATAAATAAATAAATAAATAAATAAATAAATAAATAAATAAATATTATCTGGCTGGGTGTGGTGGTGCACCCTTGTAATCCCAGCACTTGAGAGGCTGAGACAAGTGGATTGCATGAGTTTGAAGCCAAGCTCATCTACTTAGTGAGGCTCTCAGCAACTTTGTGGAACCCCAAATTATTTTTGAGCCAGGTATGGTGGCACATGCTTGTAATCCCAGTATTTGGGAGGCTGAGACAGGAGGATCACAGCCTGGGCAAGTAGTGAGACTTTCATCAATCTATCAAGACTTTGTTTCAAATAAAAATAAAATAGGGATGGAGGTGTAGCATGGAGGTAAAATGTCCCCAGGTTTAATCACACACAAAAAATTTTTTTTGTGGTATTGGGGAATTCAACCCAGGGGAATTCTACCACTGAGCACCCCTGGGAACCACATCCCCAGCCCTTTTTGTTTTTTATTTTATTTATTTATTTATTTATTTATTTATTTATTTATTTATTTATTTATTTATTTTTGCAATATCTGGGGGTGGAACCCAGGGTGGTCTACCTCCAAGCTACCCCCCAGCCTGATTTTTTATTCTTTATTTGGAAACAAGGTCTCACTGAGTTGAAAAGGGCCTCACTAAGTAGCTAAGGCTGTCAGAGAACTGTGATCCTCCTGTCTCAGTCTCCCAAATGCTGGGATTACAAGTTTGTGCCACCAAGCCCGGCTGTTTTTTAATTTGAAATAGGGTTTCTGATAGGGTCTCACTAAGTTTCTGAGGCTGGCCTTGAACCTGTGATCTCTCTGTCTCCACCTCCTAAGTACTGGAATTACAGGTTTGTGCCACCATGCTTAGCTTTAAACATTTTGAATACACTATAAATAAAGTTTAGAACACTTCCCTAAGCCAGATGTAGTAGTGCATACCTATAATCCTAGTTACGCAGGTGACTGAGGCAGGAGGATAGCAAATTCTAGCCCAACCTGGGCAACTTGACGAGATCCTGTCTCAAAGTAAAAAATAAGTAGGACTTGGAGATAGGTGTGATAGCAGACATTCTATAATCCCACTACTTGAGAGGCACATATTGGAGGCCAGCATGCTGTAACTTAGGCCCTATTTCAAAATAAACAAGGTTGGGGATGTATTGAAGTTAGAATACCTTGGGTTCAATTCCCAGCAGCACAAAAAAGATTAAAAGGGAGAGGGCCGGGCTGGTGATGTATCTCAGTGGTATGCTCCTGTGTTCGATTTCTAGTACCTGAAAAAACAAAAACATAGCTGGGCATGGTGGTGCATGTCTGTAATTTCAGTGCTTTGGGGGCTGAGATGGGGGGCTATAGGTTTGAGGCCAGTCTTAGAAACTTAGCAAGACTTTTAGCAACTTAGCAAGACTCTGTTTCAAAAAAATAAAATAAAAGGGCTCTGGTATAGTTCAGAGGTAGAATGCCCCTGAGTTCAATCCCTAGTACCAAACCAAATAAAAAACATTTTCCTTAGGATTTGATTCCCTCTCCAAAATTTCTTTCTTCATCCCATGTCAAAATGGCAACTTTTTTCCTAGATTAGAAATATCCTGTCTCCCTTTGTTGAGTACATCCACTGATTTTTTTTTTTTACAGTTGGGAAGAGAGTTGGGAAATAACTTAAATTTTTTTTGGTACGGCAATGGAACCCAAGGGCATTCTACCTCTGAGCTACACCCCTAGCCTTATTTTTTATTCTTTTATTTTGAAACAGAGTCTCACTGAGTTGCAAATGGCCTCACTAAGTAGCTGAGTCTGTCTAGGAACTGCGATCCTCTGGTTTTAGCCTCCCAAATGCTGGGATTACAAGCGTGTGCCACCATGCCCAGCAAATTATGCCTCCTGAGCAGCAGCCAATACTGCTTAGCTACTGAATAGTGATTGCTTTACTATTATTATTTTTTAGTACTAGGGATTGAACCCAGAGAGACTTTATCAATTAACAGTGTCCCCAGACCTCTTTATTTTTTATTTTATTTATTTTTTGCAGGTCTAAGGATGGAACCCAGGGGCATTCGACCTCTGAGCTACACTCCCTGCCCTATTTTTTATTCTTTATTTTGAAATAGGGTCTCACTAAGTTGCAGAGGGCCTCACTAAGTAGCTGAGCCTGTCCCTGAACCCTCATCCTCCGATCTCAGCTTTCTGAATGCTGGGATTACAAGCGTGTGCCCCCACACACGGCTGTATGTATGTATGTATGTATTTTGCGGTACTGGGAGTGGATCCCAGAGACATTCTACCTCCAAGCTACACCCCCATTCCTATTTTTTATTCTTTATTTTGAAACAGGGTCTCACTGAGTTGCAGAGGGGCTCAGCTAAGTAGCTGAGGCTGTCCATGAACTGTGATCCTTGTGTCTCAGCCTCCCAAATGCTGGGATTACAAGCATGTGCCACCATGCCTGGCCCCAGAACTTTTTCTTTTCTTTCCTTTTCTTTTCTTTTCTTTTCTTTTCTTTTCTTTTTCTTTTTTTTTTGTGGTACTGGGGATTGAACCCAGGAGCATTCTACCTCTGAGCTATACCCAAGCCCTATTTTGTATTCTTTTTTGTTTGTTTTTGTTTTTGTTTTGCGGTATTAGAGATGGAACCCAGAAGCATTCTATCTCTGAGCTATACCCAACCTTATTTTATTCTTTATTTTAAAACAGGGTCTCACTAAGTTGTGGAGGGCCTCACTAAGTTGCTGAGACTGGCTGTGAACCTGTGATCGTCCTGTCTCAGCCTCCCATGTACTGGGATTACAAGTGTGAGCCACCATACCTGCCTTATTTTTTATTTTTGAGACAGGATCTTGCTTGAACTATGATCCTCCTACCTCAGCCTCCTGAGTAGCTGGAATTACAGGTTGAATGTAATCACTTTAATCATATGCATGTTGCTACTCTTTTCAACAGGCAGTCAGTCCCATTCCCCAAGGGATCACGTTTCTCCCCCCGTGAGAGTAACACCAGCTTCTCAGGCCCCGGATCCAAGTCCGCCAGCCCAGGAGCTTCAGTGTCCAGATGCTCCTTCTCCTCCAGTTCCGCTTGTAGCAGAAGAGGCCAGGAGCCCCCACTCAAGTCAGGCCAGCCTCTGCAGCTTTGAAATCAATGAGATCTACTCAGGCTGTTTGAGCTTGGGAGAGGACAAAGAGGAAGAGCACCCAGGAACCGCTTTATCTCTTGAGGAGGAAAAAGCAAACTGGGAAGAGGAACTGCAGTCCATGGAGGAAGAGTTGGATAAAATGGAGAGGGAGGCATGCTTTTGTGAAGAGGAAGAGAGCTCTTCAGAAGCCGACACAGAGCTCTCCTTCGGGGATTGGCAAAATGGCTCGCTAAGTTCACTAGGACTACCTGAGCCAGCCAGCGAAGCCAAAGGCAAAGCGAGCAGCAGGTCCATGACCGAAGAGTACATCAGTAAGTGTGTGCTGAACCTCAAGATTTCACAGATGTTAATGCACCAGAACACTGACTTGCTGAGGGATGCTCAGCAGAAAATGGATGAACTTGAGTCGATAGAGAAGGAGCAGGAGGAGTGCAGGTCTTTGTGGGCCACTTCAAGAGAGTTTGCAGACATCTATGTCTCACCCTCAGCCCTGGGCCCTCCAGCTCTAAGTTATATTCCCCCCATCATGAAGGTATCAGATAGTTCTCAGCCAGACACAAGTGACAATTGTTCAACCCTAGCAAGGTGTCCAAGAACAGCGAGAGACTATCAGGGGGTGCATTTTGGCAAAAAACCCAAGAAAAGAAGTGACTATATCTGGAAACCTTTCATCCAAGACTCTGAAGAAAGCACTGGGGACCAATTAGAGACCATCCACCAGGTAAATTAAAGTGGGAAGAAGAGGCAGTCTTAGAGCCAGGATCAAAATTGCCCCTGGCTTATGTGCAGGAAAATATGAATGCATACAGCTTTTTTTTTTTTTTTTGGCAATACTGGGGATAGAACCCAGGGGCATTCTACTTCCAAGATATACCCCTAGATCGATTTCTTATTCTTTATTTTGAAACAGGGTCTCACTGAGTTGCAAAGGGCCTCACTAAGTATCTGAGGCTGGCATTGAACCATGATCCTCATGTCTCAGCCTCCCAAATGCTAAGATTATAAGCATGCACTACCAGCTCTTAGCAAGTCCCTCTTAGTTTTGGGAAATGAAGCCTCTAAGATGGAATTGCAAGGTAGATTCTCTCTACCTCCCACTCTAAAGCCAGCACAGAGCCATGTTCTTCTCTGTACATTCATATATATTAGGTTGAACCATATGAAATTTGTTTTATACATAAAAACCATCAAGCCAGGTGTGCTGGGGCACACTTGAAATTCAGGTAGTTGGAAGGCTGAGACAGGAGGATCTCAGGTTTGAAGCCAGTCTCAGCTACTTAGGCCCTCCTCAACTTAGTGAGACCCTGTTTCAAAATAAAGAATAACATTTGGAAGGTTGAGACAGAAGGATCTGGGTTTGAGGACAGCCTCAGCTACTTAGTGAGGCCCTTTGTAAGTCAGTGAGACCCTGTTTTTTTTTTGTTGTTGTTTGTTTGTTTGTTTGTTTGGTGGTACTGGGGTTCCTGGAAACTCTCCTATCTCCAGGCTTCACTCCTAGACCTATTTTATACTTTTATTTGGAAACAGGGTCTCTTAAGCAAGTGAGACTGGCTTCGAACCAGCGTGATCCTCCTGTCTCTGCCTCCCAAGCACAGGGATTACAAGCGTGTGCCACTGTAAGACCCCCGCCGAGGGGAGACCCTCAATCAACCTCGGGATAAGTGATGTCAGGTACCACGAGAGACTACGTCCTTGATGCAATGAGCAAAAAGGTTTATTAAGGAGCCAGTGCACTGGGGCCGACTCGTATAGGAGTTCGGCCCCGAGCCACTGAAACTTAGGGTATTTATAGGGAAAAGACCACTAGTTAGGGGGGGTTGGGGCTAAATTGCATGCGTTTACAGAAAATTACAGAATCATTTGAAAAGTACATTCTGTAGTCAAGTGTTAGATAAAATACCAGGTGCAGTCACTAAGCTCCCGGGTCAAGGCGCTCTGGCCCAGACAGTATAGATAAGATGGGGTGGGCTTATCGCATATTTTACATTCCTAAGCTGTAAGCTGCAGTAAAATATACTTTTCTTTTTAACTATTAGCTGGCTGCTAGGGGCTTATGATTTTTTTTTCTAAATGGAGCCTTTCATTCCCCACTCCTTTTAGGAAATAGTTCTAATCATAGAACTAAGTTTCTTTTTTTTTTTTTTTTTTTTTTTTTTAGGTCTGGGGATGGAACCCAGGGGCATTCTACCTCCAGGCTACAAGTCCTGCCCAATTTTTTATTCTTTATTTTGAAACCGGGTCTCACTGAGTTGCAGAGAGCCTCACTAGGTAGCTGAGGCTGTCCGCGAACCGCGATCCTCCAGGTCTCAGCCTCCCGAATGCTGGGATTACAAGCGTGCGCCACCACGCCCAGCTCTAAGTTTCTGATTCTATATATTTAAGGTCTTTAGGCTTAACTTTTTGGTACTGTTGGTATAACATTAAAATCTGAATGGCATTAACTCGTTTCTTAACAAAGGCAATTAATCTATTTATTATACAAGGTCCTATGGTAAGCAAAAGCAGCAATAATAAAAGTGGCCCCATAAAAGCAGATACTAATGCAATCATCCAAGGAGACCTTATTGAACTATCCTTTAAACCATCCTTTTTGCAGGTCTTGTTTCCACTATTTATCTTTTAACCGCTTTCTAAATCTTGCCATCGATTCCTGAAATACCCCAGAATGGTTAGCATAAAAACAGCATTTCTCCTAGTAGGAGAAGGTGTAGATAAGCGGTCATTGTTGCCATCACAGGACTTCCTAATGAGGTGCAGCTTCAATGAGTTGGTAAGATGTCGTCTAAGTTCCACTCCTTTGGTCTGTGCTTCTCGCACGGGGGGGGGGGGAAGTGCTTTCAAAGTCCAATCCTATCAACAGTTCTGTCTATGGTTCAAATGTCCTCGTTATCTGCTCCAGTTATTGCTTGACTCGAGAGCGGTGAATTCAGTGGCGTTTTCTTTTATCTTCACTGCAGCCAGGGTGCTACTCAGACCAGGTCACCTGGCTGTGCAACTGGGGTGTTGGGTTGATCTGCTTCACACCAGGTAGTGGGTTTGCTCTTTGACCGTTTGGAGAACCTGTAAGGACCTAGGCACAAGGCTGGCATTTCTCAGTCAGACTCTGTATCTTAAGGGTTTAAACAATATGCTGTAACATCACCAATCTAAGTTTTACAGTAGCCTGTATCCCAAAGAGTTAGTTTTCTAGATGCTTACATTTTAATCAGAACTGGCTAGAATAGCAATGTTTTGAACAACCTTGAATAATATAACCTGATCACTGAGTTTCTTTACTCATGAGGCTGTTTTTCTTGGTCACTCACTTCATATTAGGGTTAGAGGCAAATCAGCAGGATCAGACCAGCTAGCATATAAATCTAGGCTAAATTATCTTATAAGCTTAAGATATCATAAATTTCTTTGGCCTTGGAGTGTTGTCAACCTCAGATACAAAATAAGTCTCTACTGAATAAAACTCTAGGAGAGACAGAGCGAGCAGAGAACTAAGCACGGTATCTAAAGAAATTCAATATTTTGCCTGTCACCTCAAGAGCTACCCAGACTTCCTCCAGCTGGTCAGAGGGCTGATCAGAGGGGCCTTGCCGAGCCTTGGGCATCCTTAGTTCTCAGCCTCTGAGGATAGCCACAGAGCACAGCCGACCTAACTTCCCTTCAGAAGTGAGGACAACATGCTTTTTCCCCCAGGTGCCGACAGACTCTTTGGCCAGTCTTCAACACGACACCCAGGCACCTTTGCCATGCTGGCAGGTATAAGGCCTTTAGCTCCTTCCCTCTCTGTATAAGAAGCCTTTGGTATCTCTGAGGGGGCAAAGACTTATTACCCAATGCAGGGCTGTTAAATGGGCTTGTTTCTGTGTCTGCATCTGTCCATTCTGATGCTTAACTTTGTTTACCCTATTTCTGTTGTTGAGACACTCCAAAGGTCAAACTTAAAAGCTGATTAATGGGAGCCTTCATCCCAGAGACACAGTAGGATATGCATCTCATTTTTGTTATATTAAACATAATAGCCAGATTTTAAATTTATACTGGCCTCACTCTAGTAGTTCATTGACCTAATTTTATATTGGGCTACATTGGTAACTATAAGTCTATGTGAGCTAACAGTATTGATAAAAATCAGATAGCTCTATCTTTTAAATGACAACATTAACAATGAAAATAAATATGTTATTATCAATAATAAAACACTTACTTAATCAGGATAAACAGATTTTTAACCCAGGTTTTAAGGCTAAATCTCTGAATCAAAAGACAAAAATCTTATTGGTTAGTTCACATACAAATATAAAATTCACATACCTTTAACCTTTAACTTTTGATTTCTGAAATTTTTTTAGCACATTTAGATAACTCTAGATATAGAATGACATTATGATTTAAATATCTATTACCAGAAAGACAATATGATGGTAGTTGTCTCAGCCTGAAGAAAACAAAGTATGTTAATCTTTCAGTAACAACCTTAAACTTTTAACAATTTAAGCTATATGAACCAAGGTATCTTCTTATTATTGTTTGATTTACTCATTTAGTAAACATTTAACAAAAATTTTTTTTTTCTTTTTAAGAACAAAAAGCTGCTGAGGATTGAGTCAGTAGCAAGAATAAGTCTTCACATGTAGGCCAAATAATAAAATCTTTTTCTTTGTCACTGAGCCATCAGGCTAGAGTTATAATATTGTTTTAAACGTTGACCTTGGTCAGTTAAAGCTGACTCTTAATTTAGTTAACACCAAGTGTTAAAACATAAACATCTATACTTAGAAAAATTATCATATAAATTGTTATAAAAAGCAAGCTATATTAATCCAGTATTAATTACCAATTATACAAATGAATTTTAATTCAAAGCCTTTATATTTTGTAGAACTCTATATTTTTGTATCTTGAAATTTTCATAAACAATTTTTAGCAGGCAGGTAAAAAATGGCCCAGAACTTTTTAAGGACACATGTGGACAGTACATGCTCCAAATTCCAAAGTGGGCATGTACCCTTTGTTATTTGTATTGGTATCCACAACACCTAGGCTCTGACTATATTTTCAATACTGCCACATTAATACATTTTGATGCCTCTTTCCAATACTGGTACATTTTCCTCTCTGTCTAGTAACTTCCTGACACCTGTCAGGACAAAGGTAAACACAGAAAATACATTTTGATTTTTATAATTGTTGCTAACAACCATGAGCCCAATTTTTATTAATTTTTTCTTATTTTTACCACATACATGTACCCCTTAGCAAAAGAATAAGGACGCTGACTCAGTCATAAACCGCTTCGAGCTGAACAGGGACGAAGTTGGGGGCCCGGCTTTAGGGTACAGGCATGCAGGTGGGTGGTGAGGGAGTCAGATGGGTGAGTATGTCTCTATGGCAGTCCAAAAGGCTTTGATAGATATCTGTCAGGTTCTGTCTGTAACACCATCTGATGCAGGAGATAACACTCACAAAATAGTTAGCAGACAGGGCCACAAAGCAACATGACAAGGAAAGAAAAGCAAATTGATTTCCATAACTGCTCTCTGATAAATAACATTGAAGCCAGTTTTAAAGAATTATTTTTTCCCAATATCCTCTTTGGGAATACACAAGTGGTAGGCTTATTAGAAATCTATTTTTTTAATAATTTATCTTTATCACATATGCAAATATATCACAAACACTGTTTTGCAACTTATCACATATCTTTTGTAACGTGTTTTAACCTTCTTGTTTTATCCTGTTTCTTACTTTTCCCATTTGGGACAATCTTGGGATAAAACTTACAACCAAACAAATTTCATTCATGCTTTATATTTTGCTTTAACCCTTTAATCTTTTATCTGGTCCTTTGTTTCCCTTAGGGACAACCTTAGGACAAACCTTATAATATGCTTTCTTAGTTTCACAAAACCTTCTTTCTCTGTATTTACCAACATATAAAGAAATATATCCATAGACTTTCTATGTTTATCCTTTTGTTGTTATCTATCAACAAACCCAAAAAGGAGCATACCATTTAATGTTGTTCACATGCCAGCAATCAAAAAACCATTTAAAAGACTTAAGTGTTATTTTAAACCTCATGAAGTTAAGAGCATCTTAAAGCATTGCCTTTAGCATTTTTTAACTCAATTGAACTATAGATTACAAGGAAAATTAAGATATTAGATAAATATCAATAGCATCTTAAAACCTTAATTTTGCAAAAGGAGCAATATTAAAAACATTGTATGTAAATTACCACAGAAATTCAGGACATCATAAAAAACATCCCTAGTGTTTTAAAACATTGATTTTTTTCAAAGAAAATAACTTTATTTAATCACCTCTCACAGGAGTTTAATTGGACAAATTTTTTGAAGTAACCATTTTAGCTAAGACTAATTGAGATAAAAATATCTTTGAGTAATAACTTTAGTGCAACCAGCAAAAGAAAAAAGAATTTTTTTTTGTTATCAGAGGAGCTGAATTTTCTGGTGTGGCTAAGAACGTAGAAAGGAAGGTCATTTTAAACACCTCTGCAGGCTGAATAAACAGATGGCTCAGGGCTGTCCTGAAAAGACTCCCCACCCTGGCTAAGCTTTTGGACCTTGGGCTGGGAAAGAAGGACACTGCCTCCGATCTGGCCTCCGAGATTTCACTCTGTGATCGCCTAAGGCTCTTTTACTCAGGTGGTGGTAATTGGGAGGACTCACTGGGAACATAGGTATGAGGACCCCGATTCCCTCTGGAACTGGGGGCGCTCAGCCATTTAATGGTTCCCCTTTGCACTGTGAGCCAGGCCTCAGAGGGCCTGTATGGCTTCCTGGTTGAGAGCATTTCCTCCAGAGTTGCGCTTGCTTTTTCACCTTAAATAGACTTGAGCCTAGGCTTTTGCGAGCAGCCAGAATCCTTAAATGGCTTTTGTCCATCTATCTTTCCCTTTTTAAGTCTCTGTCAAACCAAATTGGCAGCCTGAAGTATTAGTCTGTCTGAGGATGGCCTTCCCTTCTACTGGATAAAGAATTAACTAATAACGTTAGCATCTATTCTTTTGAGTAGGTGTTATAGCCTTATATTTAATCCTCATGAAAGAACTGCATGTGAACTTTTCTCTCCAGGCTTGCAGGCAAAACCAATTGGAAACTAATCTGGCAGCACTAAGACCCTGCGGATCCCAGGCTGCTGAAGCTGCACCTGGAATGCACTGACTTTATCATGGCTAGGCTCAAGAACTTTTGCATTTTGCAAGTTGTTTTTTTCTAGCAAGGAGCTGGGGTCTACGAGTGGCACTGCCTGTTTCCCCTATAGGAATATTCCATCTATCATCCAATTTCCCACTTGTGGAGGCCACAAAATATTCATTTCCCAGTGCTCTAGCCTCTTTATATATTCTCTCCCTTTCTATAGAAGTTAGTTTGTTCAAGAAGTAATCTAACATCTCTCTAAATAAGATCATACAACGAACTGAGTAACTTGAATGCCTTGATGTAATGGTCAGGGTCAGTAGTATAACTTCCCAAATTCCTTTTTAATTTCTTTCAATTTTACTAGCGAGAAAGGCTGATAGACTCGCTTCGACCCGTTCTTCCCCCCTTTTTCGTTGGACGAGTGAGGAGTGGGATGCTGACAACTTCTCTCTGGGGCTGGAAGAAATCTTCCAGCAGCCGCCCCCAGGGCAGTTTGCTCAGCCTCCCTCCAGCTCACCGTCCAAGGTCTGATTAAAAAGCAAATTAAACATACAAAATAAATGCACAGTACTGAAAAATCTTTTTCTATGCAATCTAATGCAGAACAGAGGCCGGAAGCGCTCTCCGACCCACATCATCAATTTTTTTCTTCAACAGCATATCACAACCACCATACAACTAATAACAAACATCATATTTTATTATCATGGGGTAACTATTTTAACATTATTATTTTAAGCAAAACACTATAACCACCATAGAAGACAAAACAGTATCATAAAACTATTTTTTATTTTTTTATTTTTTGGTGGGTCTGGGGATGGAACCCAGGGATATTCAACCTTCGAGCTACATCCCCTGCCCTATTTTTTATTCTTTTATTTTTGAAGCCTGGTCTCACTGAGTTGCAGAGGGCCTTACTAAGTAGCTGAGGCTGTCTGCGAACTGTGATCTTTCGGGTCTCAGCCTCCTGAATGCTGGGATTACAAGCGTGCGCTACCATGCCCAGCTCTATTTTTTATTCTTTATTTTTTATTTATCTTTTTAAAAATATTTTTATTGGTGCATTATAATCATACATCACATTGGAATACAAGACTTGAGAGGATATACAAGCATACATCATCCAATTAGCACTCATCCAATCCCCATCCCATTCCCTCCCTTTCCCTTGATCTCAGGCTTGATTGGTGATTATCTTTAATACATTTGTTTATATACCTCCTGAGTTTTAAAGAGGTTCCATCCTCCCCCATCCCATCCCCTCTGATTGGTCACCTTAATTGCTTCGCTATAGGGCCCTTTCTGTAACTTGACCTCCTCCTGTTACCCCTTTCCTCCTAGTTTTTGCTAATTAGGGGAAGCATCTGGTTTTTATTTTCTGTGCTATTTCTCTGTGCATGCCGCATTGCAAGTTCCAATCCCACTCTTGATGGCCCCAGTAGTGGCCTGGCCACCCAGAGGACTCTGATCCCGCTCTCGCTGGCTCCAGCACCAGCCTTGCCTCATGGGAGGCCCTGATTCTGGCCTTGCTGGCATCTGCACTGGCCTAACCCCTCGGCTGGCTCTTCTCCCGGCCTCAGAGGCCCCAGCATCGGCCTTGCCTCAAGGCAGGCTCCGATCCCAGCCTCGCTGACCCTGGCACTGGCCTAACCTTTTTGAAATAGGGTCTCACTAAGTTACGGAGTGCTTCACTAAGTAGCAGAAGCTGTTCGGGAACCTCCTGGATGCTGGGATTACAAGTGTGTGACACCATGCCCGGCTATAGCCCTATTTTATTGCTTATTTTGAAACAGCATCTCACTAAGTTACAGAGGGCCTCACAAGTTACTAAGGCTGGCTGCGAACCTGCGATCATCCTATCTCAGCCTCCCAAGTATTGGGATTACAAGCATGCAACACCTTGCCCGGCTTCCCATTATTCTTTTTTCTTTTTTTGGGGGGGTACTAGAGGTTGAACTCTGGGACATCCTACCTCTAAGCTATACTCCCAGCCCTATTTATTTATTTATTTATTTATTTATTTATTTATTTTGTTGGTGGTACTTGGGGTGGAACCCAGGGGCTTTCTACCTACAGGCTATACTCCCAGACCTATTTTCTATTTTATTTGGAAACAGGGTCTCACTAAGTTGCTGAGAGCCTCACTAAGTAGCTTAGGCTGGCTTCGAACCTGTGCGATCCTCCTAGCACAGGAGAGTCTTGCTAGGTTGATGAGAATCTCACTAAGTTGCTGAGGCTGGCCTCAAACCTGCAGTTCTCCTATTGTATACTCTCAAGTACTAGAATTACAAAGTATGTGCCACCATACCTTGCACAAATTTTCCATTATTCTAAATATGTATTTTGACTATATTCTCTTTTAACCTTTACTTGGACAGTATCATTTTCCTGAACTTCTATGATTATTGTGCCCCATGAGACCGTGCCTTCCTTAGCCTCTGCTGAGGAGTATTTGGCCTCCAGAGCTCATACTACAGGGAGCTTGTAACCATTTTATATGTCTCCTCTCACTTTTATGCATCTTACTGCCATCCCTAAATCCCACATTTGTTGCTTTAGTTTGCTGTAAGCTAGGAAATAGAATTAAGTTTGCTAATATTATGTTAAAATTAGGGTAATCAGATCCAAAATATCTTTTTTGAATAAAGGACATAGATTTTCATTTCTTTTACTTCTGATTTTCTAATTATCTTTTACTATTATTTTCATACCATTCCCACTGGTAGATAAAAATTATTCCTTTTTCTGAAGTATAAGACTCTCTTAGAGTAGTCTAAGGCTTAGACTAAAATTCAAGGTTTGGTCCAACATTTCTGGATAAAGTTCATCTAAGAGAAGGGTTATTAGGTGTGAAACATGCACAGGAATATTGTCATAATGAGTCTGGTTCTTTCTTTTTCTTTTTTCTTTTTTTTGTGGTACTGGGGGTGGAACCCAGGGGCTTTCTACCTCCGGGTTATACTCCCAGACCTATTTTATACTTTATTTGGAAACAGGGTCTCACTTAGTTGCTGAGAGCCTCTCTAAGTAGCTGAGGCTGGCTTCGAACCTGCGCAATCCTCCTGTCTCAGTCTCCCAAGCATGGGGATTTTTTTTTTTTTTTGATACTGGGGATGGAACCCAGGGGCATTGTGCCTTCAAGCTACATCCCTAGCCCTATTTTTTATTCTTTATTTTGAAACAGGGTCTCAGTGAGTTGCAAAGATCCTCGCTAAGTAGCTGAGGCTGTCTGTGAACTGCGATCCTAGTGTCTCAGCCTCCTGAATGCTGGGATTACAAGCGTGCGCCACCACACCTGGCTGAGTCTGGTTATTTGAATACATTTAGCAAGAATGGCTTTAATGTGCCAGGAGTGGTGGTACACACCTGCAATCTCAGTACTTGGGAGGCTGAAACAGGAGAATCACAGGTTTGAGGCTGGCTTTAGCAACTCAGTGAGGCCCTAAGCAACTTAGTGAGACCTGTTTCAAAAGAAAAAAGAATAAAATAGGGTTGGGGGTGTAGCTCAGAGGTAGAATACTTCTGGGTTCAATCCCTAGTACCCCTCCCCCTTCCCACACATACACAAAGAATGGCTTTAATGTTGGTGAAAGTAAAGAGAATTCCTCCATCAAAGCACTGAATCATGTTTTTGTTTTGTAAGCTTCCAGCTCTTTGCAGCCCTGGAAAACAGAAGACAGGTGAACAATTTCAGCCCATGCAAGAAGCCAAGGACAGTTTGGAAAGAAGCAGGGACCAAAATAGTAGGTAGGTCAATATTTTATTGTTCTTTGTATCACTCTGCCTGTAGATTCTCATGCGGCCCTAAGGGGCCACTTAATGATCTTCATGTATTTAGTGATAAAAAGAAATGTGAGAAATGAAGAACAACAACACAGAAACAGACCTTGGCAGGTTCTCTCTGCCAGGTGAGTGGAGCGAGCAGTGTAAATGGAAACTTAGAGGAGGCAAAGTAGCTGGCAGGTGAACCAGATGAATTCATCAGTTGTCAAAAGCAAAGCATCTTGCTTTCCCCAAAATGCCCGGGTATTTGTTTTTTCATATAAAAAGAAATGTCACTGGGCATGGTGGCACATACTTGTAATCCCGGTACTTGGGAGGCTGAGACAGGAGGATCACAAGTTCACAGCCAGCCTCAGCTACTTATTAAGCTACTCATTAAGGCCCTCTGCAACTTACACCCTGTTTCAAAATAAAGGATAAAAAATAGGGCTGGAGATGTAACTTGGAGGTAGAATGCCCCTGGGTTCAATCCCCAATACTGCAAAATAAATAAATAAATAAATAAATAAATAAATAGGCCTAGGGAGATTGTTTTATGGTGCAGTACCACTGGGTTCAATCCCCAGTACCAGGGGAGGAAAAAAAAAAAAGCCAGATATTCTGTTTGCCAGTGCTCCAGAAACCAAACTAGTCAACAGAAAACAGTTATTTAAAATATGCATCGCTGACTCTATAGAGGGGAAATTGAACAATATCACTGTTAATCTAAGGCGTCTGACTTCCAGCCAAATCAGTGAAATTAATTGCCTTGAACACAAATTGCTGGGAGGAGGAGAGTATATATGCATATTAACATTTGAAGAATTTATGTAAAATATTTACATAAAAGTTTATGTACAGGGAGTATGTGTGTATGTGTGTGTTTTTTATTTAATTTATTTATTTATTTTGGTGGAACCCAGGGGCTTTTCTACCTCCGGACTATACTCCCAGACCGATTTCATATTTTATTTGGAAACAGGGTCTCACTAAGTTGCTGAAAGCTTCACTAAGTAGCTGAGGCTGGCTTTGAACCTGTGAGATCCTCCTGTCTCAGCTCCCAAGTGCTGGGAATACAAGCGTGCACCACCATGCCTGGCTGTATGTGTGTTTTAGTTACTGGATATTGAAACCAGATGGGCCTTCTACCACAGAGCTATATCCCTATTTCTTTTTTTTTTTTTTTTTTTTTTTTTTTTTTTTTTGGTGGTACTGGGATTCCTGGAAACCCTTCTACTTCCGGGTTACACTCCCAGACCTATTTTTATATTTTTATTTGGAAACAGGGTCTCTTAAGCAAGTGAGACTGGTTTTGAACCAGCGCAATCCTCCTGTCTCCGCCTCCCAAGCGGGATTACAAGCATGCGCCACAACGCCCGGCTCCCTATTTCTTTATAATTTTTTATTTTGAAACATGGGCTTAGTTGCCTAGTTGGCCTCTAACTTGCTATCCTTCTGTCTCAGTCTCTTGGGATGCACTCTTCTACCTAGCACATATGTGCAATTGTTATTATTATATTTTTGTGATACTGGAGCTTAAACTCAGAGGCATTCTTCTGAGCTACAGCCCCAGTCCTATTTTATTTGAAGCAGAGTCTTGCTAAGTTGAAGAGGGCCTCAGTTGCTAAGGATGGCCACAAACCTAATGATCTTCCTGTCTCAGTCTTCAAGTACTGAGATACAAGGTACAAGCCATCATGCCTGGCTAGAGTCTTTTTTTCTTCGAAGTATCCTATGATTATATACATTTTATCATCTCTTAAACTAATGTTTTAAAAATGTGTGATCTATGGCACAGATATGAAAGCCCCATTGTTCAGAATATACTTCTCCCCAGATGGACTGAAAAGCAGGGAATTCAGGTCTGATCAGATTTATTTATTTATTTATTTATTTTTGCGGTACTGGGGATAGAACCCAGGGACATTGTACCTCTGAGCTACACCCCAGCCCTATTTTTTTTCTTTATTTTGAAACAGGGTTTCACTGAGTTGCAAAGGGCCTCACTAAGTTGCCAAGGCTGTCTGCGAACCACGATCATCCTGTATCAGCCTCCTGAATGCCAGGATTACAAACATTGCCACCATACCCAGCTTTCTGATCAGCTTCTTAAAAGAGCTTTTTGATCCAAGCATGGAAGTACATGCCTAAAATTCCAGTATTTGGAGGATAAGGCAGAAGAATCACAAGTTTAAGACCAGAGAACACAATAATTTAATAAGACACTGTTTCAAAATAAAAAGTGAAATGGGGATGGGATGTAGCAGAGGTAGAATGCCCTTGGATTCAGTCCCAAGTAACACACATACACACACACACACACACACACACACACACACACACACGTGTGCGTGCCTTTTGGCAAGAAATAGCAAGAGTTTCTAAAATGTTCAAACCCTTTGACCTAGCATTTCTGTTTCTGGGAATCTTTTTTTCAGGATATAATCCAAAATGCCGGTGCAAGTTTTTGGGAGGCTGAGACAGGAGGATCATGCAGGTTTGAAGCCAGCCTCAGCTACTTAGTGAGGCTCTCAGCAACTTAGTGAGACCCTGTTTCCAAATAAAATATATAATAGGTCTGGGAGTATAGCCTGGAGATAGAAAGCCCCTAGGTTCCATCCCTAGTACTACAAAAAAAACCCAAAAAAACAAAAAAAACCTAACTAAAAAAACCCTTTGTTTACAATTTACTGTGACCTCCTTCCTGACAGAATAAAGAATACAACAACTCAAAATTCAACAGTGGGGGAAATTTCAAAATAAATTTACAGAATTATATTTATTTATTTATTTATTTTTGTGGTGCTGGGGATTGAACCCAGGGGCATTCTACCTCCAAGGTACACCTCCAGCTCAATTTTTTATTCTATTATCTCGAAACAGGGTCTCACGAAGCTGTGGAGTGCCTCACCAAATAGCTGAGGTTGGTCTTGAACCCATATCCTCCTGTCTCAGCCTCCCAAGTACTGGGTTTACAAGTGTGTGTCATCACACCTGGATTAAAAAATTTGACATGGGATAATGCTCGTATTTTAATGTAAAGTGAAGAAGCAATATATAAATTGCCTACATGTATAATAATTATTTTGTGTTTCTGTGCTACTGGGGATTGAATCCAGGGGCATTCTATCTTTGAGATAACCCAGATTTATTTATTTTATTTATTTATTTATTTATTTATTTATTTTTATTTTGAAATAGTCTATTAAGTTACGGAGGGCCTCACTAAGTAGCTGAGGCTGACCACGAACCTTCTATCCTCCTGTCTCAGCCTCTCAAGTACTGGAATTAAAAGCGTGTACCACCACACCCAGTTAGTTTCGTTTTTTTAAGCATACAAAAAGATTAGGTAAGTAGGTAAAAAAAAGACTAGTTTTTATTTTTTGGGTCTTTTTGTTTTTGTTTTTCAGTGTTGGGGTTGGATAATAGGCAAGTGGTCTACACTGAGCTATTGCCCTAGCTCTTGGTTTTGTTTTTGTTTTATGCTGAGGATTGAATCCAGAGGTATTCTACCTCTGAGCTACAACCTCAGCCCTTTTTATTTTGGTTTTTGGGGTTTTTTTTGGGTTTTTTTGCAGGTCTGGGGATGGAACCCAGGGGGATTCGACCTCCAAGCTACACCCCCCAGCCCTATTTTTTATTTTTTATTTTTTATTTTTTTGTGGTACTGGGGGTGGAACCCAGAGGCTTTCTACCTACAGGCTATACTCCCAGACCTTTTTTATATTTTATTTGGAAACAGGGTCTCACTAAGTTGCTGAGAGCCTCACTAAGTAGCTGAGGCTGGCTTCTAACCCGTGCGATCCTCCTGTCTCAGTCTCCCAAGTGGGGATTACAAGCGTGCGCCACCACGCCCGGCTTATTCTTTATTTTGAAACTGCCTCACTAAGTTGCAGAGGTCCTCACAAAGTAGCTGAGGCTATTTGCGAACCGTGATCCTCCGGTCTCAGCCTCCCGAATGCTTGGATTATAAGCATGTGCCACCATGCCCGGCGTCTAGCCCTTTTTATTTTGAAACAGGGTCTCACTGAATTGCTGAGGCTCTCCTTGAACCTGCGATCCTGTCTCAGCTTCCCAAGTTAGAACCTGTTTCAAAATAAAAAATAGGGCTGGGGGTGCAGCTTGGAGGAAGAATGCCTCTGGGCTCAATTTTCAGTACTGCAAAAAATTTTTTTTAAACTTTAAAGTTACCCCATTTGCTTCTGTCAATGGTGTCAACCCCGCTAGTGCCAGTTAGGTGATTCATTGCAATTCCCTTCATCAGAATAAAACACACTGATGTAAGTCAGGCATGGTGATGCATGCCTGTAACCCCAGTACTTGGGAGGTTGACACAGGAGGATCGCAGGTTCAAGGACAGCTTCAGCAAGTAGTGAGACTCATCAAATAAAAATAGGGCTGGGGTGTTGCTCAGAGGTAGAATGTTCCTGGATTCAATCCCCAGTACTACACACAGAAGAAAGAAAAGAAAAGAAAGACTGCCGGGTATGGTAGCAAACTTTTAATTCTAGTACTTGGGAGGCTGAGACAGGAGGATCATTGAGGTTTGTGGACAGCCTCAGCTACTCAGTGAAGCCCTCCACAACTTAGTGATACCCTGTTTCAAAATTAAGAATAAGAAAATAGGGCTGGGAGTGTAGCTCAGAGGTAGAATGCCCCTGGGTTCCAGCCCCAGTACTGAAAAAAAAAAAAAAAAAAGAAAGAAAGAAAAAAGAAAAGAAAAAGAAAAAAGAGAGGGAAGGAGGGAGGGGAAATTTTCCAAGAGTATTTTATTTATTTAATTATGTATTTATGTATTTATTTATTTATTTTTGTGGGTCTGAGGTTGGAACCCAGGGGCATTCGACCTCTGAGCTACAACCCCTGCCCTATTTTTTATTCTTTATTTTGAGACAGGGTCTCACTAAATTGTGGAGGGCCTCACTAAGTAGCTGAGGCTGGCCGTGAACCATGATTCTCTAGTCTCAGCCTCTGGAATTACAAGCATGTGCCACCATGCCCAGCTCCCAAGAGTATTTTTAGAATCATGAAGTTAAAACTTGGAAACTGAAAAAAAAAAATAACAAAAAACTCAAAACATCTTAGAGCTCTTCTCTCCTAGCCCAGTTCTTTCATTTCTCAGACAGGGGAGGACTAGGAAGTCCAGTACCCAAGCCAATGACACCCAGCTAAATAGTATACCCTTCCCCATGTCAAGCCATGCACAGGGACCCCCTGGGTCACCTAGCCCTTGCCAGGGCTTTACTAGCTAAGGAGCCTTGCAATCTGACCGCCTGGGAGTTTTGTGCCCTCTGGTGGTGGGCAGGAGCCCGTGCACTAGCAGGAATGGCTCAGGGACTAGAGGACCAGTCTGGATTCGCTGGTGGGCTTTGAGTTCTCTCAGAATTGAACAAACTGATGTATTTGTTGTCACCTTCTCCCATTCCTTCCCCCAAACTTATGAATTTAGGATCCATGTGGAATCTATGTCTTCTGAAACCTATAATGCAAAATCAAGAAATAATGATGATGATGGAGAGATACACTTAAAATGGAAAAGTGAGTATAAAGTCATGGGTTCTTTTAAACAAATTAAAATATAAAGTATATTTCTCCTTGATTTATATTTCTTTTTTTTTGCGGGTCTGGGGATGGAACCCAGGGGCATTCAACCTCCGAGCTACAGCCCCTGCCCTATTTTTTATTCTTTATTTTGAAACCAGGTCTCACTGAGTTGCACAGGTCCTCACTAAGTAGCTGAGGCTGTCCGCGAACTGCGATCCTCAGGTCTCAGCCTCCCGAATGCTGGGATTACAAGTGTGTGCCACCACGCTCGGCTTTTCCCTGATTTATATTTCTAAGCACACAAACTGTGTTTAAATGTTTATTTATTTATTTATTTTTGTGGGTCTGGTGATGGAACCCAGGGGCATTGGACCTCCGAGCTACACCTCCTGCCCTATTTAATTTTTTTATTCTTTATTATGAAACAGGGTCTCACTAAGTTGCGGAGTGCCTCACTGAGTAGCTGAGGCTGTCCATGAACTGCAATCCTCCTGTCTCAGCCTCCCAAATGCTGGGATTACAAGCGTGTTCCACCATGCCCAGCTTAACTGTTTAGAACTGTAACAAAGTTCCTCTTCCCCCTCCTCCTCCTCCTCCTCTTCCTCTTCCTCCTCCTCCTCCTCCTCCTCCTCCTCCTCCTCCTCCTCCTCCTCCTCCTCCTCCTTCTCCTCCTCCATACTGGGAATTGAATCCAGGGGCATTCTACCATTCTCCCTCTGAGCTACATCCCCAGCCCTATTTTTTATTCTTTTTTTTTTTTCAGCACTGGGGATTGAACCCAGGGACATTCTACCTCTGAGCTACACCCCTAGCCCTATTTTTTGTTATTTATTTTGAGTCAGGGTCTCATTAAGTTGCAGAGGGCCTCACTAGCTGAGGCTGTCCGAGAACCTAAGATCCCCTAGTCTCAGTCTCCTAAGTACTGGGATTACAAGTGTGAGTAGCCATGCCCAGCTCCTAAAGTTGGCTTTAAACGTGTAATCCTTTTGTCTCAGCCTTCCAAATACTGGGATTATAGGCATGTGTCACCACACCCAGCTAAAAGGAAATTATTGTTACATTATGGGCTTTCATAGTATTATACCTCTTTTTTTTTTTTTAAGATG
Source organism: Muscardinus avellanarius (assembly GCF_963383645.1). Classification (NCBI taxonomy): domain Eukaryota; kingdom Metazoa; phylum Chordata; class Mammalia; order Rodentia; family Gliridae; genus Muscardinus; species Muscardinus avellanarius. Next base: position 36,986,511 of record NC_137802.1, read on the forward strand.
AAAGCTTTTGTTCTCAATACTCTCAGTGAGGTTGTAAATACTGTTTTCTTTTGTGCCCAGTGGAGGTGAAAGAAATGGCAGAGAAAGCAGCTACCGGGCAGCTCACAATACCTCCTTGGTATCCTCAAAGTAGTTTGACTGTAAAAAGTGAGGCTGAAAACAAGCCTACTCCCCTGCTGCAGCCCCCGAGTAGAGGTCCTGAGAACATAGCTTGGCAGAGAGTTGTGGAGTATCACAGGGAAAATGATGAACCTGGAGGAAGTGGCCGATTTGGCAGAGTGGACAACAGTGACAGCAACAGGCATGGCAGACAGCTTGGGTCTCGAGGCTTTGCCGGTAAGTTCAGCTCAGGGAATTGGTGAGGTGAGCTCTATCAAGTTATCTTCTCTCAAAAATAATGCACTCAGCCTATTTCCTTTTCTTCATCCTGTTTCTTTTTCTACCTTTCTGGGAGGGAACCTTGAATTTCAAGGGAAAGCATCAGACCCCTCATGCTCCACTATGCTCCCCATGGGAAAAGATACCTAGAGGCTCATGTGCTTTTCTATTACTGAAGCAGGACCCCCTCATCCAAATAAAGAAAATAATTTCCACGACCTGACCCTGGTCCTAGGTCTAACCTACAAAGGAATCAAACCTTCCTTACCTGGAGGTGGACACCATGCCCTGCACTTGTTTCTTTGTATTGTATTCTAAGATGAAAATAAATCCAGAGTCTATGTATGCTAGAGGAACCTAGAGACAAATATTGTTATACGTTTATAGATTTACAGGTCAGAAATGAAAACCAAGCCAGGTATGGAAGTGCACACTTGTAATCCCAGTACTTGGGAGACTGAGACAGGAGGATCTCAGGTTTATATCTAGCCTCAGCAATTTAGTGAGTTCCTCAGTAACTTGATGAGACCCTGTTTCAAGACAAAAGTATAAAGTAGGGCTTGGGGTGTAGCTTGGAGACAGAATGCCACTGGGTTCTATCCCCAGTACCACAAACACATACACACGCCAAAAAAAACCCAACTATTTTTATCTTGTAATATGGGATATAATTTCATAGTTGTTTGTGAATCAAAGGAAAGGACACCTAAAATGACCATTTATCAAAAATAAAATTTTCATTTATCTTGGGCAAGAAATCTATTGGGTTGAGGTGTTTTTTTTTGGTTTGTGGTACTGGGGGTGGAACCCAGAGGCTTTCTACCTCCAGGCTATACTCCCAGACCTATTTTATATTTTATTTGGAAACGGGTCTCACTAAGTTGCTGAGAGCCTCACTAAGTAGCTGAGGCTGGCTTTGAACCTGTGCGGTCCTCCTGTCTCAGCCTCCTAAGCGCGGGGATTACAAGCATGCACCATCACGCCCGGCTGAGATTTTTGATATTTAAAATCTATTTCTTTTCAAGCATCACTCCTGAATGGGTGGGCAAAGGGTGGGTAATTCAGGGGTGCATTTGGGGGTCATGCTAAACAGTGGGTCATGCTCCACTGTCTGTACTGAACTTAATACATGGGGCATGGCCACCCTTGGCAGAATACATATGTATTGTTTCTCTTACTCTGTCTTTTGTCCCTTCCATGTTTTCTGAGTATCACGGAGTGATCATGGCCCTGATTGTGATATAATCATTAGGTATCAGGCATCCGTCCCTGAGAAAAAATGAGCAGCCAGAGCCAAGTGAAGCCTTTCAAGCACGTTCTGATGCATCTGTGGCAGCTGAGAAGTTTTACAGTGTAAGTAATAAGGACTCGAGAGCCCAGTGGACTCCAAGGCTCTAAAAAGTAAGCCAAATTGTTGCTGTGCGTTACAGTACAAAATAAAACCTACAGTAGTCAGATATATAGGGCCATAGTCAATTAAATAAGAGCAACAGCATTTGGGAGGCTGAGACAGGATAATCAAAGATAGAGGACAGCCTCAGCTACTAAGTGAGCCCTTTGCAACTCAGTGAGACCCTGTTTCAAAATAAATAAAAAATAGGGCTGGGGGTGTAGTTCAGAGGTAGAATGCCCCTGGGTTCCATGCCTGGTACTGCAAAAAATAAAAATATAAATACAATAAATAAATAACAGCAACAGCAGTTGAGGATGTGGTATAAAAACACAGTTATACTAGGTATGGTGGTACATATACCTATAATCCTTGTACTTGGGAGGCAGAGACAGGAGGATCACATGTTCAAGGATGGCCTCTGCAGGTAAAACTCTCATCTGCCTAATAAGGCCCTGTTTCCAAATAAAAAAATTGGGCTGGGGGTGTAGTTCGAAAGTGGAATGCCTCTGAGTTCAATCCCCAGTACCATATACACATATAAACACAGTTACAGTCATGTGTAAGATCTTGCTATACGTGAGGGCTAGAAGGACACACATGGAGCACACTGACTTGGCTGGAGGAGCAGGACTAGTCTAGGGAGGTGGAGGATGCGAGGATAAGGGAGCAGCTCCTAAAAGCACAGGGAGGGGAAGGTACAGCAAAAGCAGTGTTTCAGCCGGGCGTGGTGGCACACACGCTTGTAATCCCCACGCTTGGGAGGCGGAGACAGGAGGATCGCGCAGGTTCAAAGCCAGCCTTGCTGGCTTAAGAGACCCTGTTTCCTCAAATAAAAATATAAAAATAGGTCTGGGAGTGTAGCCCAGAGGTAGAAGGGTTTCCAGGAACCCAAGTACCACCAAAAAAAAAAAAAAAAAAAAAAAAGGCAGTGTTCCAGGACATATGCCACAAAATCTCTGAGCAGCATTGCCTAAAGGTGGGGGAGAGAACCAGTCATCAAGTAATCCCTTGAATGTAGCAAAATGAGCAGATAAAGAAGAGGTAGAGTGGAGAGGCTCCATTAATTTTTTAATATTTTACTTTTCATTAATTGAGGTTGCATTGCTGTTTTAAAAATCAGGCTCTTTCACTTGCCTTTCAACTCTAATACCTGAATAATTCCCAAGTTCTGAGTAGCCTCAGTCAATATGCAGACTGCATCAGTGCCTTTTAGAGATCAGGGTGTTTAAATTTGGTCCTGCCGGGTATGGTAGCACATGCTTATAATCCCAGTACCTAGGAGGCTGAGACAGGAAGATCACAGGCTCAAGGACAGCCTTGGCAAATAGTGAGACTCTCATCAACCTAGTGAGACCCTGTTTCAGACTAAAAACAAAATAGGCCTGGGGGTTCACTCAGAGGCAAAATATTCCTGGGTTTAATCCCTAGTACCGAAAGAAATAAAATAGAGCTGAGAGTATAGCTCAGGGGTAAATGGCCCCTGGGTACAATCTCTAGTTATACACAAAAAAAGTAAGTTTTAAAAACCACACCATTTCAGCCAGGGGCAGTAGTACATGCCTATAATCTCAGGACTTGGGAGGCTGAGAAGGAAGATCTCAGGTCTAGTGAGACCCTTTTCAAAATAAAAATAAAAAGCTGGGCGTGGTGGTGCACACTTGTAATCCCAATACTTGGGAGTTGAGACAGGAGGATGGCAAGTTTGTGGTCAGCCTTAGCTACTTATTTAGGCCCTCTGCAACTTAGTGAGACCTTGTTTCAAAATAAAGAATAAAATAGGACAGGGGGCTTAGCTCAGAAGTAGAATGCCCCTGGGTTCCATCCCTAGTACTGGAAAAAAAAATAAATATAAAATAGGGCTACAGGTGTATTTCAGAGGTAGAAAGCCTCTGGGTTCAATCCCCAGTGCCAGATGTGTGTGTGTGTGTGTGTGTGTGTGTGTGTGTGTGTGTGTGTGTGTGAATATATATATATATATATATATATATATATATATATATATACACACACATATATATTTGGTCCTCAGCTTGAGTTGTCTAGGTCCTCTCTTCTTGCTTAGAAATTTAGAGTAATTTAATCCCCATTCATTCTGTATATGAGATGCAGGACTTGCATTCCTCTATACTTACCCAAGCAGTTCACAACTACCCCACCACGAAGGCAGGTAGGAGCAGCTCAGTGTGTCAGGTGAGTTTGTTTGTTTATTTATTTATTTATTTATTTATTTGGTGGTACTGGGGTTCCTGAAAACCCTTCTACCTCTGGGCTACACTCCCAGACCTACTTTATATTTTTTAAAATTTGGAATCAGGGTCTCTTAAGCCAGCAAGGCTGGCCTGCACAATCCTCCTGTCTCCGCCTCCCAAGTGCGGGGAATACAAGCGTGCGCCACGACGCCCGGCTTGGTGACTCCTTTAGATACTGTCCTTTATTAACATTTAATTCAACTATAAATGTATTTGTTTACAATGAATAGCAACTTAAAAGAGATTTCTTGCATTCTTAATAGGATCAGTCTGCACAATCAACTTGTTCGCCAGAGTCTTCTGAGGACATAACAGATGAATTTTTAACTCCAGACCATGAATATTTTTACTCCTCCACGGCTCAAGAAAATTTAGCTCTAGAGGTAAAAATTATATTCAGGGTAAAGTACAATTTCAGGTTTCATGTTGCTTTTTTTCTTTTTCTTTTTCTTTTTCTTTCTTTCTTTCTTTCTTTCTTTCTTTTTTTTTTTTTTTTTTTTTGATGGTACTGGGGTTCCTGGAAACCCTTCTACCTCCAGGCTGCACTCCCAGACCTATTTTTATACTTTTTAAAATTTGGAAACAGGGTCTCTTAAGCCAGCATGGCTGGCTTCAAACCTTCGTGATCCTCCTATCTCCGCCTCCCAAGCACGGAGATTACAAGTGTGCGCCACCATGCCTGGCTGCTTTATTTTATAAAATAATTTTTATTGAGAAAAATAGTGTACACATAAAAGTATTCAATGTCAATTTACTAGTGATTTTACATGTTTTTCTTCCTTGTTGCTATGGTGGTGGTGGTACTGGGAATTGAATCCAGGGGCATTCTGCCTCCTAACTATACTTTCAGCTCTTTTTTGTTTTGTTTTGTTTTGTTTTGTTTTGAAACAGGGTTACCTAGGTTGCTGAAAGTATCACTGAGCTGCTCCCTGATCCTCTTCTCTCAGCCTCCCAAGAACTGGGATTATAGGCATATACCACCACACCTGGCTACATTTTTTTTAATTTGAAAAATATTTTTTTTGTGTGTGTGATACTGGGGATTGAATCCAGAGGTATTCTACCTTTGAGCTATTATATTATATTATATATTATATCCCCAGCCCTATTTTACTTTCTTTCTTTCTTTCTTTCTTTCTTTCTTTCTTTCTTTCTTTCTTTCTTTTATTTTTCGTGGTACTGAGAGTGGAACCCAGGGGCTTTTCTACCTCTGGGCTATACTCCCAGACCTATTTTATACTTTATTTGGAAACAGGTCTTACTAAGTTGCTGAGAACCTCACTAAGTAGCTGAGGCTGGCTTTGAACTTGTGAGATCCTCCCAAGTACTGTGATTACAAGCGTGTGCCACCACGTCTGGCTATTAAATCTTCTTAATAGTATAGCCTGGGACATTAAAAAATCTTTAATAAAAAGAAAAATGCATATACACACCTACATATGTAAAGTGTAAAATAAGGAAAGGTACGCAAATTTTAAGTGTACAGTTAATGAATTTTCAAACTGAACACACATAGGTGACTAGCACCCAAATAAACAAAACATTTACAATTCTCCAAAAGACCCCTTTTCACTCTCTTCTGGTCACAGAGTTCCCCTGAAAGGAACTGTTGTTCTCACTTCACAGAGTAGTTGGTCATACTGGGCTATTTTTTCTTTTAATCTTTTTTTACTCTTCTGATAAAGCTTGCAACAACCAAAATATCTGTTGAAAGATTGGGGTGAGTAGGGGATAGGGATATGAAGAAAATTAACAAAATTTCTCTTGGCAGTAGGAGGTGGAGGGAGGGCTTGTTGAGAGGAGCATATCGCACAAATAAGTACTTAATGCCGTGAAACAGGTTTGTTCTTTCTATAAAAAATGTGGTGAGCTGGGCATGGTGGCACACGCTTGTAATCCCCGTGCTTGGGAGGCGGAGACAGGAGGATCGCGCAGGTTCAGAGCCAGCCGCGCTGGCTTAAGAGACCCTGTTTCCAAATAAATATATTAAAAAAATTGGTCTGGAAGTATATCCCAGAGGTAGAAGGGTTTCCAGGAACCCCAGTACCATAAAAAAAAATGTGGTGAGCCAGGCATGGTAGCACAGGTTTGTAATCCCAGTACTTGGAAGGCTGAGACAGGAGGATCTCAGGTTCATGGCTAGCCTCAGAAACTTAGTGAGACTCTTTCAAAGTAAAGAATAAAGCTGAATATGGTGGCGCATGCTTGTAATCGCAGTATTCAGGAGGCTTAGTCAAGGGGATCCCAGGTTCACAGCCAGCCTCAGCTACTTAGTGAGGCCCTGTTTCAAAATAAAGAATAAAAATAGGGCTGGGAGTGTAGCTTGAAGGTAGAATGCCCCTGGATTCCATCCCCAGTGCCACAAAAGAGAAAAAATGTGGGATCTTATTGGAGGTTTTCAAGGTTTAAGAACATCAAGAGGGCTGGGGATGTAACTCAATGGCAAAGTGCCTATCTGGCATCCCTGAGGCCCAGGGTTCCATCCTAAGCACCACAAAAAGAAGAAAAAAAAGAATGTCAGGAAATTCTCAGTCAGCTTTTTCCTCAGTCTACCTCCAGTGAACCTCCTTTATTTGCTTTTCTTTTGTTATTTTGTAGACCTCAAGTCCCATAGAAAAGAACTTTGAAGGAATACAATGTACATTTGCCCAACATCAAGACTATGGTAAGCCCAAGCACAGATTCCTTTGAGAATTATTGGCCCTCACTTTCTGTTGGATCACAGATGTTTAGAGATGGAAGGGAGGTCCTTGGAGGTAACTTTGTCCAGGTCTTTCATTTAACTGATGAGAAAACCTAGACTCAGTGATGCCCTCCCAAGATTAGAATGAATCCTTTGCTCCTCAGCAGCTTCATGAGATCCCATACTGTTCTTAATACCTCTTTTGTATTTTTATCACATAATTTTAGTAGTTACTGCTTTTTTTCCTTCGTGTGTGTGTGTGTGTGTGTGTGTGTGTGTGTGTGTGTGTGTATTACAAAGGATTGAACCAAAGGGCATTCTACCTTTGAGGTAGATTTTTTTTTTTCCTTTTGGCAGAACTAGGAATTGAACCCAGCGGCATTCTACCTCTAAGCTACACCCCCAGTCCTATTTTATTTTTGCGGTACTAGGGATGGAACCTCAGGGCTTTCTACCTCTGGGATATACTCCTAGACCTATATTTTATATATACATTTTTAAATTTGGAAATAGGGTCTCACTAAGTTGCTGAGAGCCTCACTAAGTAGCTGAGGCTGGCCTCGAACCTGTGATCCTCTTGTCTCAGCCTCCCAAGAACTGGAATTACAAGTGTGCGTCACCATACCTGGCTCCTCCAACCCTATTTTTTAAAACAGGGTCTCACTATATTGATGAGAGTCTCACTACTTGCTGAGGCTCCAACCTGCAATCCTCCTGGCTCAGCCTCCCAAGTACATGGATTACAGACATGCACCACCACACCCAGCTAGAATCAGTAGATTTAGGCTCCTTAGTGGCACACATAAGATGCAGTTATCTTAATCACAGTACTTGGGCTGAGACAGGAGGATTCTAGGTTTTTGGCCAGCCTCAGCTACTTAGTGAGGCTCTCCACAACTTGGTGAGACCCTGTTTCAAAATAAAGAATAAAAAGTTGGGCTAGAGGTGTAGTTCAGAGGCAGAATACCCATGGGTTCATACCGAGCACCACAATAAATTAATGAATGAATTAATTAATTAATTAAATTTTTTATTCTGCCAGGCATGATGATGCATGCCTGTAATCCCAGTTCTTGGGAGGCTGAGATAGGAGAATCACAGGTTTAGAACTAGCCTCAGCAACGTAGGCTGTCACCAACCTAGTGAGACTCTATTTCAAAATAAAAAATTGGGTTTGGGTGTAGTTTGAAAATAGAATGCCCCTGGATTCAGTCTTCAGTACCACACCAAAAAAAAATTATTTTTGAAATGGTCTCTCACTGAGTTACCTAGTGGGCCTCTAGTTTGCAGTTCTCTTGTGTCAGCCTCTCAACATTACAAGAATGTGCCACCACACCCAACTATCCATGTTTTTTGTTTTATTCCAGGGATTGAGCTCAGGAGCCTTATACCTCTGAGGGACACCCCAGACCCTCCTTTTTGTAGTACTGGGGATTAAATTCATTCTACCTCTGATCTATTTTATTTTTTTATTTACTTATTTAATTTTTTTCGTGCTACTGGGGATGGAACCCAGGGGTATTCTACCTCTGAGCTACACTCCCAGCCCTGTTTTTTATCCTTTATTTTGAAACAGAGTCTCACTAAGTTGCAGAGTGACTCACTAAGTACCTGAGGCTGGTCTTGAACCTGTGATCTTCCTGTCTCAGCCCCCCAAGTACTGGGATTGTAAGTGTGCGCCACCATGCCTGGTTCTATTTTTTATTTTTAAACAGGTTCTCAGTAGGTTACTGAGGGCCTGAGTTGCTGAGGCTGGTTACAAACCTGTAATCTTTTTGTCTCAGCCTCCTAAATACTGGGATTACAAGAGTATACCACCCTGCCTGGCTCCCCTAGGCCTTTTCAATTTTTTGTTTTGAAACATAGTCTTCCTAAGATACTGAGGGTTTCACCAAGTTGCTCAGACTTGTCTCAAACCTGTGACCCTCCTGTCTATCTCCCAAGTACCAGAATTGCAGGTGTTCACCACTATGCTCAGTTTAACTGTGTGTTTTTTAAATTAGTTATCTACCCAACAAGCTACGTAGCTGTCCATGGTCATGTCACATCTCAACCTGAACACAGGCAGGTGGGGTTCTGAACTTACTCCCTCACTCCCACTGCACACCCCAGCTTCCAACTCTACTTGATTAAAGCCCCTGCCAGAATCAGGAGCACTTTTAAGAAGTGTAAGCTTTTAGCCAGGCATAGTGGCACATGCCTGCAATCCTAGTACTTGGGAGATGAGACAGGAGGAGCATAGGTTTGAGGACAGTTTCAGTAAGTAGTGATACTCTCATGAATCTAGAGACCCTGTTTTCAAATAAAAATAAAATTGGGCTGGGGTGTAGCTTAGAGGTAGAATGCCCCTGGGTTCAATCCACAGTGACACACACACACAGACCCACACACGCACCCCAAAAAAGATGTTAGCTTTTAAATGAACAGTTAAATTATTAGGATATGTATTAAAAATTCCCAGGGGTCAGGTGTGGTGGCGCACCCTTGTAATTCCAGCATTTGGGAGGCTGAAACCAGAGGATTGTGGTTCACAGACAGCCTCAACTACTTAACAAGGTCCTTTGCAACTTAAGACCCTGTTTCAAAAAAGAAAGACATCTGGGCATGGTGGCACACACTGGTAATCCCAGCATTTGGGACGCTAACACAGGAGGATCGCAGTTTGTGGACAGCCTCATCTACTTAGTGAGGCCCTCCACATCTTAGTGATACCCTGTTTCAAAATAAAGAATAAAGCCGGGCTTGGTGGCTCACGCTTGTAATCTCTGCGCTCGGGAGGCGGAGACAGAAGGATCGCGCAGGTTCGAAGCCAGCCGCGCTGGTGTAAGAGACCCTGTTTCGAAAATATAAAATAGGTCTGGGAGTGTAGCTCGGAGGTAGAAGGGCTTCCAGGAACCCCAGTACCACCAAAAAAAAAAAAAAAAAAGAATAAAATAGTAGGACTGAGGGTGTATCTTAGAGGTAGAATGCTCCTGGGTTCCATCCCTAGTACTGAAATAAAAAGATAAAATAAAATTAAAAAATAGGGCTGAGGGTGTAGCTCAGAGGTATAGTGCCCCTGGGTTCCATTCCCAGTACCACTAAAAAATAAAAAATAAAAATAAAAGATAAATAAAAATTCCCAGGGTCAGCCAGGCATGGTGGCGCACACTTGTAATCCCAGTACTTGGGAAGCTGAGACAGGAGGATTGCAGGTTCAAAGCCAGCATCAACAACTTAGCAAGGACCTCTGCAACTTAGTGAGACCCTGTTTTCAAATAAGAAGTAAAATCAGGTGGTTCAATCCTAGTGCCACCAAAAAAAAAAAAAGCCCAGGGTCTTGGGCCACCCACCTTTCCCTGCAGAGGTTTTGCCCACAATCAGTTTTTGCAGATCTGGCTGGAATGTGGTCACTTACGTTTGGAGGAGAGCTGAAGGGGATTGAGAAGTGGTAGGGCCAAAAATCAGGGCAAGTTTCCTTCAAACATCTGAAGTACATGGAGAAGTATTGGATTCCCACTTCATTCCCTTCTTTCAGCCGTTCTCTGCCTGCCTTTTCTGTTTAGGTCCCAGATCCTTATTCCCCTCCACAGCAGGGGACATGACAGGAGTGCAATGGGATGCACGTGGAGTTCTAAACCCTGTTCTGCCATTGACTTTCTCTTTACCGTGGGCAGTCCACCTCATCCAAGGGCCATACTGTCGCCTCATATGAAGCAAAGCAGGGGATCAGTGTTACAGTTTGAGTTTGGACTGTCCTCCAAAGGTCTCATGTCCCCAGTATAGCAAGACTCAGTGGTGGGGCATGGCTGGAGGAGGTGGGTCACTGGGGACATAGCCCTGAGTCTGTCCCCGGGGCCCTTCCTCACTCTCCCTGCTTCTGGTCACCATGGGTTGAGTGGCATTCTTCTGCTATGCCTGGCCACTCTGGGTTTGCTTTGTCCAGCTAGCCAAGGACTGAACCTCTGAAACAGCCAAAGAGACCTTTCCTCCTCTAAGAAATAAATTAAAGAGTCACAGAGTGGAACCCCAGTGTCTCTCTGCTAGTGGATTTTCAGAGCCTCTTGTTCTGGATGCTCTAGCTAGTGCTTCCCAGACCACCTGGATCTTATGAGTGGGGTAGGAGTGGGGGAGCCACAGCATTTGCAATCAGGGCAGGCTGCTCTGTCTGCCTCCATCTCTATAAACTAGGATAGTTCAGTGATGGGAAGGAAAATGGATACCAGCCCTGTTTCTCTAGAGATCTGAAAAGCATTTACTGAGAATGAGAGCAGAATAACTTCAGACACTTGCTGCTGAGGAGAACAGAGGACAGTTGAACCAGCGCCTCAGCACTCAAGGCCCCACTTTGCCCCCTCTCTTTAGATGGTGTTTGATGGCCAGGAGGCACAGTCAGCGCCCTGGGAATGCCCAGCTCTAATGGGCCTTTCTATTTGGAAGCTTTCGTGAACAAACAGTCCTTGGTTTAAACGCCCCCTGGTGTCTGTGGACAGGAACTGGGTCAGTTTGCATAATTGAAAAGACAAAATAACATTTGTCTTCAGAAATAACTGTGTGGTTTTAACTGAAAGACCAGTAAATGGCTTGATTGTATTCCGAGTGTCAGAATATAGTTCTCCCCTGTGAGCAAGGAAAATAAACTTTCAGCGCAAAAGCCTCCTATACAGCACTCAATCCAAACCCAATTAGGGAAGCACATTTCTATTCAGATTATTTCTCATTCTAGACCAGAGGAAGGGAAATTCTAGGGAATGAAGATGACAATCTGGGTTATAAAATTCATTTAAAATACATTTTCTTTATTCTTTCAGGTGAAGATGTGTTCCAAATGAGAAAAATCCTTGGAAAGAATGCTGAGATTTTGAACAGGTCTCAGTTTCAACCTATACGTAGGTATGGACTGTAACATTCTTCTCAGTTTCAGGCTAAGAAGCAGTATTAAATGGTGAGATGCCCCGTGTTTCTGCATTGCTTTTCTTCAATAGTATTAGCCACTATTTTATAAAAGTTAGGTTTGGCCGGGTGTGGTGGCCCACGCTTGTAATCCCAGTATTTGGGAGGCTGAGACAGGAGGATCAGGGTTCCAAGACAGCCTCAGCTACTATTTAGTGAGGCCCTTTGCAACTCAGTGAGACTCTCAAAATAAAGAATAAAAAAATAAGGCTGGGGGTATAGCTCAGAGGTAGAATGCCCCTGGGTTCCATCCCCAGTACTGCAAAAAACAAAACAAAACAAAAATTAGGTTTGGCTAGCCTAATTTTGTTATGACTTGTTCAGCAGAATATAAGAGGTGGTGAGTAAGGAGTAGTTATCTATGTTCAGATCCTGATTCTCACATTCTACTCGTGTGAGCTTGGTCACAGTTCTCTGCCTCTTCTACTTCCCTGCCTGTAAAATAGGACTGATCATTCATCTCACAATCAGTAAAAAAGCTGGGGAGGGAAAATGAAGATATTGTTTATCTTTCATTTCCCGTGAATGCTAAGGAAGAAAAGAATAATAGTTTATTATTTATTTATTTTCTTATTTTTGGTGGTACTGGGGTTCCTGGATGCCCTTCTACCTCCGGGATACACTCCCAGACCTATTTTTACATTTTTATTTGGAAACAAGTTCTCCTAAGCCAGCGAACGTGGCTGGCTTCGAACCTGCGCAATCCTCCTGTCTCTGCCTCCCAAGCGCGGGGATTACAAGCGTGCACCACCACGTCCAGCTAGGAATAATAGTTTATACCTGACTAGACTTTACAAGAGAATCCAAGTTCAAATAGAATAAAAATGCACAGCTTATTAATTTATCCTAGAAGTTGAAAAATGGAGTCCCTCAGGCTGATTTGAGCAACACAGGAGTCTGTTTTTGTGTGTACATGTGTGTCTGTCTGTATGAGTACTGGGGATCAAACCCAGGAGCTTTCTACCTCTGAGCTACACCCAGCCCTTTATTTATTTATTTATTTATTTATTTATTTATTTATTTATTTATTTTTGTGGCACTGAGGATTTAACCCAGGGGCATTGTATCTCCGAGATACATCCCCCAGCCCTATTTTTTTTTAGTATTTTTTATATTTATTTATTTATTTATTTTTGTAGTACTGGAGATGGAACCCAGAGGCATTCTACCTCTGAGTACACCCTCAGCCCTATTATTTTATTCTTTATTTTGAAGCAGGGTCTCACAGAGTTGCAAAAGGCTTCACTAAGCAGCTGAGGCTATTTGGGAATCGCAATCCTCCTTTCTCAGCCTCCTGAATGCTGGGATAACAAGCATGGGCAACCACGCCCAGCTCAGTCTTTTTATTTGTTTGTTTGTTTGTTTATTATTTATTTATTTATTTATTTATTTATTTATTTATTTTTGAGGGTCTAGGGATGGAACCCAGGGGCATTCGACCTCCAAGCTATACCCCTTGCCCTATGTTTTCTTTTTATTCTTTATTTTGAAACCAGGTCTCACTGAGCTGCAAAGGGCCTCACTAAGTAGCTGAGGCTGTCTGCGATCTGCGATCCTCCGGTCTTAGCCTCCCAAATACTGGGATTACAAGCATATGCCACCATGCCCAGCTAGTCTTTTTATTCTTGAAACAGGGTCTCACTGAGTTGTGAAGGGCTTCGTTAAGTAGCTGAGCCTGTCTTCGAACTGTTATCCTCCGGTCTCAGTCTTCTGAATGCTGGGATTACATGTATGCATCATCACGCCTGGCTCCTATTTTATTTTTTATTTTATTTTACTCATTTATTTTGCAGTACTGGGAATTGAATCAAGGAGCATTCTACCTCCAAGCTATACCCCCAGCCCTATTTTTTATTTTTTATTTTATTTTATTATTTTATTTATTTATTTATTTTTGGTGGTACTGGTGTTCCTGGAAGCCCTTCTACCTCTGGGCTACACTCCCAGACCTATTTTTTATATTTTTATTTAGAAACAGGGTCTCTTAAGCCAGCACAGCTGGCTTTGAACCTGCGTGATCCTCCTGTCTCCGCCTCCCAAGCGCGGGGAATACAAGCGTGCGCCACCACGCCCAGCTTATTTTTTATTTTGAAACAGAGTCTTACTAAGTTGCTAAGAGCCTTGCTAAATTGCTGAGGCTGACCTCAAACCTTTGTTTCTCCTTTCTTGGCCTCCCAAACATTGGGATTACAGGCATGTGCCACCACACCTAGCCAGGAATGTTTTATTGGTCAGTGTCTTATAAGAACTTGAGTGCTGGGGATAGAGGAATGTTTTATTTGGTCAGTGTCTTACAAGAACTTGAGTGCACAGCGGGGTGTGGTGGCGCACACTTGTAATCCCAGCATTCGGGAGGCTGAGACCTGAGGATGGCAGTTTGCGGACAGCCTCAGCTACTTAGTGAGGCCCTCTGCAACTCAGTGAGACCCAGTTTCAAAATAAAGAATAAAAAATAGGGCAGGGGGTGTAGCTCAGAGGTTGAATGCCCCTGGGTTCTATTCCCCAGACCCGCAAAAAAAAAAAAAATCAGTGCAGTGGTAGAGTGTATGTCTAGCATGCCTGAGGCCCTGAGTTCAATCCAATACTGCAAAAAACAAAAACAAAATGAGCAAAATTCAGGGAGTCAAACCTACCTGTCTACACATTTTCCCCTCCTCCTGCCCCTTTTCTTTCTTTCCCAGTGCAGGAGATTAAACCCAGGGCTTTTTGTGTGCTAGGCTAAATATCTTTTTCTAAGGTCACACAACTAGGCATTCAAGAAAGACTATATAATACTATACAACAGACAGCCTTCATATTTTAATGGCTTAAAACAAAAGTTTTTCTTTTCTATTTTTAAATGTGGTACTGATAGCTGGGTGTGGTGATGCATACTTATAATCCCAGTAACTGGGAGGCTAAGACAGAAGGAAAGAACACAGGTTTGAAACCAGCCTCAGCAACTTAGTGAGGTTCTCAGCAACTTAGCAAAACCTTGTTTCCAAATAAAAAATAAAATAGGTCTGGAGGTGTAGCCTGAAGGTAGACGGCCCCTGGGTTCCATCCCCAGTACCACTAAAACAAATTAAAAAAAAAAAAGAAATATGACACTGGGAATTGAACCTAGGGCATTTTATCTCTAAGATACAACCTCACCCTTTTTAACTTTTTTTTATGTTGAAGAATAAAAAAAAAATACTGAGGCAGGTGTTGAATCTTTGATCTTCCTATCTCAGCCTCCCAATTACTAAAATTATAAGCATGTGCCACCATGCCCAGATTCCTTTTTTTAAATGTGATTGTAAATATACATCATAGTGAGATTCAAAGTGATACATCAGTTGTACCATTACAATTTATTCATTTTTTCATGATACTGGGGATTGAACCAGGGGCATTCTACCACTGGGCTACATTTCCAACTTGATTTTATTTTTGTTTATTTATTTTTATTGTATTTTTATTTATTTATTTTGTGTGTGTATGGCACTGGGGATTGAACCCAGGGACATTCAACCTCCGAGCTACACCCTCATCCCTATTTTTTTTTTTTTGGTACTGGAGTTGGAACCCTTCTCGGGCTACACTCCCAGACCTATTTTATATTTTTTGTATTTGGAAACAGGGTCTCTTAAGCCAGCGAGGCTGGCTTCAAACCTGTGCGATCCTCCTGTCTCCGCCTCCCAAGTGCAGGGATTACAAGCATGTGCCACCACGGTGGGCTTTTATTTTTTATTTTGAAACAGGGTCTCACTGAGTTGCAAAGTGCCTCACTAAGTAGCTGAGGCTGGGTTTGAACCACAATCTTCGTGTCTCAGCCTTCCAAATGCTGAGATTACAAGCATGTGCCATCACACTCAGCTTCCACGCCCAGCTTCCCCCATCTCTATTTTTTATACTTTTTTTTTTTTTTTTTGTGGTACTGGGGATGGAACCCAGGGACATTCTACCTCCAATATACACCCCCAGCCCTAGTTTTTATTCTTTTTTTTTTTGTGTGTGTGTGTGGGGGGGGGGTCTGGGGATGAAAACCAGAGGCATTTGACCTCCGAGCTACACCCCTGCCCAATTTTTTATTCTTTATTTTGAGACAGGGTCTCACTGAGTTGCAAAGGGCCTCACTAAGTAGCTGAGGCTGTCCGCGAACTGCGATCCTCAGGTCTCAGCCTCCCAAATGCTGGGATTACAAGCGTGCACCACTATGCCCGGCTAGTTTTTATTCTTTATTTGGAAACAGGGTTTCACTGAATTACAGAGGGTCTTACTAAATACTTGAGGCTGTCTGCGAACCACGATCCTCCTGTCTCAGCCTCCCAAATGCTGGGATTACAAGCATGCGCCACCAAGCCCGACTCTATATTTTATTCTTTATTTTGAAACAGGGTCTCACTAAGTTGCAGAGGGCCTCATTACGTAGTTAAGGCTGGCCGCAAACCTGCAATCTTCCTATTTTAGACTCCAAAGTACTGGGATTATGATCATGTGCCACCACACCTGGCTTGCTTATTTTTAAATTTATTTTATATTTATTTTTTGTAGTACTTGTGATTGAGCCCAGGGTCATTCCATCTCTGCACTATACTCCCAGCCCTATTTTTATTTTAAATAGGGTTTTGCTAGGTTGATGAGAGTCTCACTACTTGCTGAGGCTGTCCTCGAACCTCAATCCTTCTATCTCAGTCTCCCAAGTACTGAGATTAGAGGTGTGTACCACCATGCCCGGCTTACTTTTTTTTTCTTTTTTTTTCTTTGCGGATCTGGGGATGGAACCCAGGGGCATTCTACCTCTGACCTACACCCCTTGCCTTATTTTTTATTCTTTGTTTTGAAACAGTGTCTCACTAAGTTGCTGAGGGCCTTACTAAGTAGCTACAGCTGTCCAGGAACCACTATCCTCCAGTCTCAGCCTCCCAAATGCTGGGATTACAAGCGTGTGCCAGCATGCCTGGCTTACTTTTTGTTTTGAAAGAGGGTTGTGCAGCTGGGCACGGTGGGACATGCTTGTAATCCCAGTACTTGGGAAGCTGAGACAGTAGTATTGCAGGTTCACTGCTACCGTAGGCTACTTAATGAGGTCCTCTGCAACTTAATGAGACCCTGTTTCAAAATAAAGAATAAAAAAAGATAGGGCTGGGATATAGCTCAGAGGTAAAGTGTCCCTGGGCTTCATCCCCAGTACCACAAAAAAATATATATATATCTTGCTAGGTTCCTGAGAGTCTTGCTAAGTTGCTGAGGCTGGTCTTAAATCTACAGTCCTCCTGTTTCAGCCTTCCAACTTCCAAGTACATGTTCCACAATGCCTGACTAAAGTGTTTATTTTTTGCTCTTTCTCCATCTCTATGCCTTTTAGTTGGCCAGGAATCTTCCTTTGGGTTTGGCCAGGGATCTACCTTTTATTTCTGTTCTAGCAGGGACAGGCCTGAGGGAGGCTGCATCTTTGTGCCTCCTTGATTGCTGAAGTAGGAAAAGGAACAGTGAATTGTATACTGGTTTTTAAAGTTTTCCCAGAAGTTGACTCATCAATTTCACTAATATTTCATTGGTTAAAACAAGTCGTGTGGCCATTTATAAAAATTAAGAGGTCCAAAACTTGCTGTTCTACTGTGTGTCTGGAAGGAGAATCATATTTGGCACACAGAATTAATAAAGTTACAAGCCACCCCAAATTCACATTCTCTCCTTTATACCACTGGTCTCACAGGATTGTTGCAAGGATTGAAAATAGCTGGGCATGGTGGCTCACACTTGTAATCCCAGTACTTAGGAGGCTGAGACAGGAGGATCACAGGTTCACTGTCAGCCTCAGCAACTTATGAGGCCTTCTGCAACTTAGTGAGACCTTGTTCCAAAGTAAAGAATAAAAAGTAGGGCTAGGGTGTAGCTGGGAGGTAGAATGCCCCTGGGTTCAATCCCCATTACCCATCCCCAAAGAGAAAATGTGAAAATATATGGAAGAGTTTAGTATGGGATCTAGTTCATAGTTAGTGTTCAGTGAATACTGAAACTGAGTCTTAAATGTTGGTTAGAGTAGAAGCATGTCAAGTCTGTCTTCAGTATTCTTTTGTGGAAGTCTGTGTTGGCTTTGCTGTATTTATACCAGGAAGCTGTATGGCTCACACTGCTAACTTTCCATGGCTGTGCACTGGTTACAGCATCTACTTCCCAGCAAAGGTCCTGTGCTTCATTGATTTTCTTAAGAATTTGCTCACTATCATATGGAGTCAGTGGCTGATATCAGGGCTGGGCTGACCTTTAGAGAATATTCAGTCTCTGGAGAAGAACTGAGGCCCCAGCTTACTAGAGAGCTTGTCGCTAGTTAGTAACAGAGCCAGAACCAGAACACACGCTTTTTGCCTATGAGCATAGCACCCTCTCTACTGCCTCTCACACTGGACCAATAGACTGGTCCCTTGTGCCAAGTTAGTGTACTTTGCTAACATTATTTTTTTTACTTTTTCCCTCACAGTACTGAAGGTGAACAAGAAGAGACATTGAAGGAGTCACCAAAGGAACTACAAGAGAAAGAAATGTATGGCCACCAAAGAGTAGCCTTAGGGTGCTTATGTAAAGTCTTTTTTTTCCCCCAGTACTGGGGATGGAACCCAGAGGCATTCTACCTTTGAACTACTCCACCAGCCCTATTTTTTATTCTTAATTTTGAAGCAGAGTCTCACTGAGTTACAAAGGGCCTCATTAAGTAGCTGAGGCTGTCCTCGAACCCCAATCCTCCTATTTCAGCCTCTCAAATGCTAGAATCATAAGTGTGCACCACCATGCCCGGAAAGTCTTGGTTTTATGTAACTACTATTTTCTTGTTTGTAAGACTCTGCATCTTTCCATTTATATGTACATATTTGATATAAGTATGTTTCTTCTTTTACCAAAAAGCTGTTATTAAATTAATGTTGTAGCCAAGTGTGGTACACACTTGTAATACCAGTACTTGAGAGGATGAGACAGGAGGAATGCAGATTCGAGGTCACCCCCAGCAACTTAGCAAGACAACCTTGTGAGATGCTGTTTCATTCATTCCTTCCTTCCTTTTTTTTTTTTTTTTTTTTTTTTTTTTTTGCGGTACTGGATGGAACCCAGGGGCATTCCACCTCTGAGCCACACCCCCAGCTAGCCCTATTTCCCCCCCCCCCCCGTGTGTGTGTGTGTGTGTGTGTGTGTGTGTGTGTGTGTGTGTGTGTGAGAGAGAGAGAGAGAGAGAGAGAGAGAGAGAGAGAGAGAGAGAGAGAGAGAGATATACTGGGGATGGAACCCAGGGACCCAGGGGCTTTCTACCTCCTGTTTACATTCCCAGACCCATTTTATACTTTATTTGGAAACAGGGTCTCACGAAGTTGCTGAGAACCTCACTAAGTAGCTGAGGCTGACTTTAAACCTACGCAATCCTGTCTTGGCCTCCCGAGTGCTGAGATTATATGCATGCACCATCATGCCTGGCCCTATTTTTTATTCTTTATTTTGAAACCGGGTCTCACTGAGTTGCAAAAGGGTCTAAGTAGCTGAGGCTGTCCTTGAACTGCAATCCTCTGGTCTCCATGCCCGGCCTGAGACCCTGTTTCAAAATTAAAAAAAAAAAAAAAAAAAAAAAAAAGCCGGGCTTGTAATCCCAGCATTAGGGAGGCTGAGATCAGAGAATCGCGGTTTGCAGACAGCCTCGCTACCTAAAGAGGCCCTTCACAACTCAGTGAGACCCTGTTTAAAAAAAAAAAAAAGACTAACGGAATAGGGCTGGGTGTGTGTCGTTCAGAGGTACAGTGCCCTGGGTTCCATCCCTAGTATCGGGGAAAAAAAATGTATATATATAATTTTTTGGTGGTACTGGAGTTCGTGGAGACCCTTCTACTTCCGGGGGCTATACTCCCAGACCTATTTTATATATATTTTTATTTGGAAACAGGGTCTCTTAAGCCAGCACGGCTGGCTTCGAACTTGCGCGATCCTTCGCCTCCCAAGCACGAGGATTACAAGCGTGCACCACCACGCCCGGCGTTTATATATATTATTTTAAATTTTGTGGTGGTGCATACTTGTAATCCCAGTACTTGGGAGCCTGAGATAGGAAGATTGCAGGTTCGCAACCGTAGCTACTTAGTCCCTCTGCAACTTAGTGACACCCTCTTTCAAAATAAAGAATAAAAGCCGGGCATGGTGGCGCTTGTAATCCCTGCACTTAGGAGGCAGAGACAGGAGGATCGCGCAGGTTTGAAGCCAGCCTCTCTGGCTTAAGAGACCGTTTCCAAATAAAAATATAAAATAGGTCTGGGAGTATAGTCCAGAGGTAGAAGGGTTCCATCCCCCGTACCCTCCCCCCAAAAAAAAGAATAAAATAATAAAGGGCTGAGGATGTAGCTCGGAGGTAGAATACCCCTGGGCTCAATTTGCAGTCTGTAAAAAATATTTATATATATATATATATATATATATATATATATATATATATATATATATGAGAGAGAGAGCGAGCGAGAGAGAGAGAGCGCGCGCACGCCTGTAGTCCCAGTACTTGGAAAGCTAAGACAGGAGGATCACAGGTTCAAGGTCAGCCTTAGCAACCTGGTGAGACCCAGTTTCAAAAACAAAGCTAAATAATTAAAAAAAAAAAGGGGCTTATTTACTAGCTCAGTGGAGACCGCCTCTGGGTTCAACCCCTAGTACCACAAAAGGGAGTTCTGGGGGTATAGCTCAGAAGTAGAATGCCCCTAGGTTCAGTCCCTAGTACCAAAATATAAATAAATTGATGGTGTTGTTTGTAATTAAAAGCATTTTATAATCAATAAATTACAGTGATTAATTATTTTCTGCTGGATTTGGTGGTGTGGACCTGCAATCTCAACAACTTGGAGACAGAGGAATGAGATAGCAAATTCAAGGCAGCTTTGGTAACTTAAGGAGACCCTATCTCAAAAATAAGAGCTGGATGTGGTGGTGCATACTTGTAATCCCAGTACTTGGGAGCCCGAGATAGGAAGATTGCAGGTTCATGGTCCTTAGCTACTTAGGGAGGCCCTCTGCAACTTAGACCCTCCTTCAAAATAAAGAATAAAATAATATGGGGCTGAGGGTGTAGCTCAGAGGTAGAATACCCCTGGGTTCAATTCCTAGTTCTGTAAAAAAAAAAATTAAAAAGGGCAAAGATGTAACTCAGTGAGAGTGCTTTTTAGTTCAATCTGTAGTACCACAAAAATTTTTTTTCAGAAAAATATTTATTGCAGTAGTTTATTTTGAGCTTTTGAGATATATTTAAAGTTAGTATCTCTTTTAAAAATATTCTCGCTGGGCGTGGTGGTGCACGCTTGTAATCCCAGCATTCAGGAGGCTGAGACCTGAGGATCGCAGTTCGCGGACAGCCTCATCTACTTAGTGAGGCCCTCTGCAACTCAGTGAGACCTGGTTTCAAAATAAAGAATAAAAAATAGGGCAGGAGCTGTAGCTCGGAGGTCAAATGCCCCTGGGTTCCATCCCCAGAACCCCCCCCACACACACACAAAAAAAAATCTCTTAAGCTGGTCCTGGTGTCTCACGCTTGTAATTCCAGTACTTGGGAGGATGAGACAGGAGGATCGAGTTCACAACCAGTCTAAGCTACTTAGTAAGGCTCTCTACAACTTAATGAGACCCTGTTTCAAAATAAAGAATAAAAAGTCAGGCTAGGGGTGTAGCTTAGAGGTCGAACGCCCCTGGGTTCAATCCCCAGCACCACACACACACAAAAGTGTGTGTGTGTGTGTGTGTAAATATATATATTCTCTAAGCCAAGCATGGTGGCACATGTTCGTAATCCCCAATTTTGGAGGCTGAGACAGAAGGATCACAGGTTCAAGGACAATCTCAGCAAATAGACTCCAACATAGTGAGACCCTGTTTCAAAATAAAAATAAAATCAGGCTGGGGTTGTAACTCATAGGTAGAAAGTTCTTGGGTTCATTCCCGAGTGCCTCCCCACACACAGAGAAAAGAGTTCTATCTTTTTTAAAATTATTTTTTTATTTTTGAGATGGAGTCTTATTCTGCTGCCCAGCTTGGTCTCAAACTTCTGGGCTCTAGTGATGCTTCTGCCTTGGCCTCCCAAGTAAGCAGAACAGTAGGCATATGCCACTGTGCCTGGCTCTGACATTTTTGTTAAGATTATATATATATATTTGCAGTACTGAGAATGGAACCCAGGGGCATTCTACCTCCAAGCCACACCCCCAGCCCTATTTTTTTATTTTGAAATAGGGTCTCACTAAGTTGCAGAGGGCCTCACTAAGTAGCTGAGGCTGGCTGCAAACCTGTAATCCTTTTGTCTCTATCTTCCAAGTACTGGGATTACAAGTGTGTGCCACCATGCCCAGCTTTGTTAAAATATTCTAAGGTAGTATCTAATTCTGATCTGTTGCCCTATAAAGATTTTGTCAAGACTATGCTTTAAAAAATCTTGCCAAGAAGATATTACTTACTTTTTCTAAACAGTTACTATGTGTTCTTCTCACAATTACTATGTGTTCTTACGTTAATTCTTTAGATCACTGACAGATATTCAGGACCTGTCTAGTATCTCCTATGAACAAGACAGCTCTTTTAAGAAAGTCTTGTGCAAAACACCCAGAATAAACCACGCACCTACTAGCGTCAGCACTCCGATCAGCCCAGGTAATCACCCACAAGGAGAAGTGTTTTGAGAGAGAACTCAGCCCCTGCGTGTTGTCTAAAATGCCAGGCTGGGGAGCAAACCTGATGGCTGTTTTCTTCCAGAGCAAAAGTGTTTCATGGGCTCAAACTGAAGGGATAGACTCTGGGAGGGCCAGGTAGGGGTGGTTGTGTTGGTGGTGAGTCAGTAGCTGCTAGATTTTGATTAGGATTATACTGGTGGAGACATGCAGATACCAAGTGCTACTTTTCTGCTTGCTACTGAATTTAGTGCAGAAGCTGGATTTTCTAGCGTTTGCAACTTAGAATAGTACCTTGTGCTTAAACATAGTTCTTAAGTTCTGCAATCATATGCAACCAGCATCAAGTATCTTCTATTTTGTGTCCTTATTTATACTATATATGTGGTTTAATCTCCCTTCATTTTGATAGCCAAATTTAGAGACAGTCATTTTTTTATGCCATGAGGAGCTGTGTCTCAGATTAGTGATTATTTCAGTTAATAAGAGTTTTGCAGTGTTGTTTGTTTGTTTGTTTGTGGTACTGGGGTTCCTGGAAACCCTTCTACCTCCGGGCTACACTCCCAGGCCTATTTTTTATATTTTTATTTGGAAAGAGTCTCTTAAGCCAGTGAGGCTGGCTTTGAACCTGTGCAATACTCCTGTCTCCGCCTCCCAAGTGCGGGGATTACAAGCATGCGCCACCAAGCCCGGCATGTTTTTTTTTTAAATGTGATACTGAGTCTTTTTTTTTTTTTTTTCAGTACTGGGGATTGAACCCACAGGTAGTTTACCTCCAAGCTACATCACCAGCCCTATTTTTTATTATTATTATTATTATTATTATTATTAGTAGTAGTAGTAGTAGTAGTACTGGGGATGGAACCCAGAGACATTCTGCCTATGAGTTACACCCGAAGCCCTATTTTTTATTCTTTATTTTGAAACAAGGTCTCACTAAGTTGCAAAGGGCCTCACTAAGTAGCTGAGGCTGTCCTGAATTGTGATCCTCCTCTCTCAGCCTCCCAAATGCTGGGATTACAAGCATGTGCCACCACCCCTGGCTTATTCTTTAGTTTGAAACAGTTTCATAAATTGCAGAGGGCCTCGCTAAATAGCTGAGCCTGGAGGCAAACCTGCTATCCTCCTGTCTCAGCCTCCCAAGTACAGGATTACCACCAAACCTAGCATGATGTTTCATTTGTAATGTAAAGAATTAAGGAGCTGGGTAAGTGACACATGCCTATAATACTCAGTACTTTTTTTTTTTTTTTTTTTTTTGGTGGTACTGGGGTTCCTGGAAGCCCTTCTACCTTCGAGCTACACTCCCAGACCTATTTTTACTTTTTTTTTTTTTTAATTTGGAAACAGGGTCTCCTAAGCCAGTGCGCGCGGCTGGCTTCGAACCTGCACGATCCTCCTGTCTCTGCCTCCCAAGCATGGGGATTACAAGCGTGTGCCACCACGCCCGGCAATACTCAGTACTTTGAAGGCTGAGACAAGAGGATCACAGGGTTTTTTTTCTTTTCTTTTTTTTTTTAATAGTACTGGGGATGGAACTCAGGGGCATTCTACCTCCGAGCTATACTCACAGAATATTTTATTCTTTATTTTGAAACAGGGTCTCACTGAGTTGTAGAGGTCCTCACTAAGTAGCTGAGGCTGGCCGCGAACTCTGATCCTCCTGTCTCAGCCTTCCAGATGCTGGGATTACAAGCATGCACCACCACGCCCAGCTGAGGATCACAGGTTTGAGGCCAGCCTCAGCAAAGTAGCAAGACCATTCAAAACAAAAAATAAAAAGGCTGGAAGTATATCTTAGGAGTAGAAAGCTCTTGGGTTCAATCCCAGTACTGCAAAAGAAAGGAAGGAAGGAAGAAAGAAAGAAAGAAAGAAAGAAAGAAAGAAAGAAAGAAAGAAAGAAAGAAAGAAAGAAAATTTAGACACTAACTCCTCTCTTTTCTCCAACAGAGTCAATTTCTTCGGCTGCCAGTCAATATAAAGACTGTCTTGAAAGTATCACATTTCAGGATAAAGCAGGATCTGCATCTACTTCCTGCCAGAATTGTCAAGAATCTATTCACACTTTGTCTGACAAATTTACAACTGTCAAAGAGAAAGTCAAGAGCCTGAATTCTCTTCTTAAGTCTTCTGAAACTAACCCTCCAAGACTGACTGACTGGGTAAGAGTACCAATTTTGTATTACACATCCATGGAGCTCAGGATCCAAAGGGCCAAGATTTCTTCAAATTCATTCATAACCAAGACATAAATTGGATCTTCTCCAGGCTTCCCTGGGGCTCTTCCTCTGAGTCAGTATTGTAGGAGGCTTACGTTTTGCTTCTTTTTGAAGCCTCCCTTCTTACTTCTCTGAGAAGTTTTTTGTTTGTTTGTTTGTTTGTTTTTTAGCTTGGAATGGTGGCACATGCTTGTAATCCCAGCATTCAGGAGGCTGAGACAGGAGGATTGTGGTTTGTGGACAGCCTTCACTATTTAGCAAGGTTCTTTGCAACTCAGTGAAACCCTGTTTCAAAAATAAAAAGACTAAGCCGGGTGTGGTGGTGCACACTTGTAATCCCCGTGCTTGGGAGGCTGAGACAGGAGGATCGCGCAGGTTCGAAGCCAGCCTTGCTGGTTTAAGAGACCCTGTTTCCAAATTTAAAAAAAAATATAAAATTGGTCTGGGAGTGTAGCCTGGAGGTAGAAGGCCCCTGGGTTCCATCCCCAGTACCACCAATAAATAAATAAATAAGAAAAATAAAAAGACTAAAAAAAATAGCGCTAGGGGTGTAGCTTGGAGGTAAAATGCCCCTGGGTTTCATCCCTAGTACTTCCAAAATAAAAGTAGTATTTTTTTGGTACTGGGGATTGAACTCAGGGGCGTTCTACCTCAGAGCTACACCCCAGCACTATTTTATTTTATTTATTTTTGGTGGTACTGGGGTTCTTGGAAGCCCTTCTACCTCCGGGCTACACTCCCAGACCTATTTTATATTTTTATTTGGAAACAGGGTCTCTTAAGCCAGCGTGGCTGGCTTTGAACCTACAGGATCCTTCTGTCTCCGCCTCCTAAGCTCGGGGATTACAAGCGTGCGCCACCACGTCCGGCTACTATTTTATTTTTAAACAGGGTCTCACTAAGTTGCTCAGGCTGCACTCAAATCTGTCATCCTTCTGTCTCAGCCTCCCAAGTACTGGGATTACAAGCCTACTCCACCACGCCAGGCTTCCCTGAGTTTTGATTGATCTTCCCCTTCTCTGAACTCCTGAACTGATAACCTGGTGGGGGGGGGATACTCATTGTATACTACTTTTTGTCTTCCTCACCCTCCACCTCTTTCTCTTTTTTTCTTTCTTTCCCTCATATTTTACATGTGTAGTCTCTTTAGGAGAACCACAAGTTCCTTATTTCATACTGCTCACTAAAAACTTTTGGCTGACCTACGGACAGGCTGATTATATGCTTTGGTTCTCAGTAACAAATTGATTGTCAACTTCTTTGAGCATTTGGATCTCAAAATGTTTCACTCACAAGTAGGGAAATGAGCTGAGCTGGGTGTGGTGGAGCACGCCTGCAGTCCCAGTGGGACTAAGACAGGAGGTGCACAGGTTTGAGGAGAGCCTTAGCAAGTAGTGATACTCTCATCAACCTAGCAAGACCCTGTTTCCAAATAAATAAAATTGGGTTGGGGATACAGCTCCAAGATAGAATGCCTCTGAGTTAAATGCCCAGTACCACAAAAATAAATAAATAAGGAAACGAGCCAGAACTGGTGGCACATGCCTATAATCCCAGTTACTAGGGAAGTTGAGAGTTGAGGCAGGAGGAGCACAAGTTTGAGGCCAGCCTTAGCAACTTAGCAAGACCCTGTTTCAAAATACAAAGGTCTGAAGCCAGGCGTGGTGGCGCACGCTTGTAATCCCCGCGCTTGGGAGACTGAGACAGGAGGATCATGCAGATTCGAAGCCAGCCTCAGCTACTTAGTGAGGCTCTCAGCAACTTAGACCCTGTTTCCAAATAAAATACAAAATAGGTCTGGGAGTATAGCCTGGAGGTAGAAAAGCCTCTGGGTTCCACCCCCAGTACCACCAAAAAATAAAAAATAAAAAATACAAAGGTCTGGAGATGTAGCTCCGTGGTAGATACTTGTTTATGTGTAACACCCTAAATAGAAATTTTATACTTTCACTCAACAAATTGTTAATTGGACAGATTGGAAGTGCCAGGCACCATTTCAGGCATTCTTCTAGTGATACAAGTGCAAATAAGAAGACATATATCTCATCTCTGCATGATGGCATACATTCCTGTGATCCTAGTACTGGGGAGGCTGAGACAGGAGGATCACAGGTTTGAGGCCAGCCTCAGCAACTTAGGTCCTCTGCAACTTTTTGAGATCCTGTTAAAAATTTAAAAATTAAATGGGCTGGGGGTGTAGATCAGAGGTAGAATACCCCTGGGTTTAGTTCTCAGTACAAAAAAATATAAAAAAAATAAAGAAAACATATGCTGGGTGTGATGGCACATGCTTGTGATCCCAGTACTTGGGAGGCTGAGACAGGAGGATCACAGGTTTACAGCTAGCTTTAGTAACTTAGTGAGGTCCTCTGCAACTTAGTGAGACTCTGTCTCAAAATTAAAAAAAAAAAAAAAAAAAAAAAAAAAAAAAAAAAAAACGGGGCTGGGGTATAGCTTGGAAGTAGAATGCCTCTGGATTTTATCCCTAGTGCCACACAAAGAAAAAGAAAACATACATCTCATCTCAGAGGGAGAGGGAGAGGAACATTTGATCTTAGAGTTGTTCATTGCCTGCTGAGAAAGACAGGTTGATGTAACAGTGATGAGTACAGAGTGCTAAAGAGGCAAAGAGGGATAAGAAGGCTTCCCAGAGGGGATGACATAGTAATGAATCTGACTTAGTAAAACAAGTGGAAATGGTTGAGCTGCATGGGCTTTTTTATTCAACACACATGTCAGCCACTGTGTTTATGTCTTACTTACAGAAAAGAATGTCCACATGTGCTGGAGCTGGTTCCTCTAGCATGGTTCCCACATGCGACATATCGACCCATGCCACGCAGAGAAGAAGCCTGCCTAAAGGTACCAGCATGTAATGTCTCCCAGAGTAGATGTTCATAGTCGTAGGACAGTTTAAGGAGACTTCAGTTATCAATAAATTTGGTTCAAACACAATTTCCCCCTCGTTATAGAAGTAAAACACATTTATTGTAGAAAACCTAGAGGATAAAGAAAAACATAAAAATATTTGATGTGAGCCAAACATGGTGGTGCACGCCTGTAATCTCAGCACTTGGGAGGCTGAGACAGGAGGATCACAGGTTCACAACCAGTCTCAGCAACTTAGTGAGGCCTTCTGCAACTTAGTGAGAACCTGTTTCAAAATAAGAAATAAAATAGGGATGGGGGTATCTGTTCTGAGCATGTATAGGCTCTTTTTCTTATCCTTTTTTCCTAAACAGTACTGTATAATAACAGTTTTGTGTGTGTATGTATTACTGGAGTATTACTGGAGATTGAACCCAAGAGCTTTCCACCTCTGAGCTGTACCCCCAGCCCTATTTTATTTTTTATTTTGAAATAGGGGCTTACTACATTGCTTAGGGTTTTCCTAAGTTGCTAAGGTAGGCCATGTACCTGTGATCCTCCTGTTTCAGCTTCCCAAGTACTGGGATTACAGGTGCCACCATGCCTGGTCAGTATAACAATTATTTACATAAATTTATATTATGTAAGGTATTTTAAGTAATCTAGAGATGACTTAAAGTATATGGAAGAATGTACATAGGTTATAAACAAGTAGACCATTTTATGTAAGAGACCTGACTGTTGAAGGGTTTTGGTATCCACAAGGAGGTGAGATCCTAGAATCAGTTTCTTGCAGATACTGAGAGATAACTATTTTGAGAATTTTCCCTTGCCATTAAAAACTATTCAGACAACCTAAAGGAGGAGAAAGGAGGGGGGAAGAAGGAAAATCTCTAAAACACACAATTTACTTAAACATATCGAAGTCAACCACTAAGCCAAGCAGGGGAGGGAGGGATGGGGAAAGAATGTGGTGGGAATTGGGTGGGGGTTAAATCAGTGATGTGTACATGTATGTACATACAAGTTTTTTACCCCAATATAATGTATGAATATAATGCACCAATAAAAAATTTTTAAAAATAAAAAATTAAATTAAAATTTAAAAAACCTATTCATAAAAGGTGGGTGTAGTGGTGCACGCTTGTAATCCCAGCATTTGGGAGGCTGAGACAGGAGGATCACAGTTATGTGGACAGCCTCAGCTACTTAGTGAGACCTTTGCAACTCAGTAAGACCCCATTTCAAAAAAAAGAATAAGAAAATAGGGCTGTTGGTGTAGCTAAGCAGTAGAAATGCCCGAGTTCCATCCCTAGTATCACACATACACAAACTATTCATAAGTATATGTAATATTTACATAATAGTGCTTTCTGTATATATTAACCATTCCCATATGATAAAGATTTATATTGTTTTCCAGTTTTTGCCCTGTGTACATAAATCTTTTTTTTTATTATTTTTTATTTTTTGGTGATACTGGGATTCCTGGAAACCCTTCTACCTCCGGGCTATACTCCCAGACCTATTTTTATATTTTTATTTGGAAACAGAGTCTCTTAAGCCAGCGCAGCTGGCTTTGAACCTGCGCAATCCTCCTGTCTTCACCTCCCAAGTGCGGGGATTACAAGCATGTGCTACCATGCCCAGCCTGTGTACATAAATCTTACCTGTACTTTGTATTCCTTCCTTAGAATAGATTCTTAGAAGACAGTTTCCAAATCCAAGGATCTGAGAGTGTTACCTCTCTCTCTCTCTCTCTCTCTCTCTCTCTCTCTCTCTCTCTCTTTTTGGTTCTAGAATACCAGGGGCATTCTACCTCTGAGCTACACCCCCAGCCCTATTTTTTATTCTTTATTTTGAAACAGGGTCTCACTGAGTTGGAAAGGGCCTCACTAAGTAGCTGAGGCTGTCCACGAGCCGTGATCCTCCAGTCTCAGCCTTACCAGAGTATTAACTCTTGAGGAATATTGCCTTTGTCACATTAATTTCAACGTCTATGTCTTTTGTACGCCTCTTGAAATTTCCCTCAGGAGTACTGGGATATTTTCAGTTAATTGAGTGCTTGGGGCAAGACCCAAAGTATGGTTGCTTCTATATTCCCTAGCCTCATCATCTATAGAGAAGGCCTCCCCCACTTTATGTTCTTATTCATTTAGGCTGTTCCAGAACCTCTATATCCTCCCCGATTGGGCCCAAGCCTCTTAGTAAGAACCTACTTCAAATTGCCTTAGGAAGGAAGAGACACAGACCAAGCAGTACTGGAGAGAGTGGGACAAAAGGGTAGAGAGTACAGGCCATTCACATATTAGGAGGCTTCTACTAGGACTGTTGGGTAAGAGGCTTTCCCCCCCCTTCATTTTCATCATCAAGAAATCCTCAGTCAAGTCAGGTGTGGTGGCGCATGCTTGTAATCCCCACTTGGGAGGCTGAGACAGGAGGATTGCACAGGTTCAAAGCCAGCTTCAGCTACTTAGTGAGGCTCTTAGAAACTTAGTGAGACCTTGTTTCCAAATAAATTATAAAATTATAAAATTTATAATATAGAGTATAGCCCGGAGGTAGAAAAGCCCCTGGGTTCCACCCTCAGTACCACCAAAAAAAAAAAAAAAGGAAAGAGATAAAGAAATCCTTAGTCAAGTCCAAGGGGAGCCTAGAAAACTACATTTATTTTAGTTCCAGGAAGGTTTTACACCTTTTTCCCCTTTATCTCTTTAAAGAACTAGTGGAAGCCATCTCACAGCATCACACTGACGAGTTGCCCCCACCGTCTCAGGAGCTGCTGGATGAAATCGGTAAGGGACCTTATTAGTCAGCTTTTCATCCCTTTGACCAAAATACTAGACACAAACAACTTGGGGAAGGAAAGGTTTATTTTGGCTCAGTTTCAAAGGTTTCAGTCTGTGGTCAGCTGGCTCCTTGCTCTGGCCCTGAGGTGAAGCAGAACATTGTGGTGGAGGGCAAGGGAAGGAAAGCAGCTCAGCTCAGGCAGCAGCAGGGTGGGCAGGGAAAGGGCCAGGGACAAAGGGTAGTATCCAAGGCCACCTCGCAGGACCTGCTTCCTTAATCTTGCCTTACTCACCGACAGTTTCCACCACTTCCCAGGAGTCCATCTAGCTACAGTAGATTAATCCATGTGTAAGGTCAGATCCCTCAAGATCCAGCTACTTCCCAAAGCCCCACACTCTGGTGACATTTCTAATCCAAACCATAATATGGACACTGAATACCAAATATATTCCTTGCCTTGCTGGTTATGGTCACTGACCACAACCTGGTGTCTTTGTCTCAGGTGTGAGCACAGTACAAAGGACTATACAGCATCTAGTGGAATGTGCAAAATTCATGAATAGAATGAGCCACGGCCTGGCTGGAATAATTGGCCTGAGTCTGTTGTCATCTTGTTACTAAAGTGTTTATGGTAATGATTTGAAGGGTAAATAACATTAAAGTGGTTTATGATGATGAACTTTTATTAAAATAATTTTTATCTCCTTTAAAACCAATCCATTCATCCCTTGGAGGCTTGAGGTCTGGCTGCTAAGGCCAAGACACCAGTTTTGCCAGTAGCAGGAGTTATTAAATTCCTTTCCTAAGAGCAGGAAGTCAATGACACAAAACCTAATAAGACCAGAATTTTCCTTTTTTCTTTCTTGTGGTACTGGAAATTGAACTCAGGTGCATTCTACCTCTGGGCTATGCCTCCAGTCCTATTTTTATTTTGTATTTTGAAACAGATTCTCACTAAGTCTTGGAGGGACTCACTAAGTTTCTGAGTCTTATCCTCAAACCCATAATCTTCAGCCTCCCAAGTTACTGGAATTACAGGCATGTGCCACCATGCCCGGGTCCAAAAATTTCCTTTTTAGGCATAGACTGAGCAGCACCAATTGAATTTTATTTGCAGCTGGGCTGATGCCGAAGAATGATGTATGGTTATAGAGACATTTGAAGGCAGGTGCTCTACTACCTCAGCAGCCTGGCAGACTAGCCCCTCATGCTTAGAGGATGCCTCTTATCAGACCTATGATGGCCCAATTCTTTTTTTTTTTTTCTTTCTTTTTCTTTTTTTTTTGGGGGGGTGGTACTGGGGTTCCTGGAAACCCTTCTACCTCCGGGCTACACTCCCAGATCTATTTTTATATTTTTATTTGGAAACAGGGTCTCTTAAGCCAGCAAGGCTGGCTTCAAACCTACGCGATCCTCCTGTCTTTGCCTCCCAAGTGCAGGGATTACAAGCGTGTGCCACTACGCCCGGCTGGCCCAATTCTTTTTGTGTGTGTGGTACTGGAGATTGAATACAAGGTTATTCTGTGTCAGCACTGAACTATACCCAAGCCCTTGATTTTTTTTTTTTTTTTTTTTGAGACAAGGTCTTGCTAAATTTCTCAGGCTGGCCTTGAATTTACAATCCTCTTGTCTCAGCTTCCCACAAAGGACTGGGATTACAGGATGGTGCTCAATTCAAGTCTTTCTTTAAAAATTTAATTAATTAGAAGATGGGTGGGGTGGCACAGGCTTGTAATCTCTGCACTTGAGAGGCTAAGATAGAAGGATCGTATAGATTCGAAGCCAGCCTCAGCTGCTTAATGAGGCTCTCAGCAACTTAGCGAGACCCTGTTTTCAAATAACATATAAAATAGGTCTGGGAGTATAGCCCGGAGGTAGAAAGCCTCTGGGTTCCACCCCCAGTACTACCAATAATAATAATAATAATAATTAATTCCTTAGAGCTGGGTATGGTGGCTCATGCTTGTAATCCCAGTACTTGGAAGGCTGAGACAGGAGGATTGCACAGGTTCGAAGCCAGCATCAGCTACTTAGTGAGGCTCTCAGCAACTTATTAAGACCCTCTTTACAAATACAAATATAAAATAGGTCTGGGAGTATAGCCCAGAGGTAGAAAAGCCCCTGGGTTCCATCTCCAGTACCACAAAATTTTTAATTAATTAATTTTTTTGTACTAGGGATTGAACCAGGGACATTCTAACTCCCCCTATTTTTTTATTTTTTTGTGGTGCTGGGGTTCCTGGAAGCCCTTCTACCTCCGGGCCACACTCCCAGACCTATTTTATATTTTTTTATTTGGAAACAGGGTCTCTTAAGCCAGCAAGGCTGGCTTTGAACTCTGCCTCCCAAGCGCGGGGATTACAAGCGTGCGCCACCACGCCTGGCTGCCAGCCTTATTTTTTTTAAACAAAGTCTCTCTAGATTGATGAGAGTCCCACTGCTTGCTGAGGCTGTCCTCAAACCTGTGATCCTCCTGTTTCAGCCTCCCACATACTGGTATTGCAAGTGTGACCCACCACATCCAGTTCTTAATTTAATTAATTAATTTATTTATTGTGGTACTAGAAATTGAGCTCAGGGACATTCTACCTCCAATCTACACCCCCAGCCCTATTTTTTATTCTTTATTTTGAAACAAGGTCTCACTAAGTTTGCGGAGGGCTTCACTAAGTACCTGAGGCTGGCCAGGAAACTATAATCCTCTCAGCCTCTCAAGGACTAGGATTACAAGTGTGTGCCACCACACGTGGCTCTTATTGTGTTTATTTTATTCTATTTTATTTTTGTGGTACTGGGGATGGAATCTAGGGGCATTCTACCTCCAAGCTACACCCCTAGTCCTATTCTTATTTTTTTATATTTTACTTTTTGCGGTACTGGGGATGGAACCCAGGGGCAATCTACCTCCAAGGTACACCCCCAGCCCTATATTTTTATTCTTTATTTTGAAACAGGGTCTCACTGAGTTGCAAAGGGCCTCACTAAGTAGCTGAGGCTGGCCACAAACTTGCAATCCTCCTGTCTCAGCCTCCCAAGTACTGGGAATACAAGTTGTGTGCCACTATGCCCGGCTACAGTCTGATATTTTTTGTCTCAGTAAAATCAAAGACTTTCA
Source organism: Muscardinus avellanarius (assembly GCF_963383645.1). Classification (NCBI taxonomy): domain Eukaryota; kingdom Metazoa; phylum Chordata; class Mammalia; order Rodentia; family Gliridae; genus Muscardinus; species Muscardinus avellanarius. The sequence continues at coordinate 37,019,781 of NC_137802.1, forward strand.
AGGGTTTGATTCAAGGGATAGCTATACTCTAGTCTCCTTATCCTCAGCACCTGTCCTTTGGCCTGATGAACTTAGGTGGAGCTAATGAGAGTTGCCAGAATCTTCTTTCCTTAGATTCTTTTTCTGTAGTCACAGGACTCTTTCTCTCCTTCCCTCCTTCCTCCCTTCCCTTCCTGTTACTGGGGATTGAATCCAGGAGTAATCTACCTCTGAGCTACACTTCTATCCCTTTAAATAAAATATTTTTCAGTAATGGGAATGGAACCCAGGGACATTCTACCTCTGAGCTACACCCTCAGCCCTATTTTGTATTCTTTATTTTGAAACAGGGTCTCACTGAGTTGCAAGGAACCTGAGGTAGTAGCTGAGGCTGTCTTCGAACCGCAATTTTCCTGTTTCAGCCTCCCAAATGCTGGAATTACAAGCATGTACCACCACGTCTGGCTTTTTTGTTTGTTTGTTTGGTTTGGTTGTTTGGTGGTACTAGGGGTGGAACCCAGGGGCTTTCTACCTCCGGGCTATACTTCCAGACCTATTTTATATTTTATTTGGAAACAGGATCTCACTAAGTTGCTGAGAGCCTCACTAAGTAGCTGAGGCTGGCTTCGAACCTGTGCGATCCTCTTGTCTCAGCCTCCCAAGCGCAGGGATTACAAGCGTGTGCCACCACACCTGGCTTGTTTTGTTTTTCCTTTTTTACATTTTTTATTGGTGCATTTTATTTGTACATCTTAATGGACTACAAGATGTTAGAGGCATACATGCACACATCACTTATTTAGCCCTTACCTAATTCCCACCCCATCCCTCCTCCCTCCATTCTTCTCATATTTGGCTTAGCAATTGACTTTGATATATTTATGAATGTACATTGCATACTTTAGGAAATTTTTATCTTCTCCCTTTCCATCCTCCTTCATTAGGTCATGTTATTTACTCATCTATAATTTCTCCTTCTTTATCTAGAGTTCCTCCTATAACCCATTTTGTCTCTAGCTTCCACATATTAGGGAATTCATCTGATTTCTTTTTGTGACTGACTAATCTCACTTAGCATAACTTTCTCCAGTTCCATCCATTTCCCTGTAGATGACATCATTTAGTTCTTCTTTATGGCTGAGTAAAATTTCATTGTGTACATATTCCATAGTTTTGTAATTCATTCATTTGTTGATGAATATCTTGGCTGGTTTCATTGTGAATCTCTCTTCTTTTGTTTTGAAACAGAGTTTCATTAGGTTTCTGAGAGTCTGCTCAGTAGCTGAGGCTGGCTTTGAACCTGCGATCCCCCTGTCTCAGCCTCCCAAGTACTGGGATTATAGGTGTGTGCTACCACCCTTAGCTCTTTCTTTAAATTTTTTTTTGGGGGGGTGAAAGGAGGAGGTACTGGAATGCCTTAGAGGCATTCTAACTCTGAATGCCACGCCCAGCCCTTTTTGTTTTTCATTTTGACCTATGATCCTCCTATCTCAACCTCCCAAGTGCTTGGGATTTTAGGTATGTGCCACCATCCTCAGTTTGTTTCTTTCACAGTGCTGGGTATCTCTCATTCTAGCAGTGCTGGGAATTAGCACTTGCATGTCCTGTGCAGGTGCTCTACCATTGAGCCACACTCCTAGCCACTGCAGGCCCTTTTATTTTTTTATTTTTATTTCTATTTGTATTTATTTATTTATTTTTTTTTTTGCGGCACTGGGGGTGGAGCCCAGGGGCATTCTACTTCTAAGCTACACCCCAGCCCTATTTTTTATTTATTTTGCAACAGGGTCTCACTAAATTGCTGAGAGCCTCACTAAGTAGCTGAGGCTGTCTGCGAACCGTGATCCTCCTGTCTTAGCCTCCCTAAAGGTAGGATTACAAGCATGCGCCACCATGCCCGGCTCTGTGGGCCTATTTAGCTGTCTCATTGCACCCTCCCTTCATGAGTGCCACAGGGCCATATAGGTCACAGGGTTGTTAGGTCAGGCCCACATTCCTACCTCCTGCTTTCCACCTCTGGGACTCTATCGAGTCCTTGCAAATTCTTCTTCTCCTGTTGCTCTTCTTAAAATAACAATTCTTGAGCTGGGTGTGGTGGCCCACGCATGCTTGTAATCCATGTTCAAAGCCAGCTTCAGCTACTTAGTGAGGTTCTTACCTATTTAGCAAGACCCTGTTTCCAAATAAAAATATAGGTCTGGGTATAACTCAGAGGTAGAAAGCCCCTGGGTTCCATCTCCAGCAACAAAACAAAATAAACAAACAAAAAAAAACCAATTCTTGAGGTTGGAGATCACCCCAGACATGTCCTGCTCAGGTAGATTTTTATTATCATTTGTTCCTTGGCCATGGCTTAAGGCAATTCTTGTTGGCTCATTTACTGTTTAACTGATCCCTCTGGATCTTGCTGTCCTTTCTCTGCACTCACCATGTGAACCCTCTCTCCACCTTCCCACTACAGCAGCTGTGTTCTCAGTTTCTCCCTGGCCTCTGGCCCCATGGTAATGCTGAACCAAACACAGTCTGCACAGCCTTCCCTCATTCATGTAAGGCAGTGATCTGGGCCAGGTTTCTAGGTGATGTCTGCATTGTGAATGGGTCAGTAATTTTCTGGAAATACAATGAGTAGAGGATATTTGAGTAACATCCTAATTCTAAGCCTAATCACCTGATTATTATACATAATATTATTTCCCCTAAAGAGGTCTCCGGGGAGTGAGCTAGAGTTATCACTTGCTCTTTTAGAGGACCCAAGTATAAAGTTCTACACTCCTCACAGGGGCCCAAAGGGAAAGATCATTTAGAACTTTAAGATATAGGTAAACTCAACACAGAGTTTTTTTCTTTTTCTTTTTTGCAGAACTGAGGATTAAACCCAGGTTATTCTACCTTTGAATTATAGCCCCAGCCCTATTTTATTTTCTATTTTGAAACAGAGTATCACTAAGTTGCAGAGGGTCTAAGGAGCTAACTTTGGCTGTGAACCTGTGATCTTCCTGTCTCAGTCTCCCAAGTATTGGTATTACAAGCATGCACCACCATGCCCAGTTTCAACACAGATTGTTTAATCAGGATAAAAGTGGCTTTTTAAATTTCAAATTATAAAGCTGGGTGTGGTGGCACATGCTTGTAATCCCAGCATTTAGGAGGCTGAGACAAGGAGGATCCCGGTTCGTGGCTAGCCTCAGCCACTTAGTGAGGCTCTTTGCAACTCAGTGAGACCGGTTTCAAAATAATAAAAACTAAGGCTGGGGTGTAGCTCAGAGCTAGAATGCCCCTGGTTTCCATCCTTAGTACCATAATAAATAAATAAATTTATATTAAATGAGCCAGGCGTGGAGGTGCATGCTTTGTAATCCCAGTACTTGGGAGACTGAGGAAGATCACAGGTTTGAAGCCAGCCTCAGCAGCTTAGTGAGGCCCTCCACAACTTAGTGAGACCTGTTCTAAAATAAAATAAAATAAAATAAAATAAAATAAAATAAAATATAGGTCTGGGGGTGTAGAAGGCCGGAGGTAGAAGGTCCCTGGATTCTATCCCCAGTAACACCAAAACAATTATTAATATATTGATCTTATCAGGCCCCTTAATGCCAAGAGACCTGCCAGATAGGGCTGTTCCTACTCAGCGGGAAGATAACAGACCTGCTCTTGCCAGCAGGACTGTCCAGCGCTCAGGTGCTCTGCCTATCTCCTCCCAGCTGTTGCTTTGCTCTGCTCTGGGAAGCACTTTGAGGAGATGGAGGACCTCACAGATGAAGAGCAGCTACTGATTTTAGCAGATGTTTGTGTTGGGTTAGTGAGGGGAAAAAGGGTATCTTTTGCCTTCTGTCTTTACCACATAAAAAATACAAAATATAGGGATGGGGAAACTTTTCAATTGTTTTGATGTTGTTACTTTTTGTGTGTGTCTGGTACTAGGGATGGAACCCAGGGGCAATGCACCTTTGAGCTACATCCCCAGTCCTATTCTTTAGTCTTTTTATTTTTTGAAATAGGGTCTCACTGAGTTGCAAAGGGCCTCACTAAGTAGCTGAGACTGTCCGTGAACTGTGATCCTCCAGTCTCTACCTCCTGAATGCTGGGAATTACAAGCGTGTGCCATCACACTTGGCCCTGATGTTATTACTTTTTGAGAGAATATATAGAATAGAGGATAGGAGCATAAACCTTAAAGGTAGACTGCCTGGATTCAAATCCCAGTTCTCCCACTTTGTGATTTTAGGCAAAATCCTTGACTTTCATTTCTTCATTTGCTACACAGGAATAACAGTAATGCAATCAGTCAGTAGGAATGTTGTGAAAACGATGAACATTCCTGGGTGTGTGGCACACGCTTTTAATCCAAGCATTCGGGAGGCTGAGACAGGAGGATCATGGTTCGCGGACAGCCTCAGCTACTTAGTGAGAACCTCTGCAACTTAGTGGGATCCTGTTCCAAAATAAAGAATAAAGGCTGGGCGTGGTGGCGCATGCTTATAATCCCAGTGCTTGGGAGGCTGAGACAGGAGGATCACACAGATTCAAAGCCAGCCTCAGCTACTTAGTGAGGTTCTCAGCAACTTAGTGAGACTCTGTTTCCAAATAAAGTATATAATATATTGGGAGTATATTCCAGAAGTAGAAAAGCCCCTGGGTTCCACCCTTAGTACCACCAAAAAATAAATAAATAAAAATAAAAAATAGGGCAGGGGGTGTAGTTCAGAGGTCAAATTCCCCTGGGTTCCATCCCCAGACCCGCAAAACAACAACAAAAGATGGTGAACATTAATCCTGAATTAGTACACATAAGTGCTTAGAAACAGTACCTGCCACATAGCTCTGTGTTACTTATCTTTTTCCCTCCTCCTCCTCCTCCTCCTCTTTCTCCTCCTCCTCCTTCATCATTATCATCACTTTTTGTTTAGATTTTGCCTTACTTGAATTTCTTTCAAACTCAGAATGTCCTAAATCACTGATTCTCCAACGTTTATCATGCATCACTGGAAGGCTGTGTTAACGCTGCCTGAGTTTTAAATTCAGTAGGTCTGGGATAAGGCCTGAGAATTTGCATTGCATCTGTCAGGCTCCTGGGTTATGCCAGTGCCACTGGTCTGAAGCCCACCCATTGAGAACCACTGTCCTAGAGAATGTCATGAAATGCAGAGGAGGACTAAGTTGCCTCTGCTTTTATACTGTGACAGAGCAGCTGAAGCAGCAGCAGACCGTGTCCACGATGTTACATGAGAACATAACACGTGAGCTGGGCACCGCTGCAAATGGTGAGTAAATACCCGACCTTTTTCTTCAGATTCTTGCTATAACACAGTCCTTGGCAACATAGTAGCAGATAGGTGGAGGTGTGAACTTGAGGATGGTACATCTTTACCTCAGTTTTGACTCTACCAGTGACTTTTGTATGGCAGACTATTTAATGTAACTGAGCCTCAGTGGTCCTTATCTGTAAAATAGAGATAATAATAATAATTCCTATTTTATGAAATAGATAATAGCTCTATGCACAATGCCTGGTACATTGTAAAGTATTTAACAAATGTCAGTCCCCTTCCCTTTTTAGGACTTCTGGCCCCATGAAATGAGATAGCATGTATAAAATGCTTGTCATACATTAGAGGGTACATACCTACCCCACCCAAATTCCTTCCCTGAGTCTTCAACCTAGAAACATCTAAGAAGTAAGAACAGGATGGTCTCCCAGAGTATATTTCTGCAGTTTGTTTTCAGAGTTGCTTGCCTCCTCTTTTGTTTGCCCGTTCTTTTCTCTGCTTGCTCTGTCTCTCTGAACTTTGGCACAGGCTAGGTTTCCCATAGCTTCACCTGGCACCAAACAGCTCCCAAGACCCCAGAAGCAGCTGCTGTGAGTACAGGTGTCCTGCAGACTGCCAGCTGGCCCCTACTCTCAAGGGAAGAGGAGGGCTGGTGCCCTGCATATTCCAGGGACCACCAATTGGCCTTAAGTTTTGTACTCCATTTTAGGACAGGCTTTCTCAATTTTTTGATTCTAATAAAGTTAATTTTTAATTGTTTTTAGATCAAAAGCATATAGAAGAACAAGAAACTGATGGTAATAAAGAAGATAGTAGTTTGCTTTGGACCAAAGAAACTCAGGATCTAGGAGAGGACACTGAGAGGTAACAGAAAAAGCTGGACTTTTAAAAGGATTTTTAAAATTGCATTAGTTTATATTAGTTTTTTTCTAACATTGACAAATAAGAAGGAAAAAGCAGTCTTTTTCCATACTATCCTAATAGCCCCTATTCCTGAAAGATTTTCTGCTTTTCAAAAATATTTAATTTTGATATAGTATAAAACTTAATCATTTTGATCATTTCAAGGGTACAGTTAGTAGTGTTAAGTATCCAGATGGTTACTACTTATGATAGTTTGATTTATGTTTCTTTTACTTTATGATGATAAAAGAGAGATTTATATTCAGTTGAAACCAAACTTAGGATTTAGATCTTTTCCTGAGCTAGTAATATGTGGTATAATCACAATGAGTCCTGTCTCCCAGTCAGTCATACAATCATGAGAGCAAATGACTAATATCTATAATGTACTGTGTTGCTAAACCAAACTTTTTGATAGATTACATGTGTTAAATATTAAATTCATTTCAACTTAACAATATTCAAAACATAAATTGAGGAGCACCTGAACTCACATTGTTGCACAAAAAATTTTCAACAAATTCAGAAATTTTTTATTTTGCAAAACTCTATACTTATTAAACATTGCCCCCTTTCTTCTCCCCAGCCACTGGCAACCATAGTTCTCTTTGCTATTTCTCAGTTTGACTATTTTGATGTTTTTTTTTGTTGTTGTTGTTGTTGTTTGGGTTTTTTTTTTTTGTTGTTCTTTTTGTTTTTTTGCTACTCGGTGTTGAACCCAGGGACATTTTACTGCTGAGATAAATCGCTAGCCCTTTTTATTTCTTATTTTGAAACAACTTTTCACTAAGTTGCTGAGGCTAGCCTCAAACCTGCGATCCTCCTGGCCAGCCTCCCAAGTATTGCGATTACAGTAAAAGGACAGTGATGTAAAAGAAATTCATGGATTTTAGTTTGACTATGCTTGATATTTTTTTTTATTTTCTTGAATTTTAGATACTTGATGCTGTTTAAAGATTTATTTATTTTTATTTTTATTTTTTTTTATTTCAGATTTTTATTTATTTTTTATTTATTTTATTTATTTTATTTTTTTATTGGTGCACTGTATTCATACATCATAGTGGGATACAAACTTTTGTAGACATACATGCACACATCGCCCAGTTAGCCCCCACCCGATCCCCACCCCATTCTCTCCCCATCCCTCCCTCCCATGCTTGGCTTAGTGGTTGACATCTAGTATTATAGCAATTTATCCAAAATTAAAAATGATAATCTCACATAACAGTTTCATTTGTCTGATACCAAGCTTTTGATGACTTAAAGATAACATTTCAATATTTCTTTTTACTTTCTTTCTTACCAGAGAATATTTTTTTTCTATTTCTTTTAGGTGAAACTATCATATATTTATATATTTATTTTTCAGAAAAAAAATCTATCTTAATATGGAATATGGACTCTAGATACCCAAAACGATCTTGAAAAAGAACAAAGCTAGAAGATATATATTTTCTGATTTCAAACCATATAAAGCTACAATAATTGAAACAGTGTAGTACTATTCTAAAGGCAGATATATAAACCATTGGAGTTAAATAAAAGCCTAGAGCTAAATTCTTCCCTATATTGTCAAGTTATTTTTGACAAGGTTTCCACGAACATTTGGTGGTGGAAATAATAATCTTTTAACTAAATATTGTTGAAAAATAATAATTACATGGAAAAGAATAAAATTGGACCCTTAACCTAATCCCATATACAAATATTAACTCAAAATAGATAAAAGACCTAAATATAAATCTTAAGACTATAAACTTTTAGGAGAAAATCTGGGTCATAAAACCTCACAACATTGAAATTGGCAGTGATTTCTTGGATATGATTTCAATGGCACATGCAACAGAAGAGTATACAAACTCCCTAAAAAATAAAAAAAATATATTGTATATTCAAAGACAATGTAAACAGAGTTAAAAGTTACTAATAGAATGGGATAAAATATTTCCAAATGCTGTATCTGAAGGTATATTAATATTCCAACTAGAAATCCTAAAAATTAACAACAATAAAGGTAAACAGTACCATTTAGAGATAGGTAAAAGACTAACATAAATAATGAATCTCCACAGATAACCAATCTTACTTGTCTGTTGGATGGAAAATCTTGTTTCTCTGGTTCTGGTGTGTGTTACCTATTTCTTCTTTGTAGTTAATCTCTTTGAGTATTTTCTCTAGCGCTGGTTTTGAAGACATAAATTCCTTCAGTTTCTGTTTGTCATGGAAGCTTCTTATTTCTCCATCTAATTTGATAGAAAGTTTTTCTGGGTAGGAAATTTTTGGCTGGAAGTTGTTTTCTTTCAGAGTTTGGAATATGTTACTCCAAGCCCTTCTGGCTCTCATGACTTGGTTTGGGAAGTCTGGAGTGATTCTAATTGGTTTGCCTCTGAATGTCACTTGGCCCTTTGTTTTTGTTGCCTTTAAGATTCTCTGCTTGGCTTCCACATTGGTCATTTTGACAATTATGTGGCGTGGGGATCCTCTTTTCTGATCCTGTCTAAAGGGAGTTCTATAAGTTTCCTGGATCTGTATATCAACCTCTTGCTCTATGTTTGGAAAATTTTCTGCTATTACTTCCTTGAAGAGATTGTTGATCCCTTTGGTTTCACTTTCTTTTCCCTCCTCTATTCCAATTATTCTTAGGTTAGCTCTCTTAAAATGGGCCCATATTTCTTCTTCAATATCAGATTCCTGCTGTCGGATATTTTTTTCTAGATTAGAAACTATGTGTTCATTTTTGGAATGATCATCTTCTAAGAGCGAGATTCTGTTCTCCATGTGGTCTAATCGGTTGTTTGTGCTTTGAATTGAGGCCTTTACTTCATTAATTGCATCCTTTATCTCTTTTTGGCTCTCTCTGAGTTCTTTTCGAAGCACCTCTATTATTTCTACAGTTATTTTCCTGATTTGATCTTCTAGAAATCTCTGATTTTCTGTTTTATCGGGTTCTGATGTTGTGGGGTTGTGGGCATTCATTGCTCCAGTATTATTCCTCTTTCCCATGATTTCGGAAGTTTGTGCCTTCTCTGGGTTCTTCCCTTGGGTCACTATGACTTCACTTAGGGTGTTCTGGATCTCGAGTCAGTAGTATCTCAGACCCCACTACTCCTTTACTGGGTTGTATCACAGAGTCTCCGACCCAGAGAGTCGATAGAGGCTGCTTTAGACTGTGGGGGGTGCCAGGTTGCACGTTCTCCTATGGTGTGATATCTCTGCCACCGCCACTCCCCAACTGGGTCAAGTCCCAGGGAGTACAGTACTGGGATTTCTCCTCTGTGGCCTGCAATTTGACTCACTGTTCTTGAGTACGCAGATGTAGCTGTACTGGACTCGGTGAATTCGCTGCTGCTGCCGCCGGTGGCAATATGGTGCCCCTGTATGCCCTTGGCCGTGAGGCTGGCGTATTTCTTCTTGGTTTTGAGTTCCACTCTGAATCCCTGCAGCGTGTGCTGAGCTCAGCCACTGGGAGCTTTAGATTCTCCCTGCGCTGAGAGATCCCGCCTGGCTGTTCCGCAGCGGCTCACCTCGGCTTGCTGTAGCTGTCCGGTGAACTCGCCGCTGCCACCGGCAGTAAAGCGCTGCTGCCGCGTCCTCGGGCGTGAGGCCGGTGTATCTCCTCTGTGGCTCTGAGCTCTGTTCTCAGTCCACTTTCTCTCTGGAGCCTGGTGATTTTTTTGTTTCTCTGGTGATGGTGTTTTCTGGCTATGAAAGGCGCTGATTTTTTGGTAATGGAGATTGGTTGTTAGCGGGGCTCTTAAGCCCCGCTTTCCTCGGTCGCCATCTTCCCGGAAGTCTGATATTTTATATAAGTGAAATCATATAGTATTTGTCTTTTTGTGATTACTTAATTTATCCTAACATTTCAAGGTTCATATTGTAGCATGTGCTAGAATTTTCTTCCTTTTTTTTTTTCCCCCTTCAGTACTAGGGATTGAACCTAGGGACATTCTATTTTCGAGCTATATCCCTGGCCCTGTTTTTTTTTTTTTCCCAGTACTGAGGATGGAATCCAGGGGCATTCTACCTCCAAGTGACACCCCCAGACCTAATTTTTATTCTTTATTTTGAAACAGGGTCTCACTAAGTTGCAAAGAGCCTCACTAAATAGCTGAGGCATTCCGTGAACCGTGATCCTCCTGTCTCAGCCTCCTAAATACTGGGATTACAAACATGTGCCACCACGCCCAGTTCCTGGCCCTATTTTTTATTCTTCAGTTTGAAACAGGGCCTAAGTTGTAGAGGACCTCACTAAGTAGCTGAGGCTGGCTGCAAACCTAAGATCCTCCTGTCTCAGCCTCCTAAGTACTAGGATTACAGGCTTGTGCCATCACACCTGGCCCTCCTTATTCTTAAGGCTAGATAATACTCTGTTATGCATATACTATGTTTTGTTTATCCGGTCTTTTGTCAATAAACATTTAAGTTTATTTCACCTTTTTGCTATTGTGAATAATGCTGCTATGAACATGAATATATAAATATCTATTTGAGCCAGGTGTGGTGGCACACACTTGTAATCCTAGTACTTGAAAGGCTGAGACAGAAGGATCACAGGTTTAAAGAAAGCCTGAGAAAGTAGTGAGAATCTCATCAACCTAGAGACCCTGTTTCAAAATAAAAATAAGCTGGGTGTGGTGACGCAACTTGTAATCCCAGTACTTGGGAGGCTGAGACAGGAGGACCATGGTTTGTGGACAGCCTTAGCTACTTCGTGAGGCTCTCCACAACTTAGTGAGACCCTGTTTCAAATTAAAGAATGAAAAATAGGGCTGGCGGTGTAGCTTGAAGGTAGAATGCCCCTGGGTTCCATCCCCAGAACCACAATAATGAATGAATGAATGAATGAATGAATGAATGAAATAGGGTGGGGGCTGTAGCTTAGAGGTAGAATAATAATCCTGGGTTCAATCCCCAGTACCTCAAACAAACACAAATAAATAATAAAATAGGGCTAAGGATGCAGCTGGGAGTGTCCCTAGATTCAATCCCCAGTACCACCAAAATAATAAATTAAATTAAATATCTCTTTGAGGCTCTGCTTTCTTTTGGATATATACCCAAGAATGGTATTTCTAAATCATATGGTAATTCTATTTTTAATATTTTGAGGAACCACCATGCCATAGTGTTGTACCATTCTGCGTTCCCACCTATATTTAAAAAGGGTTCCTGTTTCTTTACATCCTTGCCAATGCTTATTTCTTGCTCTCTCTCTCCTCGATAATAGCCATATTTCTGAGTGTGACATGATACCTCATTGTGATTTTACTTCTTTTTGTGAGGCAAAAACAGGTCTCAGCATCTCTCAGAACATTTTGTTAAAGGCTTTGGAAGAATAATTTTAGGGTTTTCTAGTGAGTAAGACAAAATAGGGGCAATGATCCAGACAATTCAGTCTAAAAGTCCAAGGTTGCCTTAGGAAACCTGATTCTGGATCTGACTTGGAGTTCTCCTTTTACCTGTATCGTAAGATAAACCACTTTTAACTCACCTCCTTTGCCTCTTGACTTCTTTTGCCTTCTCTTAACTATCAGGACTAGGGAGAAACCAAAAAACTAGTAGTCAAGATAAGTACTGTGTGTGTGTGTGTGTGTGTGTGTGTGTGTGTGTGTGTGTGTTACTGGGGATTGACCCAAGGGCATTCTATCTATATCCCCAGCCCTATATTTTATTTTTATTTTTAAACAGGGTCTCACTACATCCTGAGGCTGGCCTCAAGTCTGTGATCTTCCTCCGTCAGCTTCCCAAGTACTGGGATTACAAGCGTGCATCATCATGGCCAACTAAAATTTTTTTTTTTTTTTTTTGGTCCTGGGGATGGAACCCAGGAATATTCTACCTCTAAGCTATACCCCAGCCCTATTTTTTATTCTTTATTTTGAAACAGGGTCTCACTGAGTTGCAAAGGGCCTCACTAAGTAATAGCTGAGGCTATCCTTGAACCTTGATCCTCCTGTCTCAGCCTCCCAAATGCTGGGATTACAAGCGTGCACCACCACACCTGGCTCATAACCTAAATTTTAAAGAATTGTAAGATCTGAGTGTGCAGTTGTATCACTCACCACATGCTAATCCTGGCCTTGCAGATGCTTGAGGAAACCATGCACAATGCTTTCAGTGCAAGTGATAGAAAACCCCACCTTTACGCTTAAATGAGTTTGTCTCATTTAACCTGAGATCCATGGGTGACAGGGCATGGCTGGTGTAACCACTCAACCTTAACCACCAGGGACTTAGGTTCTTTTGATCTTTCTGCTCTGCTGCCTGTGACATAGTGGCTTTTTGTTTTCTGCCTTGTCAACTCTGAGCAAGAGGGCTACTATTCACACACCAGGCAGAGATAAGTAGGTGGAACAAAGATATATGTTAGTGGAGTCTGCCCCTTTTTATCTGGGAAGCAAAATCTTTCCCAAAATCTCTTTCCAGCAGACATCTGCTTATATCTCTTAGGCCAAATTGATACATGATCACCATTAGGTACAAGGAAGACTGAAATGAGTTTTTAACTTTCCAACTGCTTAAAAAAAAAGAAAAAGAAAAGACAAAGGAGAAGAGTATTATGAGTAACATTGGAGTAGTGAATCCAGTAAGCCAGTATCTATCACTCCTCAAGGAATAGTTTTCTCTACAAGAAGGAAAAAGGAGAGACCTGGAAGAGAGACAGTCTGGAAAGTGGAGGAGGGACTGGAACCCTCAGATCTGGGAAGAAAAAGTAGGAAGAGAGTTTTTTTTTTAATCAGTGAAAAGAGGCAAAAAGGATGAAGACAACTACTTTTTTTTTTTCTGTACTGAGGACTGAACCCAGATGCATTCTATGAGCCCTATTTTTTATTCTTTATTTTGAAATAGAGTCTCACTAAGTTTTACCCCCAGCCCTATTTTTTTATTCTTTCTTCTGAAACAGGGCCTCACAAAGTTGCAGAGGGCCTCACTAAGTAGCTAAAGCTGGCCAGAAACCTGCAATCCTCTCCTATCAGCCTCCCAAGTACTGGGATTACAAGTGTGTGCCACCATGCTAGGTTTAGAAACTGTGTGTGTGTGTTATGTAACAGTATTGCTTCAATTTTCCCAAACATTGTCAGTAAAATCAATGCCATTATTCAAGGCATAAGAAGAGTTGCTCATGAAGGTCAAGTTACATTTGACTATACAAATGTCTAAAGTTGTTTGCACATGGTCAAAAGTTAGCCACTGCTTGTTCTATTTCTTCCTTTTCCAAAAGGGCTAACAGTGCTGGCTACAGATAGATGCTCCATTAATGCTGGCATCTCCATGCTATGGCCAGTCCTAGAGTGGGAAGACGTATTTTCCAAATGGTGGAAACTTTTCAGGTCTTTTTTTTTTTTTTTTTTTTTTTTGGTGGTACTGGGGGTGGGACCCAGGGGCTTTTCTACCTCCGGGTTATACTTCCAGACCTATTTTATATTTTGTTTGGAAACAGGGTCTCACTAAGTTGCTGAGACCCTCACTCAGTAGCTGAGGCTGGCTTCGAACCTGTGCGATCCTCCTGTCTCAGCCTCGCAAGTTCTGGGATTACAAGCATGTGCCACCACACCCGGCTCTATTTTATTTTTTATTTAGAATCAGGGTCTCACTAAGTTGCAGAGGGCCTCACTAAATTGCGGAGGCTGGCCACAAACCTGAAATCCTTCTATCTCAGCCTCCCAAGTACTGGGATTACAGGCATATACCATCACACCAGACTTTAGGCTTTCTTAAAACAACCACTTGCATCCGGGCATGGTGGTGTAGTGCATGCTTGTAATCCCAGCATTTGGGAGGCTGAGACAGGAGGATCATGGTTCTTAGAAAGCCTCAGCTTTTTAATAAGGCCCTTTGTAACTCAGTGAGACCTTTTTTCAAAATAAAGAATAAAATATAGGTCTGAGGTGTAGCTCAGAGGTAGAATGCCCCTGGATTTCATCCCTAGTACCACTAAATAAATAAATACCCTACTTTTATATTCTAGTCTTAGAGATAAGTAGTTGTTAGGGGAAAAAAAAACATGTAGAAATCATATACAGACAGCCATATGTGGTGGCTCACACTTGTAATCCCATAACTTAGGTTGAGACAGGAGGATTGCAGGTTTGTGGCCAGTCTCAGCAACTTAGTGAGGCCCTCCACAACTTAGTGAAACCATATTTCAAAATAAATAATAAGCCGGGTTTGGTGGCACACACTTGTAATTCCAGCGCTTGGGAGGTTGAGACAGGAGGATCGCACAGGTTTGAAGCCAGCTTCAGCTACTGAGTGAGGCTCTCAGCAATTTAGTGAGACCCTGTTTTCAAATAAAATATAAAATAGGTCTGGGAGTCTAGCCTGGAGGTAGAAAGCCCCTGGGTTCTACCCCCAGTACCACAAAACAATAGAAACTAATATAAATAAATAATAAAAGCCAGGCTGGTGGCACACACTTGTAATCCCAACATTTGGGAGGTTGAGACAGGAGGATCGAGGTTCGAGGACAGCCTCATCTACTCAGTGAAGCACTTTGCAACTCATGAGACCCTGTTTCCAAATAAAGAATAAAAACTAGGGCTGGGGGTATAGCTTGGAGGTAGAATGTCCCTGGGTTCCATCCCAGGTACACACACACACACAAAACAAAATAAATTGGGCTGGACATATAGCTTGGAGGTTGGAAAGCCCTGGGTTCAATCCCGAATAACACACACACACACACACACACACACACACACACACACACACACATCATGTACAGTTCTGACTTCAGAAAGAAACTGGCTTAGGACCAGAGACAGAGTCAGCACTAGACTTTGGGAGGTAGTGATCTCATGGGTGCTGAAGCTTTTTATCAAGGGACCACAGCTCTACTTTAGTATACATTTAAATGAGACCTAAGTGGCCATTATGAGTTTAACTATACTCTCTTCGGGCTCATTTTCTCAGCTATGTAGGGAAAGCACTAGGGGTTTTGTTGTTGTTGTTGTTGTTGTTGTTGTTGTTGTTGTTGTTGTTGTTGTGTGTGTGTGTGTGTGTGTGTGTGTATGTGTATGTGTGTGTGTGTGTGGTACTGATGGAACCCAGGGGCTTTTTACCTCCAAGCTACACTCCCAGACCTATTTTATATTTTATTTGGAAACATTGACTCACTAAGTTGCTGAGAGCCTTACTAAATAGCTGAGGCTGGGAAAGCACTAGTTTTAAGGTTTCTTCCTACTTAATTGTTATGCTTCCTTGTCAAAGAAGAAAGAAAAATCCTGTGTCACCATTCTCTTTTTTTGACTTTGGACAGAGCTCACTCTAGTCTTGATGAAGACCTGGAAAGATGGCTTCAGCCACTTGAGGAGAACATGGAGCTACAGGACTCCCCCAAGGGCTCTTCAAAGTTAGTACTTCCCATTATGAGACTTATCTTCTCTTTTTCTTCCTCCTCCTTCTCCATCTCCTCTGCCTCATTCCTCTTTTACAGGAAAAAATACCCCACAAAGTTTACTAGATCTCTAAAGCATAGGAGTATTATACTCCTGTTTTCTTCTTTTTTCAGGAAACGGGGCTAGGTTTTACTTTTTATTGTTTATTTTTATATTACTGGAGATGGAACCCTACCTCTGAGCTATATCCTCAGCCAAATTTTTTTAAAACATGGTCTCACTAGGTTGATGAGAATCTCACTACCTGTGGAAGCTGTCCTTGAACCTGCAATCTTCCTGTCTCAGCCTCCCATGTATTGGTTTACAGGCGTGAGTCACAATGCCTAGCTTAAAAGGGCTAGGTTTTAGGCTCCATAGAGGATGTCTGGTGACTGCATTATACTGTTAGAGACGAGCCAGCCCTGGCTCCATTGTCTGTGTTCTCACTCTCTCTCCAACCACCTACAGTGTGCTCAAGATATTGATTAGCAGATTCATATCAATTTAGGGAGCGGCCTCTAAGATCACTGTCTTTTGGCCCTGCCACCTTCAACATTTTCATCAATATTGAATTAAATCAGAAAAGGTACACTTATCAAATTTTCATATAACACAAATCTAGGAATGAATGCTAGCTAATGTGATGGAAGATAGACTGAAGATCCAAATCAGTTTTGACAAGTGGGAATGTTAGGCACTCTAAAAGATAAAAAGGCAGCCGGGCGTGGTGGTGCACGCTTGTAATCCCTGCGCTTGGGAGGCTGAGACAGGAGGATCACACAGGTTCGAAGCCAGCCTCAGCTACTTAGTGAGGCTCTCAGCAACTTAGTGAGACCCTGTTTCCAAATAAAGTATAAAAAAGGTCTGGGAGTGTAGCTCAAAGGTAAAAAAGCCCCTGGGTTCCACCCCCAGTACCACAATAAATAAATAAATAAATAAATAAATAAATAAATAAATAAAACAAAGCCAGATGCGCGGTGTACACTTGTCTACTAGCAACTGAGGAGGATCCCTTGATCCCAGGAGATGGAGGCCAGCCTGGGCAACATAGGGAAGTATCATCTAAAAAAAAAGTGTGTATGTGTGTCTGAGAGAGGGAGGGAGGGAAGGAGGGAGTGAGGAAGAGAGAGAGGAGAGAGAGGGAGAGAGAAAGATCTAAAAGCATAGATACATAGGATACTCACAGGACACCCGGCATGACTAGAGAAAAAAATTTTTTTTGTTAGTACTGGGAATTGAACCCAGGGTCATTCTGTCTCTGAGTTACACCCCCAGCCCTACTTGCTGAGGCTGTCCTCGAACCTCTGATCTTCCTATCTCAGCTTCCAAAGTACTGGGATTATAGGCATGGACTACCACTTGGAGCTGACAAGATAATTTATATTGGAAATTCTTACTCACTATAATAATATTTGAAGGCAGGAAGTCATTTTTATATGCTTAGCCCTTAGCATCATTCTTGAGATATGGCAAGAATTCAAGATTTTTTTTTTTTTCTTTGTGGGTCTGGGGATGGAACCCAGGGGCATTTGACCTCCGAGCTACACCCTAGCCCTATATATATGTATTTTTTTATTCTTTATTTTGGAACCGGGTCTCACTGTGTTGCTGAGGGCCTCACTAAGTAGCTGAGGCTGTCCACGAACCATGAGTCTGAGAAGAGCCAGTAGAGCGGAGAATTTGATAGTTGCCCTCAAATACTTGAAATACTATGAAATGACGAGAGTTGGCCTATTCTCTTCAGCTGTAAAGGACAGAGCTGGTGATTAGAAATTGCAGAGTAACAAAATTTTTACTCAGGAAAGCATAAACATTTGACATTCACAGCCATTGGGTAGGGGAGCAGTGGCCTTTCTGCTAATTCAGCAGTGGTTGTTGCTCCACAGAGACTGAGTGACCCTCTGGTCTTAGGCACTTGGGCAGAGGAAGTTGGTTCTGCTTCATAGTTTATCAGATGTAGTCTGAAATGACTTAGACATTTTTTTGTATGTGGTACTGGGGATGGAACCCAGGGGCATTCTACCTCGGAGCTACACCCCAGCCTCCCTTTTTAAAAATTATTCTTTATTTTGAAACAGTCTCACTGAGTTGTAAAGGGCTTCATTAAGTATCTGAAGCATTTTTCAAAATAAATAATAAAAATAATAAAAATAAGAGATGTTTTGTTTCTAATCCAGCCTCGGCAACTTGAGTCTCTCAGCAACATAATGCGACTTATTTCCAAATAAGAAATAAAATTGGTATAGTGGTGTAGCTTGGAGGTAAAATGCTTCTTGGTTCAATCCCCAGACCCGCAAAAAAACAAAAACAAAAAACAAAAACAAAAACAAAAACCTGGGCCGGGCATGAGAGGCTGAGACTGGAAGATCGTGATTCAGACAGCCTCACTACTTAGTGAGGCCCTTTGCAACTCAGTGAGATTCTGTTTCAAAATAAAGAATAAAAAAAATAGGGCTGGAGATGTATCTCAGAGATAGAATGCCCCTGGGTTCCATCCCCAGTACCACACACACATAGAAATAAAACTGGGGCATTCTGCCTTTGAGCTATACCCCATACCTTTTTTTTTAATATTTTTTTCTTTTTATTTATTTATTTATTTGTGGTTTTGGGAGTGGAACCCAGGGGCCTTTCTACCTCCGGGCTATACTCCCAGACCTATTTTTTTTTCTTTATTTGGAAACAGGGTCTCACTAAGTTGCTGAGAGCCTCACTAAGTAGCTGAGGCTGGCTTCGAACCTGCGCGATCCTCCTGTCTCAGCCTCCCAAGTGCGGGGATTACAAGCATGCACCACCACGCCCGGCTTTTTTTTTTTTTGTAACCATACATCACTTTGGAATACAAGACTTGAGAGGATATACAAGCACATATCATCCAATAAGCCCTCATCCAATCCCCATCCCATTCCTTCCCCCTCCATTGAGCCCATGCTTAATTGGTAATTATCTTTGATATATTTGTTTACGCACCTCATAAGTTTTAATTTTTAAAGAGATTCCATCCTCCCCCCCATCCCCTCCCCTCTGATTGGTCACCTTAATTGCTTCTCAATAGGGCCTTTTCTACAACTCGACCGCCTCCTGTTACCCCTTTCCTCCTAGTTCTTGCTAATTAGGGGAAGCATCTGGATTTTATTTTCTGTGCTATTTCTATGTGCATGCCACATTGCAAGTTCCGATCCCACTCTTGACGGCCCCAGTAGTGGCCTGGCCATCCAGGGGACTCTTATCCCGACCTCACTGGCCCCGGCACAGAACTAACCCCTTGGCTGACTCCTCTCCTAGCCTCAAAGGCCCCAGCACCGGCCTAGCCTCACAACAGGCTCCAATCCCGGTCTCGCTGACCCTGGCACCAGCCTAACTGCTCAGCAGGCTTCTATCCTGGTCTCGCATGTCCCAGCTCTGTTCTTGCCTCACGGCAGTTTCCAATCCCGGCCTCGCTGGCCCTGGCACCGGCCTTACCCTTTGCCTCACGGCAGGTTCCAGTCCCGACCTTGCTGGCCCCGGCACCGGCCTAACCCCTCGGCTGGCGCCGATCCCTGCCTCGGAGGCCTCAGCAGCGGCCTTGCCTCACGGCAGGCTCCAAACCCAGCCTGGTTGGCCCCGGCACCGACCTCACCCCTTGGCAGGCTCCAATCCCAGCCTTGGAGGCCCCAGCACCGGCCTTACCCTTTGGCAGAGTCCAATCCCAGTCTTGGAAGTCTCAGCACCAGTCTTGCCTCACGGCAGGTTCCAGTCCCGACCTTGCTGGCCCCGGCACCGGCCTAACCCCTCGGCTGGCGCTGATCCCTGCCTCGGAGGCCTCAGCAGCGGCCTTGCCTCACGGCAGGCTCCAAACCCAGCCTGGTTGGCCCCGGCACAGACCTCACCCCTTGGCAGGCTCCAATCCCAGCTTTGGAGGCCCCAGCACCGGCCTTACCCTTTGGCAGAGTCCAATCCCAGCCTTGGAAGTCTCAGCACCAGTCTTGCCTCACGGCAGGTTCCAGTCCCGACCTTGCTGGCCCCGGCACCGGCCTAACCCCTCGGCTGGCGCCGATCCCTGCCTCGGAGGCCTCAGCAGCGGCCTTGCCTCACGGCAGGCTCCAAACCCAGCCTGGTTGGCCCCGGCACCAACCTCACCCCTTGGCAGGCTCCAATCCCAGCCTTGGAGGCCCCAGCACCGGCCATACCTCAAGGCAGGCTCCGATCCCGGCCTCAATAGCCCCGGCATTGGCCTAACCCCTCGGCAGGCTCCAATCCCAGCCTCGGAGGCCCCGGCACCAGCCTTGCCTCACAGCAGGCTCCGATCCCGGCCTCGCTGGCCCCGGCACTGGCCTAACGCATCAGCTGGCTCCAGTCCCAACCTCGGAGGTCACAGCACCATCCTTGTCTCATGGCAGGCTCTGATCCCGGCCTCACTGGCCCCGGCACTGGCCTAAACCCTTGGCAGGCTCCAAACCTGGCCTTGGAGGCTCCATCACCTGCCTTGCCTCACGCAGGCTCCAATCCGAGCCCCCTCTTCACCCAGCAGGTTGTCCCACATTCCCGAAGTACGTGGTGGTAGTATTCTACCTCTGAGGTAATTTCTTCAAAAGTTCCAGGTGTATTACGTCAGATCTCTGCCTCCCCTGAGTACTTGCCGCTGCCAGCATGACTGTCTCCACCATTTCAAATCTTTCCATAACGCACAATGTCCGGTGTTCCAAAGCATGCGCGATGGTAGCATTCGACCTTTGGGGTAATTTCTTCAGAGGATCAGGGTGGGTTGGATCAGATGTCTGCCTCTCCCAAAGACAAGTCTCCACCGCCATCTTGGCCACTGCTGCTGCCACCGCCTTCCTCCTAGGTCTCCGCTAGACTCTCTCCTTACAGGTGATGTCCAGGATTCTTAAAGATGTAGAGAAGCCTCAGTCCTCCTTCGTGAAGAATTTTTCCAAAAGTTCCAGTTCAGATGTATATGTTTTGTCTGCATCTCCAATATTCTAGCTGCTGCCTCGGCCATCTTAACCCCTCTCGAATATTTTTCTTTTTTCTTTCCCCCTTTTTTCATTCCGGGTGTGTGGGGTGGGGGTCACCTAAGGGTGCTCCACCCACGCGCCCAGGGTCAGGGCCTGGCTGCCCAGACCTCAGGGTCCTTCCGGGTGGGGAGGGGGTCGCCTAAGGGTGCCCCGCCAGCACCTGCCCATCCGCCCAGGCTACCCCATACATTTTTATTTTTTATTTTGAAACAGGGCCTAAGTTGCTGAGTCTGGCCTTAAACTTTCAATCCTTCTGTTTTAGCCTCCCAAGTACTGGGATTGCAGGTATGTATCACCACACCCAGTGCCTGTTTTGTTTTGTTTTGTTTTTCTCTTTAAGCTAGCTATGATATACAGTTTAGTGATAGAAAGCAGAGTGTGTCGGTCATATTCCAGCTCTAGAACTTACCATGTGTGAAACTTTTTTGTGCCTCAGTTTCCATATAATGGAGGTGGTAGTGATAAGTACTAGATGTAGTCATTAGGAAAAATAAATGAGTTAACATACATTATAGCATTTAAATCAAGGCCTGGCCCCTAGGGAACATGTCTACTCTATGTTTTTTTCCAAGTGTAGTTCTTGTTGCCTGGCTGTCATACATGTGATTTAATTCCCTTAATAATTGTCATTAAAGGGAGAAAACAACCAATGATCAAGAAGCTGGTGAAAAGAAGAGAAAAAAGGAAGAAAGCATCAAGCCAGAGAGAAGGAAATCAGAGAATGTTTTAGGGACTTCTGAAGAAGGTATGAATGAGTGGCTGTTTATAATGTAGTCTGCAGTCTTTGGGCTTTGATGAGCATCACAATTATTAGAAAATGTTTCTCAGATGCTACAGTTAATCTTCCTACCTTTGATGATTTCTTCTCCCTTGCTCAAACCAGGATTTCTGTTACTTGCCAATCATAGCTTTATCACAAAACAGTAATAACATCCAATTCTATTTCTAAAACAAGCCTGGCCAGTCTAATCATCATCATCTTGCATATATTGTCTGAAGAGATGTTTTGCTTCTAATTGTCTAACATCTTCAAAAGACTTAAATTTAGCTCACACAAATACTGCAGAATCTAATAAGAAATCATGTATTATGGAATTTAAGTGTCATTCTATAAGTAATGTGAAAGTCATAAATTAACTTTAATCTCAAAACTATTTTGATAGAGCTTAAGGCTTCTGATATACTATTCTATTTATGTTCCTTCGACTCAGGAATTTAGAGGCATTAACTCTTTCAAGTCATCTGGTATCCTTTTTATCCCTCCTCAGTCCCTTCTTACTCCTTTATTTCTCTGCCCTGCTTTGTGCCCCAGGATGCTACCCATAGGGACTGCATCTCACTGGCTTCCTGTTGGCCAATGGGAGGCCCCAGAGAGATCAGAGATCAGGAGAGAAGTTAGGTTATTACTTCCCCTCCCTGCCTGTTTCAGCAATTTGTGTCTGGTAGAAGCGGTGTCCCTCCACTGCACAGGTCTGTGAAGTAGCCTGTCCTTCCCGGTTCCAACTGTCCTCTCTGAGTTCAGTAACCATCCTTCCATCCCCACCCCTTAGTCCCTTCAGACTTAGACTTTGCACTGCTGGTAGCCACTGAATGCCATTCCTTGTTTGTTCCCTTAATCCGCACTATACCTTTGTATCTAGTCCCTTCATCAAGTGATCTTTATCTATACTAGCCATGGGTACATTTTATTTCCGTCAGAACCGTAACTGGCACAGGGCCCAGAGTATATGGTCATTTAGCTAGTATTGAATTCACTGAGAATATAATACAGGGACTTCATGAAGGTACTAGAGGGACTTTGTGAATTAGTGTCATCAGTGTTGATTGGTGTGGCAGGGAGATGTAGATTGTTAGAAGGGGAAGCCATTAACTGTTTTCAGAAAGATTCTACCTCTATAGGACAACTATTGTAGGTATGACAGTGTATACTAAACTAGAAGGAACACTAATATG
The DNA here is from genome assembly GCF_963383645.1 of Muscardinus avellanarius. Taxonomy (NCBI): domain Eukaryota; kingdom Metazoa; phylum Chordata; class Mammalia; order Rodentia; family Gliridae; genus Muscardinus; species Muscardinus avellanarius. The sequence goes on from NC_137802.1 coordinate 37,042,260, forward strand.
AATTTTATTACTCTTTGACCTAGAAATAATCAGATTGATTTTTTTCTCCCTCATATTTCATCAAGATGAACTAAAACCATGTTTTTGGAAGCGACTAGGTTGGTCTGAACCATCCAGGTAATGAGATATCATATGTTTGTAGGTCAAAGTTTACTGTTTATTGATAATATAAGCAGACTTAAAACATTTACCAGTGTTTAAATATACATTAATGACTAGAAAAAATACATAAAAGACTAGAATTCAGACCAGGTTGCCCAATTTATATTTCCATGTTTCTAGCTAACAAAAATATAAGGTGAAATTAATGCCAGCATGAATTAAATAATGGGTAGAGGCAGCACAAGAACAGTCTTTGTGTCAAGGGAGCACAGAAGATGCTGCTATCAATTGCTTTGTAGTCATTTTGTATTTCCACCGTCTACTGTCAATCATAATCTCCCTTGATTAGAAAGACCAGAGGTCCCTTAAATTTGGTTGACCAGAAAGAGGATGTTGTTTATTGTCTTTGTGTGTGTGTGTGTGTGTGTGTGTGTGTGTGTGTGTGTGTGGCTGAGGATTAAACCCAGGGACATCTACCTCCAAGCTACACCCTGTGCCCAATTTTTTATTCTTTATTTTGAAACAAGGTCTCACTAAGTTGCGGAGGGCCTCACTAAGTAGCTGAGGCTGGCAATGAACCCGGATCTTCTGTTTCAGCCTCCCAAGTACTGGAATTATAAACATGCGCCACCATACCCGGCTTTTATTTACTTATTTATTTTGGTATGGGGGATTGAATGGTCTGAGAGAGACAGACAGACAGACAGACAGACTGGAGGTGGCACCATGAAGCATTCTACCTCCAAGCTATACCCTAGCCCTATTTTATTTATTTTGAAACAAGGTCTCACTAAGCTGTGGAAGGCCTAAGTTGTGGAGGCTGGCCACAAACCTGTGATCCTCCTGTCTCAGCCTCCTCAGTACTGGGATTACAAGCATGTGCTACCACATCCAAACAGGGTCTCACCAAATTGCTGAGATTGGCTTCAAACCTGTGGTCCTTCTGTCCCAGCCTCCCAAGTACTGCAATTATAGCCATGTGCCACTGTGTCTTGCTGTTTGTGTCTTTGAGAGTTTTTGTTTGTTTTTTGTTTTTATGTATGTATGTGTATTCTTTTTCTTGTTTGTGTCTTCAAAAAACATACATGAAGGCCAGGTGTATTGGCACATGCTTATAATCCCAGTACTTGGGAGGCTGAGACAGAAGGATCACAGGTTCATAGCCAGTCTCAGCAATGTGTGAGGCCCTCCACAACTTAGTGAGAACCTGTTTCAAAATAAAGAATAGCCGTGTGTGGTGGCGCACGCTTGTAATCCCCACACTTGGGAGGCAGAGATAGGAAGATCACGCAGGTTCAAAACCAGCACACTGGCTTAAGAGACCCTGTTTCCAAATTTAAAAATATATAAAAAATAGGTCTGGGAGTGTAGCCCGGAGGTAGAAGGGCTTCCAGGAACCCCAGTACCACCAAAAAAAAATAAATAAATAAAAATAAATAAATAAATAAATAAATAAATAAAATAGGCTGGGAGTGTAGCTCAGAGGTAGAATGCCCCTGGGTTTGATCTCCAGTTCAACACACACACATAAACAAACAAACAAATAAACAAACATGGGTCAGGTCAGGCATGGTGGCCCATGCCTGTAGTCCCAGTTACTCAAGAAGCTGAGCCAGAAGGATCTCAAGTTTGAGGCTATCCTGGGCAATCTAGTGATACCTTGTCTCAAGATAAAATAAAAAGGGCTTAGGATATCTCTTGGTGGGAGAACACTTGCCTAGCACGTAAGAGGTCCTGGATTCAATGCCCAGCACCACAAAAATTAGTAGTAGTAGTAGTAGTAGTAGTAGTAGTAGTAGTAGTAGGAGTAGTAATAATAATAATAATAATAATAATAATAAATTCCCTCCCCCACTTTTTTTATTCAGGATAATTGTGCTGGATCAGAGTGACTTGTCAGACTGATTTGAACTAGACCATGGACTCCGCCCAAGTCTGAGTGCCCTGGTTGTGAGCGCCTTTCTTCTCTCGTCTGCCTGTGTTGTCTGCCTGTGTTGCCATCCAGAAGCAGCTCCAGTTCTATAACTCTGGCTTCATTCAGCTGCTACAGTAGGCATAATGGTTTGGCCCTGCCTGCATGCAGCATATTTAATCAGATTTCTAAGAAGTGCAATGTGTTGCAAATGTAAAAATTTCTCATTGTGTTTTCAGAATGGCTTTTGGTTTTGTTGATGTAAATTTTTTTGGAAACCATTCAACTCCTGTTACATAATAAAATGTTTACTTTCACAGTTAGGTTCCAGCTGTGTAAGATATATTCTGTGTTTGGGAGTTAGGAAAGGAACTGCTACCAAAAGCCTTCAATTTCTTATATAAATATTTATATAAGAAATTTCTTATATAATATTTCTTATTATTTTATGTGTATTTTTTATTTATATAAGAAACAATTTATGAGAAATTATTTATATAAGAAACAATTTCTTATATAACTTTTTATGTCTATATAAATATAAGGAAGATTTTCCGCACCCACCCCAAACAACACATGTCTCTTAATATTTTTTTATACACAGAGATTAGGGAATTACAGAATTTTTACATAAGTTTTAGCAAACAGGTTTTGATCTATTGACTTCTTGGTGAAGTAATGCAATAGTTATCCATTCCAGTGCCAAAGGCTCATAGAATTTCAAGGAGGTTGAAAATACTAATTTCTTAGAAGGTGAGGCCAGCCCCACGGGAACTTCTCTTGTTCCTCTGGTCCATCATGACTCATAAATATTTAGACTTTTTTTCCCCCTCAAATCAATTGATGTTAAAAACGAAACAGAGTCACAAAGGGCCACATGCTTTTCAGTATAAAGCATTCTCCTTCACTAGGTTGCTATCACAGTGAAGACTGACTCTAAATATACTCAGGAGATTCAGTCAATATTGTCTGTATTAGGTAATGGAAAAGGCTCTTTTTTATTTTACTTTTTACTTTTTTTTGTGTGTGTGTGGTACTGAGGGTGGAACCCAGGGGCTTTCGACCTCTAGGCTATACTCTCAGACTTATTTTTTTTACTTTATTTGGAAACAGGGTTTGCCGAGGCTGGCTTCGAACCTGTGCGATCCTCCTGTCTCAGCCTCCCAAGAGCTGGGATTACAAGCGTGCGCCACCACGCCTGGTTCTTTTTTTTTTTTTAATCCAAAGTGCATAGTGAGAACAAATCAAAGCATTTTTTCCTTTTCAGCATTGGTTTCATCTAAGCATCTTCGTATGAGAGGACTGCTCAGATGCCTTGTCTTTGTCTTCCCACCCTCTAAAATAAAAAAAATTAAATTAAAGAAAAAGTCATAAGAGAGTCAAGCAGTTTAGACATTCATCAGCCTGGTAAACAAAGTTTGCCAGCAAATAGAAGTCCTACTATTGTAAAAAAAAAAAAAAAAAGATGGATAAGACAAAAAGTACATATGATGACCCAACAATAGTGTTGTTGGGTAACATAAGGTGACCCCCGACTTCTTTGATGTAAAATCCTATTGGGAATAATAGGACAGCCATACAATACAGAAAAGGATCATTCCAGTGAATGCCATCCATTGAACATAATTTGTAGCTTCTCTTCACCAATGGGAAGCTACCAGCAAACCACATGTGTCAGTCTATGAAATGATTCCCATGATGATAAAAAAAAAAAAAAAACCAGCATGGTGAGCCACTCTGGGGGAAGCCAGGGAGGGGTGCATTCCAGTCTGGTCTCATATTGTTTGATACTGTCTGTCGCACAAAGCCCACTGTGAGCGCTCCTACGGACTCCCCAGTGTTGATCCAGTCTGGGTTGGGGATGCTGGGGATGGTGAAGATATTGGCAGCCAGAAAGAGACATCCTGAGATGATGATCAGTTTATCCATCTCCCTGCAAGTCTGGCTAGTGACTATAATATTGATGAATATTGACAACAAGAATGTTGGTAGATATTATTTATTGGTTATAAAACAATTATTATATACCAGGTACTTTATATCCATTAATTCTTTTCCTGCCCATGGCAGCCCCGCTCTTCTCCAGTGTGCTTCTCCCACTCCCATCAACTATCTCAAACCTCCATCCCACCTTCCTACCAACACTCAGCAGACGACTTCATCTCTGACTTTATAGAGACAAGAGAAGCCATTGGGTAGGAGTTAACTCACTACTAAAACTTCTACTGGACCACATGTATCTTTGTAGAATAGAAAAACACTTGTAGGTAAAGTAGTCTATGCTGAACTAGAGAAAGACCTATTCTTTCCACTTCCCTTCCTGTTATACTAAAGGAGGTGTTCCTAGGCCCATTTCATCTTCTGTCCATTTAAGGTTTTCCTTCTCAGGATAGCATCTCTCTTTTTATTATTTTTATTTTATTATTAATTATTATTGTTTAAAATTATTATTATTAAATTTATTATTAAGATTATTATTATTTAGCCGGGCGTGGTGGCGCACGCTTGTAATCCCTGCGCTTGGGAGGCGGAGACAGGAGGATCGCGCAGGTTTGAAGCCAGCCGCGCTGGCATAAGAGAACCTGTTTCAAAAATATAAAATAGGTCGGGGAGTGTAGTCCAAAGGTAGAAGGGCTTCCAGGAACCCCAGTACCACCAAAAAAAAAAAAGATTATTATTATTTAAAATTATTACTATTTTTTGGTGGTGCTGGGGATTAAACCCAGGGGCATTCTACCTCTGAACTATGCCCTTAGCCTGATTTTTTATTTTTTATTTTTTTTTGGGTTTGGGGATGGAACCCAGGGGCATTTGACCTCCAAGCTACACCCCCTGCCCTGTTTTTTTTTTAATTTATTCTTTATTCTGAAACAGGGTCTCACTAAGTTGCGGAGGCCTCACTAAGTAGCTGAGGCTGTCAAGGAACCATGATCCTCCAGTCTCAGCTTCCCGAATGCTGGGATTACAAGCCTGAGCCACCATGCCCAGCTCTTAGCCTCATTTTTTATTCTTTATTTTGAAACAGTGTCTTACTAAGTTGCAGAGGGCCTCACTAAGTATTAGCTGAGGCTCTCTTCAAACCTGTGATCCTCCTGTCTCTGCATCCCAAGTACTAAGATTACAAGCATGCGCCACCATACCAGGCAGCATCTTTCTTTTTAGTAGCTTCAACCTTTCTTCCTCCTCCTCTTTCTTCCTTCTTTGTTCCTCCTGCCTCTTCCTTCTCTTTTTCTCCTGCTCTTCACTTCCTCCTCCTTCTACTCCTACTGCTACTGGGGATTGAACCCAGGGACATTTTACCTCAGCTATATCTCCACGCCCTATTTCATTTTTTAAATTTTTAATACTTTATTTTGGTGGTACTGGGGATGGAACCCTTCTACCTCCGGGCTATACTCCCAGACCTTTTTTAAAAATATATTTTATTTGTAAATAGGGTCTCTTAAGCCAGCAAGGCTGGCTTCGAACCTGCGCAATCCTCCTGTCTCTGCCTCCCAAGTGCAGGGATTATAAGTGTGCACCACTATGCCTGGCTAATTTTTAATTCTTTTTTTTGGTAGTACTAAGGGCTTGAACCCTGGGACATTCTACCTCCGAGCTACACCCTCAGCCCTATTTTATTCTTTATTTTGAAACAGGGTCTCACTAAGTTGCAGAGGGCCTAACTAAGTAGCTGAGGCTTTCTTCAAACCTGTGATCCTCCTGTCTCAGCCTCCTAAATGCTGGGATTACAAGTGTGTGCCACCATGCCCGGCTTAATTTTAATACTTTTATTGGTGCATTATAGTCTCACATAATGCAAATCATAATGATAGTGACATATATGCACACACTTGGGCTTTTCCCCAGCTGCCTCCCCACCGCCTCTCCCCTTACAGGGTATTGAGAGCAACATTGGTATTCTCGTGTATGTGCATGAGTGGATGGAAGTGATTCCTTCACTGATTATACCTCCCCCCACCCAACCCCAGACAACCTCCCTGGCTCCACTGAGGTTTCTCCTTCATTATCTGAAGTCTCTTTGGTATCTTAATTATGCTCTAGTTTCCACATATTAGAGAAAACATGACCCTTCACTTTCTGTGACTGGCTAATCTCACTTAATGTTCTCCAGACCCATCCATTTTACTGCAAATGGCATTATTTTGTTCATCTTTATTGCTGAGTAGAATTCTGTTGTGTGTATTTCCCATAATTTTGTAATCCATTCATCTATTGAGAGACTCCTAGTATGCTTCCATAATTTGGCTATGGTGAATTGTGCTGCTATGAACACAGATATGCATATATTACTGTAGTTCTTTGATTTCAGTCCTTTTGGAAAGATACCCAGGACTAGTATAGCTGGATTACTTTTTATTTTGAAACAGCATCTCACTAACTGCAGGCAGCCTTGCTAAGTTGCTGAGACTGGTCTTGAACCTACAATCCTCCTGTCTCAGCCTCCCAAGTACTGGGATTACAAGTGTGCGCCATCATGCCCAGCTCAACCCTTCTTTTTTATTAGCTTCTTTTCATAAGCATTAACACACTTAGATTTTTCTTTCTTTAAAAAGTATTCTCAGCCGGGTGTGATGGTGTACGCTTACAATCCCAGCATTTGGGAGGCTGAGACAGGAGGATCGCAGTTCGTGGACAGCCTCAGCTACTTAGTGAGGCCCTTTGCAATTCGGTGAGACCCTGTTTCAAAATAAAGAATAAAAAATAGGGCCGAGGGTGTACCTCGAAGGTAGAATGTCCCTAGGTTCCATCCGCAGCACCTTAAAAAAAAGAGAGAAAAACCTTAATAGAAAAGAATGATTAGTATAGAATATAGAACAATGAGACTAATCATTTATTACCTTCATAACCCTTCAGAGGCAATAATAGGATGTTGGATATGATGGAGACTAGGTTCAGAGGTGGGGTTGGGGTGGGGAGAATGTGTAAAACAGAGACAAAGGCACCAGAGACTCTTATCTAAATTGGTCTTCCAAATGGAAAGTCACTCTTCAAATCAAAATAGAATCAAGCCGAGCATGGTGGTGAATGTCTGTAATCTCAGTACTTGGGAGGCTGAGCAACCTAGCACAGCTCTCAGAAACTTAGCGAGACCCTGTTTCAAAATAAATAAAATAGGGCTGATGGTGTAGCTCAGAAGTAGAATGACTCTGGGTTCAATCCCCAGTACCAAAAAAGAAAGAACTGAAGTCCATCTGGTTGGTTAGTGATCATAAGGTCACTAACATTTATTGTGTGATGCCCATGTAACCAGGCAACATTTCCAGATGAAGACCAAGACTTGGGCAAGTCACATAACTTGTCCAAGGTGCCAACTAGTCGTTTATGGTTGAAATTAGTACTAATTCCAAATCCCTTTTACTATTTTCCTGGACCAAAATGTTAGAATTTGTGATTTGAATAACCAAGACTTTTACTCAAGAGTCAACCAAACCACCCATGAAGCTTGGATCATGCTAGAGCTTTATCTTTTATCTTTTATGTAGTATGGTTTCAAACAAAATTGGGGCTTACAGCATGATTGGTTTGAGTAGCCTTGTCCTCATAGGATCTTCAGGCTGAGTTTTTTTTTTTTTTTTTTAATGGTGTTACTGGGGATTGAACTCAGGGGCGTTCTGCCTCTGAGCTATACCCCTAGCCCTCTTTATTCTTTATTTTTGAAACAGGGTCTTACGAAGTTGCAAAGGGCCTCAATAAGTAGGAGCTGGACACAAACTTGCAATCCTACTGTCTCAGCCTCCCAAGTACTGAGATTATAAGCATGTACCACCACTCCTGGTACAGGCTGATTTTTTTTTTCTTTTTCTTTTCTTTCTTTTTTCTTTTTTCTTTTTCTTTTTCTTTTTTTTTTTTTTTTTGGTGCTGGAGGATGAATTCAGAGGCATTCTACCTCCAAGCAACACCCCCATCCTATTTTATATATATATATAATTTTATTTTGAAACTAAGTCTCACTAAGTTGCAGAGGGCCTCACTAAATAGCTGAGGCTGGCCATTAACCTGCGATCCACCTGTCTCATCCTCTCAAGTACTGGGATTGCAAGTGTGTGCCACCACCCCCAGCTAGCTGATTTTTTTTCTGAATGAGTTCCTAAAAATTTCTAGGACCTCGGGAGAGTGAGGAAAGGTCTAGAGCCTTCTCTATATCCAAGAAAATTCTGATTTTGCTAAGAATTTGGCCAAAGGTCATGTCAAATCCAAAGAATTCACTTTCCTTTTGGGTACTGCTTGGGTTTCTCTGAAGAATTGTGGCTGTGTGACAGGATGTTTAATAGGAAGCTTCTTCCTTTATGACATCATCAGAGAGAGGTAGCTAAGGGGACTATTTAAGACACTAAGAACAACAGCCACTTTTATGGGAGCCCAAGAACAGCTGCTTTTAAAAATGAGGGTAAATAGTCAGGCTTCACTAGGATCCTGAAGATAAGCCAGCTGATAAAATATGGCATCTACCCAGAAGGGCACAGTCTTTCAGGTAGTCAAGACCAATAAAACTGGGTCCAAGGTAGCAGTTTCAGCACATAAAGGGTCTGAAATTACTAGTTCCACCCCTCATCGGGGACATGGGTACATTATTGCCTCAAGCCACCGAAGTGCTGCCATCTCCCTGGACCCCCAGCAAAGATCAGAAACTGCAGCTTCCACTACTCCCCACTCACCGTTAGACTATCTTCGATCTGTGTCCCCACCGTCAGGGCCAGGCCTCCCTACATCCACCCTTCGGGGAACTGAGTCCCGACAAAGAACAGAGGGACACCGCTATGCCTCTCCTCATCGAAGGAACCAGCAGTTTCAGACACCAGCTTCCCAGACCACAGGCACACGTCGGAATAGTCCGCCCAGAGAGGAAGCAACACAAAAAGGTAGTGAGAACAAGCCAGGGCGGGAGGCCAGCCACTATCCCACATTGCCTCCAGATACAAAATCTCCCCGTCGCTTGAGTTTTATAGATCAAAAGGATAACTTGGAATCACAAAACTTACAAGAAGATGACCCACCCTCCAAGGTCCAAAACCCCCAAGGGGTCAGAGTTCCTCGTAGGATTTCATCGCACCCAAAGGATGAAGCAATACAAACTGAGCCCACCCGACGGATTCTGATTTCTAAAGAGGTCAGGAATCCAAGGAGCCCAGAGCGTGCCAGCAGCCGTGTCACTGCAGACCACCGGACCGTCCACAGAAGGCTCCTTGGCCAAGAGCCAGAAATGGGGCCTCAGGGCTCGGTTCCTTCAGACTCCAAGGCCTTGCACAGGAATATGAAACTGGCATCATCCCTCAAACTCTCTGTCCTTAAAGATGTAGTTGATGGACAACAAGCTCCTGCACGTTCAGATCCTGAGTCTCTTCCCTACAAGAATCCTGTCTACACTGAGACCAAGCCCATCTCAAAGGTCTTAATATCATCAGAGGTGGAGTCTGAAATGAGGTCCCCAATCCGAGAAAGCGAAGCCAGCCGCAGGGTCACCATCTCCCGAGAGGGACAGTCAGTACAATCAACTCAACGCATGACAGCTCGAGCAGTATCTGAGGGCCGCCACAAATCTCCCCTGTTTGCCACTCCAGAAGCCATCTATAAGCAGCAAATCCAAAGACCCCCAGAAACTATCTACGTGTCCCCAGGACCTGCACTCAGGTATCCAGAACCCTCCCGAAAGCCCTCCATCCATGCAGAAGTGGAACTGACCCCTCGGCCCTTACCCCCTCGGTCCTTACCTAGGTATGGGCCTGATTCCTCATGGTGGGCCTTACTGAATCCTGAAGTTGAAATGCCCCAAAGCCGGCCGACAACACCTGATTTTGAGCCCAAGTCCCCTCCTCCCCTAGAACCTTTAGTGTCCTTTTTTGAAATGGACTCAAGCCCTTTCTGTGAGGACCTGATGTTCCAGAGAGAGAAGGCAAGTCCACCACCACCGTCACCAAAGGAGTCTCCAGGCCGGGTACCATTGAGGGAAGTACGACAGGCCCCCAAGCACACCATCAGACAACCCATGCAAAGGTTTAATGCTTTCTTCCTGGGTATGTGAAGAAGCAGACTGCCCAGGTGCAGCCCCGATTTAGTGAGATGGGACATTGGGTAGGCAGGAAAGGCCCCCCTCCTCATTCTGGGCCTCAGGGCTGCTTTCCTGCCAGTATCAAAGTTAGTCTCGTCCTTGAGCCCAGTACTCCATGATTTTCCTGCCAGCTTTTCTGAGCTCCAAATTAATGACATCAATGATGGTGCTTGGGCCCAGCATCAGGCATTGACTCTTCCAGGCAATGCTGCTTAACTTTCTTTCAATGGAAGGTAGTAGAGAGTGGTTTGCAGGATTGGCAGCTGATTCCTGAGAGTGAAGATTAATCTCTGAGCTGGGGTGAGGGCTAGTAAGGTCTGTTAAAGAGAATAAGAGCCTCCAGGAAATATTCTGGCATCATAGGGGAGTAGAGGGGACATGGCTGAGCTGGGCCTTGGGATTTCAGGAGAAAGAGAAGGGGGGATGTGGTATTTGGTCCTTTGTGAGAGGATATTCTAGGAGAGGCTCAAGGGCTAAGCACACCTTTTAGCAGAGACAACTGAGCTAGAAATGTGGATGTAAGCAGTGGGGGGAGGGCTGTCATCACAGACAGAAAACAGCAGCAATGTGTGTTACTTTCAGATGTCTCTGAGGAAATGCAGAATCGAATCATCTGGTGGCTAAAAGGTCTGTGCTTTTCCCTGCCCTGGTCCATTGTGGGGGCTTGAGGCATGGGAAGAGAGTGAAGGGGTGGGCTCCACATCTCTATTAGAGAGCTAGTACAGTACTATTGAGGAGAGTACAGGCTAGAATTTTGACCTGAAGGAACAGATAGGAGCTTCTTTCCTAAGATCTACCATTAGAGTCATCCCTTTGGATGACTGAAACGTTTTGAAGAGTCTCCTCTTAATGAGAAGTCACTTCTGAAATGGAGAATAATTTAAGCCTCGTGGCCTTTCATCTTAGCTGGTTTTATCTATTGTGTCCTTAAAAAAAAAAAAAAAGCAGCCAGGTGTGGTGGCACACGCTTGTAATCCCAGCGCTTGGGAGGCTGAGACAGGAGGATCGCACAGGTTCGAAGCCAGCCTCAGCTACTTAGTGAGGCTTTCAGCAACTTAGTGAGACCCTGTTTCCAAATAAAATATAAAAAAGGTCTGGGAGTAGCCGGGCAGAGTGTAGCCCGGAGGTAGAAGGGCTTCCAGGAACCCCAGTACCACCAAAAAAAAAAAAAAAAAAAAAAGGGTCTGGGAGTATAGCCGGGAGGTGGAAAGCTTCTGGGATCTACCCCCAGTACCACACACACACACACAAAAGCAAACTACCTGCTTCATGGTCTTGCTTAGAGCTGACTCCACACTGATTCAGACTGGGGGCTTTTCTCTTTTTCTTGCTAGTTCCTCAGGACCCTCCTCCACCCTATGACCTTGGGGTGCAGTTAATGGTTGCTGCCCAGGCAGGGTCTCCATGGATGCCTGGGCTTCTCCCTTGAGACCATCAGTGAGTCTTGCATGCAGCTCTAGAACCTTAAGAGAAGTGTCCTAGGGACCTTTGACTCCGCTGCACTCCTGGTGTCAGGGGAGGGTGAGGACTTGGCAGCAGGGAGTTTGTGTTGTGAGCATTGGGGCCAAGATAAGCTCCAGTCCTCTGAACCTGACTGAGGCCTAGGCTCTAGATGAAGAAGTTCATGGAGAGGAGGGAGCCCTGGGAATGCAATTCATTCCCAACCAAGGGGAGCCTCTGAATAATGCATAACAAAGAGCAGAGAGGGGCAGCCATGCCCCCCACCCCCAAGCAGGAGCGAAGTTCTGTAAGTGGGAGTGAAATAAAGTGTGGATTCTGCAATCTTCTTACTGGGTTTGAGCACTGGGTCCACTATTTCCTGATAATTTATGACCTTCGGTAAGTTAGTTCACCTCTTCAAGCCTCAGTTTCCCTATCTGTTATATGTGAATAATGGTTTACTGTTAGGTTATTGTGAGGGCTAACCAAGCTATTACTGAAAAGCACTTCCACTGGCCATCTTTAGTAAAATTCTCTTTTCCCCTCCTGTTTGTACTCTCTGATTCCATTTGCTGCTCCCTGGGAATGCCTGACTTCTACTTCTCTGTTATGGCAGATGAGGAGGTAAGAATGCCCCTGGGAGGTTATTTTGACTCCTGGGGCCCCACCCCTTATTCCAGTCCCATTCTTGTCCTCTGGTGGAAGGGTGTGCAGGGAGTCAGAGTTGCTCCCTGTGGTTGGGCAGGTTTTTCATTGCTTGAGTGTGCCTGCATTCTGCTTGCCATGCTCTACACCTGTGGCATTGCATCTGCCCAGAAGGAGGTAGACACAGAAGCATTGCATGAGCTATTTACAGCCCTGGAGAGAAGGAATAGAGCTCTCTGGACAGATGGTGAATCTTGCCAAGTGCTCTGTGGGAAGACTGGGCAACCATGAGTTGAATTAGCCCCTACCTGGCTCTCCCCTGTCCTGCCTAGGGCACTCTAGAAAGGGGTCACGTTTCTGGGTTGCATACTATTTGGGTCCTCCAATTGGAAAGGCAAAGGTGGACTTTGTTCTTGGCACCTCTGTGTCCTATATTTGTCAGTGTCCTGATTTTACAGTGTACGTTTGTTCGCATAAGTACTTTGGCTCTTCTTGGCCCACGTTTGCTAAGATGATCAAAGCTCTTCCTAGATGGGCATGCTGGTGTACACTTGTAATCCCAGCATTCGGGAGGCTGAGACCAGAGGATCGCAGTTCACGGACAGCCTCAGCTACTTAGTGAGGCCCTCTGCAACTTAGTGAGACCCAGTTTCAAAATAAAGAATAAAAATAGGGCAGGGGGTATGGTTTGGAGGTCAAATGCCCCTGGGTTCCATCCCCAGACCCACAAAAAAAAGAGAGAGAGGAAAAAATAAAAACTCTTCCTGCTTCTATTCTTTCTCTTGCCATGCTCCTCTTTTACTCAAATTCAAGCAGTGGTGTCCAGTGCATCCCAGCCATGTGCTGGCAGGTCCAGGATGAACAGTTGACTACAGATGGAAAACAAATGAGTAGGGACAGCCCAAGCTTAGCTAACAGAACAGCTGGAGGGGAGGTGTCCAGGAATGCAGCTGCCACCCCCTCTGCTGAGCTCTTACCATCCCCAGGCCCTGAGCTCAGACTGTAGGTGGCCACTTTTAGAGATTGCCTCCACACAGAACAATAAATCCCTCTTTCCTTCCTCTCTCCCTCTTTTCCTCCCTTCCTTTTTTCATTCTTCCCTCCCTCCCTCCCTCCCTCCCCCTTCCTTCCTTCCTTCCTTCCTTCTTTCCTTTCTTCCTTCCATAGGCATTTTTTATCCAGATGATGTTAGTACTCTGCTAGGTACTATACTGGGGGACACCACAAAACACACACATTCTTTGGCCTCCTTAAGAAACTGACTGTCTGAGCTGGGCATGGTGGCACACTCTGGTAATCTCAGTACTTGGGAGGCTAAGACAGGAGGATTGCAGGTTCGTGGCCAGCCTCAGCTACATAGTGAGACCCAAGACAATTTAGTGAGACCCTGTTTCAAAATAAAAAATAACATGTAGGGCTTGAGGGGGGTAGCTCAGAGGTATAATGTACCTGGTTTCACAAAGAAAAAAAAAAAAGGAAAGAAACAGACATCTGGATGGGAAGATAAGATATGGACAGGAAACATTTAAATAACAATATGCAGTAGTCTATGCTCAGATGTCAAAATAAACAGAACAGACTGAATAAGCACTCTCAAAGGGTCTAAGGAGAGAGGGAATAAGCAGGAGGTGGGTAGGGGATCTAGTTACAAACTCCTTCCCAAAGCCAAGGAAGATGTTTTAACAAATGGCCTCTTGTTCATCCCCTTAATACAATTCTATACTTTTCAGAAGGGGTATGGTTTCTCTTCTAAGATTTGATGTTTTTGACTGAGTGGGCTCCTCCCTATCCTCCCCCACCCTCACCCCATTTTTCTGTGCATCTTGTTTTAGTTTAGGAAGTCAAATGCCTTGGCAGTAGGACAGCTCCTTCCCAAAATAGCTCTTATCCTGTCTGGATAATTACAGTTCTCTAACCCTGTTCAGTAGCAGAGCTGTTCTCTAGAAGCTGGGAAGGTTCTCAGGCAGCTGGTCTGCTGGTCTTCTCTGGCTTCTGAAGGGAGAGTGATGTGAAGATGGGCCAGGTAGTCTCCCTGAAAGACATGAGAGAGCTAGGCTCTCCCCAGCCTGACTCCCATGTTGCACGGTCCTCTGGCAGTCCCAAGCACAGACTCTGTGGTGATGGTGTCCAAGGCCTCTGGGTCCTCTGATCTGGGAATTGTTGACCAGAGTGTCTGTTCCAGATTCCATTCCCAGCAGGAATTCTCTGGTGGCCCAGTCCTAGTGCCTGGCTCGTGGAAGGCAGCATGTTTGTTGTTGAGATCCACAGTCCCCTTTGATCCACAGCTGGGGATGGTGCCTGATTCCGCCCATGTCTCTCTGTTACTCTCCTCTGAAACACCCTCTCAAGGTCCTTTTGTCTAAGAGAAGGGTGGACAGATTCTTCTCATCTTTGGCATCAGAGGCTCCCCAGGGGAGGCTGTGTTGGACTGATGGGGTATATTTTTGGTGTCAGAACTGGTAGAAGTGCCATAGGAGTCCTAAGAGTGCTCTGTTGGGTCAGTGGGAGACTCCCTTCTTACACAGCCCTGGAGAATTCCTGTAAATAAAATAACTCTTAACAGGAGGGGCCACAATGCCTCTGATGGACAGGGCTGCCCCAGCCTTAAGATCTTGTGTCTCTGAAGCACCTGACCTACTCATCCTTGGATGTGACTTCTCAGGCTATTGGGATGGTATCTCGAGAAGTCAGGCCATTGGTTATGTAAGAAACCAACTCTGGAAAATAGGTCAGGAAGCAGAGAACATCTCAGTGATACCTGAGGCCGACTTCAATGTCTTTGAGGTGACATGTCATCTGACTCCTGAGGGACAGGACTGTCATCCTCCTGTTAGCTTCTGAACTACTGGGAAATTCTGCTCGGGGGCACTTTGTAAACAGAGGAAACCCCAAAGCCTCTGAGGAACCCAAGGCGTCACTGCATTCATGGGGATGGTAACAATCCCAGGATGTGGGCTCCCTGAAAGAAACCCTGGAACCGGCCTTCTCATTTCTCCCATCCCTTTGCTTTGGAAAGAGATTCATAGATAAAAGGAAAGGGAATTGTTGAGAGATTAGGGCAGAGGGGCTGCAGAAGGGACAGGCACCTCTGGAGGCTTTTCATGCAGCTTTGTAAGAAGCAGGCATCTCATCCTGCCAGCTGACATGGTAACCAATTCCAGAGCAGGATAAAGGCTGGTGACCTCTGGCCATGACTTGCCAATTTGAAGTCAGGCTAGGTTGACAAAAACATAGGAGTTTAACACTGAAAGTCTCATGTTCTGAGAACTCCTTTCAGTCTTGGGCAAACCAGAACAGTAGTCACCCAGGACAAGCAGGCATGTGGTCTGCCTTAGCAGGAATACCTAGAAACACAGAGTGAGGGATGATTTCCTGGCTCCACTGGTTACTCCTTCTGCCTATGAGATGGAGGCAGGAAAAATGGGGTGCCTTCCTTTCAGACTTGATGGCAGAGTGGGGCCAGATCCCTTATTTTTTTGTTCTGCCCAGAATTATCTCACATAGAGAAGAACTTGCCACATCCATGCTGGGCTTCCTGGTGAATTTTCAGAAGCTGGCTGGTTCATGTATATCCAACAAGATATTCCTGTCCGCCGGGCGTGGTGGCGCACGCTTGTAATCCCCGCGCTTGGGAGGCAGAGACAGGAGGATCGCGCAGGTTCGAAGCCAGCCGCGCGCGCTGGCTTAGGAGACCCTGTTTCCAAATAAAAATGTAAAAATAGGTCTGGGAGTGTAGCCCGGAGGAAGAAGGGCTTCCAAGAACCCCAGTACCACCAAAAAAAAAAAAAAAAAAGATATTCCTGTCCAAGTGCTTTGGTGGTGTTTGAAATGGTGGGTTTTGTTTTTGTTTTTGTTTTGTGGCACAAGGGATTGAACCCAGGGGCATTCTACCTCTAAGCTACACCCCCAGCCATATTTTTTATTCTTTATTTTGAAACAGGGTCTCACTGAGTTGCAAAGGGCCACACTGAGTAGCTGAGGCTGCCCATGAACCATGATCCTCCTGTCTCAGCCTCCCAAATGCTGGGATTACAATTGTGCGCCACCATGCCCAGCTGAAATGATGGGTTTTTCAAGCAAGAATAATAAGCCTGGGGAGATTAGGGAGGGTAGCTCCAGAGAGCAGAGTACATAGTTGGGTGAGGAAGAAAATTTATAACCCAAAAGCCACCCTGACAGCTGCTCAGCCAGAAGAAGGTTTTCCTGAGTGGCAGAAATGGCCATGTCCCTCCTGTGCTCAGCTGCCTTGGGCTCAGCTGCTCTGAGCAACGAGACAGCTGCACCTTGGGGGCCGAGTGAAGACCTGGAGGAGGGAACAGAATGTGAGGCAGTTCCTGAGAGAAACCCAGGCTCTGAGCCCACGAGTAGGAGGAATGGGCCAGCCAAAGTCTCTTCCGTGGCACACCTACCACAGGCAAAATCACCTACCTCCACGGGGTCTCCATAGTAGCTGTTTTTTGGGAATTTGGGTCAGTAGGTTCAAGACCAAGACCTTCTTTCTAGAGATGGAGTGGTGTCTAGCTGGAAAAGCTGACTCCACAGGTGGCAACAGCATGGTCACTCCAAGGTCACTTTTGTTTAAGGCATTACTCTGTCCTCCAATCTGCCTACACCCATTACACATGCATATTCTTAATCCTTAGGAAGGAAGGCTTTTTTTTTTTCTTTTTTTCTTTTTGCAGTACTGATGATGGAACCCAGGAACATTCTACCTACAAAGCTAAACCCCCAGCCCTATGTTTTTAATCTTTATTTATTTATTTTTGCGGGTCTGGGATGGAGTCCAGGGGCATTCAACTTCAGAGCTATACCCCCTGCCTATTTTTTTATTCTTTTTTTTTTTTTTTTGGTGGTACTGGGGTTCCTGGAAGCCCTTCTTCCTCCGGGCTACACTCCCAGACCTATTTTATATTTTTGAAACAGGGTCTCTTACGCCAGTGCGGCTGGCTTCGAACCTGCGCGATCCTCCTGTCTCCGCCTCCCAAGAGCGGGGATTACAAGCTGTGCGCCACCACGCCCGGCTTTTTATTCTTTATTTTAAAACAGGGTCTCACTGAGTTGCAGAGGACCTCACTAAGTAGCTGAGGCTGTCCGCAAACCACGATCCTCCAGTCTCAGCCTCCCAAATGCTAGGATTGCAAGCGTGTGCCACCATGCCTGGCTAATCTTTATTTTTTGAAACAGGGTCTTGCTGAGTTGCAAAGGGCCTCACTACGTAGCTAAGGCTATCTGCAAACCAGGATCCTCCTGTCTCAGCCTCCCAAGTACTGGGATTATAAGCGTATACCACCATGCCTGGCCTATTTATTTATTTATTTATTTATTTATTTATTTATTTTATTTTATTTTTTTTTTTGGTGGTACTGGGGGTGGAACCCAGGGACTTTTTACCTCCAGGCTATACTCCCAGACCTATTTTATACTTTATTTGGAAACAGGGTCTCACTAAGTTGCTGAGATCCCCACTAAGTAGCTGAGGCTAGTTTTGAACCTGTGTGATCCTCCTGTCTCAGCCTACCAAGTGCTGGGATTGAAAGAGTGCTTCACCACACCTGGATTATTTATTTATATTTTTATTTTTTTGTGGTACTGAGAATGGAACTCAGTGTCATTCTACCTTCAAGTTACACTCTGAGCCCTATTTTTTATTCTTTATTTTGAAATAAGGTCTCACTAAGTTGCAGAAGACCTCACTAAGTAGCTGAGGTTGGCTGTAAACCTGCCATCCTCCCAAATACTGAGATTACAAGTATGTACCACCATGCCCAGCTCTATTTTAATTAATTTATTTATTTATTGCGGGTCTGGATGGAACCAAGGGGTACTTGACCTCCAAGCTACACCCCCTGCCCAGTTTTTTATTCTTTATTTTGAAACAGAGTCTCACTAAGTTGCAGAGGGCCTCACTAAGTAGCTGAGGCTGTCCGAGAACCATGATCCTCCAGTCTCAGCCTCCCAAATGCTGGGATTACAAGCATGTGCCACCACACCCGACTTCTATTTTATTTGGAAACAGGGTCTTGCTAAGTTGCTGAGAGCCTCACTAAGATGCTGAGGCTGACTTCGAACCCGTGATCCTCCTGTCTCAGCCTTCCAAGTACTGAGATTACAAGCATGTACCACCATACCCAACAATCTTAATATTTTAGCAATATCAAGAAATATGGCTGTGCAGCCAGGCATGGTGACTCACACTTGTAATCCCAGTACTCGGGAGGCTGAAACAGGAGGATTGCAGGTTTGTGGCCATCCTCAGCAAGTAGTGAGACTCGCATCAACCTGGTGAGACCCTGTTTCAAAATAAAAATAAAATAGGGCTTGGGGTATAGCTCGCAGGTAGAATGCCCTTGGGTTCAATCTCCAGTCTCTCTCTCTCTCTCTCTCTCTCACACACACACACACACACACACACACACACACACACACACACATACACATGCGCGCGCACGCACAAATTATGGCTTGGCATGGAGCTACCTGTCTATAATCCTAGTACTTGGAAGGCTAAAGCAGAAGAATCCTAAGTTTGAGGCCATCCTCAGCAACTTAGCAAGACTCTATTTCAAAATAAACAGCTCATGGATAGAGTGTTCCTAGATTCAATTCCCCAATACCCCTCCCCAAAACAGGAGTGAAAGGTTTTAGTGGGAGTAAGTTTTTTTTTTTTTTTTATGTGAACTATGAGGCTAGGAGGTTGGTGTGAACTTGTAATCAGCCAGAATTAAGGGCAAATGATGGGTCAGTGAAGCCCGGAGCCTCAAGGCTTGTCTGTGCTGTAAAGCCAGTGTCAAAAACTCATCAATGCATCCTTTTAAATAGTCCATATCGACCAGCCAGACATCACATCACATGTTCACATGTTCCCTAAAATGAACAGAGGATAAAATAGAAGACCCACTCTTGCCCTTAAGGGGCTTGTGATTAATTTGGGAGAGACAAGTATATAGATGGGTCACTTCAGAGGGTGTGGACATCCAAGGACAAAGCAATGTCCAATGAAATAAGTCATCAGAGCTTCTAGCATGGAAACACTCAGAGTGTAAAAGACAGGGGAAGCTGGGCATGGTGGCATACACTTGTAATCCTAGTACTTGGGAGGCTGAGACAGGAGGGTCGCAGGCTTATGACCAGCCTCAGCTATTTAATGAGGTCCACTGCAACTTAGTGAGACCCTGCTTCAAATTAAATTAAAAAAATTAGGACTGGAGGTGTAGCTCAGAGGTAGAATGCTCCTGGGTTCAATCCCCAGTACTAAGACAAAAAACAAAACAAAACAAAATGGAGACAGATTTTGGTTCGGTATGATGAAAACCCTGGTAATTCAGCTACCCAAAGATTGAAGGGCAATTGCAAAGTCGGTGAATTTTTGGCCATGGCAGGTATTCAAATAGAGGCTGCAAGGCCAGGGAGTTTGGTGAAGGGAGTCAGACATCCAGTGGGTAGTCGCATTAGGAGGTTTGCAAGTCCCTTCCAACCTGTGACTCTTCCCTGCTCTTAGAGGGTGTTGGAAGGACCTGTCCTAGCAGTGTGGCTGGCTTCTAGTATCTTGCCAGCTCCGGAACTGCCCCTAACTGCAGTCAGGAAGCATGATGCTCCCTAACACTGCAACCCACATCTCATGCCTGCCCGGAGAATATGGGACATGAGGCGGCAGTTGGGGGAGGAGAGGGCTTAAGGTTTTTGGTTTCTTGCTTCTGCAAGACTGCTGGACAGACTGGCTGAGGTTTTCTTGACAGACACAAGCCCGTAATGGCCTTGTTGCCCTATCAGGGCTCTCTGACCATGTCCATCAGTGACTCATCCATCTCTGGAGGAAGAGAGGTACAATTAGTACTTGCACAGCTACTGCTGCTGAGAGGCAGAAGTGGCCTTTGCTAGTCATACAGATCTGGAATCCTGATTTCCTGTGGTAATCATTCTTTATTCTTAGCTTTGGATCTAGGCCCTGGTTTACCCTAAGAGCAGAAGTACAGTCTTCTTGCTTAGCTCCTATGCCACAGGATCTTCTCCACAGGTGGGCAGGAAAGACCCAGTGGAGAGGACCAGGAGTTTTCCATACAGACCCTGTTAGCCTGACCTAATAAAGGAGTCACAACAACAGGCTGGAGCTGTGGTTGCTGATTCAAGTTGCCCAGAGGAGTGATCTTCTGTGCTGAGCTAAGCATCTACTCACCAGGCACTGGTTCCCACCCTTGCATGCCTGGGAGATTGTACTCTGGACAAGGACATCAGCACCTGGTAGGATGCGGGAGCTCCGAGCGCTGAGTGCTTCCAGGCAAAGTTAGCCAGGCCATGTGCCGTTGGAGGTGGAGAGAACACTTAGGCATCAGTAACTTAGGCAAGGACTTCTGACCAGGTATGAGACCCTACGGCCAGCACAGTGACTGTAGCTGGGAGAGTTCAGCCTCAGAGCCAGGCATGGTGGTGCATGCTTATAATCAGCTACTTAGCTGAGGCCCTTTGCAACTCTATGAGACCCTGTTTCAAAAAATAAAAAAAGGTCGAGCGTGGTGGCACACGCCTGTAATCCCCACACTTGGGAAGCAGAGACAGGAGGATCGCACAGGTTCGAAGCCAGCCGCTCTGGCTTAAGAGATCCTGTTTCCAAATATATAAAAGTATAAAATAGGTCTGGGAGTGTAGCCCGGAGGTAGAAGGGTTTCCAGGAAACTCAGTACCACCAAAAAATAAATATATAAAAAAGACTAAAAAATAGGACTGGGAGTGTAGCCTGGGGGTACAATACCCCTGGGTTCCATCCCCAGTACCGGAGAGAGAGAGAGAGAGAGAGAGAGAGAGAGAGAGAGAGAGAGAGAGAGAGAGAGAGAAGCCCAGGAACTTTCAGGCTGAGATAACAGTTGGCATGGGGACTTATGCCAAGGCCACATTCTCTCAGAGCCCTTTGAATGCTACAGGCTTGGCAAATGAGCCTGTGTGCAGGTGGAAAGGCTCTATCTTCAGCCTCTGTTTTACTCAGCATGCCTCATGCTAGTCCTACAGTACCATGGTTAGAAAGGGACTATGGGCCAAGACCCCAAGATTCTTGAAGTGGAGCTGAGTTCCTGGTTTCAGGCCTCCCTTGGGGATCTACTTCTCTTGAGGCAAGCTGGATCAGCATGCTTCGAGACACACACAGCTCTTTGGAGCCTGAGTAGCAAGTAACAGAGAAGAGCGGAGATTCCAACACAGATGAGGAATTACAGCATGAGGCTAGCCAAGCCACCTTTGTTTGCATATTTAATTTTTCATTTTTACTATATGGTACAGGGCTTCGTGTATGCTAGACAGTGAGTTGCCTTTGTTTCTGTGTCCACACTTGGAACAGAGATGGCCCTTTGTGATAGGGCCTGCCTTCTTTGACATAGATTTTCTCCCCATCCTGGGCCACACAACTATGATTGGAAGCACCCAAGAGGTGTTCTTATGAGTTCATGCCAGGGGTACTAGTGGACTGGGGCTTTGAACAATGGGGCTTTGTGTAGCCCAAGTTACCATTTGGGTCTGATGGCAGCAGCTGCTTTTACAGACTTCTAATAGCCATTGGTTTCTCTTTAGGTCTTTGTTTTTCTGAGTACAACTTTGGATCTCCTGGTCTACTCTATGCCTTTGCTGGGAGACTCTCCACACCTTCAGAGCTCCTGTCTCATTGGAGTTGAGCTATAGATCCCCATCCCATGCCTCTAGGGTCTTCCTCTGGTCTCAGCCTCCCGAATGCTGGGATTATAAGCGTGCGCCACCATGCCCTCTCCCAACTTTTCTTTATCACCTCCTGATGCTGTCTTGCTTTCTTACCTTTCTCCAAGGCCTACATCATTTCCTCCTTCCTGCATCTCCTTTAAGGATGCCAGGAGTCATAGGGGACTTGACAAATAATCTAGTTTCATTCCCTTCATTTTTAGGAGTGGAGACTAAGAACCTGAGAGGTGAAGTGAATTGCCCAAGATCACTCCTTTGCCTGCTCTGGCTCATGAATATTTACTCCTAGGGGCTTCTTCCCCAGTACACCAGCACCAGAGATCTAGTCACATCTCCAACAGCAGCTCCTTGTCTTCCTGAGCCTGATCTCATCTGCTGTCCCCAGGCCCTCTTTGCACTCTTTTCTGTTCTGGTCCCAATTGTGGCCACTAGTTCACGGATCAGATAGAAATAGGGTAGGCAAGTGTATCTGACAGACACTTCCCCTCCTAGAGAGGACCATGCCTGGGGGTCTTGGTTTTGTCCAGAGCCAAATCAGGCAAAGGCCAGTCAAACTGCCCTTGGGAGAGGCCTTTTTTTTATTTTTTCTTTTTTTTTCTTTTCGTACTGGGGATAGAACCCAGGGGCATTCTACCTCCGGACTACACCCACAGCCCTAATTTTTATTCTTTATTTTGAAACAGGGTCTCACTAAGTTGCAAAGGGCCTCACTAAGTAGCAGAGGCTGTCCACAAATTGCGATTCTCCTGTCTCAGCCTCCCAAATACTGGGATTACATGTTTGCACCCCCACGCTGGCAGGGGAGGACTCTTTTGAGGGTGAGGGAGGGGCATACTTTTGCAAACTTCCGCAGGAGCCTGACTAGCTCAGAACCTGCTCAGGTGAGAAAATTTCTCATCACTTCTCCATCCCCAAGCATCCATCTACCTTCCCCTAGTAGCTGCTCTGACCCTTCTGAGCTTCTAATGCATCTAAAGCCACTAGAGCATCTGTCCACAGCATCTCTCTTGCTTGCAGAGGAAGAATGGCCCAGCTGGGCTTGGGTCATGCCTAGGCTGGCCTCTCCAGAGGCCCTCCCCACTTTCCTTAGCCCTTTGCAAGGCTCCAAGGCCCATTAAAGCCATTCAGCCTCTCCCTTCTACCGTCCCAGCAGATGATCCCTGGGTAATTTATGCAGCAAATCCTCTTTAATCTTTAATCTGGGGTCCTGCACACAGGGAACCTACCGCTAACCTTTTTCACAGCTCGAGTGGAGGTGGGGAATGTCTGACAGTCCCCTTAGGAGGTGCAGTGGGGATATGGAGATCAGTAACTTGGACATCAGCCAACTTTATTTCCCTAAAACTTACCGAGTCTCTTGGGTAACAGTTTCTCTCCAACTCGTGAGGCAACTCCTCCCTTTGCAAAGGCAGCTCCTTCTGGGGATGCTTACTGGGTCTTCGCTGTTTTCTTTGGTACTGGCTCAGGCCCTCACGGTGCTGCGCTGCCTAAAGAGGCTACCCTCCAGGAGCCTAGTAAAGAAGAGCCAGGTGTCCAGGGCGGAGGGGCGGAGATCCCCTCTGTCCTGAGCTTCAGGGGTGACAAGCAGCCCATTCCCAGCTCGCGAGGGGACCCCCCCTCCGCGGAGATGCTGGCCCCGCCCAGGGCCCGCCTCGCCCCGCCCCTGGTGCCGCCCCCAGCGGTCGGCACCCGGGGAGGCGGACGGGGGCCGGCGGTGCGGCGAGGTCTGCGCGCAGCTCCCGCCTCGGGTCGCTCGGGCGCTGTCCAGAAGGAGCCGGCCCGGCCCGGGCTGCAGCCATGGTAAGACCGGCGGGAGCAGGGCCGCGGCCCGTAGGGCGGCTCCGGGGGGACTCGCAGCTCCGCAGTGAGGGCTGTGCGGGGCGGGAGGCGATGTCTCCTGTCGGGCTCTGCCAGGCACTGCTGACGGGCGTCGCCGCGTAGCTGCTCGCAAGTTTCTTCCCGTGAGCAAGCGGGGCAGCTACGGAGCTGGCCCAGACCCCGAGGTGCTGCCCCTTAATCTTGGAGAAAGGGGTGGTTCAGTGCCGTGGGAGGTGCCCGCCGCCGAGGCGAGCGTGTTGTGATGGAGAGGGCGCGTCAGGGATGAGGGTCTCCGCCCCTGCTGAGTCAGCTGATACCTGGATGACCCTTCTTCTCTCACCTACCCTGGGCGAAGGCTAACACCAACTTCCTTTGGAAAACAGGAGAATCACAAATACTGCCAGCCTTCCTAAAAGGGATAGCAAGATGCCTGGTCCCTCCTTTTCAAGGCCTGGCAAGAGGCAGCTCCAGGACCGTTCTCAAAGGGATTTCTGAGAGGGGGAAGCCCAGCTCACTCTCCTGCTGGGTGG
This sequence comes from Muscardinus avellanarius, assembly GCF_963383645.1. Lineage (NCBI taxonomy): Eukaryota > Metazoa > Chordata > Mammalia > Rodentia > Gliridae > Muscardinus > Muscardinus avellanarius. The sequence continues at coordinate 37,066,453 of NC_137802.1, forward strand.
GATCAGCCAGTGTCCCTCTGCCTCCCGGATAGGAACCGTGGAGGAGCTTCCTCCTGCTGCATCTACCTCTCCTCCCCCAGCCAGGTCCCTCTGCAGTGTGTGGGGGTTGGGGGGACTCATTCCTGCCACCTGCCTGTAGTGGGAAGAGAAGCAGTAACCCCAGATAGCCTCCCTAGAGGCCCCCACTTAGGAAGTTCTGATGCGTGGTTGTGAGGATCCCCCCACTGCTCTTGCCATTGTTGCCAGAGCCTGCCACAAACACAGTGTTCAAGTGTCAAGGCCTCCAGGCCACTCTCCACCCTCTCTTCCCAGTCTGGAAGTCTACCAGCCTTTGCCCTCTGCATTGGGAGGCACAAGCTGCTTGCAGCAGGAGGGGACTGGTGACCAGTCTGTGGGGCAGGATGTTGGCTCTGGACAGTCACCAGAAGGGAACTCCCTGGGCACTGTGGAATCAGAAGCTTTCAGGTCTAGAAAGGCCAACCTTTTGGGCTCTCATCTCTCAAGCTGTGACCAGGCGGAGGCCCAAGTCTTGGCCAGGAAGTCTCTGTGACCCCACAACCTTCTCTAAAGGGGGTTCCTGGGAGAGGCTAAGTGGTAGCTGTCTGTATCCCTGTCCCCCTTCTTCCCACAGGGTGGGTGGGCAGGCAGATTGTTCCAGGGACATAAGCCTGGGGAAGCACTGATTATCCCCAGTGCCAAGCCCAGCAGGGACCAGAGGGGCTTTTTCTGCCACACACTAAGTTCGGTTCAGCTGAGGTCTTGGTGCTTTCAGCTTGGTCCAGGCCACCCTGTTCTTTTCTAATTAAAGACACCACCACCACCAAAGTCTCTTGCCTCGGGCCCCTGCCCTCAAGCCAGCCAAGTCCTTAGGCTGAGTGGTTCATGTCAGGCCAGTGTCCTCTGTGAGGGTCTCCGTCAGTGAGATTGCTGTCCTAGCTGCTTTGGGCATCAGTGTGGAGACCTCCCCAGCCCAGGTGCCCCAGAGGGGTTAAATTTACCTGTGAAAACAATGACAGGCCAGCATTAATGACCATCCTGTGACTTGAGTTGCACCTTCTCTCCTCAGGTTCAAAGCAGCTTGAGGTATCTGTCATCTGGGAGTGATTTCTCTCCCCAGCCTCCCTGGGAGGCAAGGAAGGGCCATTCACAGTTGGACATTAAGACCCTGAAATTAAAGACATTGTTGAGACTCAAAGGGTGTTTCCAGTCCAACCAGAAACACTGGCCTTGTGACTCCTAGAGGAGTGCTCCCTCTGTGCACTCCTAGCCAGACCCTCCAGGCATCTCCCACCTAAACCACCCTTCTGAAGCCTCTGGATTGCTGAACTCATGCCCTCAGAAACCAAGTGTTAGCAGCACCCCTGTTGTCTTTGTGGGAACCATGGGGTGTTAGAATTTATACAGGTCCTCATTCGTCAGAAGTCAGGTATCCTAAAGTGGCGGGAGTCCCTGTAATGAAGCTGTGGCTTGGGTTCCCAGCAGGAAAATCTAGAAGCCATTTTCTGAAGACAGTGGGATAGCAACTTCTCCTGCTGGGAGAAAACAAAGGGATACTTGGGAGGAAGTTTGGGGAGCCATTCCCATGTAGCCTGGACCCAGAGAATTATTGGACATCCCACTCTACTTCACTGCTTAAAGTGAAGGTGAAAGAGACTGGGGGATTAGAATCTTTTGAGAATAAGTCTCCTGGGTGGCTGTCCCCATATACTGATGGGCCAGGTCATCTTGGGGACAGTTCATGATCCTCAGGCAGGCCTCAGTGTCCTTGGGGGTTAACAGGAGAGGCCAAGCAGATCAAGAGCCTATGTTGCAGACAGACTTGAGAGGTTGGTGTGGTGCCCACCAGGACAGGAAGCGGGCTGGCATCACAGGACAGCCAATCTGGAGGAAGGGACTGCAGAGGAACCGAGAGATCGTGCTGCAGCTGAGCTGCCCTTGGAGGGTGGGAGCCAAGGGGAGGGGAGGAGGAGAGGGATAGGACATTCCACAGGCTTTTTTGGCCCTTGCCAGAGACAGAGAGGTCAGAGAAAAAGGGGAAGGAGCAAGCCAGGAAGCCAGATGACAACAAGAGCTTCAAGACAAGGCTGTTTCTGTGTGTGAGGAACTTTGCCTGGGAGATAAAATTAGACCTAGAGCTTGCTGACAGGGAGTCTGAAGCGTGGGGCATGGACCGTTCACCGGGCTGGCAAGGGGATCTCGTCCCTGAGGACAGGACTGAAGCTGGGGTAAGATGCTGCTCTGGGAAATGGGTGGACCTGACTTGTCTCCCCCCTGCCTTGACTGAGATTGGGGCTCAAAGTCAGAAGGTGATTGGTCACTGGCAACATTGGAATCAGACAGGAGGCGAGGACTGTTGAGTTTTGACTCCTTGTCCAGAGTCCTTTTGGCCCCCTCCATGCTGATGCATAGGCAGGGTTGGCAGAGGGTATGGTGCTGAGTTCTTGGTAGCTGTGCTGAAAAATTGTGGAGACTAGGGCTCTCTATCAGTGCCTTCCCCGCTCTCTTCTCGTTGCTCCTCTGCTCAGTGCCCCCCTGGCAGAGCACAGTCCCCTCTCCTACCCTTAGCCAAATCCCCAGACCAGCTGCTAGGTCACTGTGGGGTTGTGCAAAGAGGCAGGATTTCCTGGAATTCCCCGGACTCATTAGCTTCCAGACAATAAGACCTGCTGCCCCTCAGCTCCATCCCTTCTCTGCTACTGTATAATTAATCGTCCATGCTGGGACACTTTTTAGAGCGAAAGGGGCACAATTAATCATTATGCTAGGCCAACAAGCATAAACTGGGTTGTATGGTAACCCCAATGGACCTCACATATCAAGCCCATTTGGTCAGGCTTGCCTTATGGTAGCCTCTTCTGGTCACTCAGCTCTCACATGCTGCTCCAGTTTCAGGATGAAGGGCCTCTTTTCCTTCCTACTGTTCAGCTGAGCCCTGGAGACTGTGACTGTTAGCAGGTGTGGGGACTTGGAGAGGGCACAACCTAGAAGTAGCTCTTAGGAGACTTTCCTTCTAGCCTTCTTTTCTTAATCCCTTCCCTCTGGCATAAACCTGGCAGTGTGCTTGTCTGCCTCTTTCATTTCTTCCTTTTGTAAAATGGGTCTACGCAGGAAGACTCTGGCCATCTTATCTCCCCTCTCTGGCTGGGACTCCACGGTGGTCCAGGGTAGCCCCCACTGGTTTGGCCAACCCCCAGAGGGTGAGTCAGCCTCTGCAGCCGGCCCTTGTCCATTGTCTGGGGGTGGCACGTGGGTATTGTGAGGCAGAGATGAGCCCAGCACTGCCAGGCACCCCACAAAAGACACTGGTCCCCAAAGGAGAGGGGAAGCTATAGGGTCTAGAGCTGAGGGGAAACAGCCCGACTCCCAAGCTGGGGATGGGGTAGAACAGGCTTCTGCAGAGGATCTAGTCCATTCTCAGCCTACACTGCCCAGTGGTTTACAAATTAGGCCACTTTCTGTGGTCTGGCTCCAGGCAGAGGGGGCTGGGGCCACCTGAGGGGTGTCTCCCCTAGGTGTTCCTCACAGTGGGTGCTGTCAGCAGTGCTGGAGGCCTGGGCATCCTCTCCCAGTGTTTTCCCATCCGCTCACCTCGTCCCTCCTGGCTGCTGTCCTTCCAGACTCAGTGTCCACCAGTAGGTTTACTCTTCTCTCTTGGGGTCCAGGGCCAGATTCCCATGTGACTCAGCATCTGAATAAGAGTACAGTGAGCAGGATTGAGCTCTGGGCAGCAAATCCCTAAGAGTGAACACCCAGGGTAGATGCCTCACCTGGGTTCGAAGCTCACTGGCCGGCAATGACAGAGGCACAAAACCCTTGCTGGCCCTGGACTTGCGTGGGAGGTAGCTCCCTGTTCCCCTGCACCCTATTCTGACTATCTGCAGTCTCCCTGAGTCTTCAGCCACACTCTGGCCTCGGGCCTCTGTCTGCTCCCTCTTATCCAGTCTATCTTCCCAGCCTTTGGGACAGTCGCTGGCCCTGGCATGGCCAGACCTCCAGGAAGGGCAGCCTCAACAAACACCCTGCTGAGGAGGAGTGCCCACACTGGAGAACAGGGCTCTGGAGGCTGCCCAGGGATCCTCCTGGCCCCTGGCCCCTTCCCTGTTTCTTAGCTTGAGAAGGCTGGTGAGCAGTGGATGTTGAGCACCGCTTCTGGCCTGGCTGCACATCTCTCCCTTCTAACCACAAGTGCTTCCCTCTCTCCTCACCTCCTGCCTTCTGCCTTCTTCCTTGTTCTTCCCTTCCTGTCCCCTCCCTGCCACCTCCCGCCTACTCCACCCCCCCTCCCGCCCCCAGATCAAGCATTTCCTGGAGGACACCACGGATGATGCAGAACTGAGCAAGTTCGTGAAGGACTTCCCAGGAAGCGAGAGCTGCTACTCACAGGAGGCCAAAACCAGGGTGTCCAGGCCCCAGGCCCCGGACCTCTGTGATGATGACCTGGAGTTCAGGCCCCCCTCGTGGCCCCAGTCCTCTGACAGCCAGCAGTACTTCTGTGCCCCAGCCCCTCTCAGCCCCTCTGCTCGGCCCCGCAGCCCCTGGGGCAAACTCGATCCCTATGATTCCTCTGAGGTAGAGACTTCAGTCTTGCCTTGGCCTTTCAGTGGGTGGGAATAGGAAGACCCAGGGAGGGGGCAGAGAGAGCCTTGATGTGTGACTGTCTGTGTGTCTGTGTGTGTACCTGGGGCTTTACTCTGTCCTGTGTCCGCCCCTAATCCACTCTAGTCTGCCTAAGGCATTGGAAACTGGTAGGCCCAGCAGGGGCAGAAGAAAACTCAGCTGGTGGCTTCATTTGAGAAGGCAAAGGAGCCTGGCACCACTCCAGGCTGGGACAAAGACCCAGACAAGAAGAAAAGACCAGTGTGGGTGCTGGGTGCCAGGGCCCCTCCTGCCCCTCTCCTGACACATTCTGCCTTTCTTTTTATTAGGATGACAAGGAGTACGTGGGCTTTGCGACCCTTCCCAACCAAGTCCACCGAAAGTCTGTGAAGAAAGGCTTTGACTTTACCCTCATGGTGGCAGGTAGAAAGGAACGGGGCTGAGTTGGGCAAGCGTTTCAGGTGGGGGCAGGCCATGGGGTGGGGGAGAGAGAGAGAGGGAGAGAAATTGAAAGAGAAAAGTGCATGGACCGGGAAGGAGCAAGCAGCAAATGGCTGTGTCTTGAAAAATAGCCAGGAGCCTTTGGTGGCCCAAACTGTGTACCGGGGAGGGAGTGAAGTAATACAAGGAGCGCTTGACCAGCAGTTTCCCAGTATTTGCCTCTTTCCACATGACCTTGGGCAATCTCTTGGCTTCATTCAAGTGAGAGCTGAACGAGCTAGTCTCTGCTTCCGTCCAGTTCTAAAATGCTGGGGTGTGCATAGTCTAGTTTTAGTTGATAAGAAAGCAGCTCCCCCCAGACCTTAATCTAGTAGAGCTGCCCTGGCTGTCTATCTCACCTTTTGGTTTGGTGCCTTTGTCTTCTCTCCTGTCAGGAGAGTCTGGCCTGGGTAAATCCACTCTTGTCAATAGCCTCTTCCTCACTGACCTCTACCGGGACCGGAAACTCCTCAGTGCAGAAGGTAAGGAAAGGAGAGGAGCAGGAGCATGAAGACAGGCGGGCTGACCTGTCTTGGGAAGTTAAACTTGCTACAGACTTGGGGTGGGGGGTGGGGATGGGCCCTCCCCAGCATGCTGGAAACCATGGCTTCCTAGAGAGATTGATGGCCTCTCTTCAAAGGCCTGTCTGGTCTGGCAGCCCACCAGCCAGCTCCCTAAAGATTTGGGTGCTAAAGAGGGGCAAGGTCCAGGATCCTGCTCTCTGAACGAGTCTCTGACCCCCAAAGGATTCCAGGAATCCAAGAAAAAGTCCGGGAGCAGAGAAGAGGCTGGGGCCAGAGCCAACAGCCACCGGCATTTCCTGTGTTGGGAAATGTGCTCCTTGCTGGTTCCCAGAGAACAGGCGCTCAGGCAGCCTGCGGGTGCGCAGGGGGGCAGTGTGAATGAGGCAGTCTGGGCAGCAAAGCTGGCCAGGGTGGGCGTGTTGTTCTGACCGGGCAGGTCCCTGCCCTTGCCTTCGCCTCAGTTTCCCCCTTCTCCAGAGCGGATCATGCAAACCGTGGAGATCACTAAGCATGCAGTGGATATAGAAGAGAAGGGTGTGAGGCTGCGACTCACCATTGTGGACACACCAGGTTTTGGGGATGCAGTCAACAACACAGAGTGGTATGTCTAACTAGCACTACCCCAGCTGCCCCAACCCACCCACCTGCTCCACACGCACGCACACGCAGGCACAAACAGCCATGCTTGCCAGGAGGAAGCTGTCTGTGATCGTGAGCATATCGCTGCCCTTACTGGACAGCTGTCTCCTTCTCTATAAAGTGAGAGGGAAATGATTTGTTTTTCTTTTCTTTCTTTCTTTTTTTTGTTGTTGTTGTTATTGTATTGGGGATGGAACCCAGGGACATTCTAACTCTGAGCTACACCCCCAGCCCTATTTGTTTATTCTTTATTTTGAAACAGGGTCTCACTGAGTTGCAGAGGGCCTCACTAAGTAGCTGAGGCTGTCTGCGAACCGCGATCCTCCTGTCGCAGCCTCTGAAATCCTGGGATTGCAAGCGTCCGCCACCACGCCTGGCGGAATTGATGATTTCTAATGTTCCTTTCAACTCTGACCTATAATTCTATAATGGGGGTGGGGACACAAAGCAAAAACAAAGAGCCTCAAAAGAACAAATACATGTGAAAACTTGTAGCACTGGGCTTGACATATAGTGGGTGCTCAATAAATGTCACTGTCCCTCTTTCCTTTCTTATAACTAGCAGCATTTTAGATGCCACATACAGATCTTGAAAAGAGGAAGGAGAAGCTTAGGGGGAGGGCTGAAAGGAAGAAAGGAGAAGCAAAAAGAAAAACTGGGTGTAACTTTGTTTACAGACTTCACATACCTTCCAGGTTACCTTCCAGGTTACCTGCCAAAAGAAAAGGTGGTTTTGCAACTACACGCACACAATCATCATCCCTGACATTTTACTTATTTGTTTATATTATGAAGTGGAGACATGCTTAGATGATGTCAGACATAAGTAAATGGGTATATTGAATGTAGGAGAAAAGGTAGTCCCTTTAATGAAGAAGTTAGGTGATACTGAGAGCCCTAGACTGACAGGTAAAATCTTTTTTTTTTTTTTCACATAGAGGCATTCTGTCTCTAAGCTATACCCCAGCCCTATTTCATTCTTTATTTTGAAACAGGGTCTTGCTAAGTTGCTGAGGCTGGCTTTGAACCTGTGATCCTCCTGTCTCGGCCTCTTATGTACTGGGATTATAGGCAGAAGTCACTCTATCTGGCTCAGGTAAAATTTTAATTGGTGCTTGGTAATGACATGATCTTGAGCAAATGGCTGCATTTTTTCTTTTTCTATTGAAAAAATTCCAGCCCTTACCATCTTACCCAGTGGATCTGAAAATTTCCCAGAATATGCCTGTGCACTGAAAATTTCAGGGTTATTCACACTTAAGAATTTTTTTTTTTTGGTGGTACTGGGGATTGAACCCAGGAGCAGTCTACCTCCAAGCTATGCTCCAGCCCTTCCTTCTTTCTTTCTTTTTTTTGTTTTGAAACAGGGTCTTTCTGGGTTGCTGAGAGTTTCACTGCATTATTGAGGCTGTCCTCGAACTTGCAATCCTCCTATCTTAGCCTCCCAAGAACTGAGATTAAGGACATGCACCACTACATCTGGCCAAATTAGTGAATTTTAACAATGACAACTGAAGGACCAGCAATATAATTTCAAAAATTATTCAAAATTATTAAGAATTTTAAGATGGAGACAGCAGAACATCAAACTAAGCATGGTCCCTTCCATATGCAGGCCCCAACATGCACAGGTAGAGCACTCATGAAGCTGACCCTGAATAATTGCCTCACAGACCAATCAGACCCTTGCAGACCTTTCTGTGCTATGAATTCCATCATGTGCTTTAACACTACACTGACTTGCAGTATAGCTAACTGGCTCACCATCAACTTTGTAGTCTAAGCCTTAAGGGGAGGGCCACTTCTTACATTTTCATAGCACTGAGCTAGTTCGTGGTACATAGTTTCCTGGTGTCCATCAGTATTCCTGTTAAGGTGGGGTAACCTCCACATCCTCATCACCCTTCCTGCTCCAGCAGTATGTCTCATCAAATGGCTTGCCCTGAAATTCTAGTCCCAACCAGTACATGCTTCTCAATGTAGCAAGTACCACTTTTTCCTTGCATCGAGGCACCGCTTACCTTCCATAACAATATTCAATTTCAATAATACTTTAATTTCAAATAATAATAATAGCTTAACAGTAACAATTCTACCCCACATATATAGTATACTTTCACACATATTCATTTAATAAAATGGAAATGAGAGTGTGTGTGTATTGCTGGAATGGAACCTAGGGGAATTCTACCTTTGAGCTATATCCCCAGCCCTATTTTATTTTATTTTTGCGGTCTGGGGATGAAACTCAGGGACATTCGACCTCCGAGCTACACCCCCTGCCCTATTTTTTTATTCTTTATTTTGAAACAGGTTCTCACAAATTTGTGAAGGGCCTAAGTAGCTGAGGCTATCTTCGAACCTACAATCTTCCTGTCTCAGCCTCCCAAATGCTGGAATTAGAAGCATGAGCCACCATACCCAGCTCTTATTTTATTTTTTATTTGGAAACAGGGTCTCACAAAGTTGCTGAGAGCCTTGATAAGTTGCTGAAGCTGGCTTTGAACTTGTAGCCTGTCTCAGCCTCCCAAATACTAGGATTATAGGCATGTGCCACCATGCCCAGCTAACCAGCAGGGATTTATGAAGCACATACTAGGTGTCCAGCCTGTAGTGTTGGTGGTGGTAGTGTGTGTGTGTGTGTGTTTATGTGTTTGTGTGTGTGTGTGTGTGTGTGTGTGTGTGTGCGTACTGAGGATTGAATCCAGGGGCATTCTGCCTCTGAATTACACCCCCAGCCCTATTTTATTTTATTTTATTTTATTTTCTTATTTATTTTTGGTGGTACTGGGGTTCCTGGAAACCCTTCTACCTCCGGGCTACACTCCCAGACCTATTTTTATATTTTTATTTGGAAACAGGGTCTCTTAAGACAGCGAGGCTGGCTTTGAACCTGCATGATCCTCCTGTCTCTGCCTCCCAAGTGCAGGGATTACAAGCGTGCACCACCACACCCAGCTCCTATTTTATTTTTATACTGAAATGGTTTCACCAAGTTGCAGAGGGCCTAAATTGCTAAGGCTGTCTTTGATCCTAAAATCCTCCTTTTTCAGCTTCGCAAGTAAGAAGATTGTAGACATGTGCCACCACCCCCAGCTCGGCATATGTGTATATATGCCAGTATATGTGATATGTGTGTGTGTGTGTGTGTGTGTGTGTGTGTGTGTGTGTGTTTTACTGGGGATTGAACCCAGGGGCATTCTACCTCTGAGCTACACCCCCAGCCCTATTTTATTTTTATTTTTTTGAAAACAGGTTCTTACTAGGTTGATGGAATCTCACTACTGTTGAGACTGTTATCGAACCTGTGATCCTGTCTCAGTCTTCCAAGTACTGGGATTATAGGTGTGTGCCACCACATTGGGCTTGGCATATATTTTTTAAGGAATTCAGGGCAAGTATGAGTGGTCCCTGTCCCCGAGAGGCATACAGCCTAATGGTCTTGGGGGAGAAAAGAGGGAAGCAATTCTTCAACATATGTGCCTATCAGATAACAAATTAGTAAATACCAATCAGATAACAAATTAGCAATGTGTAACGACAGACACACTGAGCCAAGAGTCAGCCAGGGGCTCAGGTAGAGAGAGAACTTACTAGCCAAATGATCTGGAGCAAGTCTCTTAGCTGTTCTGCATTTAATTTCTTATATATAAAATGAGAGTAGTAGTGTTCAAGATGCAAAATATTTACCTGTAAGGTCAGTGAAGATTAAAGTAGATAATAGAAGACAAAATTAGGTTCTTAAAAATAGCACTCTAAGAATGTGTTCTTAGGTGGTTTCATCAATTGGGCAGTACTTACACAAACCTAGATGATAAGTCAATCACTCAATGTGGCCCCTTGATGCAACCAAGGGATGCTGTAATCATGAGATGTACAAGGCTGCTGCTGGCACAGCACAGCAACTTTTTTTTTTCAAGTCTGGGGATGGAACCCAGGGGTATTTGACCTCTGAGTTACACCCCCTGCCCTATTTTTTATTCTTTATTTTGAAACAGGGTCTCACTAAGTTGCAGAGGGCTTCACTAAGTAGCTGAGGCTGTCCGCCAACCACAATCCTCTGGTCTCAGCCTCCCGAATGCTGGGATTACACGCGTGTGCCACCACGCCCGGCTTAGCACAGCAACTTTTTCATAGTAAACTTTGTCATGGTGTTTTTTGGTGCTGAAATGGAACCTAGGACCTTGAACATGGTAGGCAAATGCTCTGCCACTGAGCATATCCCCAGCCCCTAAAGCCCTTTTCTTCCCCTAAATTGTTAGAATGCATACACTAAAATAATGATAAAAGGTATAATACAGCGAGTACATCAAGCCAGTAACATAGTCATTTAATATCTAGTGTCATGTATTATACATAATCACATGTGCTTACACTTTTATAAGACTGGTAGCACAGTTGGTTGTTTTCACTAGCATCACCACAAACATGTGAGTAATTTATGGATGCTATGACATGGCAGTGTTTCAGCTCTAGTATAATCTTATGGGACCACCATGGTGTATGGGATCTGGAGCTGATGGAAACTTCACTGTGTGGCAGATAACTGTGCTGCATAGTGAGGGAAGAGGGGAGAGCAGTGTGCATTGGTTTAGTCAAAAGAGCCTTCATGCACCTGGGCAAGGTTGCACATGCTTGTAATCCCAGCATTCGTGAGGCTGAAACCAGAGGATTGTGGTTCACGGACAGCCTCAGATACTTAGTGAGGACCTCTGAAACTCAGTGAGACCCTGTTTTAAAATAAAGAATAAAAATTAGGGCAGGCGGTGTAACTCGGAGGTAGAACACCCCTGGGTTCCATCCCCAGACCTGCAAAAAAAAAAAAAAAAAAAAAAAAAAAAAAAAAAACCCTTCATGGAGCCAGGTATATAATCTCAGTACTGGGGAGGCTGAGAAAGAAGGATTGCAGGTTCGAAGTCAGCCTCAGCAATTTAGTGAGACCCTGTTTCCAAATAAAAATTAAAGGATTCAGAGGTAGAATGCCTCTGAGTTAAATTCCTAGACACACACACACACACACACACACACACACACACACTCTCTCTCACACACACACATACACTTTCTTTCACACACAAACACACACACACACTCTCTCTGTCTCTCTCACACACACATACACTTTCATACACACTCACACACATACACTTTCATACACACTCTCACACACATACACTTTCATACACACTCACACACACATACACTTTCTTACACACATACACACTCACACACATACACTCTCTTACACACACACACACACACACACACACACACACACACACACACGGAAGAGCGTGTCCTTGAGATGGAGTGGGTTTGGGGAGGTAGAGGAAAGGGTAGGACCTCTGAGGCTGGTCAGTGCCCTGACTTGGGGCTTCCTTGGCATCCTGCTGATGTTCACCTGCAGTTACCCGGCTGTTACTGCCGCTTTGTTTGGCCACCTGTGCCCCTTTCCTCTCATCAGACTAGTATTTGTTGAACTATGTGTGTGTGTGCCTGGTCTAATTTTCTATCAGGTTATGTGAAATACACCTGAGTCCCTTCCTGAGGATGTAGTAGAGCAAGCCGGGGAATAACAATATTCTTGACACCACTCCGGGCATGGGCTATTTCTCTGCAAGTCCCAGACCTCACTAGACAGCTCCTACTCCTACAGTTTCTCTGCTTGTCTGTCCCTGTCCCAGCTGGAAGCCTGTGGCAGAATACATCGATCAGCAGTTTGAGCAGTATTTCCGAGATGAGAGTGGCCTGAACCGGAAGAACATCCAGGACAACAGGGTGCACTGCTGCCTGTACTTCATCTCACCCTATGGCCACGGGTATGATCCGAGCCTGAGGCTCCTGGCACTGCCCAGTGCCGCCAAGGGAACAGGCCGAGAGCACCAGGGGCAGGGCTGCCACTAGCAGGTGGTCACAGATTCCTGTTCCCCAGGCTCCGGCCATTGGATGTTGAATTCATGAAGGCCCTGCATCAGCGGGTCAATATCGTGCCTATCTTGGCAAAGGCGGACACACTGACACCTCCTGAAGTGGACCGCAAGAAACGCAAAGTGAGGGAAGCTGGTGGTGGGGGAGGACATGGGGAGCCGATGGGCTTCTAGAAAGGATGGAATCCCCAAACTTGTGGGCTCCTCATCTGTTTGTCAGATTCGGGAGGAGATTGAGCACTTTGGAATCAAGATCTATCAGTTCCCAGAATGTGACTCTGATGAGGATGAGGACTTCAAATTGCAGGACCAAGCCCTAAAGGTGGGGCCACCCCAGGGCATCCCTTTCCCATTTTGTTCCTTGGACCAAAGAGGAGAGTAGAATAGCCTGTCTCTGTAAAAGGATAGGCTGTTGGACTAGGAGAGGACCCTGACTTCCTAGAGATGGAAGCAGAGATGAAGATACCAGTGAGAACAGGGTGTGCTCATAGGCACCCCCAACTTCTTTTAGGAAAGCATCCCATTTGCGGTAATTGGCAGCAACACTGTGGTGGAGGCCAGAGGGCGACGAGTTCGCGGCAGACTCTACCCCTGGGGCATTGTGGAAGGTAAAGCACTGAGCTTGTGACTAAGGGTATTTCCTTCCCTTAGTGGCTCTCCCCTTCCCATGCCCCTGGATGACTCCTAGCCTTGCTATGCAGTGGAAAATCCAGGGCACTGCGACTTTGTGAAGCTGAGGACAATGCTGGTGCGTACCCACATGCAGGACCTGAAGGATGTGACTCGGGAGACGCATTATGAGAACTACCGGGCACAGTGCATCCAGAGCATGACCCGCCTGGTGGTGAAGGAACGGAATCGCAAGTATGACCAGAAGCCAGGAGAAAGCTGGCATGGGGAATCCCAAGCGCAGCCTTAAGTGAGACCAAGCCCTTCCCTTGTTCTACAAGTCCTAGGCCCAACACAAGCTGATGTGGGGGTCCCCTAGCGTTACCAACCCTCCTTTCCCCTTCCCCTCAGCAAACTGACTCGAGAGAGTGGTACTGACTTCCCCATCCCTGCTGTCCCACCAGGGACAGATCCAGAAACTGAGAAGCTAATCCGAGAGAAAGATGAGGAGGTAAGAACAGAAGAGGGTGGTAGAAGTTGATGGCCTGGAGGGCCTCTATTTGATCCTAAATCTTGGTATCTCTTGGTTTGGGAATAGAAAGATTCCTGACTCTGGTACATATTTGAGATGTTGACTGGTGCTTCTACCCAGCTGCCTCCATATCTCAGGGCTACCAAGACTCTGACTTAAGGGATTAGAACTTGGGGATACTTTCTCAATACCATGGGACTCCCCCCAAAGCCCCATTTTGATGCATGTTCCTATTTCAGCTGCGGCGAATGCAGGAAATGCTACACAAAATCCAAAGACAGATGAAGGAGACCCATTAACTGGCTTTTGGTCCTGGATATTTAAATCTCTTCTTCTTCCTGCCCATGCCAGCCCCTCCCAGCACCAGCTCTGTTCAGGCCCCTGCAGCTACTGCCACTTCGCCTTACATCCCTGCTGACTCCCCAGAGACTCAGAGGAAATAAAGTTTAATAAATCTATAAGTGGCTTCTGGTGTCCCTGTCTATGTCTTTATCATCTCCTGGAGACCAAGATTCTACAACCTAGTTTGAAAGACTGTTGGAGTGGGCTGCTGGTTCTGATTTGTCAGAAAAGAGTGAGGAAAATTTCCCTGTCCCATGACGGGGTTCAATCCCTGCTTAGAATACAGCCTGTCCTCTCTGTCTTAATGACTGTATCCCTCCTGCCTCTATTATCTGGGGCCTGGGCCTCTCTCCATCTTTCCCTCATATAGTACCCTCAATTCTGTAGCTGTTTTGGATATGCTATCAGCCCTTGGGAAAACATAAGGTATTGACTACATGCAACCTCCTGACTTCCTTCCTCTTTCCCCTGATCTGGAAAAAGGAATATGCAGAATTAAACTCTAAACTCTAGGAAGCCTGTGATAGAGCTTTGAGCAAATGCTGAAGGCCCTGTAATCACCAAATACTATAGTAAGAGCTGATAATGCAAAAAGCACAATAATTGTCCTGAAGTTCAGTACTTAAATACCGAGCATTTGCTAGGCTGTAGACACTGTTCTAGATTCTAGAGTTAAAGTAATAAGCATAGGCAAGATTCCAGTCCTCCTGGAGCTTGCTTACTAACCATATTAAAAGTTCTAATGCTCTAGGCTGGTGTGTTGGCGCAGGTTTGTAATCCCAGCATTCGGGAGGCGGAGACCAGAGGATCGCAGTTCACAGTCTCCGCTACTTAGCAAGACCCTTCGCAACTCAGTGAGACCGTTTCAACAAATAAAGACTAAAAAAAGGGGGGGGGGGGCTGGGAGTGGAGTGTAGCTTGGAGGTAGAATGCCCCTGGATTCCATCCCAGAAACGGAAAAAAAAAAAAAAAAGTTCTAATGCTCTAGTAGGGTGTCCCAGGTACCAGTAGGCTAAGGCAGGAGGGCCCCAACTTACCCTATCTCCCGGAAAAAAAAAAAAAAGCGGGGGGGGGGGGAGGATGTAGCCCAGTAGTGAAGCGCCCTTGGGCTCTATCCCCATTATCGGGCAGGTGGGGGACAAGGGACTTTCAATGTTCTATAAACAGATATGTGAGAACACTTTGGCCCCATCCCAAGCTGAGGTTACTTGATGACTGTGAATCAAATGTTCTTTTCTGTCCAGTTGGTGGCATCGCGGGGCCACGGCGACCTCCAGCGGTCACCCTCGTCCTATTTGCCTGTTGTGGGTTCCCAAGGGAAACAAGGAAGGGCAACGAGTTAGATTCGTGGGACAGTCCTTCTCCAAGCACGCTCTACAGACCAGGAGGCCACTGACTCAGTGGCAGTCTCAGATCCAGTTTTCCTGTCTCGGGTGAGAGATCGTGACTAGGACTGGCGGCAGAATGCAGGTCTTGAAGGACGGCCGGGTCGTTCACCAATAAGAAGGTTTGAAGGAACCTATGAGACACAGAAAAGGGAGAAATCCAGCGCCACCAGAGAAGACCAGGAGGGAGCCTCAGGTTCAGCCCTTCCCACTCCTAGCCTGCGAGTTTTTCTTTCATTCGGGTTTGGGACTGGATGACCGCAAAGAAAACAAATGAAACTGGATAAACTGAGGCACCCCGGGGATATACTTGAGAACTTCCCCTAGGGCGGAGTTGTCACCGGAAGTGACTGCAAGGTCTGTGCCCCTACGATGCCCCGCCTCCAATTGCGCTACCAGTAGGCGACAGTCCGCCCCCACTTCCGGTTCCCGGAGCCAAAGTCAGCAGTCCCTTTTACTGTTCCTCCATTGGCTGCTGCAGGGACGCGCTGTGATTTCCCATTGGTCGCGTCTACTCTCCGGCGCCGCGCCTTCTCCCCCCAGGCACAGTCTCCTCTTCAGGCATCCGATAGGTTAAGGGCTGGGAGGGCGTCTGCCCATTTGGCCAATAAGCAGCACGTAGAGTGAAGGCGGCGGCTGCGTGGTGGGGGCAGGGCGGGACTTGGTGTGGCCATTGGCCAGGGCGGGCACAGGCTAGAGATACGATTGGTCGGGGAAAGGAGCCCCGTGGTGGGGTTCGAGCTGCGCGGCCTCAGCAGCTGCGGGAGACGGAAGTGGTGAGAGCGCTGTCTTGGAGGGTCGGGCGGACACCTCCTGGGTGAGTCATTGTGCCCCATACACTGCCAGCGGGGGAACCGCAACGACCACGTCTTGCCCGGCTCCGCCCCGGCCTCCGCCAGCTCCCTGGAGTCCCGCCTTCTGTCATTAGGGGCTCCGCCTCCGAGTTTAGGCTCCGCCCCTAGAACCTGGGCACCTGGAATACCCTGCCAGCCTGGCCCAGCCCCGGGGACCAGATTCCTTAGGTTCGGAAACCCTGGGTATCCCGGGCCAAGTCCTTGTCCCTCATTGCTTCCTCGAGGCAGCGTGCCAGTGGGCGGCGAGGCAGCACCTCTGGCTTGCCGCTTGCGGGCTCTCCTGTGAGGGAGGGTGGGCTGGAAAGAGCGTAGTGTAATCCCCCGAGGCGGGCGGCATCATAGATGGAGGATTTCATCTCCGCATTCGCTTGCGGGACTCTACTGCATTGCTCCAGAGCCTTGCAGGCAAAAAGGAAAATGTCAGTGAAACCTGGGCCTGGCTGCCTACATGGGCCTAGGCCTCATCCTGAAATCCCATTTTACAGATGCTAACTCCCAGGCCTGACTAGCTTGATTCCGTCCCTGTTGTGTGGCCTCAGCCCCCATAACCTCCACTCCATTTGGTATCAAGTAAGTTCAGCAGGACCTATCCAGTCCTGTTGTTCTCATATCACAGGTTGTGGTCCTCTGCTCTGGACTCTGCCCCCAGTATCAGGTCAAATGTGTGCTCTGAGTCTTCTGGAAAGACTCAGAGACTGGCAGAGCAGTCCTGTGGATTCGTGCTTCCACCAGGGCCAAAAATCGAGCCCCAGTTGGGCAGCCTTTATCTTTTCTGAGTTGGCATTTCTTTTGCTCTCCTGCAAAGAACAAGGTTTGGAGTATTCTACTTCTTTTCATGTTGAGAATCAGGTCTCTTGACTTCTGCTGCATAAGCTTGGCTGACGTTCATTCCTGTTCCGGAGCTTTGTGGCTGACTTCATGCCCTGCAGGATCACTTGTTGCTTTCTCCCCATGTTGCTCCCACTGCCTCTGGTATGGTGATTGCAGAGAGGCTGGATCTTCTGTGAGGGAGGAGAGTAAGAATTGTGCTGGGGTAGATGTGGGGCATGTGGTGATGTTAATGGTGTTCTTTATGTTCTGTTTTCTCTTTATAGTGACAAGCAGTCAGCCAGGACCCTCACCACGGTAGAATGGTGAGTACTTTCTTTCCTCAGATCATTTTGTTTTCTGTAATCTGTGTGTCTATGTCTGTGAAGTGGCCCAGCTATCCTGTATCTTTAGCTCCAGACTACTTCATTCTGATCCTAAATGGGTTCATATGCCCCAGAGGTTAATTCAGACTTCCTTTTTTTTCTTCTTTTTGCAGATTTGGGGATTGAACTCAGGACCTAGTACTTGCTAGGCAATTCTCTACCACTGAGCTAAATCCCTAGCCCAGGATTTCTTTAAAACATCAGGCAGTAACAGCACTGGGATCAGAAACCTCTGGAAGTATTTTTTCTGCACATGCTAAGCCATGCCTTCCACATGCTACCTACATACCACCAGTTCCCTTAGCCTTTCATAACAGCCTTTTTAAAATTTATTTATTTTTTACTTTTTGTAGTATAATCTCTGTGTTCTGGTTGAAACAGCCAAACCTTTGTATTAAGATGTTTAGAGCCAGGTGTGGTGGAACACGCTTGTAATCCTAGCATTCGGGAGGCTGAGACTGGAGGATCGTGGTTCACGGACAGCCTCAGCTACTTAGTGAGGCCCTTTGCAACTCAGTGAGACCCAGTTTCAAAATAAAGAATAAAAAAAGCTGGGCATAGTGGTGCACGCTTGTAATCCCCGCGCTTGGGAGGTGGAGACAGGAGGATTGCGCAGTTTTGAAGCCAGCCATGCTGGCTTAAGAGACCCTGCTTCCAAATTAAAAAAAAAAATAGATCTGGGAGTGTAGCCTGGAGGTAGAAGGGCTTCCAGGAACCCCAGTACAACCAAAAAATAAAAATTAAAACATTTAAAAAATTAAATAGGGCAGGGGGATATAGCTCTGAGGTCAAATGCCCCTGGGTTCCATTCCGAAACCTGCAAAAAAAAAAAAAAGAAAAAAAAAAGATTCTTAGACTTCTGGTTCCTCGAATATTGTGGAGGTTAGGTCAGGAGTGACTCTACTCAAACCATGGGCTTTCTCCAGCTCACAGGCACTGCTATCATCCATCTAAGTCACTGCAGGTGACAGTTGACAGTATCTAGCAGGATTGTATCCTCAAGATGCCCAGAATATCACTAGGGGTGGTTGATCACTGTCATCGTCGTCGTCGTCGTCGTCATCTTCTTCTTCTTCTTTTTTTTTTTTTTTTTTTTTGCATCACTGGGGATGGAACCCAGGGGTATTCTACCTTCAAGCTACATCCCAGCCCTGTTTTTTATTTTTTTATTTTGGAACAGAGTCTCACTGAGTTGCAGAGGGCCTCATTAGGTAGCTGAGGCTGTCCGCGAACTGTGATCCTCCTGTGTCAGCCTCCCAAATGCTGGGATTAAAAGCATGTGCCACCACGCCCAGCAGGGTTTTTGTTTTTGGTATTGAGGATTGAACTCAGGTGTGTTTTACCTCTGCGTTATACTCACAGCCCTATTTTATTTTTATTTTGAAACACAATCTCGCTAGGTTGATGAGTCTTACTACTTGCTGAGGTTGTCCTCAAATCTGTGGTCCTCCTGTTGCAGTGTCCCAAATCCTGAGATTACAGGTGTGCGTCACACACCCAGCTTACTTAGAGATATGAAAAGTTTTAGTGAGGTCATGTTTGAAACTGCTTGTCTTATATAAGATGCTTAATAAATCATCAGGTTTTTCTCTCATTTGTCCCCTTCCCCAAAACAAAAGTCCTGGTTTCTGAAATTTACTAGACAATTGAAGTCTGGAGTTCCAGCCAGCTCCTTTTGTGACCCAGTATCACTACTCCTTATTCAACTCCCTCCAGCCCCTTACCCCTGCTTTTCCAGTTTTGTTTTTGAATAGCTTCTATGGCCCATAATGCCTTTCCCAATCTAAGAAAGTCTTTCTCCATAAAGGATTTTTCCTTTCCAAAGATCTGAGGATGTGAAACAAGGGAGAGATGGAGTTGAAGGAGTAGGGTTGGGCAGGCCCGCGAAATACGAACCTGGAAAGGATTTCTCTTTCAGGAGTGTGGTAACCTGGCACCAGAGTAGTGTCCTTTGACTTAAAGGGGTCAAAAGAAGTTTAGTGAGGTCAGATGATTGGAGGGTGACCTGATGGACTAGGTGTGGGTGGACGGTGGTTCTGGAGAGAAAGAAGGATGCACCGAAGCTGGGAAGGGCGCGGGGTGGAGGTACTGGGCGAGGTCCATCTTGGGATCCAGGGCAAGCGTGGCGGGAACTCAGGAGGGGAAGTGGGAGGACGGCCGTGTTAAGAGGGGAGTAGGGTGGGACATTTGGGCGTGTAGGCGGCCAAGACCCCCATCCCAGGCAGTCCTGGGTGGCCCCGCGGTCCCGGCCCTGGAACGCCCTGCGTCTTCCCGCGGGTGGCCCTCCCACGCGGCGCGGCGCGGAGGGGCGGGGCCTGGGCGGTGGGCGGGCCCGCGGGCGCCCCGCCCTGCCTCCGCCTCCCCGGCGCCATCCCGCTCGGCTCGCCGGGCTCCCCTCCCTCCAGCGCTCGTGCCGGAGGGCGGAGCCGGGCCCGCTCCATTGTGGAGAGGAGGGGAGAGGCGCGCCGGAGCCCGGCCCCGGCCCTGCCGCCCGCGCGCTCGCTCCTGGCCGCCGCGGCTGCATCTGGCGGGCCCCGCAGCCGGGATGCGGCGGGCGCCCGGGGCTGGCGGGCAGCGCAGCGGCTCCGGGGACATGTGCGCTGGCCCAGACCGCCCGCGACCATGAGCCTGACCGCCCGCGTCTCCTGCTCCATGCTTAGCTGCTTCGTAAGTGCCAGCTCTGCCTGCTGGGGCCCTGGTTGGGGGGAGGGTGTCCAGCGCTCGCTGCACCCGCAGGGCCCCGCCCAGGGCCAGCCCTGGAGATCGCACATTTCAACCCATGCCTTCTCCTAAGGCCCCTGCAGGGCCCGGCCCGAATGTTTGGGGGCAGCGGGGAGGGTGCGACCTTTTCTTTCTTGGACTTGTTTTAATTTTCGGGTGCCGGGGATTGTCGAAGGCCAGGGATGGAAATTCTGTGGCCCATCCTGGTCCCGCAGCCACTGCCCTTGACTGCAGATCTCCAGGCCCCGCCCTACAGGGGTACATCCCTTTACCTCCGCCCCTCCATCTTGGTCCCACCCGCTGCATCCTTGCTTGGGGATGTGGGATGTGACTACTAAGCTGTGTGGGATGTTAGGGGCTGGTCGGGAGCAGAGGATGTCTGTGAGCTGTCTTCTGGTTTCCAGTCCCCACCCCTTCCACACTCCATTCCTCACCTGACATGCCAGTCTCTTCTCCTTGACTGTCCCCCAGACAGCCTCTCTTTTCTCCATCTTCCTTGCTTCTGCGGGCCCTGCACCTCTGCATCATTCCCTGCCTTCCCCTCCTCCACTCTGGCTAATGCTCCTTCCCAGCTTCCCCCATCTGTCCTCTCAGATGTTCCCACACACGCACCCCCCCCCTCGCCCCGTGGGTGTCTGCCAGGCCTTCTCTCTCTCCCCTGGCTGTCCTTGGGTCTCCTGCTTCCTCCTGGTCGCGTGGATCCCCTCTCTTCTCCACGGAGGTTGGGAGGAGGGCGACTTCTGCTCCCTGTGGTATTCCTCAGGAATTCCCCGCAGATGGGGCAGGTTGCTTAGCAGGGAGCAGGGGCTAGTCAGCAGTGTGTGCCTAACAGGAAGGTAAGCTCAGCGC
Organism: Muscardinus avellanarius; assembly: GCF_963383645.1. Classification (NCBI taxonomy): domain Eukaryota; kingdom Metazoa; phylum Chordata; class Mammalia; order Rodentia; family Gliridae; genus Muscardinus; species Muscardinus avellanarius. The sequence goes on from NC_137802.1 coordinate 37,087,104, forward strand.
CAAAACACATCCTCCTTTTGAAGGCATCCTCGAAGGCCCTCTAGAGGCTCGGTACTGAATCCCCCAACCTCCTCCTCTTTGTCTCCCTCACCCACCACACTGAGGCTCCAGGGGCCTGAGGTGCCTGATTTCCCTCTTCTCTCTAACCAGCTGCCACACCTGGCTCTTTTTCCTCAGAGCAGCACTTTCCTTCCCCTACTCGGCCATGCCCTTATCTTAGTCTTTCACCTCCTTAGTTTTCTGCCTACTTTCATGTGAAATTTCGGTTCTACAGGAGAGTTCCTCTTTGAACAATGCATATACCCAGTTCCTCCTTGGTTTGCCTCATCCTCCTTCTGGGTTTACTAGGCTTGAGTACACCCTCCATTTCACTCTTCCCCACCTCCAATCAAACCAGATCTCCTTTCCTTCTTTGAATGGCCAGAACCTTTAGAGGTGTGTGTGGAAGCCGGACAAGGTGGTACACGCAGTAAGCCCAGCTGCTCGTGAGCCTGCGGCAGGAGGCTCACAATTTAAGGCCAGCCTGGGCAACTTAGCAAAACCCCATTTCAAAATAAAAACAAAAAGGGCAAGGGATGTAGCTCAGTGGTAGAGCTGGGTTCAATTCCCAGTACTGCAAAAACAACAACAAAAAGGAAGTACGTATGGGGGTCTGTAGATTTATTGGAGGAGGAGAGCAAATGAATGTAAGGGGCCAAATGGAGCCTGGTGACTCAGTGCTGGGGCCTTCCTACAGGGTGAGGAGGGGCCCCCCAGCCTGGAGTACATCCAAGCCAAGGATCTGTTCCCCCCCAAGGAACTGGTGAAGGAGGAGGAGAATCTTCAGGTAAGGAGGAATTGAAAGCTCTGGGTGAGGAGGGCTGCCCAGTTAAAAAGCACCCTTTCTTCCCCCCAAAATCCCCAGGAGGATCTAGTACCAGAACTCTGGCTCCTAGCCCCTGGAGGGCTGGGGGAGGGAGGTGTTTATATGTGTGTGCTGGAGCCCTTGACCCCAGGGAAGGGAGCATTCTTGTGCAGCCATTGCCTAGTGCTGTGACGGTGGTGAAGATTCTCCTTTCCTGCCTTGGTCCAGCTTTTTCAGAGGAGCTCCCATAGGGCAAGGGCTACAGAGGAGAACAAGGGTGCCTCAGTTCTGAACTGAGGCTCCTCCACCCCTTGGCAGGTACCCTTCACAGTGCTGCAGGGTGAGGGAGTGGAGTTCCTGGGCCGGGCCGCGGACGCCCTCATTGCCATCTCCAACTATCGGCTGCACATCAAGTTCAAGGACTCTGTCATCAACGTGAGTTCCCGTCTTGTTTTTCCACACCCAAATTAGAGTCCTGTGAGGTTCCAGATGGTGGTGTTGGGATTCTCTTCTCTTTCTTACTTACTGATGCCTTGTTTTCCTGCCTCATTTTCATAGCTGTAGATCTGTCTTTCTGTCTCTCTGGCTCATTCTCCCCTCTCCCCTCTCCTCTTTTACCCTGTTGCTGGCTCTTCTAAGGGTCACAGTGGCATTGTTGGAAGAGTGCAGGCTTTGGAGTCAGGCAAACCTGGGTTCTTTGCCTGTGCTACAACTAACCAGCTGTGTGACCTTGGAGACGGCTCCTAACTCAGCCTTGTAGGGTTACCATAATTATTAATTGGTCCGCATATGTAAAGGCCCCAGCACAGTTTACAGACACATAACAGGCCCTCAATAAATGCCAGTCTCCTTCCTGCCACTGAAACATCAGCCCCCGGGCTGGGGTGGGGCCAAGGAGTGGGGTGGAGAGTGGGGGATCTGAGCTTCAGTTTGTCCTTCCTCTGAAGGTCCCCCTCCGGATGATTGACAGTGTGGAGAGCCGGGATATGTTCCAGTTGCACATTGCCTGCAAGGACTCCAAAGTGGTGAGGTGAGAACAGTGGAGCCTCATTCAGGTCCCCTGCCCTCGTCTTGTGCAGACCTCTGGGTTGGCAGGTCAGTTTACTGACCCATAGTGTCTTGACCTGAAAAAATAGGGATAATGCTTAGCTCATGGAGACATGGTGAGAATTAAATGAGAAAAGCACCGAGAAGCCGAGTGTGGTGGTACACACCTGTAATCCCAGCTGAGATGGGACGGGAGGATTGCAGGTCAAGGTCAGCTGCAGCAACTTAGTGAGACCTTATTTTAAAATAAAAAGTGAGCCAGGCGTGGTAGCCCACACTTGTAATCCCAGCACTTGGGAGGCTGAGACAGGAGGATCTCGCAGGTTCGAAGCCAGCCTCAGCTACTGAGTGAGGCTCTCAGCAACTTAGTGAGACCCTGTTTCCAAATAAAATATAAAATAGGTCTGGGAGTATAGATCAGAGGTAGAAAGCCCCTGGGTTCCACCCCCAATACCACACACGCGCGCACACACACACGCACACACACACAAAAAAAAAATAAATAAATAAATGGTGGGGGGATATAGCTCAGAGGTAGAATGCCCCTGGGTTCAAACGGAAGGAAGGAAGGAAGGAAGGGCAAGCACCCAGAACAATATCTGGTACAGAGCACTTACGTTACTGCCAGTTCATTTATTTATTCATTTAACATACACTTACTGAACACTCTGTGCCAGTCTGTTTAGGGAATAAAGGTACAGCAGAAAGGAAATAGACAATTTTTTTTTATCGTCATGGAGCTTATATTCCATTAGGAGATACCAAAAAATAAATAATAAGTGAACTATGTTACATGATGGTAAGTGTAGAAGAGAAAATAAAGCAGGGATAGAAAAGGGATGTAGAGTGCTGTAGGGGTGACAGTTGTAGCTTTAAACAAATGATCTGAAAAGGCTACGCAGTAAAGGTGGCATTTGAGTCAAGACCTCGAGAAAATTAACATGCAGGTATTTGAAGGAAGAGTATGCCAGACAGGGAACACTGAGTGCAGAGGCCTTGAGGTGGGTGCGTACCCATCCCTGTCGGAAGGATAGCGGGAGGCAGGGTGTCCGGAGTGGAGAGCGTATAGGTGGAGATGGTGGGATATAAGGTTCAAGAGCAAAGTGGAGTTTCACAATGGTTTGCTTTTACTTTTGAAAGAATTAAGAAACCCCTGGAGGGTTTTGAGCAAAGGAGTAACATGATCTGAATGCTGTTTTACCGAATCACTCCGGCTGCTATATTAAGCCTAGATGGGAAAGAACAGGGGCAAAAGCCAAAGCAGAAGCTGAGAGACTAGTTAGGAGGTTGTTGCAGTTACCCAGGTGAGAGGTGGTGGTGGTCCATCCAGCGTGGCGGAGAAGTGGTCAGGTTGTGGGTGTATTTCAAAGGTAAAGGTGACAGAATGTGCTGGAAGACTGGATATGAGAGAAGGGAGCCTGGGTATATTAAAAGGATGCCTGGTTTCAAGCCTGCCATATACTCAGGTCTGTGGCAGATTCATAGGGAGAATATACATTGCCCTTCACAGATTTTGTTGAAGGAAGACTTAACAGCGGCAGGATGCTATGGAAAAACTTATCATTTAATATTCTAGGCACATTAAATCATGAGCGGAAGGAGCCTGTGGAAAAGAGTAAGTTTGGAAGGCATCAAGGGAGAAGTGGCATTGGAATTGCCTCCCAGGCGTTAATAGGGTGCAGCCAGGCAGAGAGTTGGCATTATCAAGCCAAAAAAGAGGAAGAACAAGGAGACAGGAACGGAGAGCAGGGTGTCCTGCCTGAAGCGGAAGGCGTGTATTAGGGGGTCAGTGGAGATAGCACTGGACATTAGGGTAGGAACAAGCGCAGAGGTTCAGCATCCTGCGCTAGCATTTAGATTTGATGAGAAATGGTAGGAACCCACCAGAGGTGACAAGTATGTCTCAAATGCAGAAGTTCTTGGGAATGGTCACATGAGATACTTCTCTTGGGTATTGGCCAGTGTCCCTGGTTTTGTCCCTCCTGGGTCCCCATTGCCGTACCTCCTGCCTTGCAGCCTCTTTTCCTCACGGCCGTCCTGTGGCCATGTTTGTGACCCTTACGGCCCTCTAGCACATCCGCCCCTTGCCTCATTCAGGCCTGTGTCTTCTTACCTGGCAGGTGCCACTTCTCCACTTTCAAGCAGTGCCAAGAGTGGCTCTCAAGGCTAAGCCGGGCCACAGCAAGACCTGCCAAGCCGGAGGACCTCTTTGCCTTTGCCTACCATGCCTGGTGCCTGGGGCTGACTGAGGAGGACCAGCATACCCACCTGTGTCAGCCAGGTGAGGCCAGGCTGCTGCTCACCCCTACACCCCTCCCCTATGGCGCTCCAGGAAGCTGACAGGCAGGGCTTGTGTTGCAGGAGATCACATCCGATGTCGGCAGGAGGCGGAGCTGGCGAGGATGGGCTTTGACCTGCAGAATGTCTGGAGAGTCTCACATATCAACAGCAACTACAAGTGAGAGGGGAGGGCAAGGGACCCAAACACCAGTCTTAGACCCAGATCCCCTCTACTTATGGATAAAGCATGGTGGACACTGGGTCTGTGAGAGGAAAGGCTTCTGGTCTCTCTTCCCACAAAGCCATCCCCTGGGTCTCATCACACAGGCCAGTTCGGTGACCTCTTGTATCTTCTCAGATTGTGCCCTAGTTACCCCCAGAAGCTGCTGGTTCCTGTATGGATTACAGACAAGGAGCTGGAGAACGTGGCTTCCTTCCGCTCCTGGAAGCGCATCCCTGTGGTTGTGTACAGGTGAGACGGGGGAACCAGAAGTAGGGAGACTGTTCTTTATTTAGTAAGGATAAATAAAAATATCCAAGGTTTCCAGCAGCCTGATTGCATGGGAATTGACACCCTGTAGAGGAGTAAATGTGAAATTCTTTTAAAAAAAAATTGGCTGGGTATGGTGGCATACACCTATAATCCCAGTACTTGGGAGGCTGAGTTAGGAGGATTGCAGGTTCAAGGCCAGCCTTAACAATTTAGCAAGACTCTCAGCAGCCTAGCAAGATTCTGTTTCAAAACAAATAAATAAATAGGGCTGAAAGTATAGCTCAGAGGTAGAATGCCCCTGGGTTTAATCTCCAGTATTAAAAAAACAAACAACAAATAAAAAACCCCACAAAAATTGCCTCCATTTTTTTTTTCTTCTAAGCATAAAACATTGAGGGACTTTCTTTTTCTTTTTTTTTTGAGCATGTATGTATGTGTGTGAAGGACATAAAATGTTTTGTTAGTACAGGAGTTGGCAAACTGGCCTGGGAACAAAATCTGACCTGCAGCCTGCTTTATGGATAGCCTGTGAGCTATGAATGGTTTTTACATTTTTAAAGTGTTATTGGGAGGGGAAAAAACAAGCATAAAAAAGAATATATGACAGAAATTGGTTGTGACCTATACAGCCAAAAATTTGTTTGGTTCTTTACTAAAAAAGTTTTCTGGTCCCAGCACTGGACAGTCATTGCAGCTGAAATAGAGTGAGGCAGGTAGTAACCACAGGGTTTGGAGTTGTTCGTGTTCTTGGCTCATTCCTTGGTCTCCTACCACGCGTCTGTACCGGGAGCAGGTGCTGTGCAGATTTGATGAGTCAGGGTCACCTTAGGAATCTAGAGCTCATTTGGGAAAATGCATGATGGTGCTTTGTAAACTGTAAAGCTCTCTGGAGATGTTAAAGCTTTTGGTTGATATTATCATGGCTTTGATGAGTTGGTTGTCCCTGCTGGCCCTATAGACCTTCAAATGCCATTGTGATCTTTTCTGTTTTGTCAGACACCTGCGCAACGGGGCAGCCATTGCCCGCTGCAGCCAGCCTGAGATCAGCTGGTGGGGCTGGCGCAACGCTGATGATGAGTACCTAGTCACATCCATTGCCAAAGCCTGTGCCCTGGACCCAGGGACAAGGGCCATTGGTGGCTCCCTCAGCACTGGGAATAGTGATGCTAGCGAGGCGTGTGACACTGACTTTGGTAAGGCTTGGGTGGTGCTAACCCAGACCTTAGCTTCCTGGGAGCCCCCCAGTGAGGGGGTGGGAAGATAACAGGACACAGGAGTGCCTGGGTTCCTGCCTTTTGGAAGGCTTTGGGGCCTGAGGGGGTCTCAAGTCACACATTCCCTCTTCTGAGACAATATGTCCCAGGGCCAGGGTGATGCTGGGTGACTGGCTGGCCCTGAGTCTTCTTCCTGTTATGTATTTAGATTCTTCTCTGACTGCATGCTCTGGGGTGGAGAGCACAGCAGCCCCCCAAAAGCTGCTGATCCTGGATGCACGATCCTACACAGCGGCGGTGGCTAACCGGGCCAAGGGTGGAGGCTGCGAATGTGAAGGTATTGCTGCCACCAGTGTCTGCAGGCACCCTGAGTTCTCGGTGGCTCTGGGGAGAACAAAGCTGCTTGTAACCAGGAGTCTGCACTTCCTACCTATGATTATGCTTAAGTTTTTATCTGAGTTTTACTTTTTCATCTACAAAATGGGAATGATTGATACCTTGTAAAGTTATTGGGGTGATTATAGGTCACATATATAATATTACTAGTATTGATTACTAGTATTGATACTCGTAGTACTGTTACTACCATTTGTCATTTAATATTATTGTTACTGCTATTGTATAGGACCTGAGAATATAGAGGTAAAAGTATAATTCAGATTTTTTGTTGTTGTTATACTGGGGATGGAACCCAGAAGCATTCTACCTCTGAGCTACATCCCCAGCCCTATTTTATTTTTTATTTTGAAGTGGGTTCTCACTAAGTTGCAGAAGGCCTCACTAAGTAGTTGAGGCTGACCATGAATCTGTGATCCTCCTGTTTCAGCCTCCCAAGTGCTGGGATTACATGTGTGTATTATTACCTCTGGCATAATTCAGATTTCAAGAGTCTCTTTGGTTCCCATTCTGGAGTGTTCTTCCCTGCCAGGGAAGGTTTGTCTGCTAGGGCTGTGCTTGACCTGGACGCCTGCTTCCAGGACATGCTTTTATGAGCCTTTCCTCTCATTTTTACAGAGTACTATCCCAACTGTGAGGTTGTATTTATGGGAATGGCCAACATTCACGCCATCCGGAACAGCTTCCAGTACCTCCGCGCTGTATGCAGCCAAATGCCGGATCCCAGCAAGTAGGTGATGGGTACCGTGATCCCACCATCCCCCCAGTCTCACCCCTTACCCAGAACTTTTGTTCTTGGGGGATGTGAGGGGACATGGTGAGTTTGGAGGTGTGGGAGACCTCAGGGCCTGGGTGGAGTGAATACAGTGGACCAGTTCCAAGAACACTTCTTCCACTTCACAGCCAACACTTTGGCACAGTCACAGGACATTGGATTCTTTGTGTTTAGATGGTTGACCTACTCAAAGAACATAGAGAAGCAGGGAGAGCAAGTGGCTAAATGTGATGGTTTCCTGCTCCACTCTTGATTCCCAGAAGCTCTTCTGTGCCTCAGGTTCCATGTCCCCTATTCCTGCTAGATATCTCTTGGCAGAAAGGCTATAGGTTCATCTCCTTGGTTTCAGCCCTCAGTGGGGACCCTGGTGGGTGGAGCTGGCCGTGCGTAGTGGATTGTCACAGCCCCTGAACTGTTGGTTGGTGATGGGTCGATTCTGCTCTTATGTAGCTGGTTGTCAGCGTTGGAGAGTACCAAATGGCTGCAGCATTTGTCAGTGATGCTCAAAGCAGCTGTGCTGGTGGCTAATACCGTAGACCGGGAAGGCCGGCCCGTGCTGGTGCACTGCTCCGATGGCTGGGACCGCACACCGCAGATCGTAGCCCTGGCCAAAATCTTACTGGATCCGTATTACAGGACGTTGGAGGTATTGAGAGGGGGGTGGATAGGAAAAACAGAGGGAATGAAGGAGGAGGGCTGGTGGCAGGCTCTTTGGAGCTGTCTTGGGAATCCTTCAGTAGAATTGGTTCAGTCCTGTTCTTTGAAACTGCCAGCTCCCTGTATTGGGCAGTTCCTGGGGGACTAGCACAGTAGCCCTTCCGGAGAGGCCCTATGCTTAGACTGTTTCCTTTCTGTAGGGCTTCCAAGTGTTAGTGGAGTCAGACTGGCTGGATTTTGGGCACAAGTTTGGAGACCGGTGTGGCCACCAGGAGAATGCAGAGGACCAAAATGAACAGTGCCCTGTGTTCCTCCAGTGGCTCGATTCTGTTCACCAGCTGCTGAAGCAGTTCCCCTGCCTGTTTGAATTCAACGAAGCATTCCTGGTAAGTCCTAAAGCCCTTGACTGGGGTGGGGCATGGCATCCTGAGGCCCCCAGGTGCAAGCTGTCTCGGCTCTCTAGGTCAAACTGGTGCAGCACACGTATTCCTGTCTCTACGGCACTTTCCTGGCCAACAACCCCTGTGAGCGAGAGAAACGCAACATCTACAAGCGGACGTGCTCTGTGTGGGCCCTCCTGCGAGCCGGCAATAAGAACTTCCACAACTTCCTCTACACTCCTGGCTCAGACATGGTAAATACAAGCCCTCTTCCTATGGGGAGAGGAGGCTGAGTCAGTGGGGAGAAGGGAGAGCCAAAGGCTTAGGGAGGACAAGGGACCACAGTCCTGTCATGGGACACTGGTATCGGGCTGCTTCCCTAGGTCCTGCATCCTGTTTGTCATGTGCGGGCCCTGCACCTCTGGACAGCTGTTTACCTGCCGGCATCATCTCCCTGCACACTGGGAGAGGAAAATATGGATCTTTACCTCTCCCCGGCGGCCCAGAGCCAGGAGTTCTCGGGCCGCTCTCTGGACAGGTGAGAAAAGCCCTTCTTGCTCTCTTCTCTCTGAACGAGGAAGGCAGTAAATGCTTCCTATCTTGCCTACATGCATGCTGCTCTTCTTTTTTGAGCTATTTGAAAGCAACGTGTGTGTGTGTGTGTGTGTGGTGTGTGTGTGTGTGTGTGTGTGTGTGTGTGTGTGTATTGAATCCAGGGCCATTCTACCTCTGAGCTACAACCCTAGCTCTTTTTATTTTTAATTTTGAAAAAGGATCTAAGTTGCTGGGGGTCTTGCTAAATTGCTGAGTCTCAAACCGGCATTCCTCCTGTCTCAGTCTCCCACGTACTGGGATTACAGGCATGCACTACCATGCCCAGCTAAAGCAACTTACTGAGTCAGTTAAAGGAGAAATTTGGCCCAAGACTTCTGGCTAGCCTGGGGTACACTGTGTTTTCAAGGTCTTCTCTTAAGATAAGGTTGGTTACCTTCTTCTTGGAGCTGCTATCACCCCATGTGACACACCCAAGCAGGGGAGAGGAGAGGGGAAAAGAAAGGACTATTTCATAAAGGTTTGTGGGAGCATTGTTAGGGTTTGCTCGCGATACAAGGCATGTGGAGCTTTCTATCTCAGCTGTAACCTTTGCTATGTTCGGTATTAGTCTCCAGAAGCATCTGGCTCTCAGGGAAATGGGTGCCCAGCTGAGGATAGCTTTTACTCTCTCAGAAAGGCCAGAATTTAAAACAAGACATTAACTTAAAGTCGTTTTTTGGTTGAAAATGTGGGGGTGGGAGAGTGATGGAGGCTGCTTAAATTATGAGAGCAATCCATGTTTTTATTTTATTTATTTATTTATTTATTTATTTGGTACTGGGGATTGAACCTAGGGCCATTCAACCACCAAGCTACACCTCCAGCCCTATTTTTTCTCTTTATTTTGAAACAGGGTCTCACTGAGTTGCACAAGGCCTCACTAAGTAGCTGAGGCTGTCTGTGAACCGCGATCCTCCTATCTCAGCCTCCCAAATGCTGGGATTACAAGCATGTGCCACCATGCCCAGCTTTTTTTTTTTTTTTTATTAAAGAAAACAAACTATATAAAAATAGTCTTCCCTAGCTGGGCATGGTGGCGCACGCTTGTAATCCCAGCGCATGGAAAGCTGAGACAGGAGGATGGCACAGGTTTGAAGCCAGCCTCAGCTACTTAGTGAGGCTCTCAGCAATTTAGACCCTGTTTCCAAATAAAGTATAAAATAGGTCTGGGAGTATAGCCTGGAGGTAGAAAACCCCTGGATTCCACCCCTAGCAACACACACACACACACACACACACAGTAGTCCTCCTTCTGATCCTTATCCCCACTGGTGTCTGCTGTTAACACCTTGATGGGTGTCTTTCCAGATGAGGTAGAAAACCCCTGGATTCCACCCCTAGCAACACACACACACAATAGTCCTCCTTCCGATCCTTATCCCCACTGGTGTCTGCTGTTAACACCTTGATGGGTGTCTTTCCAGATGTTTACCTCTATATAGATACATCCTCACTCTCACACATAAGGCCCCCATGCAGACTTTCTGAGCTTTCTGGGTAAAATTGGTGCAGCATGCATACTCCTGCCGCTGTGTTATGTTTGTGTTTTAAAAAACAAAACCAGCCGGGCATGGTGGCGCACGCTTGTAATCCCCACACTTGGGAGGTGAGACAGGAGGATCGTGCAGGTTAGAAGCCAGCCTCACTGGCTTAAGAGACCCTGTTTCCAAATAAAAATATAAAATAGGTCTGGCAGTGTAGCCCAGAGGTAGTAGGGTTCCATCCCCATTACCACCAAAAAAAAAAAAAAGAAAAAAACCCCAGAATGTTATGTATACTTTTTTTCTGTGTGTGCAACTGGGGATTGAATCCAGGAGCATTCTACCTCCAGCTACTTAGGGCCTTGCTAAGTAGCTGAGGCTGGCTGTGAACCTGTGATCCTCCTATCTCACCACATCCAGCTTGAAAACTGTTTTGAAAATCAATTTATCATTTTCCCCACTTTGTATCAGGCTGTCATTCCCTAACAACACAAAACATATAAAATTACTTTATTGTTTCTATTTTTTTTTATTATTGTTATTTTCAGTACTGGGGAATCATACCCAGGACCTTGTGCATGAGAGACAAGCACTCTACCAATGAGCTATATCCCTAGCACTACTCTGTTGTTTTTAGTGACTGCATGGTAGTCCAAAGTTAGAGTATACCTATTGGTCATTTAGGTAATTTCCTTTTTTTTTTTTTTTAATAATTACAGGGAATGCTTTAGTGAACACATTTGTGTGTGTGTGTGTGTGTGTGTGTGTATGTACATATGTGTGTATACATATATATGCACATATGCATATATATTTATTTATTTATTTATTTATTTTATTGTTGTTGTTGTTGTTGTTCTAGGGGTTGATCCCAGGGGCATTCGACCTTTCATCTATATCCAAAGCCCTTTTTTTTTTTGATGGTGGTACTGGGGGTGGAACCCAGATGCTTTCTACCTCCAGGCTATACTCCCAGACCTATTTTATATTTTATTTGGAAACAGGATCTCACTAATTTGCTGAGGCTGGTTTCGAACCTGTGTGATCCTCCTGTCTCAGCCTCCCAAGCACGGGAATTACAAGTGTGCGCCATCATGCCCAGCTTTTTTTTTTTTTTTTTTTTTTTTTTTTTTTTTTTTTTTTTTTTTTTTTTTTTTTTTTTTATGTTTAGTTTCAAACAGGGTCTTGCTAGGTTAGTGGGAGTTTCACTACTTGATGAGGCTGTCCTCAAACCTGGGATCCTCCTAGCTCAGCTTCCCAAAGTACTGGAATTACCAATGTGTGCCACCACACAAGCATGCATGTATATGTATGCGTATAATATATACATAGATATATTTTTAAATCATGGTGGGGGTGTCGCTCAGTGGTAGAATGCTTGCCTAGTATTTTTGAGGCTCTGGGTTTGATCCTAGCACCACCAAAATCAGGAACAACAACAAAAAAGTAAAATATACATAATATTTACCATTAAGCCTGTGTGTGTGTGTTACTGGGGATTGCACCCAGGGGCATTCTACCTCTGAGTTCCATCCCAGCCTGATTTTTTATTCTTTTGTTTTGAAACAAGATCTCACTAAGGTGTAGAGGGCTTCAAGTTGCTGAGGCTGGCCGCGAACCTGTGATTCTCTGTCTCAGCCTCCCAAGCACGGGGATTACAAGCATGTGCCATCATGCCCAGCTTAATCTAAGCCAGTTTTAAATATACAGTTCAGGGGCCGGGAGTGGTGGCGCATGCTTGTAATCCCAGCGCTTGGGAGGCAGAGACAGGAGAATTGCACAGGTTCAAAGCCAGCCTCAGCTACTTAGGCTCTCAGCAACTTAGTGAGATCTTGTTTCCAAACAAATATAAAATAGGTCTGGGAGTATAGCCTGGAGATAGAAAAGCCGCTGGGTTCTATCTACCCTCAGTAACACACACACACACACACACACACACACACACACACACACGCACGCACGCACACACACATACACAGTTCAGTTGGGGCTCAATGGTAGCACATATGCTTGGTATATACAGGGCCCTGGGTTTGTTCCCCCTACACCATAAAAATACATAGTTCAGTAATGATAACTTATCTAAATATCTTCACATTTGTCTATTTCTGTTAGATAAATTCCTAGAAACTAACAAGCTGTGTTCAAAGGATATGTATATTTTATATTTATTTATTGGCTGAAGTTTTTTTTTTTTTTTTGTGTGTGTGTGTGTGTGTGTGTGTGGTACTGGGCATTGAACCCAGGGGCATTCTACCTCTGAGTTACACTACTAGTTCTCCCTGGTTTCTATTGTTTCTTTCTTTTGTTTCTTTTTTATTTATTTATTTTTTTGTGGTACTGGGGACTAAACCCAAGGTCATTGTAACTCTGAGCTATACTCCATCCCCTCTTTATTTTTAGAAATAGGGTTTCCCTAAGTTGATGAGAGTCTCAGTACTTGCCGAGGCTGTCCTGGAACCTGTGCTGCTTGTATCTCAGCCATCCCTGTACTGGGATTACAGGGTATCACTAAGTTGCTGAGAGCCTCAATAAGCTTCTAAGCTGGTTCTGAACCCATGTTCCTTCTGTCTCAGCCTCCCAAGTACTGTGATTACAAGCATGCAATTACACCCGGCTTCATGGCTGTTTTATTTACTAAGAAAATTTTCATTGGAGGACCAGAAGGAACCATGGCTTTTTCTTATTTCCTAGATGTCTAGCCCAGAGTCTGGTACATAGCAGGTGCTTTAATAAATTTTTAAGCAGGCAAACAAGTACATGGGATAAAGTGGGTTTGTGAGCTTTGTAACCAGCTTAGTGGAGAAAAGTGTAAAGGAACTTGAATATGTGAGAGAAGTATTTTTTTTTTCCCCCCTGTACTGGAGATTGAACCAGAAGCATTCTACCTCCAATTTATACCACCAACCTGATTTTATTTCTTATTTGGAAACAGGGTCTTGCTAAGTTGCTAAAGCTGGCTTCGAACCTATAATATTCCTGTCTCAGCCTCCCAAGAACTGGGATTACAAGCATGTGTCATCACACCTGGCTATGTGAGATAGTTTGGAAATAAAATAAAAAGAAATTCCTATGGATCTGACTGGTATTAAGAAAGGATTATTCTGAAGAATAGAAAGAAATCAAGGATAGTCATTAAGAGCTTTAAACATTAAAGAGTTTGTTTTGGTTCACTCATCAAAAGTAAGTCAGAGTCTGGATATGGTGGTGCATGCCTATAATCCCAGTGCTTGGGAGGCTTTGACAGGAGGACTGCAAGTTTAAGACCAGCCTCGGCAATTTAGGGTTGGCCCCCTGCAGCAGTGAGACCCTGTTTCAAAATAAAAAATAAGCCTGGTGTGGTAGCACGTGCTTGTAATCCCAGTACTTGGGAGGATGAGACAGGAGGATTTCATGGCCAGCCTCAGCTACTTAATGGGGCCCTATTTCAAAATAAAGAATAAAAGCCGGGTGTGGTGGCCCACGCTTGTAATCCCCGCACTTGGGAGGCAGAGACAGGAGGATTGCACAGGTTCGAAGCCAGCCGCGGTGGCTTAAGAGACCCTGTTTCCAAATAAAAATATAAAAAATAGGTCTGGAAGTGTAGCCCGGCGGTAGAAGGCCCCTGGATTTCATCCCCAGTACCACCCCCCCCCCCAAAAAATAATAATGAATAAAAAATAGGACTGAGGGTGTAGCTTGGAGGTAGAATGTCCTTGTTTTCAATCCCCAGTATCACTAAATAAATAAATAAATAAAAATAGGGCTGGGAATTTAGCTCAGAGGTAGAATGACCACCCTGGGTTCAATCCCTAGTACTATAGACACATACACACACATGCGTGCGCACACACGTACATCAGTGTAGGGAGTCACTGTGACCTCCTGACAATGGGATTTTTAGAGAATTTATCAGTGAGTGGGGTAGTTAGAGGCACAGAGATCAGCAAGCACTGTTGTAGTAATTTAGATGTGAAAAGATTCTCTGAAAAAGAGAAAGGATTAAATTCGGAAACAGGCTAGAGAAGTCATTAGCAAATTGTCAAACTGGTTGAAAGTTGGAAAGATAGGTTCCAAGTCTTTGAGCTTAAAAGACAGGAGAATATTAGTACCACCAAAAGATGCTGAAAAGTTGAGAGAACAATCCAGTTTGGGAAGAAAGAGGAGATACAGGGAGGTTGGTATTGGAATATTGATTGGTAGCAAAGAGCAAGTGTGCTGAAGGCAACTCAAGATGGAGAATTGGATCTAGAGGAATGAGTGGTGTAAGGATTTTAGAGGAACTGGTTTTTGTAACAACTGTCCTGACTTACCTTTGGCTCTACCTTTCCTTACATCAAAACTGTCCTCTTAGCATGATGGAGCATGTCTGTAATCCCAGTACCTGGTAGGCTGAGATAGGAGGATCACAGGTTTGAGACCAGCCTCAGAAACTTAGTGAGACTTGTTTCAACAAAAAAAATTAACAAAAGGGGCAGTGGTGCTGGAGGTTAAAAGGTCCCTGGGTACAATCCTCACTACCAAAAAAAAAAATTTAGGGCTCGGATTTAGCTCTGAGGTAAATTGCCCTGGGGCTCAATCCCCAGCAAAACAAAGAAAACCATAATTTAAGACAAGAAAAGAAAAAGGAGGGGAAAAGTTTTGATACATTAAAAGAAAAATGCACAGGGTTGGGGGTGTTGCTCAGTGGTGGTGTTCTTGTCTAGTGTGTAGGAAGCTCTAGGTTCAATCTTCCGTACTGCCAAAAAAAAAAGTCAGAAAAGTACACACACTTAGGCCTGACTCTTGGCTAGCCTCATTCAGTAAGTCTTGGTTAGGCCCTGGAAGCTCCTGATGTACATCAGTTACTGAAATCTGCTGTTCATTTTCATTTACTTGACCTACCAGTGGAAACTGGATGGTTGGGTCTTGAGCTCATTCAGTCATTTCTCAAATCATTTGCCTGGCTTGTGTTAGGTGCTGGAGTCAAGTAAAACACAAACAAGTAAATAGCAAGTGCAGTAATGTGTTATAGGAAGCAGAGTGCCATGTGCTTTGATGCACATTATTTTGTTGAATCCTCATGATGGCTTTAAGAGGTAGGTATTCAGCCGGGTGTGGTGGCACACGCTCGTAATCCCAGCATTTGGGAGGCTGAGACAGGAAGATTGCGGTTCATGGACAGCCTCAGCTACATAGTAAGGCTATTTGCAACTCAGACCCTGTTTCAAAATAAAGAATAAAAAATAGGGCTGGGGTTGTAGCTTGGAGGTACGATGCCCCTGGTTTCATCCCCAGTACTGAAAAAAGAAAAAAGAAAAAAAAGAGGTGGGTATTCTAGCCTTCCTTTCATAGATGTGGGAACTGAGGCTTAGAAAAGTTAAGGGCACACAGCTAAAAAGTTGTTGTTAACCTGGGATTTGAGCCCTGGATGAGACTTACTACTTCTTTCCTGGGATTTCCTGCCATTGAAAACAAGGAGAAAACAACAACACCAACAACAAAAACTGGGTGTCGTGGCACATGCCTGTAAACCCAGTACTTGAGAGTCTGAGACAGGAGGTTTACATGTTCGAGGCCAGCCTCAGCAATTTAGTGAGACCATATTTCTAAATAAATAAATAAATAAATAAATAAATAAATAAATAAATGGGCTGGGGATGTAGCTCAGAAGTAAAACACCCCTTGGTTCCATCCCCACCAAAAAATAAAAAAATAAAAATCAGCTGTGTGTGATGGTAATCCCAGCTACATGGGAGGCTAAAACAGGAGGATTGCAAGTTTAAGTCCAGCTATAGCAACTCAGAAAGACCCTGTGTCAAAATTAGAAGAAAAAAAAAAAAAACCCACAAAAGTAAAATCAAAGATAAAATATATTTAAAACACAATAGTTTCAAAACCCAACTACTTAAAACAAGCTATGCTGTAACTCCATCTTTGGGGGATTTTTTCTCTATGGTCTGAAATTACTAAGGCATCAGAAAAGAGGATAGCAATGAAGTCCCTCCTTTTTCTTGGTGAATTTCCCTAAGTTTTCATTGTTCTAAGACCTTTGAACTTTGTTTAAAATCAGGTTGGTAAGCCAGGCACTTGTAATCCCTGCGCTTGGGAGCTGGAGACAGGAGGATCACGCAGGTTCAAAGCCAGCCACGCTGGCTTAAGAGACCCTGTTTCCAAATAAAAAAGTATAAAAAATAGGTCTAGGAGTGTAGCCCAGAGGAAGAAAGGCTTCCAGGAACCCCAGTACCACCAAAAAAAAAAATAAATAAAAATCTGGGTATGGTGCTGCACACCTATAATCACAGTATTTTGGGGGCTGAGACAAGAGGATTGTGAGCCTGAGGCCACTTTAGCAACTTAGTGGTGCTTTTAGCAATTTAGTTAGACCATGTTTCAGAAAAAAAAAAAATTTAAATGGATTGGATATGTAGCTAGGAGGTAGAATGCTACTGAGTTCATTCCCCAGTACCAAAAAAACAAAAAACTTTTGAGACCCTTTTTTTTGGTTGTTGTTTATTTTTTGGTACTGGGGATGAAACCCAGGGGCCTTCCCTATTTTTATTATTTATTTGATGATGATGATGATGATGATGATGATGATGATGATGATGATGATAATGATGATGATTGATGGTACTGGGGATGGAGTCCAGGGGCCTTCTACCTCAAGGGTATACCCTCAGCCTTATTTTTTATTTTATTTTATTGATTTATTTACTTTTTTTGGTGGTACTGGGGATGGAATCCAGGGCCCTTCTACCTCTAAGCTATATCCCCAGGCCTCTTTTATTCTTTTATTTGGAGACAGGGTCTCACTAAGTTACAGATGGCCTCATTAAGTTGCTGAGCCTGGTCTGAGTTGTGCAGGGCCTTGCTAAGTTTCTGAGGCTGGCCGTAAACCTATGATCTTCCTGTCTCAGCCTACCAAGAACTGGGATTATAGGTGTATGGTATCGTGCCTGGCTAGATTTGATTTCTTTTCCCTCTCTTTTCTCTGTCCTCTTTTCTTTTCGTACTGGGGATTGAACCCAAGCGTATTTTACCTCTTGAGTTGAACCCTAGCCCTATTTCTATTTTTTATTTATTTTTTGTGGTACTGGGGATTGAACCCAGGGGCATTCTATCTCTGAGCTACACACCCAGCCCAATAAAAATTAATTTTTTTTTTTTTTTTTTTTTTTTTTTTGGTGGTACTGGGGGTGGAACCCAGAGACTTTCTACTTCCAGGCTATACTCCCAGACTCATTTTTATATTTTATTTGGAAACAGGGCCTCACTAAGTTGCTGAGAGCCTCACTAAGTAGCTGAGGTTGGCTTCAAACCTGCGTGATCCTCCTGTCTCAGCCTCCCAAGCGCTGTGATTACAAGCGTGCACCACCATGCCTGGCTAAAAAAATAAATTTTTTTTTTTTTTTTTTTTTTTTTTGGTGGTACTGGGGTTCCTGGAAGCCCTGCTACCTCTGGGCTACACTCCCAGACCTATTTTTACATTTTTATTTGGAAACAGGGTCTCTTAAGCCAGTGCGCGCAGCTGGCTTCGAACCTGCGCGAGGTTCGATCCTCCTGTCTCTGCCTCCCAAGCGCGGGGATTACAAGCGTGCGCCACCACGCCCGGCTAAAAAATAAATTTTAAAATAGGGTCTCACTAAGTTGCAGAAGCCCTTTCTAAGTAGTGAGGCTGAGATCCTCCTGTCTCAGCCTGCCAAGTACTGAGAGTACAGTGTGCCACCACGCCTGCCTTGGATTCTGATTTCTTGATGATGGAGCCCATGTCTTACTCATTTTACAGAGTGGACTTTCAGTGAGCCTTGGTTATTTGTAATCTTAAATGTCATCATGTGTTGTGAATTCTGATCACCTGATTCTTTGTTTCTGAGACAGCTCCCATTTCCTGAGCTGGAGGTTCTGTGTTTGTCATTCCAGGTTACCTAAAACTCGGTCCATGGATGATCTTCTTTCTGCTTATGATACTAGCAGCCCCCTGACTCGCACATCCAGTGACCCTAACCTGAACAACCACTGTCAGGAGGTCAGAGTTGGCCTGGAGCCCCGGCACAGTAATCCCGAGGGATCGGAGACCACCTTTATGGAATCTGGAATTGGAGGTCCTCAGCAGACTGTAGTGGAAATAGGTCTCACTCCTTCTCTGCCCAGCAGCCAGAAAGACTACCTGAGCAATAAACCTTTCAAGAGTCACAAAAGCTGTTCTCTAAGTTATAAACTGCTTAGTACTGCTGTGGCTCGGGAGATGAAGAGCAACACCTTTTATTCTGAGAGCAAAGTCATAGAAGAGACTAAGGTACCAGCTCCAGACCCTCCTGCCCAGGATGAGCTGGGTAGGACTTTCAGTGGCTCAGGGGAGCCACCTGAACATTGTCCTGAAACAGAAGCTGCCAGTATGCTTTCCAAGGTTGTTTCTAGCAAGCATGATGGAATCTGTGATTTTCCTGAGTCTACCCGGGACTCCCTTACAGGTGCCCCCCAACAGACCCAGCTAGAATCTGTGCCATGTGCGGCCTCTAAATGTGCTCTGGATCACAGTCTGGGCACCCTTTGCAGCCCACCAAGTGCTGCCTGCCAAACTCCTCTAGAGCCAAGCACTGATGTCCTCAGCCAAGATCCCCCAGGGTCTGTGACAAGTGTCTTCCACCAGGAACAGCCCAGCTCGGCACTGGATCTTATCCAAAGGGAGGAAGATACTGGCAAGAAAGGAAATAATAGAAACGTGCAGTTAGTGGAAAATACTCGCCTTGGAAAAATGCCTTTGGAATTGGCCCGAAAGCCAATTTCTCAGAGCCAGATCAGTGAGTTTTCTTTTCTAGGGTCCAACTGGGACAGCTTCCAGGGGATGGTGACTTCATTGCCGAGTGGGGAGACCACCTCTCGGCGGTTGCTTTCCTATGGCTGTTGTAGCAAGAGGTCAAGCAGTAAGCAGATGCAGGCTGCGGGGTCCTGCTTTGGGGGCCAGTGGGCTCAGAGAGAAGGTGTGAAGTCACCTATCTGTTCTAGTCATTCCAATGGACACTGTACAGGCCCAGGAGGAAAACACAACCGGATGTGGTTGTCCGGTCAGCCAAAGCAAGTCTCCAGCACAAAGGCCGTTCCACTGAGCTGCCCTTCTCCAGTGCCTCCTCTCTACTTGGATGACGATGGACTCCCCTTTCCCACGGATGTGATCCAGCATAGGTTACGGCAGATTGAAGCAAGCTACAAGCAAGAGGTGGAGCAGCTGCGTCGACAGGTGCGCGAGCTTCAGATGAGGCTGGACATCCGCCACTGCTGTGCCCCTCCAGCAGAACCCCCCATGGACTATGAGGATGACTTTGTAAGTATTCACCAAGTGCCAGCCACCCATTCATTCGTTCTGTCCCTGCAGCTTTCCAGCTGCTCAACATTCATTCTTTGGGCTCTTGCTTTATGCCACTGAGTTAGGTGCTTGAGCTATAGAAAGACAAGTAAATAATGAGAATGATGTTGTGAGCCAGGCGTGGTGGCGCACGCTTGGGGGTATAGCAGAATGCCCCTGGGTTCCATCCCCAGTACCTCAAAAAAACCAAAACAAAACAAAAAACAGTTTCACTAATTATTGTGTATTGGCCTCAAACCTGCAATCCTCAGCCTCCTAAGAATTGGAATTACAGGCTTATGCCACTGTGCCCAGCTGGTGTTTTCTTTTCACTATCCACCTAGCTCAGTATCACACATTCTTCAGTACTCAAGCATTTTCTTCTCAAGAAATCCTTGGCCTTTCACTACACTCCAGGTTCCTATCACCTAATGTCTTTCTCCATCGTAACACTCACAACATCATTCTTTTTCTTTTGTGGGTCTGGGGATGGAACCCAGGGGCATTTGACCTCTGAGCTACACCTCCTACATTATTTTTTATTCTTTATTTTAAAACAAGGTCTCACTAAGTTGCAGAGGGCCTAAGTAGCTGAGGCTGTCCGCAAACCGTGATCCTCCTGTCTCAGCCTCCCAAGTGCTGGGATTACTAGTGTGCGCCACCACAAAACTGTTTTTTAAAAAAGCCAGGTGTGGTGGTGCAAGCTTGTAATTCCATTATTTGGGAGGCTGAGACAGGAGGATCACAGGTTCGAGGATAGCTGCAGCAAGTACTGAGACCCTCATCAACCTAGTGAGACCCTGTTTCAAAATAAAAAAACTGGGCATGGTGGTGCATGCTTATAATTCCAGCAATCGGGAGGTTGAGACAGGAGAACCACAGATTTGCGGCCAGCCTCAGCAACTTAGGTTCTCAGCAATTTTGTGAGACCCTATTTCCAAATAAAAAATAAAATAGGTCTAGGAGTGTAGCCCAGAGGTAGAAGGCCCCTGGGTTCCATCCCCAGTACCACTAAATAAATAATTATTAATTAATTAATTATGGCTGGAGGTGTATCTCAGAGGTAGAATTAATGTCCCTGAGTTCAATCCTCAGTACCAAAAAATTAAAATTAAAATAAAATAATGAGGGCTGGAAGTATAGTTTAGAGGTATAACACTCCTGGGTTTAATTCCCAGTGGAAGAAAGGGAGGAAGGACACACTTGTAGAGAGAGAGCGAGAACACCACTTGCAAAAGCGTGATGGCAGCAGCTGCTCCGGCAGTGGCGCGTCAGCGGAGGATGGGTGTGGCTGTGTGGGTGCACACATGCATATGCACCTGTGCTGGCACTGTGAGGCAGAGCTGGGTAATGTGGGAGGTGACACTAGAGGATTAGGGATTGGAAGGGTCAGCTTGAATATCCTTTTTTGGAATTTACTCTCAGGGCAACGAAAATTTAGGCCAGTGGATAACTTAATCGGATTTGTATTTAAAAAAAAAAAAAAAAAACTGCTATAGCAACAGTATAGAATTTTGATGAGATGGTTGAGACCCAGACTGGGAGGCTGGTTAGGACATCTTAAAATAAACCAATTGAGCTGAGTGTGGTGGTGCACACTTGTAATCCCAGCAGCCGGGAGGCAGACTAGAGGATTGTGGTTCGCAGACAGCCTCAGCCACTTAGCAAGGCCCTTTGCAACTCAGTGAGAACCTGTTTCAAAAATAAAAAAGACTAGCTAGGCGTGGTGGCGCACGCTTGTAATCCCCATGCTTGGGAGGCTGAGATAGGAGGATCGCGCAGGTTTGAAGCCAGCCTTAGCTGGCTTAAGATACCCTGTTTCCAAATAAAATATAAAATAGGTCTGAGAGTGTAACCTGGAGGTGGAAGGCCCTGGGTTCCATCCCAGTACTACCTAAATAAATGAATAAATAATAAATAAAATAAAAAAGACTAGCCGGGCATGATGGTGCACGCTTGTAATCTCCGCGCTTGGGAGGCGGAGACTTGAGGATCGGGTAGGTTCAAAGCCAGCCTTGCTGACTTAAGAGACCCTGTTTCCAAATAAAAATATAAAAATAGGTGTGGGAGTGTAGCCTGGAGGTAGAAGTGTTTCCAGGAACCCCAGTACCACCAAAAAGAAAGGGGGGGGGAGGAAGAAAGAAGGAGGGAGGGAGGGAGGGAGGAGAAGATAAAAATAAAAAAGACTAAAAACTAGGGTGGGGGTTGTGGCTAGGAGGTACAATGCCCCTGGGTTTCATCCCTGGTACAGAAAAAATAAATAAATAAACCAAGTGAGAGATGAGGGCTGTCCATCATCCAGGCTTTACAGTGTTGGGCTGCCTCGGGTTCTGGCTTTGTAGTTCTGGGAGCTTCCAGGAGCTGTCTTCTCCCCTATAATATCTTGCTATCTACATAGACACATTTCCTTCCTTCTGTCAAGGCATCCCAACTTGCCTGCTCCCCATTTCTTTGTTGGTGGTTGGACAGGGAGGATTAACAACTTAATATTCAGGGTGATGCTTTAAGTTTTTATTTTTGTAGGGCCAGGCATGGTAGCATACTCTTGTAACTCCAGTACTTAGGAGGCTGAGACAGGAGGATTGCAGTTTTGAAGCCAGCTTCAACAACTCAGGCTCTCAGCAACTTAGTGATAAAAAATAAAATAGGTCTGCGAGTGTAGCCCAGAGTATAGAAGGTACCTGGGTTCCATCCCCAGTACAACAAAACCTTTTTTTTTTTTTTGTAAAGGGAAAATAGTAAGTATTTTAGGTTGTGTAGATCATTCTATGTATGTCACAGCTTTTCAGTCTGTGGCCTTTATAGAAACAATCATAGACGAGCCGGGTATGGTGTCACACACTTGTAATCCTAGCATTTGGGAGGCTGAAATAGGAGGATCACGGTTCACAGACAGCTTCAGCAACTTAGGCCCTTTGCAACTCAGTGAGACCTTGTTTCAAAATAAAGAATAAAAAATAGGGCTGGGGTGTAGTTTGGAGGTTGAATGACCCTGGGTTCCATCCCAGCATCACCACCAACAACAAAAAGCAAGAAAGAAGTAGCCATAGACAAAATGTAAATGAATCAGTTAGGCTGCCTTCCAGTAAAACGACATACAAAAACAGGCTGGTGCTGGGAGGATAGCTCAGTGGTAAAGTGCTTGCCTAGCATGAATGAGGTCCTGGGTTCAATTCTCAGTATCGCAAAAAAAAGTTAAAAGAAAAAAAAACAAAACAGGTTGTTTTTGGTGTTGTGAGTCATAGAGAAAGAGTCTTTCAACACTGTGGCATAGCATATTAGTTAAGAGCATGGTTCTGATGCCACAATACTAGGTCCAAATTATCTTAAGTTTATTTTGATACTGGGGATTGAACCTAGGGGCATTTTCCCCCTGAGCTACATTCCCTGCTCTTTTTATCTTTTGTTTTGAAACAGGGTTTTACCAGGTTGCTGAGAGTCTTGGTAATTGCTTAGGCTGTCCTCAAATCTGATCCTCTTGTCTCAGCCTCCCAAATACTAGGATTACAGGTCTGCACCACCATGCCCGGCTCTAGCTTTATCACTTACCAGTACTTAATTTTCTTTGTGTCTTAGTTTCCTTATTTGTAAAACAGGATAAAAGTAGTATGTATCAGCTGAGCATAGTGGCGCATGTTTGTAATCCCAGCATTTGGGAGGCTGAGACAGGAGGATCATGGTTTGTGCATAGCCTCGGCTACTTAGTGAGGCCCTGGCAACTCAGTGAGACTCGGTTTCAAAATAAAGAATAAAAAATAGGGCTGGGGGTGTTGCTCAGAGGTAGAATGCCCCTCGGTTCCATCCCCAGTACAGCAAAAAAAAAAATAAATAAATAAATAAATAGTATGTATCATAAGACTGTCATGAAGAATTAAACAAGTTCATAAGACTGTTTTGAGGAATTAAACTTAGAACAGTGCCTGACACACAGTAAGTGGCGAGCGATGATGAGGTGATGTTGATATCTCTGCCTTTTCAGACATGCTTGAAGGAGTCAGACGGCAGTGATACAGAGGATTTCGGCTCTGATCACAGTGAAGATTGTCTTTCAGAAGCAAGCTGGGAGCCTGTTGATAAGAAGGAGACAGAGGTATGTCTAGGCAAATGTGTGGTGGGCACCTACATGAGCCAGTGAGTTGTATCCCTCAGAGACAAGTAGCCTCCTGCAGACTCAGCTTCTCCCCAGCTTAGTGTCATCTCTATAGGCGTGCAGTGGCCAGCCTTAAAGACCAGCCTTGTCATTTTCTCCTGGGCTGCTTCCCTTCTTGTAACGTTGCTCTTCTACTCTGCTGACAAGCACCTGGCATTTTTTCTTGTGCCCTCTTTAAGGTGACTCGTTGGGTTCCAGACCATATGGCATCACACTGCTATAACTGTGACTGTGAATTCTGGTTGGCTAAACGAAGACACCATTGCAGGTAGGATGTTTTGTGTGATTCACTGTGACTCATAAAGTATTGTAGCACATATGTATGGAAATAAATTGAATTAATCTCAAAATGTCATATTTGTTCCAGACCTTTCTTTTATTCATGGAAAACCTTTTATTTATTTTTATTTTTTATTTTTTGGTACTGGGGATTGAATCTAGAGGCATTCTATCTCTAGGATATATCCCCAGCCCTACTTTATTTATTTATTTATTTATTTATTTATTTATTTATTTATTTATTTATTTATGGTGGTACTGGGGTTCCTGGAAGCCCTTCTACCTCCAGGCTACACTCCCAGACCTATTTTTACATTTTTTAAAATTTGGAAACAGGGGGTCTCCTAAGCCAGCGTGTACAGCTGACTTCGAACCTGCATGATCCTCCTGTTTCTGCCTCCCAAGTGTGGGTATTACAAGCGTGCGCCATCACACCCTGCTATTTTTTTTTTTTTTTTGAAAGAAGGTCTCATTAGGTTGCTGAGAGTCTCACTACTTGCTGAGGCTGTCCTTGAACCTGTGATCCTCTTGTCTCAGGCTCCCAATACTAGGATTACAATACCAACATTCCTGATGTGTATTGGCATTTCTGATTAACTCTTCCTTCTTTTTTGCTTTGACAGAAATTGTGGGAATGTATTTTGTGCCGGATGCTGTCACCTGAAGCTGCCCATTCCTGACCAACAACTCTATGACCCAGTTCTTGTCTGTAACTCCTGTTATGAACACATTCAAGTATCTCGTGCCAGGGAACTCATGAGCCAACATCTGAAGAAACCCATTGCCACAGCTTCCAGTTGAATGCCAGAGGAGACGACCTGTCCAATTTTAGCAGGTTTGAAGGGAGGATCTGCTTCAGGTGTAGTTTGGAAGGTTCTTTGGTGTGGCTCATGAAATCACAGGGCACAAAGATACCGTCTTGAGAAATCCTATTTGGTACCATGAGACTGGAGCAGAGGAATTTAAATTTGGCAAGAGGTCCTCTACTGGAGAGACCCTTACCTTCGGGATAATGGCCCTGATCCAGCCCCAGAGTCTGGAAGCTTAATGTGGAGTTGGTGACTCCAGCTTCTTTCTCCTGGGGGGATCAGAAGATGATGATCTCATAGATAACTGCCTGGTGCAAAGTGCCCAAACAGCAATAGAAAGGCATACATATAACCAAACTCCAAGTGATAACCAGACCCATCTCTCCTCCACCTTGAAAAAAGCAGATTATAGTACACAAGATTGGAACTCCTATCCTATTTGAGATGAACTCTATTCCGTACCTCTGTGCTCTGTGTCTGTGCATGAAGGCTCAGTCTTTAGAGGCACTCCCTCTAGTTGCATTAGTACTGTCTTCTGTGGAGTTTAAAGACTGGTTCTGCAAGTGGAAGTTTCAATGTATTTTTCCCTTGGCTCATTGGCCAGCATCGGTGAATATTCAGTTTAGGGGGACAGTTGTAGGGAGTGAGACTTTTGGGGGAGCAAAGGACCACTCTGCTGATGTTTGGTCCTGGTGAAAAAAAATCAGTAAGTGGAGCTGTGAAGGCAGTGGTTTCTCTGTTATGTAGCAGCGGCTCTCGCGGTATGCACTGTGAAGAAGGAGAAGGGAAAGCAAAAATGATCCTTGTGAAATACCTGCTGATTGTGCCCTGCCCTTCGCACCTGACTTTTCCTAGTTGTCCTGGTGCTAACACAGGAGCTTACACCTTGATCCTCTCCTGGCATGAAAACAAAACAAAGGGTTTTGTTGTTGATCCATGGCCTACTTCCCCCATGTTGTCTTTTCCCTGGCTGCTGCCTCCTCTGAGTCACACTGCTTCTTATCCTGAACACTTGACACCTTGAGGGTAGAATTTAGCATTGGTTTTTACCTCCTAGAATATGCTGTTTGGTATGTGAGGGTTTCAGTACAAATGCTGCTGTCTATTTCTGTGCACTTAACAATGGAACCCAAACGGAAGAGAATAAAGCCTTGATACCAAAATTGGGAGAGAAAATGTGTCCATTTGGACCAAACACTTTTTTTTTTTTTAATTTTTTCCATCTTAATATGTACCAGTGGCACTTAACCAAAAGATACAGCGATATAGCCATGTATTGTGGTTGGGACAGATATGGTCTCCTTGGCCTATAATGAAACCTCTAGGATTTTCTTTATACATTTTCCTTAATTCATTGGTGTATAAAAGGTAAATTACATTTTAGGCTTATCCTGTTTTAAAACTATGGTAGTTGTCTTTCTTACTGCTACTTTCATGTTGCTTCCTAGAAAGAAAATTTTCATTCCAAAATAACTAGAATCTGCATTTAGAACAAGAACTGCTATTTGTCCTGACCTTTTCTTCAGTCCTACCGAGAAGCATCTGTGTGCTTCTTTAGTACTTGCCATGGATGTAACCTAAAAAGTTTTGGCGTATTTAGGTCAGCCTTGCACAACTTTTTTTTTTTTAATGGAGCTGAATAATGGAGATTTTGTGTCTGGCAAATTCCTGAGATCATTGAAAAAGTAACAAAGTATTCCTTGTCTCTGATACATAAAATTCTTTTAAGCATTTTTCTCAATCATTAAAATTTACTGCCTGTGGTGAGTGGCTTTTTAATTAACTTGGTTTTCATTGCACTTCACTCTGCCTGTTTTCAGGGGGAGTAAGATTGGTAACACTTGGGGAGACTGTATCTGTCTGCTTTGTGTGGCTGTTTTTGAGGGAATGTCCCATCAGTGACTAAACTGCATGGCCTTTGAGAGAGACTCTGGGCCCTTGGCTCAGATAATGTTCATTAAATAACTCCTTTCAGAGCTGTTGTGGGTGTAAGTGACATGATGTGGCCAAATATCCAAACTGTGCAGTTGCGTTGTGACAAACATGCAATGTGCTGTAAAAAAAACAAAAACAAACTCAATACAGTTTAAATAAAATCTCTATATTAGTGCTGCTTTGTTGGGTCTTTTTATTTTAATTCCTAGGAAAGAATAATACTCATTGTTCTTTTGACCATGAGCAAAGACTAGATTATAAAATAGACACCTCTTTTTATCAGCACAGCTCCTCTATTTTGTGGTGCTAGGGACTGAACTCTGGCCCTTCTGCATGCTAGGCAAGTGCATAAGGCCTCCCTACAGATTGTGTAGATTATTCTATCCTATCTCAAGGTTCTCTCTCTCTCTCTCTCTCTCTCTCTCTCTCTCTCTCTCTCTCTCTCCTCTCACTCTCTTTCTTTCTCTCTCTCCTCTCTCCACTTGGGGATTGAGCCCAGAGTCATTCTGTCTCTGAGCTATAGCCCCAGCCCCGTTTTATTTTTTATTCTGAAACAGGGTCTAAATCGAGGAGGACTGTAAATGTTACAAGCGGGTTGAGAAAGCCCACCGCAGTTGGCTTATCCAAACGCGATTCCCTCAACCAGGCACCTGGGTTCTCCCCTAAGGTCGAGTCAGTGAAGCAAAACCCGGCTTGGAGGAGCCACGTGGAGACGAGGCCGCGCGGCCCGGCCGGCTCGCGCTGGCGGCGGCTCGAGGCCCCATTGGCCGCGCGGGCTCGGGCGGGCGCGGGCGGGCGCGGGCGGGCGCTCGTGCGCCAACGGTCCGCGGCGGGCGGGGGCAGGGCGGAGCGAAGGCCGGGGGGATCGAGAACGAACGCACGAACGAACGAGCGGGCGGGCGGGGCGATGGAGGAGGCGCTGCTCTCCACCCCCATCAACCCCAACAACTTCCCCGCCAAGCTGTGGCGGCTGGTGAACAGCCCCCGCTACCGCTCCATCCGCTGGGACGGCCGCGGCGAGGGGCTGCTCATCGACCAGCCGCTGTTCGAGGCCGAGCTGCTCAGCCCGCCGGGCGCGGGCGGCGCGGGCGGCGGCGCGGCCGAGCCCGAGCTCTTCAAGACCACCAACTTCACCAGCTTCATCCGCCAGCTCAACCTGTACGGCTTCCGCAAGGTGGTGCTGGGCGGCCCCGGCGCGGCGGGCGCGGGCCCGGGCGCGGGCGGCCCGGCGGGCGACGGCCCGCTGCACCACTTCCACAGCCCGCACTTCCGCCGCGACCAGCCGCAGCTGCTCGTGCACCTCAAGAGGCTCACCAGCGCCAACAAGGCCAAGCTGGCGGCCGGCCTGGAGGTGCCCTGCCGCCCGCCCAACCGCTTCCAGCGGCTGCTCATCACCTCGGCCTCCGCCTCGGCCTCCGCCGCGGCCTCCCCGCTGCAGCCCCCGGACCCGCCGCCGCCGCCGCCGCCGCCCGCGGGGCCCCGGCCCGAGCCGCACGGTGAGTCCTCGCCCGCCCGGCCCAGCGGCCCCCGGCCGCGATGGGGGCCTCCGCCTCGGGCGTGCAGTCCGCGCTCCCCCCAACACTGGAACCCCCGTGCGTGAGTTCACACCTCTTCCCCAAACTCCAGAGCCACCCAGCCTGCCCCAGGGCCGGTCTGTCCACTGTCAGCGTCTATAACCCAGCCCCTGGTGGGAGCGCCGGGTCTGCAGGAAACCCAGAAGGCCTCCATGGCTCCAGCGTGCACAGCTGGCGTGTACACGGCGTACACAGTGTACACGGCGGACACAGCCCCAGCCCAGAGAACTTAAAACGCTAGTACGCACCAGGAGAAGGTACCTTAAATGGAAGTTTGGCCTTGAGGGGGCCTGTCACCTTCCACCTGTGGACCCATCTAAGAAGTCTTAGAAGAGTTATGGCAGTCATCATATTTAACATTCCAAGGAATGTGTAGAATGGTAGACATTGATGATGTACCTTAAAGGCAGAGAATATAGATGGTTTACGAGATACCGTTCCTAGGTAGAATGACCTGCGAAAATATTTCTTTTGTCGCGGCTAATGAGAGCTTGACTCATTTGCTTTGTGAGAAACAAGGCAAAAAGTTTTCTTTATGATTGTCAAGTTTTACTTAAAAAGAATTTTAGGAGGCACACGTACAATCTTTGAACTTTTTGCTATTGCCTACAATCTTTCAAAAATGAAAAATCCCTGTTAAAATCTGTATTTAGACCAGGACATGGTGGCACAAGCTTCTAATCCCAATACTTGGGAGGCTCAGATAGGAAAATCTCAGGTTTGAGGCCAGCCTCGGCAACTTCGTGAGGCCTTCCGCAACTCTGTGAGACCCAGTTTCAAAATAAAAAAGTAGGAGCTGGGCGTGGTGGTGCATACGTGTAATCCCAGCATTTGGGAGGCTGAGACATAAGGATCATGGTTCATGGCCAGCCTCAGCTACTTAGTGAGGCCCTTTGCAAATCAGTGAGACCCTGTCTCAAAATAAAAAAAATAAATAAATAGGGCTGTGGGTGTACCTCAGAGGTAGAATGCCCCTGGGTTCCATTCCTAGTATCCCCAAAATAAATACATAAATAAAGATAAAAGTAAAAAAGTAGTGCTAAGGGTATAGGTCAGAGGCAGAATGTCCCTGGGTTCAATCCCCAGTACCATACACCAGTCCATGATGTGAGCACATCAAGAAAGCAGCAGGATGGAATAATAAGAATTCATTCTTCACCTTCAACGAGGAGAGTAAGAGAAACAGTTTCAGTATGTTAACATGAATTTAATATTAAGATGTCTGGGTTATTTGGGGGTTTGGAAGAAATTGAACACATACATAACACTGTTCAATTTAACCGAGGCGCAGTACTGAGACAGTACTTTGTTCACTTGGAATTTAGAAGATAAGGGACTAGTTGTGTGTGTAGAGTTTAGAAGATATGAGACTAAGTTAGAGTTCTATTGTCAAGTTGGGGAAGTAGCAGTGGCATAGAAGTGTTCTAAAGGAATTCTAAAGGAATATTAAGCCACTTCCAAACCCAGGCATGGTGGCGCATGCTTGTAATCCCCGTGCTTGGGAGGCGGAGACAGGAGGATGGTGCAGGTTTGAAGCCAGATTCGCTGGCTTAAGAGACCCCGTTTCCAAATAAAAATAGGTCTGAGAGTGTAGCTTGGAGGTAGAAGGGTTCCATCCCCAGTACCACCAAAATAAATAAATAAATAAAAATAATAATACATAAATAAAATGAAAAAATAGAGCCGGGCGTGGTGGCACACATTTGTAATCCTAGTATTTGGGAGCCTGAGACAGGAAGATTGTGGTTCTCAGACAACCTCAGCTACTTAGGCCCTTTGCAACTCAGTGAGACCCTGTTTCAAAATAAAGAAGAAAAAATAGGGCTGGTGGTATAGCTCAGAGGTAGAATGCCCCTGGATTCTATCCCCAGTACTGCAAAATAATAATAATAATAATAATAATAATAATTATTATTATTATTATTATTATTTTATTATTATTATTATTATTATCATTATTAAATAGGAAAGGGGATGTAGCTCGTAAGCTACTTACAGGTGATAGCCATTGATTTCTGTGGAGAACTCTATAGGGAAAGGCAGTGGAGAAGTTCCAATGGCAAACTTTTGGCAAATCTCTTGACATGTGGATCTTTTCAGTTTGTGTCTCTCTTGGGTAAAAGATTCTTCCTCCTTTTCTTTTTGTTCTTCTTCATAATATTGAGGATTGAACCCAGGATGGTTCTGCCTCCCAGCCACACCCCCAACACCCCTCCCTGCACCCCGTACTGGGAACTGAACTCTGGCATTCTACCTCTGAGCTACACCCTCAGCCCTATTTTTTTTTTTTTCTTTATTTTGAAACAAGGTCTCACTAAGTTGCTGAGGGCCTCACTAAGTAGCTGAAGCTGGCCGCGGATCTGCGATCCTTCTGTCTCAGGCTCCCAAGTACTGGGATTACAAGTATGTGCCACTATGCCCATCTTATAAAAAACCCTTCTTAACATTGAATATTTGATTTAATAATGTTAGAGTTTGGCCACTTTACCTTTTATGACAGTCAAATTGAGAACTAAACAAAAGTTTATTTGATTATTCTTTGAGCATTTATCTATAATTCTATATTCTGGATTTTGGACTTGTTTTTACCAAAATTAAACACTGATAGGTAAACAGTAGAGCATTGTCCAACCTTTGGTTTACTATAGCTGGTGGTTTAATGTCAAATGAGTAAATGTGTTCTTCCTCTTTTATGCAGGACCAGTGGCTGTAGGACAATTTCACCGGTCATTCCGGCGAGATAGTTTGTCTCCTTATTCCTACGTTTCAACTTCATCTCACAACCACAGTACTTTCCCTCTGAAAGGTTTAGACCGGACCCCGATTCCTCCTAGAACGTGGCAGAACTCCCTTGGAATGCACCCTGGACAAGTGGACACATCTCCCACTTTTTCAGATAAAGGGGTTCCATTTCCTGTACTGCAGAGGTTTCCAACTGAGGTCACCTATACACTGCAGCCTAGCGCCACATCTGTACATGTCCAACAAGGTCCTCAAACAATGGTCAGCTCCTCCCAAAAATATAGTAACTACACACCCTCAGCGCAGTACTCCCAAGCCTACTATCCAACAGGTATGAGAAACTCACGTTCACTGGCTTCTATTAAGGTAGTTTATAATTGCATATATATTTTAAATTGCATTTCAAGTATTTCTTAGTAGGAGATATTTTTAAACAATATATAAAACTTCATTGTGTTCTTAAAGATTGTGAAAATTCTATTGGTGCATAAAGGTGTATGTTTTTTGTGAAACTGTTGTAGTCCCCAAATATGTTCTAGTTTGGAAATTAAGACTTAGTACTCTGGAACCTTGCTTAAACCCTGCCCCTGATGCAACATTTTATTAAAATAGTGATATATGTATATATATAATACATATTTTTTAACTTTATAGGTGATAGTACCTCAAAATGAAATCATTTTAGAATCTCAGTAATGAAGCTTATTAAAAAAGCATACTTTCTGAAAATTAAATTCTTTAGTAAAATGTGATAAACACAGGAGTCCCTGTAGTGTTCATCCCAGCCAAACAAGAACTGGGAGTAAGGAAAGACAAAAGGAGAGACTGACAATAGCACTGACCTGGAATTCATCCAAGGGCATTGAGGACATTCTGGTAGATACCAAGCCATTAATTGAGAATTCTTTTAATAGTGACCATCTGTTTTGTTTCAGAGAAAAAAAGAATTGTGAGATTTTTAAATACTTTTTTTGCAAGATAATAGTCTTATCATTTCATTCAAATTATTATGATTTGTGTGTGTGTGTGTGTGTGTTTGTGTGTGGTACTAGGGGGTTGAACTTAGGGACATTCCATCTCTGAGCTACACCCTCAGCCTTTTTTATTTATTTATTTTCTTTCCTTTTTTTTGTGTGTGTGTGTGGTACTGGGGATGAAACCCAGGGGCACTCTACCTCCGAGCTATGCCTCCAGCCCTATATTTTAATTCTTCCTTTTTTTTTTTTTTTTTTTTTTTTGGTGGTACTAGGGGTGGAACCCAGGGGCTTTCTACCTCCGGGCTATACTCCCATCCCTATTTTATATTTTATTTGGAAACAGGGTCTCACTAAGTTGCTGAGAGCCTCACTAAGTAGCTGAGGCTGGCTTCGAACCTGTGCGATCCTCCTGTCTCAGCCTCCCAAGCGCAGGGATTACAAGCGTGCGCCACCACGCTGGGCTGTAATTCTTCATTTTGAAACAGGGTCTCACTGAGTTGTAAAGGCCTCTCTTAAGTAGCTGAGGCTGTCTGCAAACTGTGATCCTCCTGTCTCAGCCTCCCAAATGCTGGGATTATAAGCATGCACCACCACGCCTGGCTTTATTTATTTTGGATCAGGATCTCTCTAGGTTGTTGAGACTCTCACTCTATTGCTGAGGCTGTCCTCAAACCTCTGATACTAGGCTGGGCGTGGTGGCACATTGCTTGTAATCCCAGCACTTGGGAGGCTGAGACAAGAGTATCGCACAGGTTCGAAGCCAGCCTCAGCAACTTAGTGAGACCCTGTTTCCAAATAAATTATAAAATAAGGCTGGGGGTGTAGCCCGGAGGTAGAAAGCCCCTGGATTCCACCCCCCAATACCACACACAAAAAAACAAAACAAAAAACTGTGGTAATCCTGTCTCAACCATCCAAGTACTGGGACTTAGAAGCCTGTGCCAACACACCTGGCTTCAAAATATTTTCTAAGCTAGCTCTGGTGGCACACACCTATAATCCCAGCACTTGGCAGGCAGACAGGAGGATTGCAGGTTCAAGGACAGCCTCAACAAGTAGTAAGACTCATCAACCTAGGGAGACCCTGTTTCAAAACAAAAATAAAATAGGGCTGGGGGTGTAGCTCAGAGGTAGAATGTCTCTGAGTTAAATCCCCAGTACCAGTATATATATAGTTTCTATTTTGCAAAAACACCATAGCAGTGATTATGTGTTTGTCATGTAATACACTTTATTCAGAATGATGAGGTGGGGCTATAGAAACAAAGAAAAAGTCATAGCTTTTAGGAAAGATCAGAGAGAAGAAAAGGGGGTAATCCTTGGTCCTACAAATTAAGGATTTAGGAAGCCAGGCATGGTGGCACACACTTGTAATCCCAGCATTTGGGAGGCTGAGATAGGAGGATCGTGGTTCGCAGACAGCCTCAGCTACTTGGTAAGGCTCTTTGCAACTAGTGAGACCCTGTTTCAAAATAAAAAATTTAAAAAGCTGGGGGTATAGCTCAGAGATAGAATGCCTCTGGGTTCTATCTAGGAGCATTAATTTTTTTATATAGATCTCTATTTTCTTAGTTATATAGATCTATAATTAATCTCTGGAGGTATTTTGTTAGATCATTTCTCCAAGGCAGGACTAAACAAAAACTAAGTGAAAATGTTAAATTAGAAAAGGGAATTAAAGCCGGGTGTGGTGGTGCACGCTTGTAATCCTTGTGCTTGGGAGGCGGAGACAGGAGGATCGCCGTTCGCGGCCAGCCTCAGCTACTTAGTGAGGCCCTTTGCAACTCAGTGAGATCCGGTTTCAAAATAAAGAATAAAAAATAGGGCAGGGGGTGTAGCTGGGAGATCGAATGCCCTTGGGTTCCATCCCCAGACCCACAAAATAATATATATACATACACACACACACACACACACACACACACATATACACATACCCTTCTACCTCTGGGCTACACTCCCAGACATATATATATATATATATATATATGCATATACGTATAATATATGTGTGTGTGTGTGTGTGTGTGTGTGTGTGTGTGTGTGTGTGTCTGGGAGTGTAGCCCGGAAGTAGAAGGGTTCCATCCCCAGTACCACCAAAAAAAAAAAAAAAAAAAAAAAAGAAAAGGGAATTAAAATAACCAGGTATGGTGGCCCATGCTTATAATCCCAGTACTTGGGAGGCTGAGACAGGAAGATTGTAGGTTCAAAGCTATCCTCATCAATTTAGTAAGGCTGTCAGCAACTTAGTGAGATCCTTTTTCTAAATAATAAAAAGGGCTGGGGAATGTAGCTTGGAGGTAGAATGCCCCTGGATTCAATCCTCAGTACTACACACACACACAGGAATTAAATAATTTGTTGCCAGTTAAAAGTTGTGAATCAAGCTGGGCATGGTGGCACATGTTTGTAATCCCAGCATTTGGGAGACTGAGACAGGAGGATCGCACAGGTTTGAAGCCAGCCTCAGCTACTTAGACTCTCAGCAACTTAGCGAGACCCTGTTTCCAAATAAAGTATAAAATTGGTCTGGGAGTATAGCCCAGAGATAGAAAAGCCCCTGGGTTTCCACTCCCCAGTACCACACACACAAAAAAAGACTAAAATATAAGGCTGGGGGTGTAGCTTGGAAGTCAAATACCCCTGGGTTTCATCCCCAGTACTGCAAAAAAAAAAAAAAAAAAAGTTGTGAATCAGCTGTGTGCCTGTAGTCCCAGTACTTGGGAGGCTGAGACAGGAAGATCACAGGTTTGAGGACAGTGTGTGGTAATTTAGTGCAACCCTGTTTAAAATAAAAAAGGACTTGGGGTGCAGCTCAGTGGTAGAGCACCCCTAGATTTAATCCTCAATATAGAAGGGAGGAGGCCAGTGTGGTGGCACACGCTTGTAATCCCAGTACTTTGGAGGCTGAGACAGGAGGATTGCATAGGTTTGCAGCCAGCTTCAGCTACTTAGGCTATCAGCAACTTAGTAAGACCCTATCACAAAAAAAAAAAAAAAAGGGTGAGGGGTGTATCTTGGAGGTAGAATGCCCCTAGGTTCAATCCCTAGCACCACATACCAACATATATATATATATATATATATATATATATATATATATATATACATATATATATACACATATATCCACATATACGCACACACATATATCCACATACACACACACACACACACACACACACACACACACATATATATATATATATAGAGAGAGGGAGTACACACACACACATATATATATATGTGTGTGTGTGTGTGTGTATGCTGAGAGTCTAAGTAGCTGAGGCTGGCTTCAAACCTGTGCGATCCTCCTGTCTCAGCCTCATTCTTTATTTCATTCATGTCATTCATGTCATTCATATATATATATGTATGTATGTATGTATGTATGTATGTATGTAAGAGAAGGAGGAACAACCCCAGCCCACCTGATTCAATGGTGCATTCTTTTGGCCACTATGATTTGACACTTGCCTACCTCTCATAAAGAGGGTCTTTTAAGTTTATCTTACTTTTCTTTCGGGGAGGAAATCTTCTGGTGTGTCTTCTTTTAAGTTAATTATTTCCAAATAGGGTAGGGTGGGTATAGTGGCACACTCCTGTAATCCTAGTACTTGGGAGGTTGAACAGGAAGGATCACAGATTTGTGGCCAGCCTCAACTACTTAGGCCCTCTACAACTTACTGAAACCCTATTTCAAAAAATAAAATAAAATAGGGCTCAGCGGGGGGCATGCACGCTTGTAATTGCCATGCTTGGGAGGTGGAGACAGAAGGATCGCGCAGGTTCAAAGCAAGCCTTGCTGGCTTAAGAGACCCTGTTTCCAAATAAAAATTATAAAATAGATCTGGGAGTATATCCCGGAGGTAGAAGGGTTCCATCCCCACTACCACCATAAAAAAAAAAAAAAAGATGGGTCTGGGGTGTAGCTCGGAGGTAAAAATGCCCCTGGGTTCCACCCACAGTACCGTTAAAAAAAAAGTACCTTTAAGATGGGTATGGTGGCACACACCTATAATCCTAGTACTGGAGGCTGAGACAGGAGGATTGCCGGTTCATGGCCAGCCTCAGCTACTCAGGTCCTCCGCAACTTAGTGAGACCTTGTTTTGAAATAAAAAATGAAAAATAGGGCTGGGGCTCAAAGGTAGAATGCCCCTGGGTACAATCCCATTACCACAAATAATATAAATAAATAAATAAAGTACATTTAATTCTTTTGTTGTGGGGAAGGACCTGGGATGGAACCCAGGGCCTCGTACATGCTAGGTAGGCTCTCTACCATTCAGATATATTCTCTTCCAGCACAGTACACTTAAATTCTAAAGGTTTGATCTTTAGGCTTGTAGTCCTACATAATGTACATAAATATGGTATACAGTGTTAAAAGAGCTTTCTGGGTGTTATTACTATTGTGCTCAGGTAGCCTACATTGGCAGTTTCTCTGAAAAGACCTAGCTTTGTGCTTGTTTTTATTTTTTTTTCTTGATGGTACTGGGGTTCCTGGAAGCCCTTCTACCTCCCAGACCAATTTTACAATTTTTTTTTTTTTTTTTTTTTTTGGAAACAGGGTCTCTTAAGCCAGCGCAACTGGCTTCGAACCTGCGTGATCCTCCTGTCTCTGCCTCCCAAGCGCGGGGATTACAAGTGTGCGTCACCACGCCTGGCAGTGCTTGTAGTTTAAAAGAGGAATTTGAGCAGGGCATGGTGGTGCACACTTGTAATCCCAGCATTTTGGAGGCTGAGATAGAAGGATCTCGGTTCACAGACAGCCTCAGGTACTTAGGCCCTCTGCAACTCAGTGAGACCCTGGACCCTGTTTCAAAATAAAGAATAAAAAATAGGGCAGGGTATGTAGCTCAGAGGTAGAATGTCCCTGGGTTCCATCCCCAGACCCGCAAAAAAAAAAAAAAAAAAAAAAAAAAAGCCAATGTGGTGCCATACACTAGTAATCCCAGCTCTTGGGAGGCTGAGACAGGAGGATCACACAGGTTCAAAGCCAGCCTCAGCTACTTAGTGAGGCTCTCAGCAACTTAATGAGACCCTGTTTCCAAATAAAGTATAAAATAGGTCTGGGAGCATAGCCCGGAGGTAGAAAAACCCCTGGGTTCCACCCCCAGTATCACCAAAAAATAAAGAATTAGAGCCAGGCATGGTGCGCACGCTTGTAATCCCAGCATTTGGGAGGCTGAGACGGGAGGATCCAGGTTTGTGACCAGCCTCAGCTACTTAGTGAGGCCCTCTGCAAGTCAGTGGGACCCTGTTTCAAAATAAAGAATTAAAAAATAGTGCTGGGGGTGTAGCTTGGAGATAGAATACCCCTGGGTTCCAGCTCTAGTACCAAAAAAAAAAAATAAATAAATAAAAGAGGAATTTGGCACCAAGAGGCTCTTTTGACCTGCCAGATAAAAACAAAGCTAAAGCAAGATGGACATGGTGGCACACACTTGTAATTCCAGTATTTAAGAGGCTGAGGAAGGAAGATCACAGGTTCGAAGCCAGCCTCAGATACTCAGGCCCTCCGCAACTCAGTGAGACTCTGTTTCCAAATAGAGAATAAATAGGTCTGGGGGTGTAGCTCAAAGGTAGAATGCCCCAGGGCTCCATACCCAGTACTGCAAAAAAAAAAAAAAAAAAAAAAAAAAAAAAGCAGATCTGTTCTTTTTTATTTTAGTAAAATATGCATAACATGAAACCTATTATTTTAATAGTTTTCGGTGGCATTAAATGCATTTGCTTTCATCACCATACATCTCCAGGACCTTCTCACTTTCCCAATAGAAAATCTGTACCATTAAACACTGACTCACCATTCTTCCCTTCTCAGTCTCTTCAAACACCATTTTACTTTCTGTCTCTGTGAATTTCACTGCTCTAGGAACCTCATATAAGAGGAATGTTATAATGTCTAGCCTTCTGTGACTGGCATATTTCACTTAGTATAATGTCTTCAAGGTCACATTGTAGTATGTATCAAAATTTCCCGTTTTAAGGACTGAATGGTAATGCGCTGTATGTATGTGCCACATTTTACTTACCCATATTTGCTTATCTATCTGTTGAAGGAAACTGGGTTGCTTCCACTCTTTGGCTATTGTGAATATGAACATGGTTGTACAAATAATTTTTTTACATTTTTCACTGCTTTCATTTCTGGTTATACAGATGCACCTTGAATTTTGGTAGCATTAGGCCCAATAAATTCATCATATGTTGAAAATATCATGTAAAAATGTATTTTGTGTGTATGTAAGTATGTGAGAGAGATACTGGGGATGGAACCCAGGGGTATTCTACCTCTAAACTACACCTACAACCCCTTATATTTTCTTTTTTGCAGTACTGGGGATTGAACCCAAGGGCATTCTACCTTCGAGCTATACCCCCAGCCCTATTTTTTATTCTTTATTTTGAAACAGGGTCTTACTAAGTTGTGGAGGCCTCACTAAGTAGCTGAAGCTGGCTGTGGACCTGCAATCCTTCCTGTCTCAGCCTCCCAAGTACTGGGATTTCAAGCGTGCGCCATCATGTCTGGCTCCATTATATTCTTTTTATTTTGAAACAGGGTATTTCAGTTGCTGAGGCTGGCCACAAACTTATGATCCTCCTGTCTCAGCCTCCCAATTACTGGCATTACAGGTGCACCACCAAGCCTGGATTGTAAAAATGTACTTAATACACCGAACATACCAAATTATCATAGCTTAGTAACATAGTAGAGTATTGAGTTTTTTGTTGTTGTTTTGTTTTTTTTTGTGGGTCTGGGGATAGAACCCAGGGGGATTTGACATCTGAGCTATACCCCCTGCCCAGTTGTTTATTCTTTATTTTGAAACAGGGTCTCACTGAGTTGCAGAAAGCCTCACTAAGTAGCTGAGGCTGTCCACGAACCACGATCCTCCGGTCTCAGCCTCCCAAATGCTGGGATTACAAGTGTGCACCGCCACGCCCAGCTGAGTATTGGTGTTTTTGTTTGTTTGTTTGTTTGTTTTTGTGTGTGTGTGGTTCTGGGGATGGAATCCAGGGGCTTTTTACCTCTGGGCTGCAGTTCCACACCTATTTTATATTTTATTTGGAAACAAGGTCTCACTAAGATGCTGAGAGCCTCACTAAATAGCTGAGGCTGGCTTCAAACCTGTGCAATCCTCCTGTCTCAGCCTCCCAAGTACTGGGATTATAAGCGTGTGCCACCACGCCTGGCTAAGTATTGATTTTTTTATCCTCATGGTCCAGTGGTTCACTGAGGCTGAAGCTCACTATTGCTGCCCAGTATATTTCAAGAAAGGATGGCGCCCCATGTCACTAACTCAGGAAAAGATAAAAATTTAAATATGGTTTCTACTGAATATTTATCACTTTTACACCATTATAAAGTTGAAAAGTCATAAATTGGACCATCATAATTTGAGGACTGTATGCTCAGAAGACGGTCTCTTAACCTCAGCATAACTAATATACTAGAATTCTAGTTGCTATTATAACTTTTCTCGAAATTTACTATTTCTTTTGAGCATTTATATAATTGGGTATTTCTCACCATTAACATTGCATTATCCTAGAGTAGATTCAAATCCAAAACATTTTAATGATACATCTGAATTCTATAGGATAAAGTGTGCAAATTTGTTTGCCTCACCTATAGTGAGAGTAATAATCTTTATTAATTCTGGCTTTTCTATTACTTAGAAAACATTTTAAATGTTATCAACTCTTGCTGAGTATGGTGGCTCATGCCTGTAACCCTGCCACTTGGCAAGCTGAGGCAGGAGGATCACAAGTTCCAGGCTAGTCTAGGTAACTTAGTAAGACCCTGTCTCAAAATAAAATATAAAAAGGAAACTGGGGTTATAGGTTGGGGTACAGTGCCTCTAGGTTCAATCCCCAGTACCAAAGAAATAATTTTTTTTTTTTTTTTGGTACTGAGGATGGAACCCAGGGGCTTTCTACCTCTGGGCTACACTCCTAGACATATTTTATATTTGTTTGGAAACAGGATCTTACTAAGTTGCTGAGAGCCTCACTAGCTGAGGCTGGCTTTGAACCTGTGTAATCCTTCTGCCTTAACCTCCCAAGCGCTGGGATTACAAACTTGTGCCACCATGCCTAGCTAAGAAATAAACATTTAAAAAATAAAAATAAACTGGGTGTGGTGGTGCACATTTGTAATCCCAGCATTCAGGAGGCTGAGACCAGAGGATCGCAGTTCATGGACAGCCTCAGCTACTTAGTGAGGCTCTCTGCAACTCAGTGAGACCTGGTTTCAAAATACAGAATAAAAAATAGGGCAGAGGGGCCAGGAGTGGTGGCGCACGCTTGTAATCCCAGCGTTTGGGAGGCTGAGACAGGAGGATCGCATATGTTCGAAGCCAGCCTCAGCTACTTGGTGAGGCTCTCAGCAACTTAGTGAGACTGTTTCCAAATAAAATATAGAATAGGTCTGGGAGTATAGCCTGGAGGTAGAAATCCCCTGGGTTCCACCCCTAGTACCAAACACACAAAAAAAAATAGGGCAGGGGTTGTAGCTCGGAGGTTGAATACCCCTGGGTCCCATCCCCAGACCCGCAAAAAATAAAATAAAAATAAAGACGGGCATGGTGACTCACACTTGTAATCCCAGTGCTTGGGAGGCTGAGACAGGAGGATCGCACAGGTTCGAAGCCAGCCTCAGCTACTTAGTGAGGCTCTCAGAAACTTAGTGAGACCCTATTTCAAAATAATATATAAAATAGGTCTGGGAGTATAGCCCAGAGGTAGAAAAGCCCCTGGGTTCTACTGCAAGTACCACCAAAAAATAAAAATAAAGAGCCATATGTGGTAGTACACATCTGTAATCCCAGTATTTAGGAGACTGAGATAGAATTGCAGGTTCAAGGCCAGCCTCAGTAATTTAGCAAAACTTTTGTTTCAAATTTTTAAAAAAGCTGGGCGTGATGGCACATGCTTGTAATCCCAACATTTGAGAGGCTGAGACAGGAGGATTGGGGTTCTCGGCCAGCCTCAGGTACTTAATGAGGCCCTTTGCAAATGAGACCCTGTTTCAAAATAAAGGATCAAAAACAGAGTTGAGGGTATAGCTTGGAGGTAGAATGCCCTCAGGTTCCATCCCCAGTAACCGCAAAAAAAAAAAAAAAAAAGGCCAAGGATGTAGCTCAGAGGTAGAATACCCCTAGATTCAATCCCCAGTAGGAAAAATTTTTTAAAAATTTAATTTAAAAATAAATGAGCTTGGCGTGGTGGTGCACACTTGTAATCTTGTAATCCCAGTACTTGGGAAGCCGAGACAGGAGGATCGCAGGTTCACAGCCAGCCTCAGCAATTTGTGAGGCCCTCTGCAACCTAGTGAGATCTTGTTGCAAAATAAAGAATAAAAAATAGGGCTGGGTTGTAACTTGGAGGTAGAATATCCCTGGGTACAATCCCTAGTACCACACAAAAGAAGGAAAACAAGCCAGGTATGGTGGCACATGGCTGTAATCCCAGTACTTGGGAGGCTAAGACAGGATTTCAGGTTTGAGGACAGCCTCTGCAAGTAATGTAAGACATTTATCAACCAAGTGAAGCCCTGTTCCAACAAATAAAAATAAGAGGCCTGGGGTTATAGCTCAGAGGTAGAATGCCTCTCTGGGTTCAATCGCCAGCACCAAGTAAATGAATGAATGAATGAATGAATGAATGAATGAATGAATGAATGAAAAGGGCTGGGGATATAGCTCGGTGGTATAACATTTCCTGGGTCCAATCCCCAGTACTGGAAATAAAATGTCATCAACACATATCTGAAGTGAATTCCTATTCATTGTTTATGTTTTTTTCTTCCATATGCAGTGTAATACCTTAAGTGAACATAGCCTTCAGGAAGACATTAAAAGATTATATAAATTATTGTCTTCAGACATAGTGATAGCCGGGCGTGGTGGCGCACACTTGTAATCCCTGCGTTTGGGAGGCGGACAGGAGGATTAGGCTGGTTCAGAGCCAGCCTCACTGGCTTAAGAGACCCTGTTTCCAAATTTAAAAATATAAAATAGGTCTGGGAGTGTAGCCCGGCGGTAGAAGGGCTTCCAGGAACCCTAGTACCACCAAAAAAAAAAAAGTGATAAATTCCATTCTATAAGTTTTAGTGCACAATACATTAGTTTGTCAAAAACCAAGCCTAT
Source organism: Muscardinus avellanarius (assembly GCF_963383645.1). NCBI lineage: Eukaryota > Metazoa > Chordata > Mammalia > Rodentia > Gliridae > Muscardinus > Muscardinus avellanarius. Next base: position 37,129,193 of record NC_137802.1, read on the forward strand.
AGTTGGATTTCTATATCCAGATTTTCCTGTTCAGTAAACTTACACTTGCTTTGTTCTATTTTATTAGCTATACAAAGTGTGACTGTGTGGTAAGGAAATAGCCATTGTGGAATCTTTTGGGATTATAGTCTATTCAATACTCCCTTTCTTCATACAAAACACCTTCTATTTTTCATTTGTTACTAGACACTTTTTTGGGGGGGCGGGGGTGGAATCCTACTTCCGGGATACACTCCTAGACCTATTTTATATTTTATTTGGAAACAGGGTCTCTTAAGCCAACGAGGCTGGCTTTGAACCTGCGTGATCCTCCTGTCTCCGCCTCCCAAGCTTGGGGATTACAAGCATGTGCCACCACGCCCAGCTTGCCATTTTGCTGTTTTTTACATACCTAAACAGCTAAGTATTATAGTTTATTTTTTCAAGAAATTTATTTTAAAGGATATTTTAACAACTATTCAAAATGTATAATCAGTAGAGTTAGAGCATTGGAATATCAGAAAAATAAAGGTAACTCTGTCATTGTAATGAAACACTGCTTTTATTTACTCTGATGGAATGAAAACCTGCAGTTCTTGACTGTCTTTTCCTGCCACCAGGGGGCTCGAGTTTCCTTAATTGTTACAACTCCAGGAAAAAAAAAAAAAAAAAAAAAAAAAAACCATCTCCTTGCCTTCCCTGATGTTGCACATGCTGCAAACCCTGCTGGGTGTTATAGCTATTTGGATTCACTTTATTTCCCATGATATTTATGCTTTAAAATACCTTTGTGGAGCCAGATTCCAATCTAAAAATTTTTATTGTATATTTGAATAACTTCCAGAGCACAAAGTGTAGGAATCTATTTGCCTAACCTTTATTGAAAGTGACAACAGCCTAAATTTTATATGGCAATCTTAGTAATAAACAGCTGTTGTGGGAGTGTGTGGTACTGAATATTAAACCTAAGGACCTCTACCACTGAGCCGCATCCTCAGACCTTTTTAAATTTTTTAGATTTTGAGCTAGGGTCTCACTAAGTTGCTCATGCTGGCCTTGAACTTGCTATCCTCCTAGGTCACTGTAAGTACAGGCATGCACTACCAAACCTAGTCCTATACAGCTGAGGCTGTCCCCAAACCTGGAATCCTCCTGTCTCAGCCTCCTAAGTACTGGGATTACAGGAATGTGCCATCATGCCTGACTCCATATATAGCTATGGCTTTCTTTCTTTCTTTCTTTCTTTCTTTCTTTCTTTCTTTCTTTCTTTCTTTCTCTCCTTACCTCCCTCCCTCCTTTCTTTTCTTTCTTTCTCTCTTTCTCTCTTCCCCCCTCACTCCCTCCTTCCCTCTTTCTCTCTCTCTCTTTCTTTCTTTCTTTCTTTCTTTCTTTCTTTCTTTCTTTCTTTCTTTCTTTCTTTTCTTTCTGCAGTACTGGGGATCGAACCCAGGAGCATTCTACCTCCAAGCTATACCCCCAGCCCTATTTTTTATTCTTTATTTTGAAACAGGATCTCACTACATTGCAGATGGTCTTACTAAGTAGCTGATGTTGACCATGGACCTGCGATCCTTCCTGTCCCAGCCTCCCAAGTACTGGGATTACAAGTGTGTGCGATCTAACACCTGATATTTTAAAAATCTATAAACTGGGCGTGGTGGTACATGCTTGTAATCCCAGTACTTCAGAGGCTGATACAGAAGGATCACAGATTCATGGGCAGCCTTAGCTACTTAGGCCCTCCACAATTTAGTGAGACCCTGTTTCAAAATAAAGAATAAGCCAGGCATGGTGGCGCACACTTGTAATCCCCGCACTTGGGAGGCGGAGACAGGAGGATCGTGCAGGTTCGAAGCCAGCCTCTGTGGCTTAAGAGACCCTGTTTCCAAATAAAAATATAAAATAGGTCTGGGAGTAGCCTGGAGGTAGAAAGGTTCCATCCCCAGTACCACCAAAAAAAAAAAAAAAAAGGCTGAGGGCATAGCTTGGAGGTAGAATGCCCTTGGGTTCCATCCATGGTACCACAAAAAATCAGTATGCTGGGCGTGGTGGCCCACGCTTGTAATCCCAGCATTTGGGAGTCTGAGACAGGAGCATCGCGGTTCGTGGACAACTTCAGCTACTTAGGCCTTCTGCAACTTAGTGAGACCCTGTTTCAAAATAAAGAATAAAAAATAGGGCTGGGGTGAAGCTCAGAAGTAAAATGCCCCTGGGTCCTATCCTCAGTACCACAAAGAATAATAATAAATAACAAATAAATAGAGTTAAGGTGGAAATAGTGGTGCAGGCCTAGTACTTGGAAGGCTGAGAGAGTAGGATCACAGGTTCAAAGACAGTCTCAGCAAGTAGTGAGACTCTCAGCAACCTATTGAGACCCAGTTTCAAAACAAAAAATAAGCTGGGCATGGTGGTGCATGCTTGTAATACCAGCATTTAGTAGGCTGAGACAAGGACGAATGTGGTTTGCAGACAGCCTCAGAAACTTGGTGAGGTCTTTTGGGACTCAGTGAAACCTTGTTTCAAAATAAAGAATAAAAAATAGGGCTGTCTGTCATAATAAAATAAATAACTAAATAAAGCTGGACCTTATGGCATGCTACTGTATTCCCAGTACTTGGGAGGCTGAGACAGAAGGATTGCAGGTTCGTGGCCAGCCTCAGCAATTTAGTGAAGTTCTCTGCAACTTAATGAGACCCTATTTCTTCTCCCCCCCTTTTTTGTGGTACTAGGGATGGAACCCAGGGGCATTCTATCTCCAAGCTACACCCCCAGCCCTATTTTTTATTCTTTATTTTGAAACAAGGTCTCTCTTACTTGCAAAGGACCTCAACTGGTCTCTTAGACCCTATTTCAAAATAAAAAATAAAATAGGACTAAGGGTATAGCTCAAAGGTAGAATGAGCTTGGGTTCATATATAATATATGTATAGATTATATATATGAGGAAATAGGGCTGGGGTGTAGCTCAGAGGTAAAATGCCCCTGGGTTCTATACCCTGTACTGAAAAAAAAAAAAAAAGAGAGAGAGAGAGAGAGAGTGAGTGAGTTTGGAAAATATGTTTTTGGATTCTGTCTCCAACACCACACACACAAAAGTATTTCTTTAGTTAGAATTGTAACTGCTAACATTGATTGCTTACTGTTGTCACTATTCAAAGTGCTTTGTGCATATTAGCTTTTTCATTCCTCACAACAACCACATTAGGTAGGTTCTATTATTATCCTTATTTTAACAGGATGCAGAAACTGAGTCCCAAAGAGATTAACCATGCTCAAATTTACATAGCTATTAAATTTTGGATCTCAGCTCCAAAGCCAGGCAGTCTGACTCTAGGGATCTATATTTCTAAGCACTTGTCTAAATGGTTAAAATATTTTTGCATATATTTCTACTTGTGTTGTTGAATGGTAGGAACACTTAGAGAATATTTTATACTTATTTTATTATTTTTGGTACTGGTGATCGAACCTATCTCTGAGCTACTCTCTCCCTGGTGCCCCCTCCTTTTTTTTTTTTTTTTTTTTTGCAGTACTGGGAATGGAACGTAGGGGCCTTCTACCTCTGAGCTATACCCCCAGCCTTATTTTTTATTCTTTATTTTGAAACAGGGTCTCATTGAGTTGCAGAGGGCCTCACTAAGTAGCTGAGGCTGTCCGTGAACCATGATCCTCCTGTCTCAGCCTCCCAAATGCTAAGATTACAAGCCTGTATCACCATGCTTGGGCCCCCCAGCCCTTTTTAATTTTTATTTCGAGACAAGGTCTCACTAGGTTGCTGAGGCTGGCCTCAAACTTGTGATTCTCCTGTCTCAGTCTTTCAAGTACTGGGATTATATGCATGTACTACCATACCTGGATATTTTTTTCTTTTCAAACATTCCCTCCAAATGGTGGTTTCTTCTAAAACAGATTGAAATTATTATTTAGGAATTCAAAATTTATTGATATTTTCAATAAAGCAAAATTACTTTCAGTAAGAATAAATATTTGATTAGAAAGGTAACAAAATGTTTAGGTGCCAAAGAGATAATTTATAAAAGTAGACACAATCCCTTTAAACCTTATGATAAAAGTTTACTACCTGACTTTATTTGTGTGTGGTACTGGGGATTAAATCCCAGGGCATTCTATCTCCAAGCTACACCTGCAGCCCTTTATTTTTTGTTTTGAAATAGGGTCTCTATAGGTTACTGGAAGTCTTGCTTTGTTGCTGAGGCTAGTACCTAATTGGACTAAATACAAGTTTTGTTTTGTTTCATTTTGTGGTACAGGGGATGGAACCCAGAGGCTTTCTACTTCTGAGCTACACCCCCCAGGCCTATTTTTTAATATTTTATTTGGAAACAGGGTCTCGTTAAGTTGCTAAGAGCCTTACTAAGCTGGCTTAAAACCTATGACCCTCCTGTCTCAGCCTCCCAAGTAATGTGATTACAAGTGTGCTCCCGGCTTAAATACAATTTTTTGAATGTGTGTGTGGTACTGGGGATTGAACCAGGGGTATTCTACCTCTGAGCTACATCGCAAGCCCTTTTTATTTTATTATTTGGAAAAAGGGTCTTACTTAGCCGGGCTTGGTGGCACACACTTGTAATCCCCGCGCTTGGGAGGCTTAGACAGGAGGATCATGCAGGTTCAAAGCCAGCCTCAGCCACTTAGTGAGGCTCTCAGCAACTTAGACCCTGTTTCCAAATAAAATATAAAATAGGTCTGGGAATATAGCCCGGAGGTAGAAAGCCCCTGGGTTCTACCCCCAGTAAAAAAAAAAAAAAAAAAGGGTCTTACTAAATTCCTGATAATCTCACTAAATTGCTGAGGCTGGCTTTGAACCTGTGATCATCCTGTCTCAGACTCATAAGTACCAGGATTATAAGTGTGCACCACTACACCCGGTTTAAATGCAGTGTTTTTTGTTTTGTTTTGTTTTTGCGGGTCTGGGGATGGAACCTAGGGGCACTTGATTTCTGAGCTACACCCCCTGTCCTATTTTTTTATTCTTTATTTTTGAAACAGGGTCTCACTAAGTTGCGGAGGGCCTCACTAAGTAACTGAGGTTGTCCGCGAACCACAATCCTCCTGTCTCAGCCTCCCGAATACTGGGATTACAAGTGTACACCACCAATACCCGGCTTTAAATACGGTTTTTTTTAGACACACAAAGGAAATCTTTCCAGTCACAAGAGGACAGCACCTTGAAGGCTATGGAGGTTTATTTTCGTTGATAGCTTCTCTGTGTTTAAATTTGTTCCAGCTGTGCTACAGTGCTGCTCTCCTTCTACCCACATGGATGCTCTAAGTAGTTGTGTCACGCCCTCTGCCTCTTCTTATGCACACTGCAACTACTTCCAGGTAAGATTCTTGGATACACTGGGATTTGTGTGCAATATTATTTACCTTCCAAATTTTCAAAGTGTAATTTAAAATGAGTAACTAGAGGTAAGCTATAGATTATGGCTCTGTTTTCTCAGTTCTAAACAAAAGGAGGGTTATATAAGTTATTTCTAAGTATTCATTTAGGTCAGTACTGTCCAGTATAATAGCCAGTAGCCAGCCATTTGTGCCCTTTCAAACTTAAATTATTTAGGCCGGGCGTGGTGGCGCATGTTTGTAATCCCAGCTCTTGGGAGGCTGAAATAGGAGGATCGCGCAGGTTCAAAGCCAGTCTCAGCTACTTAGTGAGGCTCTCAGCAACTTAGTGAGACCCTATTTCCAAATAAAATATAAAATAGGTCTGGGAGTATAGCCTGGAGGTAGAAGGCCTCTGGGTTCCATCCCCAGTACCACCAAACAAACAAACAAACAAACAAAAACACACTTAAACTATTTAAAATTAAGTTTAAAATTTACTCTTTGTCACATTAGCCACATTTCAAGTGCTCAGTATTTTCATATATCTAGTGGCTACTAAATTGTTCAGCACAGATAAAATATGCCAATCACTGGTGAAAGTGGTTTTTTTTTGCAGTGCTGTTGTAGACTTTAGCATGGTAAAATTAATACCAGATAAATTCTAAAAGTATATACGTCATGAAATGACAGATTTTTCCACTATGATATGGATAATTATGTTTTTAAGGAAACAACAATTATGTAAAAAGTTAGAAATTCAAATTCAAGTGGTGGCCCCCTTTAGCTTTAGCCTGCATGTTGTAAATACAGTACTTCAAAATATCTTGTCAATTTTTCTTAGGAAACAGTTGCTTTATTTAAATGTTTTAAATTGCTATTTCTAGGATAAGATTAAATTTCACACTTTGTATTTTTATGTTGAAACTGCTAGATCAGAATTATATGTAGATAATCATTTGATCTAGATAGTTTCAGTTCTTGAGAGAGAGAAAGAGAGAGAGGGTGTGTGTGTGTGTGTGTGTGTGTGTGTGTGTGTGTGTGTGTGTTGCTGGGGATTGAACCTAGAGCCTCATACATTCTAGGTAAGTGCTCTACTACTGAGCATCCCCAACCCAAGAGAATATTTTACCTGTGGCATTAGGGTACTCAAAAGAATGTTCCTTTTTTAAAAATTTTATATGGGAGGGCTTGGGGATGTAGCTCAGTTGTAGAGTACTTGCCTAGCATGCATGAGGCCCTGGGTTCAATCCCCAGCACTGCTCCCCCCCAAGAAAGTTATTTAGGCCAGGCGTGGTAGTAAACATCTGAAATCCTAGTACTTGGGAGGCTGAGACTAGAGGATCACACATTCAAAGCCATCCTCAGCAACTTAGACCATTTCCAAATAAATATAAAATAGGGCTGGAGGTGTAACTTGGAGGTAGAGTGTACCTGGGTTCAATTTCCAGCACCAAAAGAGAGGGGAGGGGAGGGGAGGAGGGGGAGGAGGGGGAGGAGGGGAAGGAGGGGAGGGAAATCCTACATGGGGGCTAAGATGTAGCTCATTGGTAGAGCACTTCTTTAGCATATGGGAGGCCCTGGGTTTGATCCCCATGATGAAAAAAAAAAAAACCAGAAAACAACCCCAAACCAAGGGCATTAGAAACCTCTTCAGAGCTGGGTATAGTGGTGCACGCTTGTAATCCCAGCATTTGAGAGGCTTGGATAGGAGGAGCACGGTTTGTGGACAGCCTCAGCTACTTAGTGAAGCCCTCAGCAACTCATTGAGACCCTGTTTCCAAATAAAGAATAAAAAATAGGGCTGGGGCTATAGCTAGGAGGTAAAATGCCCCTGGGTTCCATCCCTAGAATTGCAAAGAAGAAAAGAAAAGAAACCTCTTCAGAGAAGTAATATCAGATTTTTAAAACATGTAAAACAAGATGGATATCCATGTACAAGAGCCGTTGGGAACCCCAATGAGACAAGATCAAAGAACTTTTCCATACCACATTATAATTAAAATGGCTGGGTGTGGTGGTACATACTTGTAATCCCAGTACTTGGGAAGCTGAGACAGGACATCACAGGTTCACGGATAGCCTCAGCTACTTACTGAGGCCCTCTGCAATTAGTGAGACCCTGTTTTAAAAATAAAGAGTTAAAAATAGGTCTGGGGGTATAGCTCAGAGGTAGAATGCCCCTGGGTTCAATCTCGGGTACTGTAAAACAACAACAACAAAAATCTCTCTTTGACCTCCATGTTCTCTCTTTGACCTTTATGTTACTCATTTTAATTTTTTTTTTTTCTGGGCTGGAAGCCAAGTGTGGTGGCATATGCTTGTAATCCTAGTACTTGGGAGGCTAAAACAGGAGGATCACAGGATCATGGCCAACCTCAGCTACTTTTTTGCAGTATTAGAGATTGAACCCAGGGGCATTCTACCTCTGAGCTACAACTCTGGACCTATTTTTTATTCTTTATTTTGAAACAGAGTCTCACTAAGTTTCAGGTAGTCTCACAAGTTGCTGAGGCTGGCTGTGAACCTGTGATCCTTCAGTATTAGCCTCCTAAGTAGTGGGATTACAAATGTTTGCCACCACACCCAGCAAAGAGAGAATCTTAAATGTATTGAGAGCAAAAAGACAGGTGGCATTCAGAGCAAACAGTAAGGATCACTCCAGACTTCTCAACCCAAATCATAAAAGCCAGGAGAGCTTGGCATAATTTTCTCCAAACCCTGAAAGAAAAAAACTTCCAGCCGGGCGTGGTGGCGCACGCTTGTAATCCCAGCATTTGGGAGGCTGAGACCTGGAGGATCGTGATTCGTGGACAGCCTCAGCTACTTAGTGAGGCCCTCTGCAACTCAGTGAGACCCGGTTTCAAAATCAAGAAAAAATAGGGCAGGAGGTGTAGCTCAGAGGTCAAATGCCCCTGGGTTCCATCCCCAGACCTGCAAAAAAAAAAAAAAAGAAAGAAAAAAAGAAAAAAACTTCCAACTAAGACTATTATATTCAGCAAAGGTATCTTTCAAAATTGAGGGAGAAATAAAAACCTTCCAAGACAAGCAGAAACTAAAGAATTAACGACTACCATGCTAGCAATAGAAAAAAAAATTGAAGAAATGAAACATACTTGTAATCTCAGTACTTGGGAGTCTGAGAAAGGAGGATTGCAGGTTCACAGCCAGCCTCAGCTACTCAGTGAGGTCCTCTGCAACGTAGTGAGATCCTGTTTCAAAATAAAGAATAAAAAATAGGACTGGAAGCCAGGTGTGGTGGCGCATGCTTGGAATCCCCGCGCTTGGGAGGCTGAGACAGGAGGATCACACAGGTTCAAAGCCAGCCTCGGATACTTAGTGAGGCACTCAGCAACTTAGTGAGACCCTGTTTCCAAATAAAGTATAAAATAGATCTGGGAGTATAGCCCGGAGGTAGAAAAGCTTCTGGGTTTCACCCCAAGTACCAAAAAAAAAAAAAAAAAAAAATTTAAAAAATAGGGCTGGAAGCCAGGCATGGTTGCATGTACTTGTAATCCCAGCTACATCCCCAGCCCTATTTTTTATTCTTTCTTTTCTTTCTTCCTTTCTTTCCTTCTTTCTTTCTTTTTTGCAGTACTGAAGATTGAACCCAGGAGTATATTACTTCTAAATTACTTCCCCAGCCTGATTTTATTCTTTATATTGAAACAGGGTCTCACTAAGCTGTAGAAGGCCTCACTAAATAGTTGAGGCTGGTTGTGAACCTGGATCCTCCTGTCTCAGCCTCCCAAGTACTAGAATTACAAGCATGCACCACCACACCCAGCTTTTATTCTTTATTTTGAAACAGGGTCTCACTGAGTTGCAAAGGTCTTCACTAAGTAGCTGTCTGAGAACCACAGTCCTCCTGTCTCAGCCTCCTGAATGCAGGGATTACAAGCGTGAGTCACCACACCCAGCTAGCCAATTGATTTTTGACAAAGGTGCCAAAAACATTTGCTAGAGAAAAGACAGCCTTTTCTCTTTTTTTTCTTTTTTTCTTTATTTTATTTTATTTTATTTTATTTTGCGGTACTGGGGATGGAACCCAGGAGCATTCTACCTCCGAGCTACAACCCAGCCCTATTTTTTTATTCTTTATTTTGAAACAGGGTCTCACTGAGTTGGAAAGGCCTCACTGAGTAGCTGAGACTCTCCACAAACCTGGATCCTCCTGTCTCAGCCTCCCAAATGCTAGAATTACAAATGTGAGCCACCATGCCTGGCTAAGCCTTTTCAATAAATAGTACTGGGAAAACTGGTTATCCATTTGTAGAAAATGGAATTAAACTCCAAACTCTCACCGTGCAGAAGAGTCAACTCAGGATGGATCAAAGACCTGGATATTAGACCAGACACTTTGAAATTACTAGAGGAAGGCATATATAGGCACTGGCAGAAACTTCCTCAATAAGACTCCTAAAAATCAGGAATCAAAATGAGAATAAGTGCAGTGGCGTTAAATTGAAAAAATTTTGTGCAGCAAAAAAAGTATCAAGCCGGGCATGGTGGCACATGCTTGTGATCCTAGCATTTGGGAGGCTGAGTCAGGAGGATCTGGGTTCACAGACAGCCTCATCTAGTTAGGCCCTTTGCAACTCATTGAGACTGTTTCAAAGTAAAGAATAAAAAATAGGGCTGGAGGTGTAGCTCAGAGGTAGAAGACTCCTGGGTTTCATCGCCAGTACTGCAAAATATACCACTAGCTGCTGCTACTACTACTACTACTACTACATAAACAAATCAAAGAAACCATCAAGAGTCTAAAGAGAAGCCAGATATGGTAGCACATGCCTGCAATTGCTGAGACAAGAGGATTGTAGGTTCAAGGCCAGCTGCAGAAACTTAGTGAAGCCTTCAGCAATTCAGTGAGACCCTGTTTTAAAAATAATAAAGTCTAAAGACAGAGCCTATACAATGGGAGACCTTTGCCCGCTACTCCTCTGATAGAGAACTAATATCTAGACTATACAAAGAACTTAAAAGACTTAACACTTAAAAAACAACCCAATGAAGAAATAGACAATTCAACTAAATAGACACAAATATATAAAAATATTCAATATCATTAGCAATCAGGAAAGTGCTAATCAAAACTTCACTGAGATTCCATGTAATCCCCAATATAATGACAGTCACCAAGAATTCAAACAAGCCAGGCATGGTGGCACACATTTGTACTTGGGAGGCTGAGACATGAGGATTGCAGGTTTAAGGACATCCTCCGCAAATAGTGAAACTGTCATTAACCTAGTGAGACCCTGTCCCAAAATAGAAAATAAAATCAGACTGGGGATGTAGCTCTGAAATAGAATGCTCCTGGGCTCCATTCCCAGTTTCTCCCCCACCCCATAACACACACACACACAAAATTCAAACAATAATAAATGCTGGTGAGGATGTGGAGAAATAGTAACTCTTATACACTCTTGGTAGGATTGCACATTAGTACAGCTGCTATGGAGATCAGTGTGGAGATTCCTCAGAAAACTACCATATAAAATCCAGCTATACCACTCCTGGGTATCTTTCCAAAGGAATTCAAAGTACTAAGGTGATACATGCATATCTATGTTTATAGCAGCCCAGTGCACAAAGCCAAATCATGGAACCAGCTGAGGTGTTCATCAACAGAGGAATGGATTAAAATATTATAGGGTATACACACAATGGAATTGTAGTCAGATGTAAAAATGACAAAATTATGTCATTTGCAGGAAAATAGATGAACCTGGAGAACATTTTTTCTTTTTCTTTTTTTTTTTTTCAGTACTGGGGATGGAACTCAGGGGCATTCTACCTCCAAGCTATACCTCTAGCTCTATTTTTTATTCTCTTTTCCTTTTTTTGTGGTACTGGGGGTAGAACCCAAGGGCTTTTCTACCCCCGGGTTATACAACCAGACCTACTTTATATTTTATTTGGAAACAGGGTCTCACTAAGTTGCTGAGAGCCTAACTAAGTAGCTGAGGCTGGCTTCGAACCTGTGCGATCCTCCTGTCTCAGCCTCCCAAGCGCAGGGATTACAAGCCTGTGCCACCACGCCCGGCTATTCTTTATTTTGAAACTCAGGGTCTTTCTGAGTTGCATAGGACCTCACTAAGTAGCTGAGGCTGTCTGTGAACTATGATCCTCCCGTTTCAGCCTCCCAAATGCTGGGATTACAGTCGTGACCCCCCACACCTGGCCTTGGAGAGCATTATGTTAATCAAAGAGATTAGCCAGTCCCAAAGGAGGTAATCAGGATACAAGAGGGACTTTAGATAATGTAGAAGAAACCCAAGTGGGGCAATGGAGGGGTTCTGGGGAGGGGAGAATTAATGGAGGAAACACTTCATTTCAATCCAGTATCAATCTCAGTCATGTGGGGAAGGAGAAGGAATGGGGAGGGAGCCAGAGGCAAACTGACTGAGTGCTGTGTGCATGTATGTCCCTATCACTCCAGACATTATGCTGTGAGACTACAATGCACCAATAAGAATTTATTAAGCCGGGCATGGTGGGGCACAGGGAAACCTAAACTTAAAATTTCATTCTGTAATTTCATTGGCATTCGAGTAAATTAAGAATCTCAATAGCTGGGCATGGTGGTACACTCTTGTAATCCCAGTATTTGAGAGTTTGAGAAAGGAAGAGCAAGGGTTCAAGGAAAGCCCTCAGATGCTTAGGCCCTCCCCAACGTAGTGAGACCTTGTTTCAAAATAAAGAATAAAAAAATAGGGCTGATAGAATGCACCTAGGTTCAATCCCCAATACCAAAAAACAAACAAAACAAAAAACTCAAAAAACTGGGCGTAGTGGCACATACTTGTAATCCCAGCATTCGGGAGGCGGAGACTGGAAAATCGCAGTTTTCAGACAGCCTCAGCTACTTGGTGAGGCCCTTTGCAACTCAGCGAGACCCTGTTTCAAAAATAAAAAGACTGAAAACTAGGGCTGGGAGTGTAGCTCGGAGATACAGTACCCCTGCATTCCATCCCCAGTACTGTAAAAAAAAAATTATATATACATATATATATACTACTATATATAGTAGTATATATATAGTAGTAATATAGTAGTTATATATATATATATATATATATATATATATATATATATATATATATAACCTCAGTATATAAAGCACTTTGCTTGTCCTTGGCACATACTAAGAACTGAATCTAAACCAGGTGTGGTGGTGCACACTAGTAATCCCAGTATGTGGGAGGCTGAGACAGGAGGATCATAGATTGGTGGGCAGCCTCAGCTACTTAGGCCCTCTGCAACTTAGTGAGACCCTGTTTAAAAAATAAAGAATAAACAATGGGGCTGGTGGCATAGCTTGGAGGTAGAATGCCCCTGGGTTTAATCTCTAATACCACACATAAACAACAAACAAAACAAAAACAAAACTAAATCTAAGAAATCAATGGTGCTTTGGGCTTGATGCTTATAGTATTTGAATTTATATTACTTAACTGGCATAAGTCACCTTCTAAAATTCATTGGCATCATTGTTGCAGTACAGTTGAGAACAGAAACACATATTTTATTTATTCAGAGATCTTTTTTATGTTTGTTTGGTTTTTTTTGTACTGGGGGTTGGAACCCAGGGGCTTTCTACCTCTAGGCTACACTCCTAGTCCTATTTTTATAATTTATTTGAAAACAGGGTCTCTCTAAGTTGCTGAGAGCCTCACTAAGTAGCTGAGGCTGGGTTCAAACTTGTGCGATCCTCTCGTCTCAGCCTCCTGAGCGCTGTCTATTTTGTTTATAATCTGTGGTAGTAAATACATCGAATATCTATTCTATACAAAACACTATATTAAAGGGAACATATCTTAAAGATATAAATCTAAGCCGGGCGTGGTGGCGCACCCTTGTAATCCCCACGCTTGGGAGGCAGAGACAGGAGGATCGCGCAGGTTCGAAGCCAGCCGCGCACGCTGGCTTAGGAGACCCTGTTTCCAAATAAAAATGTAAAAATAGGTCTGGGAGTGTAGCCCGGAGGTAGAAGGGCTTCCAGGAACCCCAGTACCACAAAAAAAAAAAGATATAAATCTAAAAGTGATAGCTATTCTGGTCTATTTCTTTATATTTAAAAGTAATCTCAGGAACCAAAGAACATTTGATATTCCATCCAGTTTTTCCCAGATCATTTGGGACAGAGTATCAGTGCCTTCCCTTGAATCTATAGAAGGAATGGTGGGTTTGTGATGTCCTGTGCTTGAAATTTCCTTATTGCACTGCTCAAACAGTATATAATAAGTGAAAGTGATAATTACTTATAAGCCTTTATGGAAGAATTTGCTATATAGACATTTAATCAGCAAATAGATATTTGGATACTGTAACTTTTTTATTTTTGTAGTGTGTGTGTGTGTGTGTGTGTGTGTGTGTGTGTAGTGGGTTTGAACCTTTGAACCCAGGTGCATTCTACCTCCGAGCTACACTCCAGCCCTATTTTTTATTCTTTATTTTGAAGCAAGGTCTCACTAAATTGCATAGGGTCTCACTAAGTAGCTGAGTCTGGCCGGGAACCTGCAATGCTCCTATCTCAGCCTCCCAAGTACTGGGATTACAGTTGTGCACCACTACTCCTGGCTTGATTTTTGTATTCTTTTTGTAACCCTGGGAATTAGTGGTCTACTTCAATATTAAACTTAGTGTAGTGGTTGACATATAGTAGATGGTAAATAAGTGTTAATAGTACGTTTGAAGCTACCATTGTTGAAAAGTAGATTAACATTCATGTTTTCTTAGTGAGTTTTAAGTTTGAGCTATTTATGCTTAGAATTAATAAGCCTAAATGTGTTACTTTCCTCTTTAATCTCATATTTGATTTTCTATCCAAACAGTCCTATTTTCTCTTTTCCCAGAATCCTCCAATGCAATCTTCCTATCCAGTTGAATTTCTGCCTTCTAATTGGCCTTGCAGTACGACTGATGAAAATAAAAAGACAGAAGTAAACCTAGAGGCAGTCTTTCAGATTGTAGATGAGTTGCATTCCTCCCCTAAACTGGAGATGGTAAAGGTGGAGCCTGTTGAGAATCAGTGCCCAACATCTCAATCTAACAGAGGCCAGCATATCCTAGCTAATTCAAACAACAGCAGTCTAACTTCCACAAGTCAGGCTAGCCAGCTGGAGCCACTTACTCCTGTAGGCTCAGATATTACATCTTTTGTGGTTGGAACAGAACAAGCAATTACCTGCTCTCTACCACAGTCACCTGAGTACATCTATACCATCCACACAGCTCAGCCTGTGGAAAATAGCACAATGCAGGAACCTGCGGCCAACCAGCAAGCTCATGTCAAACTGAAGGAACAGCTAAATCATAATACATCTTCATCCTCAGTAGTATTTGTGCAGGAAGGGCTACCATTCAACACACAACAGGTAAGGGGGCAAACAAAACAATTTTAATAAAGCTCAAAGTATAAACTGCTTCTTGCTAAAGATGCTTCTGGAGTTTTGGGGGCAACCTTTTTTTAGCTACAGTTTTTGATTGAAATGTTCCAAGATTTCTTTCAATTTTCTGTCCTTTTTGAGCCTGACTGTTGAGATGTGTTATATTAAGTGTTAAGATGATGATGTAAATTCAGCAAAAATAGGCCCACTGTTTTAAATATATCCTTATATAGAAAACAGAGTTTGTTTTGCCGGGCGTGGTGGCGCACGCTTGTAATCCCCGCACTTGGGAGGCAGAGACAGGAGGGTCGTGCAGGTTCGAAGCCAGCCGCGCGCGCTGGCTTAGGAGATCCTGTTTCCAAATATAAAATGTAAAAATAGGTCTGGGAGTGTAGCCCGGAGGTAGAAGGGCTTCCAGGAACCCCAGTACCACAAAAAAAAAAAAAGAAAAAAAAGAAAAGAAAACAGAGTTTGACTTTGTTCCTTTGTAGTCACATCTGGAATATTGGACTTCCTACCTTAAAATTCCATGAGGGGGCCGGACGTGGTGGCGCACATTTGTAATCCCCGTGCTTGAGAGGCTGAGACAGGAGGATCGCACAGGTTTGAAGCCAGCCTCAGCTACTTAGTGAGGCCCTCTGCAACTCAGTGAGACCCTGTTTCAAAATTAATTAAAAAAAATAGGGCAGAGGGTGTAGCTCGGAAGTCCAGTACCCCTGGGTTCCATCCCCATAACCGCCCAAAAAAAAAAAAAAATCAATGAGGGGCACCAACTGCTGTGTGGATGTATGTCATGGTTTACATTGTGATGTGAGACTATAATGCACATTAAAAATTTTAGATTACATAGTTACTTTTTCTTTAATATATTTTAACATAACAGTTCTTGAGTGGTATGTTTCTTTTGTGTGTGTGTGGTACTGGGGATAGAACCCAGAGACATTCTACCTCTAAACTACAGCCCTATTTTCTATTCTTTATTTTGAAACAGGGTCTCACTAAGTTGTGGAGGGCCTCACTAAGTAGCTGAGGCTGACCTCAAACCTGGGGTTCTCCTGTCTCAGCCTCCCAAGTACTGAGATTACAAGCATGTGCCACCACAGTTGGCTTGAAAGCTGTTTCTAACTTTTACCTTTGCTTCATTATATAGGTTTTTTTGGTTTATTTATTTGTTTGTTTGTTGTGGCACTGAGAATTGAATCCAGGACCTTCCACCTCTAAGCTATACTCCCAGCCCTATTTTTTATTTTATATTATTTTACTTTTACTTTTTTTTTTTTTTTTTTTTTTTTTTTTGCGCGGTTCTGGGGATGGAACCCAAGGGCATTCTACCTCCGAGCTACACCTCCAGCCCTTTTTTTATTTTATATTTTATTTTTAAACCAGGTCTTACTGAGTTGCAAAGGACCTCACTAAGTAGCTGAGGATGGCCATGAACCATGATCCTCCTGTCTTAGACTCCCAAATGCTGGGATTACAAGTGTGTGCCACCATGCCTGGATTTATTTTTATTTTGAAACAAGGTCTTGCTAGGTTAATGAGAGTTTCACTACTTGCTGAGGCTGTCCTCGAACCTGTGATCCTCCTATCTCACTTTCCCAACTATTGACATTACAAATGTGCACCATGATGCACAGCTTATAGTTTTGTTTTTTATAAAGCTTCTTTTAGAAGCTGGACACCTTGACAAGTGATTTAACACTCCAAAAAGATTTAGGAATACAAGAAAGAAACTCATTTGTCAAACAAAAAAGAGATTTTATAGGGGCTAAGGCTTACACAATTTTGGTAAACTCTAAGACACAGAATATAAATTTAGTAGAATAGTGTACATGCCCCATTAATGCCATCCAATGGCATTATCTGATGGAACATAATGCTCATTGGAAAATGATAGGGGTCTTAGCTAATCATGTTTAAAATATCTTACTTTTGTAAGTTAAAAAATCAAAAAGCTTCATTGTAAATTTCATTTGACTATAAGTAAATGTTTTAGCCCTATATATTTCATTGGTTTGAGTATGTCAAAATGTACATTGAACTATTGAATATTTAAAATAACAAAATTAAAAGTGCTATTCATAAGAATGAAAAGATAAGCATGTTCACTGAATCATGTCCTTTTTTGGTTTGTTTTATTTTTTGTGCTAGAGATTGAACCTAGGAGCATTTCTACCTCTGAGCTATGCCCTCATCCCTATTTTATTTTATTTTATTTTATTTTATTTTTATACTGCTGATAGAACCCAAGGACATTCTACCTCCAGGCTACTCCCCCAGTCCTTTTTTTTTTTTTTTTTTTGAAATAGGGTCTTTCTAAATTGCTGGGGCTGACCAGTGAACCTCCTGTCTCAGCCTCCCAATTACTGGGGTCACAAGTATGTACCACTGCATCTGGCTTCCTATTTTATTTTGAAACAGTATCTCACTAACTTTGGGCACATTGGCCTCAAACTTGTGGTCTTCCTGTCTCAGCCTTTCAGGTATGGATCATGTTTTTTGTTTGTTTGTTTTGTGGTACTTGGGGTTGAACTCAGAGGTATTCTATTACTGAGCTACATCCCAGCCCTTTTTATTTTGAGACAGGTTCTACTGAGTTGCCCAGGCCTGAGCCTCCCAAGTACCTGGAATTGCAGGCATATATCACCATACCTGGCTAGATCAGGGTTTTGGTTTTTTTTTTTTTTTTTTTTTTTTTGTGTGTGTGTGTGTGTGTGTGTGGTACTGGGGTTCCTGGAAGCCCTTCTACCTCTGGGCTACACTCCCAGACCTATTTTATACTTTTTTATTTGGAAACAGGGTCTCTTAAGCCAGCTCAGCTTGCTTCGAACCTGCGCCATCCTCCTGTCTCCGCCTCCCAAGCACGGAGATTACAAGCATGCGCCACCATGCCCGGCTAGATCAGGTTTTTATTTTGTTTATTTGAGGTAATGGAGATTGAATTCAGGGAACTTCTATCTCCGAGCTATGCCCCCAGCCCTATTTTACTTTATTTTTTTTTATTTTGGAACATGGTCTCACCAGGTCACTGAGTCTCACTACTTACTCAGGCTGTCCTCAAACCTACAATCCTCCTGTCCTAGCCTTCCAAGTACTGCATTACAAGATTACAAGCATGTACCACCATGCCCAGCTTAGATCAGATTTTTATTTATTTATTTTTTATTTTTGGTGGTACTGGGGTTCCTGGAAACCCTTCTACCTCCGGGCTATACTCCCAGACCTATTTTTATATTTTTATTTGGAAACAGGGTCTCTTAAGCCAGCGAGACTGGCTTTGAACCTGCATGATCCTCCTGTCTCCGCCTCCCAAGCGCGGGGATTATAAGTGTGCGCCACCACGCCTGGCTAGATCAGATTTTTATAATAGAACCTTTCCGATGAAATATACTAACTTTAGTAGATATTTTTGGGGAAATCTCATAACAATAAATGGGTT
Organism: Muscardinus avellanarius; assembly: GCF_963383645.1. Classification (NCBI taxonomy): domain Eukaryota; kingdom Metazoa; phylum Chordata; class Mammalia; order Rodentia; family Gliridae; genus Muscardinus; species Muscardinus avellanarius. Next base: position 37,147,349 of record NC_137802.1, read on the forward strand.
TGATATTTTAGGCGGATGCCAGTATAAAATGCCAGACCAATCCAGAGAATATCTTACCTTCAGAACAGATGGGATTCCTCATTTCAGAAATGGGGCCTGCTAGCAAGCCTAGTAAAGACACAGGTTTATCCACTCCAGCCAGATACAGAGAGAGAAGAAGCAGCTCACAACAAGGAAAGTCCCCTGGTAAGGATTATATAGGTTTAAGCTCTGGAATTTATAGCTCTAGGATGCTAGAAGTGGAACTATGGTATAGAATTAATATATGAATGACAATTTTGTGGGTATTCATTTATTATTCATAATTTTATTATGCCTGTCACATTGCTGTAATTATATAAGCATAATTTTAACTATCTTAATTATTCTTGTAAAGTATGTAATAGTTATTTTCCTAATCACACAGGTTCGAAGCCAGTCTCAGCTACTTAGTGAGACCCTGTTTCCAAATAAAGTATAAAATAGGTCTGGGAGTATAGCCCGGAGGTAGAAAAGCCCCTGGGTTCCACCCCTAGTACCAAATAAATAAATAAATAAAAGAATAAAAAATAGGGCTGAGCATGTAGCTTGGAGGTAGAATGCCTCTCTAGGTTCAATCCTCAATACTGAAAAATGTGTGTGTGTGTGTGTGTGTGTGTGTGTGTGTGTGTGTGTGTGTGTGTAATAAAAAAAGCAAAGGGATTTAGGTTAACTTGAAGGTAAGATAAAGACTGATTTAATAGCTGTCTTAAGATGCAAAAGATTTTGTGATTGATTATAGATGTGCTTTTCACTTAATAGACTATAGGAGCTGGGCATGGTGGTGCACGCTTGTAATCTTAGTATTTGGGGAGGCTGAGGCAGGAGTATCACAAGTCCAGCCTCAGCTACTTAGCAGGACCTTAGAAACTTAGACTCTGTTTCAAAGTAAAGAATAGAAAATAGAGCTGGGGTGTAGCTCAGAGGTAGAATTTGCCTGGGTTCAATTAAAAAAAAATAGACTACAAGACTAAGAGTATGCTCTTATGTTGTAATGAGAAAATGAGATGGACATTAAAGACATCATCCTGAGCACATTATAAATATAGTGAAAAGTATGATTCTATATCAGTGGGATTTTTTTCTTATGATTTAGAGGAACCTAGAATGAGTGATTGGGATACGTATAGTTGTTTCTACGTTTTTCTTTTCTGAAGTGGGATCTTAGTGTATTGCCCAGGCTGGCCTTAAACTTGACTCAAGTGATCCTCCTGGCCTGGCCGGTTATCTGGGATCACAGGTGCACACCATCTTGTCTGACTTTGATTTTCCTCTTGGTAGGGAATTGACAAATTTACATTTTTTTCAAATAATACATGTTTCTTACCTGTGCATGATAGTGCACATCTGTAATCCCAGCTACTTAGGAGACTGAAATAGAAGGATCTCAGATTTGAGGGTGGCTTGGGTAACTTAGTGAGGCTCTGTCACAAATAAAATTTAAGCCAGGTATGGTAGCACATACCTACCATCCCAGTATTTAGGCAGCTGAGACGGGAAGAGTGCAGGTTCAAGGCTAGCCTCAGCAACTTAACAAGACCTTGTTTTAAAATAAAAAATAAAATAGAGCCAAAGGTATAGCTTGGAGGTAGAATGCCCCTGGGTTCAACCTTCAATACCAAAAAATAAAAAACAAAAATAAAAAATTTTTAAAAGGGCTGGGGATCTAGCTCTGTGGCAGAACATTTCTGGGTTCAATTCCCAGTACCAAAACAAAACAAGACATTTTTTAATCTGATCTAAAATCTAGTCAATTAAAATCTGAAGTGGACAGTTTTAATATTTTAAATTATATGTCAGAGGCCTGCAATGCATACAGAATTAATCAGGTCACAGAATTATTTTAACCTATAAAAATTATTTAAGTGTCAAGAATTTCTCCAAAAAATAAACTAATAGTGATATGATCAAGATGCTGCTCAGAATCAGGATTCTTTCTCCAAAACATCTTGTAGACTGAAAAGTATCTTGATCACTCATTTACTAATCTCAGTGTGCACAATTTTAGTTGAGTATACTTTCCAGTCCATATTTAAAGATGAAAATTTCTCATCACTGATGATATTTAAACCTTTGGCATAAGCCTGAAAGATAATTTAGAAGAAAAAAGGTCATACAAAACTATGGGATATGTACACAATGGAATTTTACTCAGCCATTAAAAAAAAAAATACAATTGCGGTATTTTCAGGGAAATGGACAGATCTTGAGGACATTATGCTAAATGAGATTAGTCAGTCACAAAAAGTAAGGAATCGGATGCTTTCCCTAATATGTGGAAGCTAGGGTGAATGGGGTCTTAGGAGGAACTCCAGGTGAAAAAAGAGATCCTATAGAGGAGCAAATAAGACAGCCTAACTGAAGGGATGGGAGGTGGGAGAGGGAAACGCTTTCAAGCGCATGATGTACTTATTCATATCGAAGTCAACCACTAAACCAAGCATGGGAGGGAGGGATGGGGAGGGAGTGAGGTGGGGACTGAGTGGGGGCTGGCTGGGTGATGTGTGCATTTATGCCTACACAAGTTTTTTACCCCATTATGATGTATAAATACAATGCACCAATAAAAAAATATAAAAAATAAATGTATAGATTTAAAATTTTTAAAAAAGGAAGAGAAAAGGTCAGGAACTAATAGTTGCTTCTTTTGGGGGGGGGCAGTATTGGAGGATAGAACCCAGGGGCATTCTACCTCCAAGCTACAACTTCAGCCCAATTTTTTATTCTTTATTTTGAAACAGGGTCTCACTAAGTTGCAGAGGGCCTAAGTAGCTGAGGCTGTCCACGAACCTGCTATCCTCCTGTCTCAACCTCCCAAATGCTGGGATTACAAGTGTGTGCCACCACCCCTGGCTATGTATCTGTTTTTATACCATACCAAAAAACTTGATAAAGGGATTATCATTGTTTTAAAGACCAGGAGACTGTCATTTCTGTCTTTCCTGTCCAAGAAAGATCTTAACTTGTTCATTATCCTTCATAGTCTCATCTGAAGTGGTCCTCAGGAAACAGGCTTTTTCTTTTGGAATGACCCAGTTTTTGTTGCTTCTTTTCTACTAGGCTAAAACTAAAGGGTCTGAGGATTACTTTAAGGGTTGAGTGATCACACATCTTAGCAGACCCAGCTTATTAATACTCAGACAGTTTTAATCCATTAAAGAACAAAAACTCCTTAGATCTGGGCACTCACCTTGTAATCGCAGGTCTTGAGAAGCCAAGGCAGGTGGATCCTATCTACACAATTTAGCAAGACCCTGGCTCAAAATAAAAATAAAAATGGGATAGGGATATAGCTCGGTTGTAAAACACCCCTGAGTTCAATCTCTAATACCATAAAAAAGCAAAAAAAAAAAAAAAAAAAAAAAAAAAAAAAAAAAAATTGGTACGTGCCTCCTCTGAGGCTGCAAAACAAACAAAAAAGTTGGTATATATCTTTTTTTTTTTTTTTTTTTTGGTGGTACTGGGGATAGAACCCAGTGGCTTTCTACTTTCGGCCTATACTCCCAGACCTATTTTATATTTTATTTTGAAACAGGGTCACACTAAGTTGCTGAGAACCTTACTACGTAGCTGAGGCTGGCTTCGAACCTGTGTGATCCTCCTGTCTCAGCCTCCCAAGCGCAGGGATTACAAGCATGCGCCACCATGCCCGGCTGGTATATATCTTCTTTGTTTGCCTCCATGTGAGAGTTACAACAGCAAGAGTTCTCATTTAGGTATCTCTAAGCCTGAAAAGTCTAGTGTTTGACTTACTATATTTTGCTCATTTTCTCCCTTCAACCTAATGATATCTATATTGAGATTATCTGAAAGAGTGGGTTCAGCTGGGAAGGCAATGGCACTACTAGTTAGATCTCTGCCATAGAACTCTCTACCATTGTCTTTCAGAGTTTTTGTTTTGTCAAGCACCCTCCACTGAACTACATCCCCATTCCTTATATTTTGTTTTGTGACAGGGTCTTGCTAAGTTGCCCAGACTAGCCTCAGATTTGCAATCCCCCTTCCTTCAGCCACTGAGGAGTTGGGATACAGGCATGTACCACCACACCAGCTTTCAGAGATTCCTAAAAGAGGTGCTTGAGTTTGGCATATACCTATAATCCCAGTACTTGGGAGGCTGAGTTCAAGGCCAGCCCACAGTAATTTAGACCCTATTTATTTTTTATTTTTTATTTTTATTTTTTGGTGGTACTGGGGTTCCTGGAAGCCCTTCTACCTCCGGGCTACACTCCCAGACCTATTTTTACATTTTTATTTGGAAACAGGGTCTCCTAAGCCAGCGCACGCGGCTGGCTTCGAACCTGCGCCATCCTCCTGTCTCTGCCTCCCAAGTGCGGGGATTACAAGTGTGCGCCACCACGCCTGGCATTTAGACCCTATTTTTTTTTTAAAAAAAAAGTTTATGGGCGTCTGGGATATAAATCAGTGGTAGAATCCCCTTGGTTCAATTCCCACTACCATACACATTCACAAAAAATGTACTTGAAAAAAGTTTAAGACTCTCTTTTCAAGGTACTTCTTAATACTTCTTCAAGTTGGGGTTTTGAGGCAGATGTAGCTCAGTGGTAGAGTGCATGAGGCCCTGGGTTCAATTGCCAGCACCATCAAAACAAAACAAAAACCACAGTGGCTTAAACAAGATAGGAATTTATTTTTCCCTTACTGTATAGTCTTGAGTGTAAGCTCTCTAGAGCTGATGCAGCAGCTTCAGTTTTTTCTACTAGCCCTCAGGTATTAACATGCTTTAAGGTGGTTCCCCACTCTATTTACATGTCAGCAGGCTGCTATAAATATCTCTTCCTTCCTTTTATGTACATAATTATCACATATGTTCATGGACCAAGTTCTAGCTGCAGGGAAGCTTGGAAATACAGTCTTTAGCTGAAGGCTACTTACCTGTTTAAAATAATATCATAGTAGTCAGGCATGGTGGCACATATAATCCCAGTACTGGTAGGGCTGAGACAGGAGGATTGCAGGTTTCAGGCTAGCCTCAGTAACTTAGTGAGGTACTCTGCAACTTAGTGAGACCCTGTTTCAAAAACAAAACAAACAAACAAACAAACAAAAACAAAACTAAAATAGGGCTGGGATTGTAGCTCAGAGGTAGAATGCCCTGGGTTCAATCCCCAGTATCACAATAACAACAATAACACTAATAATAACAGCAGCAACAACAACAATAAACTGAGCATGGTGATACACTCATGTAATTCTAGTATTTGAGAGGATAAGATAAGAGGGTCACAGGTTCGCAGCCAGCCTCAGCAGCTCAGCACCCTCTGCAACTCAGTGACCCTGTTTCAAAATAAAATAGGGCTGGGGGTGTAGCTCAGAGGCAGAATGCTTCTGAATTCAGTACCCAGTAACTTACACACCACACACACTCACACACACACGCATGCGCTACCATAGAAGTTGGGTGTGGTGGCTCATACCTGTAATCTCAAAATTTGGAAGTCTGATGCAGGAAAATCACAAGGTCAAGGCCATTCTGGGCAACTTAACAAGACTTTGTCTCAAAATAAAAAATAAATAAAAATGACCAGGGTTGTAGTTCAGTAATAGAGCCCCCTAGGTTCAATTCCCAGTACCATAAATAAATAAGTAAATTACCATAATATGGGATTTAGCTCAGTGTTGAGTGCTTGCTTAGCATGCACAAGTCCTTTGATTCAATTCCCAGCACCACAAGGAATAATACAATAATAAGATAATAACATGATGTAAAGAAATAATTAATATTAAAAGACAGCTAGCTATAAAGTCTTTGTCAAATGTATGAGAAAATATTTACCATGTAAATTATAAGTAATTACATTCATAAACACAAAAAGTTCCAAAAATTAATAAGAAAAAGGTAATCCAAGAAAAAATAAAATATTAATATTAATTCAGAAGTAATAAACATGACTAAGTAAATAAAACGATGTTAAACAGAGGAATGCAAGTTAAATCAACCACTTTAATTTTTTCTGATCTAACTTGCAAAACTTTAACTGTTAATAATATCAGGCTTGGTAAAGGTGTAGGGAAGCCAAGCATGATGACATATACCTATAATCCAAGCCACCTCTTAGGAAACTGAGGCAGGAGGATCACAAGTTCAAGGCCAGCCTGGGGAACTTGGGAAGACCTTGTCTCAAAATAAAAAATAAAAAGGGCTGGGGATGTAACTCAACAGTAGACACCCCAACTATATGCAGTTTTCATTACTGGAGAAAAAAGATATAAGGAAGCAATAATGTCTTATACACTGTAATTGGAATGTAAATTTCTATAGCCTTTTGGTATTGTCTATGACCAAGATACACAGGTACTTTTACTCAAGAACTTAACTCCTAAAAATGTCTCCACTGAAATATATGTATTTCCAGAGATATTCAAGAGAATTCATAATAGTGTCATTTTAATAGCAAAAACTTGGGAAAGCATGAATGTCTGACTGTTGGAAACTAGATAAATCATGACAAATTCATGTAATAAAATCTGTGCAACTGTTTAAAAAATAAAATAGCTTGATATGTCATAACCTGGAAAAATTTAATAAAAATTAAGTGTTCATAATGTGTTAAGTGAATGAGTGAATTGTGCCCAGTATGCCTAGCACAGCCTCATTTCTAGAAGGAAAGAAAGATAAATGTTTGCTGCATAATTATAGAAAAAGGCCTGGAAAGCCGGGCGTGGTGGTGCACGCTAGTAATCCCCATGCTTGGGAGGCTGAGACAGGAGGATCGCACAGGTTTGAAGCCAGCCTCAGCTACTTAGTGAGGCTCTCAGCAAATTAGTAAGACCCTGTTTCCAAATAAATTATAAAATAGGTCTGGGAGTATAGATCAGAGGTAGAAAAGCCCCTGGGTTCCACCCCCAGTACCACAAAAAAAGAAAAGAAAAAGGCCTGGAAGTACAGGATAAAACTGAAATGTAACACTGGTCACCTCTGAGAAGATAGAAACAAAAGGCACAGGGATATTTTTAATGTCTTAACTTATGTGTGTATATACACAATAGTAGGGTTATGGGAAATTTTCTTTATTTTTTTAAAATTGAATGAAAATCCAAAAATTTGAAGAGTAGTTTAAATACTTTAAAGCATTGCTATAATATGAACATAAAAGCCTCAAAATAATAAGAATGATCAATGTACAGAATGTGTACAAAAATATTTCTCTTCCAGATGTTAATCTGACTTTGAGGCTTGGGTATGATTGAGTCAAGCTAACTTCATTATACACCAAAAATGCCTTTCTAAGATTTCTGAGAATTTCTCGGGCTCACAAAGAGCGTTTATTTCTGGGTTTCTGCTGCTTGCTTCCAGGCCTGTCCCTGCCTCAGCTCCCATAGCATCCTCTGTCTCTTCCAGACCCAGAACTTGGCCCCTTTCTTTGGTGCTTCCCTCCCCAAGCATTTGCACGGGGCATTTGTATGTGTAACATGCTTTCCAAAGATTTTGGGTTGGGGGTAGATTGAGTTTGTATTTAAAATGCAAGTAATTTTAATGGAATATTGGTCATTCCTCCTATAAAAGGACGCCAGTCACTTTTCAACTTTGTCACCTTTCCTTGTCACTAGTTATGGTCTTCTTCCATGTTGTGCTCTTTCTTTGTGCTAGCGCCAGACATTCCCTTCTGTGGTCTCTTTTCCTACTTTCTCTAGGCCCTGAATTCCTATTGTACTTAGCCAGAGAAGGTTATTATCTCTTCTTTATTCCGATATCTTTGAGGCTTCATCTTCCCTAAGCAAATAACTTATAAAGATATGTTCTTCAACAAAGGCATTGGCGTCTCTAAGAGGAACTCTGGGCTGCTGTTACAATAATTTCCTCTCTTTCACTACAGATTATGGTTATAAGTGTAGCTGATAGAATAACTAATGCATTAATCTTTGTTAACTCTTCCTGTTGGTTTCTTCTCAGTAACGCCTTGTGCTGTGGTCAGCAGTGTTGATAGATGAGTCTTAATTGACCTTGACTTCCTGCTGTGAAACCTAAGAGTTGTGAGATGTTGGCATCATTGTGACAGCTAATCACACTCTTATTTTATTAGGGGCACAGAAAAATGACTTATAATTAAGCAAAGAACCTCTCTGCTAAAGAAGTTAGTTTTTGTAATTAAAGTGTAAGCCAAAATAAAATTATGAAGTTACAGATTTTACTTCTGTGGCAGAACTTACCACAATGGTTAGTCTATGAAAAACATGGCCATATATGAGGTCCTATGGCATTAAGAGACCTTCCCCAAGTCAGTGTAAGGTATGCTACCTATAAGAAGCAGTACCACATAGTGAATAGGAAGAAAGTTTTGGGTGTTAGAAAAACATTTCTAAATTAAAATCTGTATTCTGCCAGGCATGGTGGCGCACCCTTGTAATCCTAGCACTTGGGAGGCTGAGACAGGAGGACTGCACAAGTTCGAAGTCAGCCTCAGCTACTTAGTGAGGCTCTCAACAACTTAGTGAGACCCTGTTTCCAAATAAAATATAAAATAGGTTTGGGAGTATGGCTCAGAGGTAGAAAGCCCCTGGGTTCCACCCCAGTACCACAAAAAAAAGGGGGGGGGGGCCTGGTTCTCTTTTACCATTTTATTTATTTTTTTTTTCTTTTTCCGGTACTGGGGATTGAACCTAGGGCATTCTACCTCCAAGAGACACCCCCAGGCCTATTTTTTTCCTTTATTTTGAAAGTGTCTCACTAAGTTGCAGAGGGTCTTACTAAGTAGCTGAGACTCCTGTGATCCTCCTGTTTTAGCCTCTCCAGTACTGGGATTAAAAGTGTGAGCCACCATGCCTGGCTTTCTCTTAACATTTTCAAGCAAACAGTTGGGTAGTTTATAGTATATACACAGTGATGTGCAAATGTTGCCCAGTTCTGAAACATTGTTATCACCCCAAAAGAAAACCCCATTTATCTTTTATTTTTATTTTTGCAGTATCAAGGATTGAACCCAAGGGCAGTCTACCTCCGAACTACACCCCCAGCTCTATTTTTAAATTTTGATTAATTAATTTATTTTTGTGGTGCTAGGGATGAAATCTAGGGGCCTTCTATCTCTGGGATACACTCCCAGACCTATTTTATATTTTATTTGGAAACAGGGTCTCACTAAGTTACTGAGAGCCTCATTCAGTAGCTGAGGCTGGCTTCCAACCTGCGCCATCCTCCTGTTTCAGCCTCCCAAGTACTGGGATTATAAACGTGCACCACCAACCCAGCTCTTTTTATTCTTTATTTTGAAACAGGGTTTCACTAAATTATTGCAGAGGCCTCACTAAGTAGCTGAGATTGCCCTTGTACCTGTGATCCATTTGTCTTGGCCTCCCTAGTACTGGGATTACAAGTATGTACAGCCATGCCTGGCTCCCCCATTTTCATTTAAAAAATTTCCATATTTCCTCATTTTTCTAGCTCCTAGCAACTACCAATTGGTCTCCTGCCTCTGTGGATTTACTTACTTTAAATATTTCACATGCCTGTAATCCCAGTATTTGGTAGGCTGAGACAGGAGGATCACAGGTTCAAGGCCAGCCCCTGCAACTTAGTGAGACTTTCATCAACTTAGTGAAACTTTCTCAAAATAAAAAATAAAATAGGGATAGGGGTATACCTTGAAGGTACCAAATAAATAAAATCATACAATATGTGACCTTTTGTGTCTGACTTTTTACACTCAGCATAGTTTTTTTTTAAAGCTCTTCCACATTGTAGTATGTGTATCAGTAATTTCTTCCTTCTTATGGCTGAATATTACATTGTGTTTATATACCACAATTTTTTATCCATTTATCTGCTGTTGGACATTTGGTCTCTTTCTACCTTTTGCCTGTTGTAAATACTGCTGCTATGAACATGTATGCAAGTATTTATTTGAGTATCTATTTTCATTTCTTTTGAGTATGTATCTACGAGTGGAACTGCAATCATTTGGTAATGCTATTTTTAACTTTTTAGGAATCTCCAAATGTATTTTCTTTAATGGCTGAACTATTTTATACTCCTACCAGCAAAGTACAATGTTCCAGTTTCTCCTTATCTTGGTTAATACTTGTTATTTTCCATTTTTATGTTACTAGGGATTGAACTCAGTGGCATTCTATCTCTTAGCTGTATTCTCAGCCATGTGTGTGTTGGGGAGGGGTACTGGGTATGGAACCCAGTCTGGGCTACACTCCCAGACCTATTTTGTATTTTTACTTGGAAACAGGGTCTCACTAAGTTGCTGAGAGCCTCACTAAGTAGCTGAGGCTGGCTTCGAACCTGTGTGATCCTTCTGTCTCAGCCTCCCAACTACTTGTATTACAAGCATGTGCCACCACGCCTGGCTATTTTCAATTTCTAAATTTCTACTAGGTTTTGATTTGCATTCGCCTAATGACTAATCCAATCTCTTCGTGTGCTTTTTGTTCATTTGTATATCTTCTTTGGAATATTCTTTGGATAATTTTTGAGAGCTATGATAACAGTATTCATCTTGATGACTTTTTTCTGTTTTGGTTACATTTCTCTTGATTGTACCTCCAGTGTGTGTTATTGGAACAGAAGTTGGTAAACTCTGGCTTGTGGACATCTAGCATGCTGCTTGTTTTTATGTGGTCTTCAAACTAAGTATGGTTTTTACATTATTTAATTATTGGACAAATCAAAATAATATTTTATGATGCAAGAAAATTATATGAAATTCAGATTTCAGTATCCATAAATAAAGTTTTTTAATGCACAGCCACAGCCTTTCATTTGCATATTTTCTGCTTTCATTCTACAAGTGGCAGAATTAAACAGTTGTCATAGAGACTATATGGCCTATAAAGCCTAGATTAAACCCAGGGGCATCCTATTTTCGAGCTACATTTCCAGCCCTATTTTATTTTTTTCTTTTGAAACAGGTCTCACTGAGTTGCAGAGGGTCTCACTAAGTTGCTGAGGCTACCTGTGATCCTCCTTTCTTAGCCTCTTGGGTACTGGGATTATAGGTGTGAGCCACCAAGCCTGGTTTACCTGGCTCTTTTAAAATTTTGCTGAGCTGGGTATGGTGGCACACTCTTGTAATCTCAGCATCTGGGAGGCTGAGACAGGAGGATCCAGGTTCGTGGACAGTCTGAGCTACTTAGTGAGGCCCTTTGCCACTCAGACCCTGTTTCCAAATAAAGAATAAAAAATGCTGATTCAGGATTAGAAGTTTTTTGTTCTGCTTTTTTTTTTCTGCTGTCTTTTTTTTTTTTTTTTTTTTTGGTGGTACTGGGGTTCCTGGAAGCCCTTCTATCTCCGGGCTACACTCCCAGACCTATTTTATACTTTTTATTTGGAAACAGGGTCTCTTAAGCCAGCGCAGCTGGCTTCAAACCTGCGTGATCCTCCTGTCTCCGCCTCCCACGCATGGGTATTACAAGCATGTGCCACCATGCCCGGCTTTTTTATTTTTATTTTAAAACAGGGTCTCACAATGTTGATGAGAGTCTCACTACTTGCTGAGGCTGTCCTCAAACCTGCAATCCTGTCTCTGCTTCCCAAGTACTGGGATTACAGGTGTGTGCCACCATACCTGGCCGTAGGGACATTCTGTATCCCAGAATTTATCAGTGCTATTCTGTAACTAAACTATTTGCCATTTGTAAGTAGGGATGTTTTCTCATACTTCAAGCTTTCTTTGATGCCCCCCTTTCACAAATCCCACTGCTGGGGCTTGAACCCAAGGCTTCCATGCTAGGCAAGTACTCTTCCACTGCCCTATTTTTTAGTTTGTTTATTTATTTATTTATTTATTTATTTATTTATTTCAGCCTCCCAAATGCTGGGATTACACGCGTGTACCACCAGGCCCAGCTCTCTCCAGCCCTATTTTTTTTTTTTTTTTTTTGTACTGGAGATGGAACTCAGGGGCCTTCTACCACTGAGCTATAGCCCCGACCTATTTTATATTTTAGACCTATTTTATATTTTATTTGGAAATAGGGTCTCACTAAGTTACTGAGAGCCTTACTAAGTGGCTGAGGCTGGCTTTGAATCTGTGTGATCCTTCAGTCTCAGCCTCCCAAGTACTGGGATTACAAGCATGCGCCACCACACCCGGCTCCAGCCCTACTTTTTATTCTTTATTTCCAAATAGGGTCTCACTGAGTTGCGGAGGGCCTCACTAAGTAGCTGAGGCTGACCGTGAACCCAGATCCTCCTGTCTCAGCCTCCAAAGTACTGGGATTACAAGCATGTGCCAACATGCCTGGTTCCTCCAGCCCATTTTTATCTTTCCCTAAATTGATTCCCTAAAATAATTTCTCCCTAAACTGCTAAGGCTTGTGTTGAGCTTTCTATTCTGCCTCAGCATCTTTAGTATCTGGGATTACAGGTGTGTATCACTGTACCCAGCCACTTCATTTCTTTTCTTTCATTTTGGTGGTACTGGGGATGGAACCTTTCTACCTCTGGGCTATACTCCCAGACCTATTTTATATTTTTTTTATTTGGAAACAGGGTCTTTTAAGCCAGCGCGGCTGGCTTTGAACCTGCGCAATCCTCCTGTCTCTGCCTCCCAAGCGTGGGGATTACAAGCGTGCGCCACCACGCCCGGCCACTTCTTTTTATTTTTAATGAAACACTGTCTCTTAAGCTTTGTGAGGGTATGCCTTCTTTCTTACAACCAGTTTAGTTAGATGTTTTTGCATGAGTTCAGCTGTGTTAGTAAGTAGGAATTTTATGGAGGCAATTAATTTTGAAAAAGTAATGATTATTTTTTGCAGTACTGGGGATTGAACCCAGGGGCATTCTATGTAGCTCCGAGTTAAGAGTACAAGTGGGTGCCACTACACTGGGCTGTGATTTACTTATTTTAGCATTGTTTCTCTGCAGGCATTACCTTTTCATATTCCCATAACCTGGCCACCTATCCTCACAGCATGGAAGAAATGAAAAAAATTTTTTTGTACTAGGTGTTGAACCCAGGGGCATTCTACCTCCAAGCTATACCCTCAGCCCTTTTCTAATTTTGGGGGGGGGTGGTACTGGGGTTTCTGGAAGCCCTTCTACCTCTGGGCTACACTCCCAGACCTATTTTTTATACTTTGTAGTTTGGAAACACGGTCTTAAGCCAGCGCAGCTGGCTTCCAACCTGTGCGATCCTCCTGTCTCTGCCGCCCAAGCGCGGGGATTACAAGCGTGCACAACCAGGCCCGGCTAAATTTTTTATTTTGAAACAAGGTCTCGCTAAGTTAATAAGGGTCTCACTAAATTGCGGAGGCAGGCCTTGAACCTGCGATCCTCTTGTCTTAGCCTTCCAAGTACTCCAATTATAGGCGAACATGCCAGAAATAATTATTTAAGTTTAGCCGGGCGTGGTGGCGCACGCTTGTAATCCCCGTGCTTGGGAGGTGGAGACAGGAGGATCACGCAGGTTCGAAGCCAGCCATTCTGGCTTAAGAGACTGTTTCCAAATAAAAATATAAAAAGTAGGTCTGGGAGTACATCCCGGAAGTAGAAGGGTTTCCAGGAACACCAGTACCACCAAAAAAAAAATAATTTAGGTGTGTGTGTGTGTGTGTGTGTGTGTGTGTGTGTGTGTGTGTGTGAGATTTACTGGGGATTGAATCCAGAGGCATTCTACCTTCAAGCTCCACTCTCAGCCCTTTATTTTTAATTTAATTAATTAATTAATTTTGCAGTACTGGAGTGGAACCCAGGGGAATTCTACCTCCAAGCATCACCCCCAGCCATATTTTTATTCTTTATTTTGAAACAGGGTCTCACTGAGTTGCAAAGGACCTCGCTAAGTAGCTGGGGCTGGCCACTAACCATGATCCTCCTGTCTCAGCCTCCCAAATGCTGGGATTTCAAGCTTGCGCCACCACGCCTGGCTTATTTTTTGTTTTGAAACAGGGTCTCGCTAGGTTGCTAAGAGTCTAGGTTATGTTGCAGAGGCTGCTTGGACCTGTGATCTTCCTGTCTCAGCCCCCTAAGCACTAGGATTGCAGGCACGTACCACCATGCCTGGCTTAGTTGTGTGTATTTATATTCATTTTCACATTCTCCTTTTTCATTTATAATAAAAGGCAGTAGAAGTAAGAAGAGGCTTTACCACAATAATGAAAATGAGAGAAACTTTAAACTTTGTTGGTCTCCTGAGTTTACAACTGGGCTGCATCTGTATGCTTTAGAGTTACAGGAATGTCCTAAAATTGAGAATCTGGTGAATATAATCTTAGAGTTAATTCTACAGGCTCAACAGAGAGGTTCTTATCTGAAGACTTGTCTATAAAAGTGTGTAGTCTGAGAGGCTAAGTGAGTAAACAATCTTTCTTTTTAGATCTTCATCTGCTGGTGGACGTGGCCTGCAAGCAGGAGCACTTTCCAAAGGAGGAAGAATTAAAAGAGTGAGGATGGATGACAAATGTGACATTGTGCACTAGCTGTAGCTGGAGGCAGACTAGCCTTGCACATGACACACTGTTGGGATTTTTTCAGTTCTGTTAAGGAAAAAAGTATTTTTTGTTTTGTTAATTGAGAATTTTGTTAATTGAAAATTGGGAGTTTGGTATTTACCACAGCTGTTCAGATTATTTACCTTGACAAACTACTAAACATCTAGCAGCCATGTTTTTTGCTGCCCAGATCCCTTTCAAATGAAAAGTCCTGGCCTTCTGTTACAGTCAAGAAGCATCTAGAAGCTGCTGCATCTAAGGTACTGGAGCCTAATGCGTGTGCTGAGATATCTTGCCATTCTCGGGCTGCAGTCAGCACCACTCCAGCGGGAGTTCAGCCTATCTGTTCCAAGTCACAGTGTGATCCTTTTAGAGAAGATTGTGTGAGAAACAAAGACCTGTGAGGTCACCAGGACCATGGGTCTAAATGGGTCAGGAATTCCAGGGAAGAAACTCTGGGAAGAGCTAATTTTCTAAGTGATTAACCAGGAAATTCTCTTACTTCCAGCATTCTGTTTCAAGAGCAAGGCATCCGGACTTGGACCATCCGTCATACTTAACAGCCCCTGATTCTTTTACATTAATGAGAGCATTTTTCTATTTTCATATCTTTCTTTAATTTTAATGATACATTGTCATAAATAGTAAGAATGTTTTGTTAATATCACTTACTTAAATGTCTTCTAAAGAAAAATATTTAACTTGTTTAATTATATTCATAAATGCTGGTAGAGTTAAAGGTTTTAAAGCTTTATATTTTTATTAATATTGCAGGATAGAAGGATAAAGGATGCACGTGTAATACTTTTACTTTGAAGGGGGAATGTATAATAGGTGAACACAAACATTAAGAGGTTTAACACAGTGTTTCCTTTAGATTTTTACATTCAAGAAGTACAAATCCTCATATATAAGGTATTGTGTACATTTTGGGGAAAACTGATTAGTTGTCATTTAGCAGAAGCTATGCTCTGATATTTTTTAGTAGTATCTGGTTTAAGCTTCTGAGAGAATTTTGGATACTGGGACAGACAATATCATTTTTTCTTATGCCCCCTGTTGGAGTCTAAATGTGAGTGGTGGGATTGTGGGACTGCTTTTAAGGAGAGGAGGGTATCTTGGATGTCCAGTTTCTGTGGTTGCTCCTTTCCTTACCCATCCAATGACAGCAAGAACCTTCCCGACTTAAAATCTTTTAAAGTGACTAGAACTTTCTTATTGTATTCTGCCTTAGTTCTCTTATTAAGCACTGCAAAAACACCAGGAAAGCCTAGTATGAAACTAATGAAAAAGAAAAGGCGCTTAGTGGTGAGACAGAGTCATGGCAGACAAGGCAGCTCATTTCTGGTGTTGCTTTGTGCCTCTCTAGTGATGTCAAGCCCTTGAAGTGCTACAGAGGTCCAGCTCTTTTGGAAAAGGATAAGCTCAGTTTTGGTCTGCAGTGACTCAGTTTAGATATGAAAGGTTCTGGAAAGTGACTTGTCTGGTTCATCTGATTAGACTAACTGATGCTCATATAATGGGCATTTATTCATCTTTTTAGTAAGGCTTAAAAGATGAGCAAATCAAGACATGTATGTGTTTTGGCCAGGCTGTATATGTTGGCAGAGTACATGAAGAAGAGACCCAATTTCCTAATGAAGAAACATTGCCTTTTCCCTGTCAGATTGAAGAGCTGGTAAACTGGGTGGGTAATATTCCTTCCCTTCAGCATGCCCTTCTTTGCTTTATATTTGTTGAAAGAGATAATATCTTTTGAGGAACATGTGTCAAGCAGGAACCTTGGCATAGATTTAGTTTCAGTGGTTTTAAGGCTTAATTAATGAAATGCCTGATCAGCTTTCCAAACTTTTTATATGAACAGACCAAGGAGCTGGGTCTCCTGCTATGCCCATGTGCCTGTACTTATCAAATAAAGCTATCACCAAGGACTTGGGCAAAATGGCAAGAGGTAGAATGAAATCTTCATGTGAATTAGCCAGTCGTTCTGACACATACTATCAAGGTTACTGACTACACCTCAGTATTTCAGCACCTTACGCACCAATAAATTTCAGTCAACAATAAAGTGTGTATTCCAACTACACTTGTTGTCTTGCTTGTTTGTACTTTTATTAGTGATCAAGAGAAAACTCAATAATTATGACCATTCAAGTTCAAAAGAGAATATACTCCACTTGGAGTAATCCTAGTACTTGAAAGGCTGAGATAAGAGGATGGAAGGTTCAAAGACAGCCTCAGCAAGTGGTGAGACTGAGCAATCTAATGAAACCCTGTAAATGAATGTAAGAAGAATGTACTCTGTTTTTAAAGAATTGTTTCTATCATTCTGTTTTATCTGTACTTTTTTGTTGTATAGTCCCGGGAATTGAACCTAAGGGCATTCTATCTCTGATCTATTTAATTTTTTATTTTGAAATAAGGTCTCACTAGGTTGATGGGAGTCTCATTATGAAGCTGTTCTGAAAACTGCAATCCTCCTGTTTCAGCCTCCCAAGTAGAGATTACGCCATCACACCTGGCTTCATTTGTACTTTTTTTTTTTTTCTTGCAGGTCTGGGGATGGAACCTAGGGCATTTGACCTCCGAGCTACACCCGCTGCCCTATGTTTTATTCTTTATTTTGAAACAGGGTCTCACTAAGTAGCTGAGGCTGTCCGTAAACCATGATCCTCTGATCTCAGCCTCCTGAATGCTGGGATTACAAACTTATGCCACCACGGCCGGCTTCATTTGCACTTTTTAAAATGCCATTTAAGCCGGGCATGGTGGCGCAGGTTTATAATCCCCGTGCTTGGGAGGCAGAGACAGGAGGATCGCGCAGGTTCGAAGCCAGCCGCGCGCGCTGGTTTAGGAGACCCTGTTTCCAAATAAAAATGTAAAAATAGGTCTGGGAGTATAGCCCGGAGGTAGAAGGGCTTCCAGGAACCCCAGTACCACCAAAATAAATAAATAAATAAATAAAAATAAATTAAATGTCATTTAAGATAAAGACAATTCTTAGACATGTTTCACAGAAACCTGTTTGTTGGGAAAAGCTGTCCAGTCTTCAATAAGTTTAGTCAGCCCAGATAGGAAAGTAGATCCTGAAGTATAATCTGTCTCATGTGTAAGATTAGCAATGCCATCTTTATGGCATTTGGGAAAGCATCGTGGCATATCAGTCTCTGGGGAGTGGTGCTAAAGCTTTGAAGCTGGGGAAGAAATTCTCTTGCTCATCTGTTCTAGTGACCTGAGTAAAGATCAGGGTTTAGGTGGACTAAACTCTGTAGAGCTGTTTGGCTTGATCCTAGGTATCTTAGGATCTCGTGTAACATCCTTTTTTTTCAACTAAGTGTATATATTAATAGGTTAATTCCTTTAAGTTTAAAGTAGGAAAAGATGAGGCAAAGTTCCTTTAATTCTTTTTTTTTTTTTTTGTGGTACTGGGGATGGAACCCAGGGGAATTCTACCTCTGAGCTACACCCCTAGACCTATTTTTTATTCTTTATTTTGAAACAGGGTCTCACTGAGTTGCAAAGGGCCTCACTAAGTAGAAGCTGAGGCTGTCCACCAGCCATGATCCTCCTGTCTCAACCTACCAAATGCTGGGATTACAAGTGTCCATCACCATGCCTGGTTTTCATTTAGATACTTTTTTGTTTAGTTTAACTTTAAAGATAATTTTGCACAGTCAAGTGTGGTGATGCATGCCTATAATACCAAACTTTGGGAAGCAGAGACAAGAGGATCACAGGTTCAAGCATCAGCAAGTAGTAAGACTCATCAACCTAGTGAGACCTGTTTCAAAATAAAACAGGGGTGGGGATATAGCTTGGGGGTAGAATGCCCCTGGGTTCAACCCCTAGTTTGCTCCCATACTCAAAAAATAATTTTGAGGCTAGGCATGGTGGCGCACACTTGTAATACCAGCATTTGGGAAGCTGGGACAAAAGGATTGTGGTTCACAGCCAGCCTCAACTGCTTAGTGAGGCCCTAAGGAATAAAAAATAGGGTTGGGGGTGTAGCTCAGAGGTGGAATGCCCCTGGGTTCCATTCCCAGTACCAAAAATAAATGAATAAACAAATTTGCATATATTATATGTAAAACAGAAAAACATACAATAACATATTTTTATTAAAAAAAAATCCAGGTGCAGCCAGGTATGGTGGCGCACACTTGTACTCCCAGTATTTGGGAGACTGAAACGGAAGGATTGCGGTTTGCAGACAGCCTCAGATACTTAGTGAGGCCCTGTTTCAAAATAAAGAATAGAAAATAGTGGTGGCGCACGCTTGTAATCCCTGCGCTTGGGAGGCAGAGACAGGGAGGATCGTGCAGGTTCGAAGCCAGCTGCGTGCGCTGGCTTAGGAGACCCTGTTTCCAAATAAAAATGTGAAAAAGAAAAATAGGTCTGGGAGTGTAGCCCGGAGGTAGAAGGGCTTCCAGGAACCCCGGTACCACACACACAAAAAAAGAATAGAAAATAGGGCTGGGGGTGAAGTTTGGAGGTAGAATGCTCCTGGGTTTCATCCCCAGTACCGAAAAAAAAAAAAAAAAAAAATCTGGGTGCCATGGCACACATCTGTAATCTCAATAACTCAGGAGGGTGAGGCAGGATTCCAAATTCGAGGCAAACCAGGGCAACTTAGCAAGACCCTGTCCCAAAAATTAAAAAGGGTTGTGGATATACCTCAGTGGTAGAGCACCCGTGGATTAAATCCCCAGTACTAAAAACAAAATTCTTCAGCAGAATTAGAGCTCTTCTGGTCCTTTAGGAAAGGAGTTGCAAAAGGTCTATATTTCATTATGTCCTTAAGGTCTGAACAAGAGAGAAAAGTGGTAAATTAAGAATTTGCAGTCCGGCGTGGTGGCACATACTTGTAATCCCAGCATTCAGGAGGCTGAGACCAGAGGATTGTGGTTTGCGGACAGCCTCAGCTACTTAGTGAGACCCTGTTTCAAAATAATAAGAAATAGGACAGGGGAGTGTAGCTTGGAGGTCAAATGCCCCTGGTTCCATCCCCAGACTGGCAAAATATATATATATATAGCTGGCCAGGTGTGGTAGCACAGGCTTGTAATCCCAGCATTTGGAAGGCTGAGACCAAAGATGATGGTTTGCCTATAGCCTCAGCTACTTAGGCCCTTCTCAACTCAGTAAGACCCTGTTTCAAAAGTAAAGTGACTAAAAATTAGGGCTGGGGATGTAGCTAGGAGGTACAATGCCCCTGTGTTCCATCCCCAGTACTGTAAATAAACAAATAAATAAAGACTAAAACTAAAAAATAGGGGTAGGAGTGTAGCTCAGAGGTACACTGTACTTGGGTTCCACCCCAGTATCGAAAAAAAAAGTTTGCAGCTGGGCGTGTTGGCTCAGGTGTATTATCCTAGTACTTGGAAGGCTGAGACAGGAGGATCACAGGTTTATGGCTGGCCTCAACTACTTAGTGAGGCCCTCTGCAACTCAGTGAGGCCCTGTTTCAAAATAAAGAACAAAAAATAGGGATGGGGATATATCTCGGAGGTAGAATGTCCCTGGGTTCCATCACCAATACTGTAAGAAGAAAAAAAAAAAAGAATTTGCTTTAAAATTTATCTCTTCTAGTTAGTTATTAGGTTTACACTTCTAAAACTTTTCATAAACCTTATATAAGAGAAAATGTTGAAGGCAAATAAGCTGCTTTTTTTGTTTTCAGAGGCATGTCATTTAATCCTTACACATTTAATCGTATCCATATTTTACAGATGATTAAGGTTCATTTGTACATGAGAGAGAAAGAGAGAGAGAGTGTGTGTGTGTGAGAGAGAGAGAGAGAGAGTGTGTGTGTGTGTGTGAGAGAGAGAGAGAGAGAGAGAAAGAGTGTGTGTGTGTGTGTGTGTGTGTGTGTGTATGTGTGTTAGTTACTGGAGATTGAATCCAGGGGAATTTACCTCTAAGCTATACCCCTGGCCCTATTTTATCTTTATTTTGAAACAGGGTCTTGCTATATTGATAATCTCACTACTTGCTAAAGCTGTCCTCAAACCGCCGATCATCCTTTGTTAGCATCTCAAGTAGTGGGATTACAAGTGTGTACCACCACGCTTAGTTTGTACATGAGATTTTAAAAACATAAAAAGCTAGGTGTGGTGACACACTTGTGATCTCAATACTTGGCAATCTGAGACAGGAGGATTGAAGGTTTGAGGCCAGCCACAGTAATTTACCAAGATCCTGTTTCCAAATAAAAAGGGCTGGGGTATAGCTCAGAGGTTGAATGTACCTGGGTTCACTCCCTGATACCAAAAATAAGTTTAAAATAAAAGCCCAGAAAACACAGCCCATATAAATATTTATAACCATTTTAAGCATATACAGTTGAGAGGAGTTAACTACATTTACATTGTTATTCACTGATATAATTTTGAGGAATTTGGGCAGCAGTTTAAAAATAAAATGTCTGACCACAGACAAATATAGTCTGGAAAATTTTAAAATTAAAAGAGTTTTTTTGCATTCTGTCTAATGGCAAGGTTACTGCACAAGGATTATAGTTCATGAATGTGGTGATTGACAATTCGTTTCCTTTTTGCCTCCACCCTTCATTTAAGCATATTTTACCCTTTGCTTGTCCTGGTGACATAGATTTTCTTGCGGTCTTGCATTGAGTGCATAGGTCTGATCTATAGTAATATTTCATCTCCTGAAGATATGAGAAGAACACCGCTGGAGTCCAGACCTCTGACATCAACCCTATCTGAAAGCTCATGAAGACATAGTGCAAACAGAGTTTCTGCACAAAAATTCACAAGAGCAGAAGAAAAGCTCTGCCTAACACAGGCAGAGGTCTTTCCAAGGAAGCAGATATAGGCAGCAACAAATCAGTAAGTCCTGCAGCGCCCAGTCACCAGGCTCTGGCTCAGAGCCATTGAGAGACAAACCCGGAAGGAGCAGCAATCCCTTTGAACTTGTATTTGCAAAACCTCTGTTCATTTTCTATGTTTTGAATTTCCTTTATTTTTTCCATTTTTTTCTTCACACCACCGTCTATGTTTTGTTGGTGCAGAATCTGCTTAGAAATGTTTGCGTGGCCCTGATTTACACGAGGTAGCATACCCCGAGAAAGGTACTGAGGGCGAGGGTCGAATTGGCTGCAGTTGGCCCGGGGCTCGCTAGGGGGAGTCGAGGATCGGCGAGCCGAGGGAGGGGGAGGACGTGTCTGGCTGAGCGAGTGCGGTGCGTGGGGCCCGGAGGAGGAGGGCAGGAGGGCGGCTGGGGGTGGCTGCCTGCGGCTGCTCCTCCCTCACTTTGTCAGCAGGTAGAGAGCGTGATTGCAGTCCCAGGGGAGGGAGTCAGAGCTAGAACACCAATTACAAACCACAGGCTTCCTGCTCCAGGGAGTTGATCCAGAAGTGTCTTTCTGGAAGGGAAGCACTCGAATCCTTCCGAACTTTCCAAGTCCATCCATGATTCAGAGATACTGCCTTCTCCCTCTGGGATTGTCTGTGTTTCTGGTAGTGAATCGTTGCTGATGTACTCTGCTTCTTTGCTCTTTCAAGATTTGATTGCTTAATATGCTGTTCGGAGAGGGGGGAAAAAAGGACTTTTGTTAGAAAGGAGATTTCAGAAATGGTTTCAGATCTTCTATAAGTGTGTTTAGAATTCTTGGGGACAGTAGCTTTCACCCTGGAATAAGATTCTGCCTTTGACCTACATGGATTATTTTTTCAGGCCGCGGAATTTTTCGGCACCTACCTGTAGTGTGGGGCACTTGGTCTGGTTGCAGAGTAAGAAGGTGGAAGAATCAGCTGTACTTGGTTAAGCAGTTCAAACCCTTTTTGAACAGGATCTATAAAAGCATAATTGAATTTGTCTCACCCCCGTGGATTCCAGTGGGCCCGACAGCGCAACAGGTTTGCAGATTTCTTTTGAAATTCTTTTTTTCCCCCTCCCTCTGTCTCAGCAAAAGAAAAGAATGGAGATATAACAGGTTCATGTTCAGTTGCTTGGCTTTTCAGCACTTATTCTGAAGACTTTATAAGATTTTTAAGCTTGACCTCAGAACCCAGCAGGTTTTGTGGGTGAAGCGCATTTCTATTTACTTGAGGGTGCACATTTTAAAATCTTATTTTGTGTTTATACAAAGACCCGAATTCTCATACGTGCCTAGAAATAGCACAGACCCACTCTTCTCAGGCTTCATTGTATTTTTTCAGGGTGTTCTACTTAGCGCCTGTGACTAATCACCTCCCTAATCCCCCTATCTTTTATTCCCCACCCCCTCAAGGAATTTGAAAACGTGTTAGGAATAGTCTTTTGTTTTTTTATGAACTAGAAAATTACAGATTAAAAGATCTGGATATTAGTTTCCCAAAGCATCTCATGGGAAATTTAAGTGCTTGGCATTCTCAAGCTGGGGAATAAGATCTAGAATTCTTAAAAGAGAAAGCAAAATGGAGATAGAAATATGAATTATAATTGAGAAAATGATTGGAAAGCTATTACCTTTTCAAATGTAATTTCAAAAATTAGAAAAGGTTATGCCGCTTAGGATTAGCCTATAATATGGGGAGACATATGAATTAGTACCTAATTTATAGGCAATTTTGGTAGAGCAGAAAAATTATTTCCAAGTTCATGAAAATTTTATAAATTCAGTGGACCTAGAAATTTAGACTACTCTGAAATACGATTTAACATGGCAACTTGTGAATACAGGCTGCAGCATCTTTGGACATTCTTAAAGGTGCAGCCTGAAATTTTTTCTATCATTCCTTCTTTTCACCTGTTTGGGGAAAAAAAATCTCCTTGTGGTCTCTAATCATTTACAGTTGACAACCCTTGTGGCTTAGAGCGGGCCATCTCTTCATTTTCTGAGCCGGAGTTCTTCGCTCTCACCTTTGACGCATGGCCTTGGCTGTTCCCTCTGCCTCGTTCTATTCATCAACACTGGGTTTAGTGCCTTGGCCAGTCAATACATATGGAAGACCAACACCAAGTGATCTGACGTAATAAAAATTCACGATGTGACAGTCAGCTGCAAGCAAAGTTGGAAACTCCAAAGAGAAGTGGTGATAACCTTGCCAGTCAAAGTGAAAAATGGAAGAAAAGGACATACCTGCAGCAGAAGTGGGCTGAAAACACAGTCTCCTCTGTCCCCTCAGGAATGCCACCTGTTCTTGGGAATGTACTTTAGAGAAAAAAAGGGCCAAAATTGTGACTTGGCTTTCTGAAACTGAAGCATAAATTCTCCTTTCCTCCATTTGTCTGGATGTGAGAATCTGCCCTTGGTATTAGCTAGTGGAAGCAGTATGTATGGCCGACGTGCATTGCTGCAGCTGGGAGCATGAGTGGTGGCCACCAGCTGCAGCTGGCTGCCCTCTGGCCTTGGCTGCTGATGGCTACCCTGCAGGCAGGCTTTGGACGCACGGGACTGGTCCTGGCAGCAGCGGTGGAGTCTGAACGATCAGCAGAGCAGAAAGCTATTATCAGAGTGATCCCCTTGAAAATGGACCCCACAGGAAAACTGAATCTCACTTTGGAAGGTGTGTTTGCTGGTGTTGCCGAAATAACCCCAGCAGAAGGGAAATTAATGCAGGCAAGTATAACTTTATTACATTTTTATCTGTTTGAAATATGCCTTTCTTCTTTTGTTTACCAAACCAAATACCATACAAGGGCTTCTGCTACCTCACTTTAAAATTTACTTTAAAATTAAAAATTTACTTTAAAATTTACTTTAAAATTTTAAAGTAAATTTTTATATGCAAAATATATATATATATATATATATATATATATATATACCCTGTATTTTAGAAGACTTTTTTTTTTTTTTTACTGGTATTACATTGCCTTTTTAGCTACACATAATAAACCTCTTTTGCAAGTGATATATTCTGGTTACTATTTTTTGATAGATGAAATATATGAGCCTATATTTAATTGACCTGAGGATTGTAGTTTATATCCTGTTAATATCTGAAGTGAGTACTGAGAAGGTTGATTTTAGTGATCAGCCATACTCTGAAATTCTAGAATGCCCTTGGAGCATATTTGATTACAGTGTCACTTTTAAAATTCAGTCAAGCTTGAATGCTATGGCTGGCTTTATACCACGTGTGGCACCCTATTGCTAAGCCCAAAATGGAGAGGACTGGATTACAAAATGGACACAAAGTATAAACTTGCCTCCTGATCCCTTTGGTCTTAATCCACACATACTTTTATCATTTTCAAAAATTTAATTTAACATCTGTGTTTTCTTTTAATTGACCCCACACATTTTTTTCCGACCCAGGTTCTTAAGCGTTTAGGGTGTTTTGCCTGTAACTCATTTGCAGCCTATTCTTTATGTGTTGAATTTATGAACTGACCGAGCTACAGTCTTTCATAGACCAACTGCTCATTCCTCGTGGTGAAAACAGTTTAGCAGGCTGTACCTTTTCAGTGGGCATTCTGCTGTCTTACTCCATAAAATGATATTGTTTATTGATTGATCATTTTACAAAATGACACTTTTGCTACAGTTCGTGGTCACAGGTTAAAATATTCTTAAATATGATCCATCTCATCCAAACTCAGATTTTTATTTTATGATATGTGTGGACTATGAACAAGAACAAGAACAAAGTATTAATTATACAAATTTAAATTTTCGACCACTTAGAGAAAGAAGGTAGAAAAAATGAAACAAATTATAGAATTGTTTTTTAAAACCAGGTTTTTAAATATGATTTCAAATATGATTTGGTGATCCTTCATTACATCTCCGTGGCAGTATTTTGAAGCTGGGAGAAATGAAGTGGAAGAAAAATTGGGTGAAATGGAAGATTCTGTTATTTAGGAAAATAAACAGGAAAGGAGAGTGTATCTGGAAAAAAATGGTATAAGGTTTTTTTGGATAAGAAGTCTGTCATTTAATTTGGACTCTAGGATGGAAATGGGAATATTTAAAAGTTGAAGTTACAAATTATTTCGAAAGAGCAGTTGGAAAGGAAATTTCCTCCCTGACCTTGCCTCGTTAATACTCTAAAGAATGAGGCGTGTGCTCCATTTTGATTTTTAGCGTAAGTAATTTTACTATAAAGCTGTATTTTGATATCTCTGAAGTCTTTGGAAGCCATACTAAGCTCTGTGCCTCATATCCTGAGATCTCCTGCTCGCTGACTCAATTATTACTTAATTAACCTGCTTAAACTAGTTTCCGCTTTTATTTTAAATTTGTTGTCTTCTATTATCATAAAGCTCCACATAAAATTTGTTTTCATAAAAGAAAAGGTGACTAAGAACCACCATTTGGCGTCCTGCTTTGCATCCATTATTTTGTCAGTCTTTGTCATATCTTATTCTGCTCATTTTGCTTCTTAGGAGAAATTTTATTTTTAAAACACAAAATCCAACCTTTTGAATTATATGCATCAGTTTTCCTTTGTCCACTATTGGATTAACTCTTTCAAAGAACTCTATGTGGCAATACATGGCTTTTACTTCTAGAATCCTTGCTGTTGGTTCCTTATCAGATTACGCTGCAGCTCAGGTTGAGTCAACTATGGTTGACCAAGCTTCCATTTAACTGAAGTTTGGTTTACATCACCTAGATTTGTGCTTTGTGCATTTTAGTTCTTTGGGGGGATAGCTGTGCTGTGGTGTCACAATCTAAAGGCAGTCTTCTGTATTAACTTGAGGAATTTTGAATAATTCTCTGTATCTTTCTATCTGTGAGCTATTCTAGCTGCCTGTTAAGATTGGTCGTCTCCAAAGATGCAGTTGGGTCTTTGTAAAATTGGGGGTGCTGTGCAATGGAAGATTTAAAGTCATGAAAACAGTGATTTAAAAGAAAGAATGGCCAGGCGTGGTGGTGCACGCTTGTAATCCCCGTGCTTGGGAGGCAGAGGCTGGAGGATAGTGCAGGTTCAAAGCTAGTATCCTCTTTCCAAATAAAAAAGTATAAAAAATAGGTCTAGGAGTATAGCCCGGAGGTAGAAGGGTTTCCAGGAACCCCAGTACCACGAAAAAAAAAAAAAAAAAAAAAAAAAGACCGTGTGGTTTCTGGACTCCCAGAAAGTTTCTGAGAAATCAAACATTTCTTTACATTTTTCTCAATTAATGCCAGAGTATGCACAGTCTCATAAGGACCAAATTAACTAGATTTTCATTTGTATTACACTTACAGATTTTTTTATACAAAGGGAAACATCCTTTGACAGTGTGCCTCCAATTTGTTAATAATAAAGTATACCATAAAGTTGCCTCTAAAATCATTTACTTGTCTCAACTTAGTCTGGCAGCTGTACACACAATGGTGTTGAAAGCCAAGCAGAGATGGATATTTGTCCTGATTCTTACCCATCATTCTTTGTGCTTAGATTTCTCTTTGCCAGCAGCAATAACCATTTTGTAAGGCATGTTCAAAGTTTCAGATTGTAATGTTCTTCTAACAGTACTGGGAGAAAGTCAGAATGAAGGAGAAAATGTTGCCTTTGCAGTGTATTCCTCTTGTTTCTCCATCTGTCTTGTCCACTCAAAACTTCCTGTCTTGGCACTGACCAAATTATGTTATTTTCTGTCTTGCCTAGGAGTTATTTCTTTTTGTTACCTTATCATTTCAAATCTCCCAAGTGGGTTTGCTATTGTCTTTAAAGTGTCTTAGTTTTTAGATTTCTATTCCATTTTCCAAAACCTTTGTCTCATCTTCTTTTTAAATTTCTTTCTACTTTTCTTCTTTCTTTTGTTTTCCACTCAATTTTCATATTTAGAATAGCCTTCCGTTACTACTATCTCTTGTACTAGCCATCAAAATACCAAGACAAGGAAACATTCCTGATTTTCTAAGTACTCTGTGGTAACTGATAAAAAGGACTATGTGATAGCAATTACAACTTCTTATCATTTTTATTTTCATTTGAATATATTCTTTTATATCATTATAGATGGAAACATGGGTATTTATGCATTATCTAATTTCCAGTTTTCTGGCTTTTTTTTTTCTTTCATCGGTTTGTTTCTTTTTTTTCTAGTAAGACTTGCTGCCAATAACAATAATTTTTAAAGTGATTACAGTCATATTTCCTTTATGAATATTATTTAGAGAGACAGTTCAAAGTGAATCTTCTTTTTTCTTAGAGCAAAAGAGCAAGAGGATCTTAGTGTAGCGTAAGAGAGGTCACCAGTTCTTTAACTTGCACATTCTTCCTGCTCAGCTGGTTGTCCTGGATTTTCTTAGACTCCAGGATAAAGTTATGATCAAGATTAGAATGCATTGCCCTGCGGCTTCGGACCTGCACTGGGAGTGGGGCAGTTTTGGATCTGGCCAGTAGCAGTAACACCTCCTGGACAAACGTGCCTTTGCGCGGTGTCGCCGCCTGCCTCTTAGATTTCTCATTAGTCAACACACAGTTATTCCATCTTTGAGTGTTTCGCTCTATTTGTATTCAGGGCCTGAAACTTTAAAGTTTTGGCGAGAGTCAGGCAATCCTGTACAGCAAACTATAGTTGACAAAGTGACTGAACTGTGACCCAAGGGGCTTGACTTTTAGTCTGACCCTGCCACTAAGAAGTTCTGTCATTTGGGACAAAATAATCTTCACCTTTTCCAGACTTGTCTGTGAAACTAAGGGATTAGAATGTAATAGCTTCCCAACTGAATCTATGTCCTTTACCTGTGCTAGTTATTGACTTCTCATAATAACTTTATGAGGGAAATAGTTCAGTGTTTTGTTTTTATTTTAACATGGTAAGGAAACAAAGGACTTAAACGTTACTATCTGTCAAGGCATTAACTAGTGTGAGCCAGTGAGTGGCATAGCCAGGACTGGGACCACAGGGCCCACGGCTGTCCACCTCTGGCTGTGCACCTAAGGGTGCCATTGAGAACCCCAGAGTGGGCTTTGCACAATTTAATTTCCAAAGTAGAAAGGGATGAGCACCATTATCTGAGCTTGATCCAGAATACCCAATATCCTGCTATCTTCTAAAATCTCTAAGTTCTATTTTTTCTCATTTTATTAGCAAAGACATGAGCAGATTGGTACATTGACTTATTCATCATCTCTGTTTCATTACCTTTCTCTTCATTTTAAAGTCCTGTGATTACCCAGGCGTGGTGGTGCACACTTGTAATCCCAATACTTGAGAGGCTGAGACAGGGGATCACAGGTTCCAAGACATCGTAGGCAATTTAGTGAGATTCTTATCAACCTAGCAAGACCCTGTTTGAAAATAAAAATAAAATAGGGCTGAGGGTATAGCTCAGAGGTTCAATCCTCAGTACCGTGAAATAAATAATTAAATAAACACCATACATACATACAACAGCCTATTATGACTATTAATTGAGGAAATTAAAATCATAAACTTGGAAATAGCATGCATTTAAATGACATTGTTCAAGTCACAGTTCCTTGGATGCATATATTTCAGAGTAGATTTTGTAATTTTTTTTCTTAGACACCAATCTGTGTGTGTGTGTGTGTGTGTGTGTGTGTGTGTGTGTGTGTGTGTATGAGTGTGTATTACTGGAGAGTGAAGCCTGGGGCATTCTACCTCAAGTTACACCCTCAGCCCTATTTTTTTTTTTTTTTTTTTAAGTACTGGAGATGAAACCCAGGGGCATTCGACCTCCAAGCTATACCCTCAACTCTATTTTTTATTCTTTATTTTGAAACAGGGTTTCACTGAGTTGCAGAGGGCCTCACTAAGTAGCCGAGGCTGTCCTCGAACCACAGTTCCCCGGTCTCAGCCTCCCAAATGCTGGGATTACAGGCATGCACCACCATGCCCGGCTCTTTGACATCAATCTTTAAAAGAAATACAGAGCCAGGTGTGGTGGCGCACGCTTGTGATCCCAGCATTTGAGGGCTGAGACAGGAGGATCTGGGTTGACAGACAGCCTCAGTACTACTTAGGCCCTTTGTAACTCACTGAAACCCTGTTTCAAAATAAAAAAATAAAAAAATAAAAAAATAGGGCTTGGGGTGTTGCTCGGAGGTAGAATGCCCATGGGTTCTATCCCCAGTACTGCAAAAATAAATAAATAAATAAATAAATAAATAAATAAAAATAAATAAATAAATAAATGAAATCTAGAAAACTGGGTGTGGTGGCCCATACTTGTAATTCCAGTACTTGGGAGGCTGAGACAGGAGGATCACTGGTTCAAAGCCAGCCTCAGCAACGTAGCAAGGCTCTCAGAAACATAGTGAGACCCTATTTCCAAATAAAGAAATAAAATTGGGCTGAAGGTATAGCTTGGAGATAAAATGCCTCTAGTTTCAATTTCCAGTACCAAAAAAATAAAAAGAAGAAGAAGAAATAGAAGAAGAAGAAGGAGGAGGAGGAGGAGGAGGAGGAAGAGGAGGAGGAGGAGGAGGAGGAGGAGAAGGGAGAAGGAGGAGCGGGGGAGGAAAAAAGTACAGTTAATTCTCTGTTATTTATATTCGTGGAGGTGCAAAAACTCCAAAAATCCAATAATTAACTTTGGAATGTGGTCAGGCACACACCGTCAGACACAGTAGGTGCACCACCGTTCTTAGCTTGCCTCCTTTGAGCCTTGCTCAGAGCCTTCTAGGCTTTGTTGTTGGAAGCCTGGCACCCAGAGGAGAGAGGAGCTGCGGAGGGTTTTTAATGATAATTTTTCAGGTTGAAAAGGTATCTCTTTTATAACTACCCATCAAACAGATTGGTATACATAATACTTCATGTGGAAATCCAACAAAAAAATTTAAGTTGAGATTGATCAGCCTCTGTAGTAGGAGATAATAAATGAGGCATGCCCTAGGCATTCCCCTGTCAGGCCCTGGTGTGCTCCTTTAGCAGATTCTGGAGTTGACACTTCTTGGTTTTATAGTAAAAGTATATGTAGTCATTTTCTTTATCTAAATATTAGCCAGCACTTACTTTTTATACAGTATTAAAGGTTATTCCTTGGCCAGGTGCTGTGGTACAGGCATAGCATACCAGTACTTGGAGGGTGAGTACTACAGGTCTGAGGACATCCTCAGCAACCCAGAGACCCTGTTTGAAAAACAAAACAAAACAAAAAAATTCAGCAGGGCACGGTGGCGCAAGCTTGTAACCCCAGTATTTGGGAGGCTGAGGCAGGAGGATGGCAGCTTTGGGGCCAACCTCTGCTACTTAGTGAGGCCCTCCACAACTTAGTGAGAACTTGTTTCAAAATTAAAAAAATAGAGCTAGGGCCAGGTGTGGTGGCACACGCTTGTAATCCCAGCATTTGGGAGGCTGAGACCAGAGGACAGCCTCAGCTACTAAGTGAGGCCCTCTGCAACTCAGTGAGACCTGGTTTCAAAATAAAAAATTTAAAAAAATAGGGCAGGGGGTGTAGCTCCGAGGTCGAATGCCCCTGGGTTCCATCCCCAGACCCGCAAAAAAAAAAAAAAAAAAAAAAAAAAAAGAATGGTAACATTTACTCAAATAATACACAAAAAAGGAAACATACTGGGGAAGAAAAAGCAAGAACCAAGTTGCATGGAGGTGGTCTCAGTCTTCTGTGTAGAAGAAAGAAGAGTAATCTAGCAAGATAAAACATATTGTTTTATTTCTGTTTTTGTTTTGTGGTGCTGGGGATTGAACCCAGTGGCATTCGACCTCTGAGCTACACTCCCAGCCCTTTTTTTAAAAATTTGAAATGGAATCTTGCTAAGTTGCTGAGGTTGTACTCGAACCTGTGATCCTCCTGTCTCAGTCTCTCGAGTACTGGGATATAGGTATATACCATTGTGCCCAGCTAATGTCTTACTTCTATAGTTATTTGTCTTTCCTAAGTAAAAATATGAGCTCTGAGGCAGGCTCATTGGCACATGACTATAATCCCATCTACTCAGGAGGCTGAGACAGGAGGGTTACAAGTTCAAAGCTAGCCTCAGTAACTTAGCAGGACCCTGTCTCAAATTTTTAAAAAATGAGATGGTGCACACCTGTAATGCCAGTACTTGGGAGGCTGAGACAGAAGGATTGTAGATTCAAAGTTGGCCTCAGCAACCTAGTGAGGCTCTCAGAAACTTAGTGAGACCCTGTTTCCAAGTAAAAAATAGGATGAGATTAATAGCTCAGAGGTAGAAGACTCCTGGGTTCTACCCCTAGTACCATAAAAACTTTTAAAAATGGGCTGAGACATAACTCAATGGCAAAGGACCCCTGAGTGTAGCCCCCATATGGGGTGGGGGGACATATTATATGAGCCCCGTGAAAGAAGAGGTTTGGTCACTTTGTTCAAAGCTGTGTCTCTGGGCGTAGTGCCTTAGAATACTTAGTACCATAGACATACCAGGCTTTCAGTAAATACTTAATGAATATAAGGGAAATCTTGGTGGTACTGAGTAACTCTGACAGCTGGGAAATAACTCTGGGATGAAACAGATTTATTGATTTCATCCCACTTTAAAGTATATTATAAGGCAAGTTGTTTTGAGTATTTGGGGTTTGATTTAGCATGTGCATTTCTTTACTCCTCTGAGTTACGGAACAGCCTAGTGTCTCCCTGATTGTCATTTCAAAATCATAACGTGGCTCAGCTGAATATACTGGAGCTTCTCCTGTGTACAGCATCTCACACAGCATTTATTGGGTTCGATAACTCAACCCTTGCTTGGGAAATTCTGGTTCTCCAAGAAAGATTTATTGGGGTACTTATTTTATTTTCTTGGGGTACTTATTTTAAACCTTTGATTATAAGGTATTAACATATGTCTAAAGGACTTTTGCTTCTTAGTACTTACACTTGTGACACCCAGTGTTGGTTTTGAGGCACCCTAAAGCAGTAGTGTCTCCCCCCCCCCAAAGGTTTCTTTGCGAATGTGATATGTTGACCTTTTGAGTCGAGTGTGGTGGCATGTGCCTGTAATCCCAGTATTTGGAAGGCTGAGACAGGAGGATTGCAGATTTAAGGCCAGTTTTAGAAACTTAGTGAGGCTTTCAAAATTTAAAAAAAAATAGAATAGAATAGAATTGGGGATAAATAGGTTGGAGATAGAATTCCCCTGGGTTGCCAGGCATGGTGGCGCACGCTTGTAATCCCTGAGCTTGGGAGGCAGAGACAGGAGGATCGCGCAGGTTTAGGAGACCCTGTTTCCAAATAAAAAATGTAAAAATAGGTCTGGGAGTGTAGCCTGGAGGTAGAAGGGCTTCCAGGAACCCCAGTACCACCAAAAAAAAAAAAAAAAAGAATTCCCCTGGGTTCAATCTCCACTATTTAAAAAATTTACTATAAGCTGGGTGTGGTGGCACACCCTTTTAATCCCAGCATTTGGGAGGCTGAGACAAGATTGTGGTTTGCAGACAGACAGCCTCAGCTACTTAGTGAGGCCTTTTGCAACCAGTGAGACCCTATTTCAAAATAAAGAATAAAAAATAGGGCTGGGGGTATAGCTCAGAGGTAGAACACCCCTGGGTTTCATCTTTAATACCACCAAAAAAAATTTACTCTATGCACAAAGTATACATTATATATATACTTAATATAGGCAATTTTGCATAAGATCTCGGTGAGTTGAGTCTCTGAGATACATCTAGAGGTCTAAGGACTCTAGATTAAGAGCTGCCATTCTAGAATAAGCCCAGCCATTTCAAGAAATGAAAACAAATCTCAAAACTAGCCCTCAGTTTGCTTAATTTAAAAGTCAGACAGTGATACCATGATGTAATGAGTAAAGTGGCCTTATCTTAGATGAAGGGTCTCCAAAAGTAAAAATTGATATCTGACAAAGATTTGCTTCTGGGTAGTGATGTTCTCTCCAAATTATAAGTGAAACTGTGCATAAATTTGAGAGATGCTTACAGATCTTTAGCACGGTGGTTTAACTTTAAGGCTCATAAGAATAAAGGATATTTTACTAATATGTTTTGATATAAGTTGAATTAAGTGTGGCTTTATTTTTTTATTATTATTATATTTTTTTTTGGTGGTACTGGGGGTGGAAACCAGAGGCTTTCTACTTCTGGGCTCTACTCCCAGACCTTTTGTATATTTTATTTTGAAACAGGGTCTCACTAAGTAGCTGAGGCTGGCTTCGAACCCGTGCAATCCTCCTGTCTCAGCCTCCCAAGCACAGGGATTACAAGTGTGCGCCATCACGCCTGGCTCAAGTGTGGCTTTATTTAATTACCAGATTCTCTGGGGAGGGTTGCTGAGGATTGAAGCCAGAGATATGATACCTCTGAGCTATACTGCTAGTTCTTCTTTTTTTTTTATTGTAAAACAAGACCTCACTAAATTGTTGAAGCTAGCCTCAAACCTATAGTCCTTCTATCTCAGCCTCCCAGGTACTGGGATTGCAAGCATCCACCATCACATCCAGCTTAGTTACCAGATTCTGAGAACAGAGGCATAAAACCACGTTTGGTTATTTTCCATCTCTTTGGTTTCTTTCTACCCTTTAAGTGCCATTGTTTTCCCTGAGATGGGATTCCTTGGGTCTTTTAATTTTGATTTGCTTCAGTGAAAAATTTTGTACTTAGAGTTTTTTTTGTTGCTTGTTTGTTTGTTTGATAGTGTTTTTGTTTTTTGTTTTTTGTCTCAGCCTCCCAAGTACTGGGATTACAAGTTTGTGCCACCATGCCCTGCTTGCTTAGGCTTGCTTATTTGTTTTTAAATAACACCTAAGGCACTTTATATATTCTTACATGCGTGCGTGTGTGTGTACATGTGTGTGTGCATGTATGTGTGTGTGTGTGTGGTTTTTTTTTTTGGGTGGTACTGGGGTTCCTGGAAGCCCTTCTACCTCCGGGCTACACTCCCAGACCTATTTTTACATTTTTATTTGGAAACAGGGTCTCCTAAACCAGCGCGCGCGGCTGGCTTCGAACCTGCGCAATCCTCCTGTCTCCGCCTCCCAAGCGCGGGGATTACAAGCGTGCGCCACCACGCCCGGCTGTGTGTGTGTTTTACTGGAGATTGAACCCGGGTATTCTACCTCTGAGCTACACCTCCAGCCCTATTTTTTATTCTTTATTTTGAAACAGGGTCTCAATGAGCTGCAAAAGGCCTCACTAAGTAGCTGAGGTGGTTTGCAAACCGCGATCCTCCTGTCTCAGCCTCCCAAATGCTGGGATTACAAGTTTCTTTACGTTTGTGAAGGTGCCTATTAGACCTACACTGAAATTAAGTCCACTAGTTTTTCAGTTCTAGAGCAGTTTGGGTAGCAGTTGGATAAGAGAGAAGGGTATTCTGTTCATGGAATATAGTCATCAAATTTCAAGCTAGAGAAAAATACCTAGTCCATTCTTTTCATTTTACAAATGAAGAATGAGCCTGGGGAAATCAGTGCTCGCCAGTCAGACAACTGCAGTCTGATGTTCAGTTTTCCTGGCCAACATTTTTAGCAAAGTACATTTATTTATTTTAAACATTTTTTAGTCATTGCAGAGAAATTAAAAAGCAGATGTTGTTAAGGCCGGGCGTGGTGGCGCACGCTTGTCATCCCCGCGCTTGGGAGGTGGAGACAGGAGGATCACACAGGTTCGGAGCCAGCCCCGCTGGTTTAGGAGACCCTGTTTCCAAAAATAAAAAATATGTTTGGGAGTGTAGCCCAGAGGTAGAAGGGCTTCCAGGAACCCCAGTACCACCAAAAATAAATAAATAAATAAAAAGCAGATGTTGGCATAGATTTCCTCCTGAACACTCCATGAGGAAGGGATCATAGGCTGCTGTGGGGGGTCTTTCCTTTTTGATCCCTGCTCAGCTAGAAGACATGCTATAAAACAAGTGAACAAACAGAGAATGCCTTGCCACAGCCTAACATTACTCTGTGTAGTGCAGATGTCATTTATTCTGCCATAAAAATCACTGCACACCAGGTGGCCTGTCTCCCTGGATGTCTCCTTAAAGCAATGAAGGCGGCCTCTGAAGCCCAGGCTGTGCACTCCAGGACTGGAGGCCATGCTGACTTCCCTGGGTTCTTCAATGTGGCTCCCCTGCCATGGACCATCTGTTGTGGAGGTACTGTAGGAATTCAGAGAACACTATCCCAGTCCAACTGAGGAGACGGAGCTTAAATGGCGGAAGGTAGCATGGGATGTCAGGTGGGAGGTCCACGGGCAAGTATGTTAGCGATTCAGTTTTTACTTTCTCAGGAGTCATTCAAATGACTATGGGAATTCTATCCCACATTCCTGTGACTGAAGAAAAATAAGCAATATTAATTTTTTTTGTGTGTGTGGTACCAGGATGGAACCCAGGGGCATTTTACCTCCGAGCTACACCCCCAGCCCTATTTTTTATTCTTTATTTTGAAACAGGGTCTCACTGAGTTGTAAAAAACGTCACTAGCTAAGGCTGTCCACGAACTGCAATTCTCCTGTCTCAGCCTCCCGAATACCGGGATTACAAGCATGCGCCACCACACACAGCTCAGCAATATTAATTTTTTTGTGTGTGTGGTACTGGGGTTCCTGGAAGCCCTTCTACCTCCGGGCTACACTCCCAGACCTATTTTTACATTTTTTTATTTGGAAACAGGGTCTCCTAAGCCAGTGTGCACGGCTGGCTTTGAACCTGTGCAATCCTCCTGTCTCTGCCTCCCAAGCGTGGTGATTACAAGTGTGCGCCACCACGCCCGGCTAGCAATATTAAATTTTAACCCAGGCAACTTCACAGTAGCTTCAGGCTACAGAACAACCACAACCTAGGCATTCTAACTGCTGACCCGTCGCCATTACCAGTTTACTACAGGATAAAATTCTCCTTGCATGGTATTCCTGTAGTATAACACTCCTCCATTGCATCTTTCTTCCTTTCTTTCTTCCCTTTGGTGGTGCTGGGGTTTGAACCCAGGGCCATTCTACCTCTAAGCTACACCCCCAGCCTAATTTTTTATTCTTTATTTTGAAACAGGGTCTCACTAAGTTGTGGAGTGCCTCAGTAGCTGAGACTGGCTACAAACCTGGATCCTACTGTCTCAGTCTCCCAAGTACTGGGATTGCAAGTAAGTGTCACCAGGCCCAGCCCATAGCATTTTTCTGTTTGTTTGTTTGCTTGCTTGCTTGCTTGCTTGCTTGTTTGTTTGTTTGTTTGTTTGTTTTGCTGGGCTGGGGATGGAACCTAGGGGCATTTGACCTCCCCTGAGCTACACTCTTACCCTACTTTTTATTCTTTATTTTGAAACAGAGTCTCACTAAGTTGCGGAGGACCTCACTAAGTAGCTGAGGCTGTCTGCAAACCCTGATCCTCTGGTCTCAGCCTCCCAATCCTGGGATTAAAAGTGTGTACCACCATGCCTGGTATAGCAATTTTCTTTAGAAGTCCCAATGACTGACACCCTGACTTTTTTTTTTAATTGCCAACCCACTTTTTAAAATATACAAGAACTTCCTATTAAGTTTATTTATAAATCATTAAATTTAGCTTTTTTTTTTTTTTTTTGGTGGTACTGGGGTTCCTGGAAGCCCTTCTACCTCGGGGCTACACTCCCAGACCTATTTTTACATTTTCATTTTGGAAACAGGGTCTCCTAAGCCAGCGCGCGGCTGGCTTCGAACCTGCGCGATCCTCCTGTCTCCGCCTCCCAAGCACGGGATTACAAGCGTGCGCCACCACGCCCGGCTAAATTTAGCTTTAAACAATTCAATATATTGAAATTTTTTTTGGAATTAGTTATCTCAGCTGGTTTGATTTTGAGTCTTCATAAACTGAATTACGCAAAGGAAGAAATAAATAATAAGAAAGACCTTTTAAGTTCAAGACCAGCCTCTGCTACATAGTAAGCCTCTCTGCAACCTGTTTCCAAACAAAAAATTTAAAGAATGGCTGGGGCACTGGGGGTGTAGATCAGAGGTAGAATACCCGGGGTTCAATTTCCAGTAAACACAGATGCATGTGCGTGCGTGCACGTGCGTGTGCACGCACACACACACACACACTGGCATTAATATAATGTGAGAGATATCAATATTAGGTCGTTAACTACTCTAAAGTTAATAAGAAACTGAGTGTGGTGGCACATGCTTGTAATTCTAGTACTTGTGAGGCTGAGACAGGATGATCACAGGTTCAAAGCCAGCCTTTATAACTTAGCAAAATCTTGTTTCTAGATAAAAAATAAAATGGGTTCCAGCTTCAGTACCACAAAAATAAATAAAATAAATAAAGTTAATAAACTATATTTTGATACATCATTTTTATTTTATCTGTATTTTTATCATCATAGGATTGTTTGGAATTATTTAGTTGCCTCCCTTGGGCATATGAAAAGTTCATAGGTGCATTAGATCATTTACAAAATAAAAGAATCGCTTAACCTTTCATCTATTGGAGTCAGGTTAGTGAGGTAGCTAAAGTAACCCTAGGATCCTGTCTAGCTCTAGACTTTTAGAATTTGTATTTATTCTAGAAATAGACCTAATATACTAAATGAATATCTATCTTGCTATTTATTTCTTTTCCCTGAGGTAAAAATTTGTTGGTAGATGATACAAAAAATTCTGACTAAATTACTTAATGTCACACAAACACTTTAGTAGCAGAATAAAACATCTGACTCAATTAAACTCCCCGTTTTTGATGCTATACTGTCCCTGTGGTCCTTCTGGCTAACACATTAAAAAAGGAATCTTTCTCTGGGGTTTTATTTATTTCCATTTTTTTAGTGGAGCTGGTTGCAGTGGTACATTCCTGTAATTCCAGTACTTGGGAGACTGAGACAGGAGAATCAAAAATTTGAGGCCAGCTTGGGCAACTTAGTGAGACCCTATCTTAAAATTGAAAAATTAAAAAAGGACTGGGGATATAACTTGGTGGTAGAGTAACTCTGGGTTCAACCCGCAGTACTACAAAAAAAAAATTTTTTTTTTCTTTAATGGATGGAGGACCTTATCAAGGCTGACCCCTAAGTGAATCTGATCTAACCTTTGGGAACACCTGGGAGAGCCAGAGATAACCTAGAACCAGTCTGGGTCATAGTTAAAAGAGCAGGACATATCTGATCCTAAAATACTTGGTGAAGTAGAATTATTAGGGATAAGATATCAGAGCAGCTGGAAGGTGTTCATGTGGGGCTAGGCGCTCCTGTGTGTAAACATCTGGAGGAATGGAAATGGGGCCATCTGATTAATAACTGTGCCTTGTTATTAAACCGTGACTTTCTGCATTGTGTATCCCCAGAGTCGGAAAACTTCCGCTGGCAAAAAGAGAGGGGCTGCCATGTGGTTGCTGAGGGCCCTACAGTAGACACAAAAGCGCCTTCTGAGAGGCCTTCAGCGGAGCCAGCTTGTACAGGCAGGCCTGCTCTTCTCAAAGACTGGGAATCAGATTCTTTCCCCAGGGGGTTTCCAACTAGTTTGCACTTCAGAAAAACCTTTTCTTTCTCCTACTGTTCACGCCCTGCAAAGAATTTTCTTCCAACCAAAGAAATTGTTTTATAATCAAAGATCCTTGTCCTTAGTTGTTGGACATCAAAGAAAGTTTGGAAGAGACTGAAGGATTATGTGAGTGCCTAGAATTTATTTTGAATGCAAACGTGCAACCTTAGCTAGGCCCCTAAAGAATATACTCATCTCAGAGCTGGGTGAGAGCCTAGTGTAACTCAGTCTTTGCTGTTGCTAGGCTGGATGTGCTACTGTCCAAGATACAAATGAGTTGGGTACTACTCTATCTGGACTTTAACTCCTGGATTTGATTCTTGAGGTATAGACTTACTGGAAGAGCTCCTTCTACATTATCCACCCTATTAAATCGTTGGAAAAATCACTTACTATTGATATACTTGAAACAACAAACCCTCTTATTTAGCCCTCTGTGCTTCCATTCCTGGGAACTTGGGGCTTCTCCTGGGCAGTTAGGAGCCACATTCCCTGCATTCCCTGCTGCACTGAGGTGTTGATGATGTCATTTTCTCCCACAAAGGAAAACCTCAGCACCCTGAGGGCCTGAACTCAGGTCTTGGCAGGTAAATGAAGGAGGAACTTACTTTTGAATTTAAACTGATTGAGTCAGGCATAAGGAGACACAACCATGTTAAGTATTAGCATCACAGCCTCATCTTTGGGGCCTGAGTAGACCATTTGCCATTTAATGAGTTTTAATGCTGTAAGGTTAAGAATTATTTTTGGGGTAAGAGCAGTGATTCACATAACATTTTAATTTTATACTTCTAGCCATTTATCAGGCATTGTTCTCAAGAGATTTTGGCTCTCTTAAATATCCTTCTCCGAATCCATGAATTTTCCAAGTTTTATGGGAATTCATTTCTAGATGACCTAGCTTTCTTTCCTAGAGCAGATTAACAACAGCAAGAATTGGAAAAAATGAGCAGGGTGTGGTGGCACATGCTTGTAATCTCAGTACTTGGAAAGCTGAGACAGGAGGATCGCAGGTTCAAGGCCAGCCTCAGTAATTTAGTGAGGTCCTCCACAACTCAGTGAGACCCTGTTTCTAAATAAAAAAATTAAACAGGACTGGGGTGGTATCTCAGAGGTAGAATGCCTTTGGGTTCTACCCCTAGTACCAC
The DNA here is from genome assembly GCF_963383645.1 of Muscardinus avellanarius. Taxonomy (NCBI): domain Eukaryota; kingdom Metazoa; phylum Chordata; class Mammalia; order Rodentia; family Gliridae; genus Muscardinus; species Muscardinus avellanarius. The sequence continues at coordinate 37,187,188 of NC_137802.1, forward strand.
ACACACACACACACAAAAAAAAAAAAAAAATTGGGAAAAACGAAATGACGAATAGGGTAGATTTAGGCAAAATTATGCCCCAGCAGAGTATATTCATGTTATTTTAATCTTGGCTCTGTGGTTATAAACTGAAGAGAGCATTTGCTCTAGAAGACTTCCAATCACTTTCTATCCCTTCATCACGACCACAGAGTAGTGGTTGGAAATAGAATTCCAGGAACACCAAAAATGCTCACAGTTTCCACCAGTGGCAGCTGCAGTGCCCCACAAGGGTTCCTGGAGCACTCTCCCCCAAGCCCTTGCGGTGTCCTTGCGGTCAGGAGCGTGCATCGTCACTCACAAAGGCTTGCCCTGGAGACAGACCTGAGGACGATGCCAGTCCTCAATCTGAGCCACTAGAAGCCATTCTTCTTATTTCCACTCTGTTCTAAGCGAACGTGCTACATTTTTTTAGGAAAAGACAGTCTCTTTCATTGAATCATCAACTGACCCGTCTCAAAAGTTGGAAGTTCATTAGCGCACTATTCATTTTCATGATTTTATTTCTTCAGAGTTGTATGCGTGAACCAAATTAAAGATAGGGATAGGTTATAGTTCAGGGGTAGAGCACTTGCTTAGCATGCATGTGGCCCTAGGTCAATCCCAGTACTATAAAAAAAAAAGTTATATAAAATGCCCTCTTTCAAGCAATGTCATTCTTAAGTGCATGGAACAGGATTTGGCATTTTTTTTCATTTTTATTGTTTTATTTTCTAAAGAGAAGTTTGAGTTGGAGACTCTCTGGCATGATTCCATTCTTCTAACATACCACCTGTCCTGGCAGGGACAATGGAATCAGAAGTGAAGTTCTTTATGACTGCACCTGCCTTGCAAATGCTGCCAGAAAGATCTGACTTTCTCTCCCATAGCTAAACTCTACCCAGAAACTACAGAACTTGGCACCAGTCAGTAGGTGTGTGCCTACAAACTTGCCCGAGTCCCAATTTCAGGAAGACTAGCATGGAACTAGCTCTCTTATTGACTTCTTGGGTAATTTTTGGCACGACATTCAGTGATTATTGTTTATCAAGTAGAAGAGATGACTGGGTGTGGTGACACCTGTAATTCTAGTGCTTGGGAGGCTATGACAGGATGATCACAGGTTCGAGGGCAGCCTTAGCAATATAGTGAGATTCTCAGCATCCTAGGGAGACCCTGTTTCAAAACAAAAAAGTAAAGGGCTGAAGGAGTAGCTCAGTAGAATGCCCGAGTTCAGTCTCTAGTAACACACACACACACACACACACACACACACACACACACACACACACGAGATTCAACTCTGGTTTACCTGGTTTTGTCTTGGTGTAATTTCGCATTTAGTAAGCATGAAAGAGAGTATGTTCTACCCAAAATAGATCAGGAACATATTCCAAAGTCAGACCGCCATGTAAAATTCCCAGGGGTGAGAAGCTACCATTTCTTTTTGCTTCTGTCTTTTCCCAGAAATGTAGGGTATCCTGCTGGCCACAGCTGAATATTCTTTGATGAGGCAGTTGTTTGGGGGCCACACAAACAATTGGATGAGAATTTTTTCCTTTTGAACTGTCAGAGCGTTTCTTGGGTTCCCTCAGAGCAGAATTCCTTCATTATCTTCTAACTTTGTGTTTAACTGGAAGCCTTCTGGTCTAAGACCATAACTCCTATCAAATAATTGAAGATAACATGTCTCCAAATGGTGCTCTTTGAGTACTATCCACATGTGATATAATAAGGTTTGAAGGGTGCTCTGAAATAAGTGGCAACAGCCTTCAGTGAAACTCTTTTTTTTTTTATTCAAAATACATATTTATTTCTAACATAATTTGCACTATAAGATATGTACAATTAAATTATTATACGTATAAAAAGATATCAGATGGAAATTTTGATCTACACAAAGAATGGATACAGGAATAAATATATAATATATTTTCATTTTAAGCAGCTTGATAAGTAAATCAATAAAAATAACAATAGATTTATAAGTAGAACTATTTCTTCTTTTAAAAGCACAAAGAATGAAGTTTTTCACATTTCCAAGCAATTTAAGGACATGAGGTTGTAGCAATAGTCTGAAACAATGGCAAGACTGAGCTGTATTTGGAATTGGCCACATATCCAAAAATGGCAAGAGACAAGAGCGTGCCAGTGCTTCTCACAATTTCAATGTAGGTCATTGGTGTAGGAGGCCAACATGGGTACATTATTAGTCTTGCACAGGCAATTCTTGGATATTTTATAGTATTCAACCGTGATAACATTAGAAATCCAAAGACAAAGAAAGGGAAGGAGCCAGCCAGAAGAAATTCTTTGAGTAATCAAGATAATTAAAAAATTGCTATGCCGGGCGTGGTGGCGCACGCTTGTAATCCCCGCGCTTGGGAGGCAGAGACAGGAGGATCGCGCAGGTTCGAAGCCAGCCACGCTTGCTGGCTTAGGAGACCCTGTTTCCAAATAAAAAAAAAAAAAGTAAAAAATAGGTCTGGGAATGTAGCCCGGAGGTAGAAGGGCTACCAGGAACCCCAGTACCACCAAAAAAAAAAAAAAAAAAAAAAAAAAAAAAAAAAAAAAAATTGCTGATGAAAATATTAAAAAGTAAAGTTTTAAAATCATTACCCTTATTATTCTTACCATTAATCATGAATGGTAAACTTAATGTATTGTATGTATAATATAATTAATAGAAAATTAAATCTACTTTAGAATGTATTATGACCTCAACGAAAATTTGTAGAATGAAGTAATCTCTTTTTCTACTTCATTCATTTTCTCATCCCAATACTCTGACATTGTTCATAAGAGTACAGCAATCTGGTTTATTTTTCTTTGTTCTCTTGTTACTTGCATGGTGTATATTAAAGACCTCAAACTGGGCGTGGTGGTGCACACAGGAGGCTGAGACAGGAGGATCGCACAGGTTCAAAGCCAGCCTCAGCTACTGAGTGAGGCTCTCAACAACTTAGACCCTGTTTCCAAATAAAGTATAAAAGGTCTGGGAGTATAGCCCGGAGGTAGAAAAGCCCCTGGGTTCCACCCCCAGTACCATACACACACACACACACACACACACACACACACACACACACACAAAAGACCTTAGTGACACTTTCTTAATCTTGGCTCTGATCCTCCTTAGCTTTATGACCTTAAGGAAAATGTTTTGCCTCTTTGAGCTCATGTCGTCCTGAGTAAAACAGGGATGATAATCGTAGGTGGCCTGACTACCTGAGATGAGAGTTGTCTTTGAAAATTGTAAAGTGCTATTATTATTAATAATAATTATACTCAGACTCCTCCTTATTTGGTTAATTACTGTAAGAAAAATCACTAAGTACAAGGGCTATTGGTTTAGGCCCAGTTAACTTATTTGATATTATCCTAAAATAACCATCTAGACTATATATTTTTTAACTTGGTAGCTAAAAAGATAAAACTTTAGCTTCCCAATTTTGTGAGTCAGAGGGCCGATGAAACGGCACCATAACGTAGCGCAGGTGCTCTGGGTGGCTTAGAGCCTGACTGATGGTGTGAGTGCTGGGGTGGGGGTTGAGCTCCAAGGCTGCCTTGCTGGTGTTGAGTATTCACTTGCCCACCCTGGACCTTGGCACATGGCCGTTGTGCGTTGGTAAGCTCTGCAGCTTCCTTCTGTGATAAGCCAGGACATCACTCTAAGTTTTTACTTATCAGAGTCTGAGGGATTCTAGATCCTCAGTGTACTTCACTCTTCTATATTCCCTTTTTTTTTTTTTTTTGGTGGTACTGGGGGGGGGGTGGAACCCAGAGGCTTTCTACCTCCGGTCTATACTCCCAGACCCATTTTATATTTTATTTGGAAACAGGGTCTCACTAAGTTGCTGAGAGCCTCACTAAGTAGCTGAGGCTGGCTTTGAACCTGTGCGATCCTCCTGTCTCAGCCTCCCAAGTGTGGGGATTACAAGTGTGCACCACTACGCCCAGCTTCCAGCCCTAATTTTTAGTCTTTTTTTATTTTTTATTTTTTGTGGTACTTGGGGTGGAACCGAGGGGCTTTTCTACCCCTGGGCTATACTCCCAGACCTATTTTGTATATTTTATTTGGAAACAACATCTCGCTAAGTTGCTGAGAGCCTCACTGAGTAGCTGAAGCTGGCTCCAAATCTGTGCGATCCTCCTGTCTCAGTCTCCCAAGTGCTGGGATTACAAGTGTGAGCTACCACTCCCAGCTTAGTTGTTTTTTATTTTTTTCTAATTTATTTTTAATATAGTTTTATTGGTGCATTATAGTCATATATCTCAATTGCATACAAGACATGTGAGGATATACAAGCACACATCATCCAATTAGCCTTTATCAAATCCCCATCCCATTCCCTCCCCCTCCCTCGATCCCATGCTAATATGCAAAAACTAGGAAGAAATGGGATAGGAGGAAATCTAGTTGAAGAAAGGGCCCTATGGAGGAGCAATTAAGGTGACCAATCAGAAGGGAGGGGAGGGGGGAAGATGGAATCTCTTTAAAGCACATGATGCACTTAAACAAATATATCAAAGTCAATCACTAAGTCTTTTTTATTTTATTTTATTTTTGGTGGTACTGGGGTTCCTGGAAGCCCTTCTACCTCCGGGCTACACTACCAGACCTATTTTTTTTTTTTTTACATTTTTATTTGGAAACAGGGTCTCCTAAGCCAGCGCATGCGGCTGGCTTCGAACCTGCACAATCCTCCTGTCTCTGCCTCCCAAGCGCGGGGATTACAAGCGTGTGCCACCATGCCCGGCTAGTCTTTTTTATTTTTAAAACAGGGTCTCACTGAGTTACGAAGGCCCTTGCTAAGTAGCTGAGGCTGTCTCAAACCGCGATCCTCTGGTCTCCACCTCCCGAATGCTGAAGAGTATTTCTTATAATTGTGCCTACTCTGAAGCAACCTAAATGTTCCAAATGCGAAAGCATTAGCTTTTGGTGCAGCTTGCAGCCATGCTTCTAAGGTGTAAAATGAAAGGAATTCAGTATTGTGACTGGGACTCATTTATCCAGGTCATTATATGGTACTGGTCCCAACATGTTCTTTGAGACTCAGCGGATATAAAAATTCACCTTCTTGGAACTTATTCCACAAGTCCCTGAAACTTTCAGGTCCCCATCTGAGAAGAATTGGATCAAAATGAGAATAACAAAGCTTTATAGTCATAGCATCTACCCAACATTTGTGGCCCTGATGGAATTTTCAGGTTAAGACCATCTTCTGAGCCAGCCCTGAGACAAATGCTCTACAGCATGAAAAATCTGTACTCAGTGTTTAGTAACTTTACCAACTTGAAGTCTGTTCCCCAAATAGGTAAATAATGGGCTAAAGGTAATTACAGTTTTCCTCATCTTTTCTGCTTACTTGATCCCTGTCATGATTAGACACACAGCTTATGGCTCTTTGGATGCAGACTCAATTACCATTAGCATCCTTTCAGCACTTGCACAGTGTTATAACTCAGCTCAGTCACCAGTACAACGCAGTGGGGGTCAGGAGACAAGTTGAAGTTGGCTGGGGTGAAGGGGGCACATATTTCCTCTGGTATTGGGTAGTATCCTCCCACTCAGAAGGCACTTCTCAGCATGGTGTGGTGGCACACACTTGTAATCTCAGCACTTGGGAGGCTGTGACAGGAGGATCTCAGGTTAGTGGCCAGCCTCAGCTACTTAGCAAGGCCTGGCATGTAGCTCGGAGGTGGAATGCCCCTGGGTTCAACCCCATTACTACACACACACACACACACACACACACACCACTTCTTAGGGAACTCTCTTTTCTTCCCAAGGCCTAATAAAGATTAGTGAGAGATGTCTGCAAAGCATTTGAAGCTCTTTGAAATAAAGGCATGGATAAACACTCAGTATCACTATTATTATCATTAAAAAGGAAAGCCCAGCATGTGATGTTTTGAACCATTTCCAGCGGTCTTGTTTGATGTTTGTGGTTCCTTTTTTGACCTTTACCTCTTGATATCTTTATACATTTATTGAGGCTGTTGGACAAAGTCTTGAGATCCTAAGCCAGGGAGTGTTAGGAATGAGTGACTGCTAAGCCTTCATTACTGTGGATGGATTTTTTTTTTTTTTTTCAGTACTGGGGATGGAACCCAGGGGCATTCTACCTCTGAGCGACACCCCCAGCCCTAATTTTTTAAAATTTATTTTTGGAACAGGGTCTCACTGAGTTGCAAAGGGCCTCACTAGGTAGCCGAGGCTGTCCGCGAACCAAGATCCTCTGATCTCTGCCTCCTAAATGCTGGGATTACAAGCATGGGCCATCTCTGCCTCCTAAATGCTGGGATTACAAGCATGGGCGCCACCACACCTGGCGTTAGATGGAATTTTTGAAAACTTATTTTTCCTGTCTTTACATGCCCTGTCGTTTTAGTGTGGCAACCCCAGTGGCAAGGTTATTTTAATATCTAGTCATTTGAATTTTTTATATCTCATTCGGTTCCTAACCTGAGAACCAGTGTTTTATAAGAAAAATTTCATTTAATAAAATAATTATTCCTGGGTGTGGTGGTGCAAGTTTGTAATCCCAGCATTCTGGAGGCTGAGACAGGCGGATCGTGGTTCACAGACATCCTCTGCTACTACTTAGTGAGGCCCTTTGCAACTCTGTAAAACCCTGTTTCAAAATAAAGAATAAAAAAATAGGTCTAGGGGTGTAGCTCAGAGGTAGAATGCCCCTAGGTTCCATCACCAGTACCACCAAAAATATAAATAAATAAATAAATAAATAAATAAATAAATAATATTACTGAGATGGGTGTGGTGGCACATGCTTGTAATCCCAGTACTTGGGAGCTGAGACAGGGGATCACATTTTCAAGGCCAGCCTCAGCTACTTAGTGAGGTCTTCTGCAATTTAGCGAGATCTTGTTTCAAAATAAAGAATATAAAATAGGGTTGGGGGTGTAGCTCAGAGGTAGAATGCCACTGGGTTCCATCTCTAGTACCGAAAAAAAAAATAAAATTACTAAGCCAGACATGGTGGTGCACGCTTGTATTCCCAGTACTTGGGAGGCTGACTGAGACACGTTCGCAGACAGCCTCAGCTACTTTGTGAGGTCCTCTGCAATTTAGTGAGGCCTTGTTTCAAAATAAAGAATAAAAAATAAGCCGGGTGTGGTGATGCATGCCTGTAATTCCAGCATTTGGGAGGCTGAGAAAGGGGGATTGCGGTTTAAGGACAGCCTCAGCTACTTAGGCCCTTTGCAACTCAGTGAGACCCTGTTTCAAAATAAAGAATAAAAAATAGGGCTGGGGTGCAGTTTGGAGGTAGAATGCCCCTGGATTCCATCCCCAGTACCACAAAAGTAAAATAAATACTAAACCAGAATTTTTTTTTTTCTGTACTGTTCTTATGAACCAGAGACAAAATAAGAAAAAGGACCTAAAACAACACAAGCACTTGATAGGGATATGATAAGTTCAGCTTCATCTCTTCAGCATGTAAGTTATTTCGTAGTAAAAACGACTTTACTGATACCCTTGTAGTGTTACAAATTACCAAAGAAAGGTTATGCTCAATAGGGTGTATTTAGTCGGGGAAATGCACCAGTACATTTTTAGAAAGGGTTTCAGCAGTACAGATTCAAATGAAAAAGACTTCCTGGCTCTTGGAATGGTAATAAATCACAAACTTTTATTCTTCAAGGACTTGCGCTAATCAAATGTTCTATGGGCAGCTGTGTTTAAAAATTAAATACAGTTGCGCTCTCTCTCTCTCTCTCTCTCTCTCTCTCTCTCTCTCTCTCTCTCTCTCCTCTCTCCCTCCCTCCCTCCCTCATTCCCTCCCTCCCTCTCTGCAATTTTCTAAAAATGCTTTTGGCCAGCCAGGCGTGGTGGTACATGCTTGTAATCCCAGCATTTAGGAAGCTGAGATAGGAGGATCACGGTTCAAGGACAGCCTTGGGTATTCTACACCCAAGCTCCACCCCCAGCCCCATTTTTTATTCTTTATTTTGAAACAGGGTCTCACTGAGTTGCGGAGGTGGTGGCACAACAGGTGTGGTGGCGCACACTTGTAATCTCAGTACTTGGGATGCTGAAACAGGAAGATCGCAGGTTAGCTGCCAGCCTCACCTACTTAGGCCCTCTGCAACTTAGGGAAACTCTATTTCAAAATGAAGAATAAAAAATAGGTTTACGGGTGTATCTTGGAAGTAGAATGCCCCTGGGTTCAAACTCCAGGACAATAAATAAATAATTTTGTGTGTGTGTGTGGTACAGGGGATGGAACTCAGGGGCCTTCTACCTCCAGGCTACACTCCCAGACCTATTTTATATTTTATTTGGAAACAGGGTCTCTTAGGCCAGCTGAGGCTGGCTTCGAACCTGCGTGATCCTCCTGTCTCCGCCTCCCAAGCCCGGGGATTACAAGCGTGCACCACCATGCCCAGCAATAAATAAATATTTTAAAAAATAGGGTTGGGGATGTAACTCAGAGGTAGAATGCCCCTGGGTTTGCCGGGCATGGTGGCGCACGCTTGTCATCCCCGCGCTTGGGAGGCAGAGACAGGAGGATCACGCAGGTTCGAAGCCAGCCGCACGCGCTGGCTTAGGAGACCCTGTTTCCAAATAAAAAATATAAAAATAGGTCTGGGAGTGGAGCCCAGAGGTAGAAGGGCTTCCAGGAACCCCAGTACCACCAAAAAGAATGCCCCTGGGTTCAATTCCCTGTACCCCCCAAAAAAAGATAAAAGAAGAAAAAGAAAAGAAAGAGAGAAAGAAAGAAAGAAAGAAAGAAAGAAAGAGGATCTTACTAGTCTAATGAGTCTTACTACTTGTTGAGATTGTCCTCCAACCTGCAATCTCCCGAATACTGGGATTACAGGTATTTGCCACCACACCCAGTTAGAGTTTTTTGGTTTTGTTTTGCCTTTTGGTGCTAGAGGTTAAACCCAGGATCTTGTGCATGTTGAGCACGTGCTCTACCACTGAGCACACCCTCCAGCCCACACAGACTTTTTATTTCTTTCTAAACTTGACTTTACCAAATAAATATGAGCTGGGGGAAGAACAAACAAACCTTGAATCTTTTCATCAGAACCAAGGGAACTTATTTCTGTAGGAAATTGAAGTTGAGGATAGTGTATACCATGCCAATCCGTAGTAGAAAATTATTTGAAATTGTTATCACATTTAACTCTATACAAAAGCAACTATGAATCTACTATGGTCATGTTAAAGAAACGGTAAAAAGATAAAAATTAGTGTTTAGATTAAATATATTAAATGTATATATATATATATATGTATGTATACAAACAAAAACATAGAAATATATATTCTATAGAAAAAATATATATTATAAATGTTCATGTTCAGTCCTTTAGGGGAAACTACTTCCTTTCAACAAACCTTAGGCCAGTTTATATAAACAGTTGCTTTTGGAGGCCTGGAGCCTAATTATCTGGCCTCGAGGACGGTCACATGCAAAATGGTAGATTTAGAACATAAGTCCCTTTGGTTCTTGTTCCTCTCAAGTCCCCTCTTCCACTCATAACTTCAGTTAATTTCCCTTTGCAGGAAATAACCAAGTCTAACTTCTTAACAGACTTTTCTCCCTCTGCTTCAGCTTTGCCTCCAATTCAGCATTTGGGATTTGACCTTTTTCTTGTTAAGCCCTGCTTCTGATCTCTCGTCAGTTGTATTGGCCATTTTGCCCCGTAAGAATTTTAACCCATAAACCAGGTGTAGTAGTGCAGTGCATGTCTGTAATCCCTGCACTTGGGAGGCTGAAGCCTGAGGATCACAGTTTTGATGCCAGCCTCAGCCATTTAGTAACACTCTGTCTCAAAATAAAAAAGGGTTGGGGGTATAGCTCGGGTAGAGTGTCTCTGGGTTCTATCCCTAACACCAACTAAAATAAAATAAAGTAAAATAGCCAGGCGTGGTGGCACACACTTGTAATTCCCGCGCTTGGGAGGCAGAGACAGGAGGATCACGCACGTTTGAAGCCAGCCACGCGTGCTGGCTTAGGAGACCCTGTTTCCAAATTTAAAAAATGTAAAAATAGGTCTGGGAGTGTAGCCCGGAGGTAGAAGGACTTCCAGGAACCCCAGTACCACCAAAAATAAATAAATAAATAAATAAATAAATAAATAAATAAATAGTAAAATAAAAATAAATAACCTCATTCTATGTAATGGGCCTGATTCTTGTTGCATTTTCATTTGGGGGCCATTGGAAAACTCTGCCTTTCCCATTATGGAAATTTATTACTTTTGTACCCTTCACATGCTATTGGTCTTATTTAGGTTGATGATCAGGCCCCTTCCCTTCTGTGCCGCATACTGTACCAGACTGACTGTCTGAGTCTTTATAAATGTTATAAAATACCATCATGCTGTTGAGTAGGTCAGTGTGCTGCTGCCATTGTCCCCTAGGGACGGTTCTCTGCGGGCTGCACGCCCTGCTGCGGCTGACAGCTACGTCTTCTTCCCATCAGAAGAAGATCCTTTTTTCCCCCTCCCTATCAAATGAAAGCTTAGATTTTAGAGAAAATTACAAAATACAGAAAATGAAAGTGAAGAACTGAAATCACAACTGTTGTGGTTTTCTCTATCCCTCATGGTAAGGCAAGCCGGCTTCCTAGATGATTTTATTATAGTTTGTTTAGAAAGCAGTCTCTAAGCAGCAGTTCCTGCATAATATAGAAAACTTTTAGCTAGAGAAACTACATTCCTCTTCTTTCCCTCAAGCTGCAGAACTAGTATGATCATTTTTCTTTTTTTTTAAACACTTGATCTTTATAGTGAGGGACTAAGTTACATATGTCTCCCAAAAGTATTTCTCAGGTTTTTGTGTTTTACAGCTTTCTGATTTCATTGCCATAATAGATTTACTTATCAGGGACATGTGACTGTTTATAGGCGTTTAGTGTATCTAATAAACCATCCTTCATAAAGAAGGAATCACTTTGTATCTATTGGTATGGCAGTAGGGGATGCATTTTTTTTTTTTTTTTTTTTTAGAGGTACTGGGGATTGAAGCCAGGGGCATTCGACCTCTGAGCTATAGCCCTTCTCTATTTTTTATTCTTTATTTTGAAACAGGGTCTTACTAAGTTGTGAAGGGTCTCATTAAGTAGCTGAGGCTGTCTGCGAACCACGATCCTCCAGTCTCAGCCTCCCAAATGCTGGGATTACAAACGTGCACCACCATGCCTGGCTTATTTTTTACTCTGGATTTGGAAACAGGGTCTCACTAAGATGCAAAAGGCCTCACTAAGTACCTGAGAGTGGCTGTGAACCTGCGATCCTCCTATCTCAGCCTCCCAAGTACTGGAATTACAAGCGTGTGCCATCACGTCCTGCTTTGGATATATCTGAGCATAAAACCAAATCTCTATTCAGAAATAATTGAGGTGAGCCAGGCGTGGTGGCGCACGCTTATAATCCTCGGGCTTAGGAGGCTGAGACAGGAGGATCGCACAGGTTTGAAGCCAGCCTCAGCTACTTAGGCTCTCAGCAACTTAGTGAGACCCTGTTTCCAAATAAAGTATAAAATAGGTCTGGGAGTATAGTCCAGAGGTGGAAGAAGCCCCTGGGTTCCACCCCAAGTACCACCAAAAAATTTAAAAAATTAAAAAAAAGAAGAAATAATTGAGGTGAGCCAGGCATGGTGGCGCACACTTGTAATCATAGTACTTGGGAGGCTGAGAAAGGAGAATTGCAGGTTCACAGCCAGCCTCAGCTACTTAGTGCTTCTCTGTTTCGAAACATAAAATAAAAAATAGGGCTGGGGTTGTAGCTCAGATGTAGAATGCCCCTGGGTTCAATCCTCAACTCCAACAAATAAATAAATAAATAAATAAATAAATGATTGAGGTGAGCTGAGTATGGTGGCACACGCTTATAATTCCAGTACTTGGGAAACTGAGACAGGAGGATTTCAGGTTCAAGGCCAGCCTCAGCAAGGTAGAGCTAGAGGTAGAATGCCTCTGGGTTCAATCCCTAGTACCACACCAATAAATAATAAATAGAAATAGTTGAGGTGTGTGTGTGTGTGTGTGTGTGTGTGTGTGTGTGTGTGTGTGTGTGTTTAAAGCTAGAAAACTTTACATTATACTGTCTCGCCGGGCATGGTGGCACACACTTGTAATCCCAGCATTTGGGAGGCTGAGAGGGTGATTGCAGTTCAAGGACAGCCTCAGCTACTATTTAGTGAGGCTCTTTGCAACTCAGTGAGACCCTGTTTCAAAATACAGAATAAAAAATAGGGCTATGGGTATAGCTTGGAGGCAGAATGGCCCTGGGTTCCATCCCCAGTACTGCAAAAATAAATAAATAAATAAATTAATTAATTAATTCAAAATAGGGCTGGAGGGCTGGGCATGGTGGTGCATACTTGTAATTCCAGCATTTGGGTGACTGAGACAGGAGGATCGCAGGTTCTCAGACAGCCTCAGCTACTTAGTGAGGCCCTCTGCAACTCTGTGAGACCCTGTTTTAAAATAAAGAATAAAAGAGCCGGGCGTGGTGGCGCACGCTTGTAATCCCCGCGCTTGGGAGGCAGAGACAGGAGGATCGCGCAGGTTCGAAGCCAGCCGTGCGCACTGGCTTAGGAGACCCTGTTTCCAAAAAAAAAAAAAAAAAGTAAAAAAAAATAGGTCTGGGAGTGTAGCCCGGAGGTAGAAGGGCTTCCAGGAACCCCAGTACCACCAAAAATAAATAAATAAATAAATAATAAAAATAGGTCTGGAAGTGTAGCTTAAAGGTAGAATGCCCCTGGGTTCCATCCCTAGTACTACCAAAAAAAAAAAAAAAAAAAAAAATAGGGCTGGAGGTAGAAAACCTGTGTTCAGTCCCCAGTACCACACACCAATAAATAATTGAGGTGTGTGTGTGTGTGTGTGTGTGTGTGTGTGTGTGTGTGTTTAAAGCTAGAAAACTATTATACTATTATACTGTCTCATATTGACAATGCTCTTTCCATTGTCTATGGATAGGTAGAGTATGCCATGACAAATTTTTTGGCTATGGCAAAGCTATTACCTTATTTTTTCCCAAAAGGAATTTCAGATCCTGTTTAATATTTGCTAGTTTTGCTAGGTACTAAAGGCAGAAAGAGGTTATAATGGTAATCTTGTGAGGAAGGAAATCTATGTTTCTTATCTATTTTCCATATATTGTCAATCTGTCCAGGCAAACCTATTATATGGAAAACTGATAAGGAACTTTGTTTTTCTCTTGATATATTTGCCAGCACAGCACCATGCCCCACTTTGAAGAACCCTGTGGTAGAGTTTTAGCTCTCTAGATAAGGTGAATGAATATCTGTAAGATAGCTGAACTATTGTGCCTCTACAGATTTTCACAACCCTGAAGGTTAGAGTTGTTGGGAGGGTGAAAAGAGCTATCTTTCCCCCCAAGAGTTCTAAAGTTCACAGACACAGCTGGCATTTTGATGGTGCCAACGCATCTGGAACAGCTTTGTGCAGAGGTGACTATTGCACTAGACCCTTTCTGGTATTATTTTCTATTCATGTAGGTGGCCCTGGCCCTTCCCAGTGAATCATCCCTCCGAGTACCATCCTTTTGTTGGATTGCTTTGAATGTCTATGTATTCATCTCTTTTAAAAGGAAGGGCTCTGAACGGTGGAGAGTTAAGTATTCCAGGTGTGCTCTCCCCGTGGCGTGAGGAAGATTGTTCAACTAGCTCCTTTCTGCATTTTTCAACACATTTAGCTCCTTGATATCTTATTTCCCTAATAACTCTCTAAATTATATATCTTAAGAATTATCTCTGTACAAAATTCAGTGCATTACTTTATTTGATGTCAATATGTTGATAGACTCAAGACATGTTCTCACCGGGCTTGGTGGCGCATGCTTGTAACCCCAGCATTTGGGAGGCTTAAGACTGGAGGATCGTGGTTCGTGGACAGCCTCAGCTCTCTAGTGAGGCCCTCTGCAACTTAGTGAGACCCTGTTTCAAAATAAAGAATAAAAAATTGGGCAGGGGAGTGTAGCTCAGAGGTAGAATGCCCCTGAGTTCCATCCCCAGACCCACACACAAAAAAAAATAAATAAAAGACATCTTCTCTTCCTTCTTTGAGGCTATTTTCCGGAAAAGTACAGGGCTAGCTTCTAAGGTTTTCTCTGAAATTTCTTCTAAAGTCCACCATCAACTGAGACAGTTTTTTTCTATAGTTTTACTCTTCAAGTTTACTGACACATCATTTTCTTTGCACGGTTTCACTACAACCAAGATTTCTGTGTGTGTTCTGAAAATCAAACTAAACTCTTAATTCCCAAGAGAAAAGAGTTATCTCCAGCAGGGAATGTTGAAAGTGCTTTTCTGAAGCAGCCCAATAATATCCAATTATGTTTCTATTCAGAACATTTCTCATGGGTTTATTTGGAGTGAATGGGCATGGGGAGTGGAATTGAGCTCAGTAGCAGAGCATGTGCTCGCATGCATGAGGTCTGGGTCCAATACGCAGGGCCAAAACCAAACCCGAGATAAATGCACATGGCTGTGGTGTGTTGTGGGATCAGCCTACACTGTAAACACAGCAGTGAGGTCCAGGTAGAGAATCTGAAGAACAGTCTTTTAAGCTGAGGACCTATCTCCCACTACACAGGGTGGATCACCAGCTCTGCATAATTACAAAATTATCTAGCAAGTTAGCACAGAAGAATAAAACAATAATATCCAATTGAAATTGCAAAGGACTTTCAAGGACACAATGTAAAAATGATGATTACATTCATATATGGATAAAAGAGTACACATTTCATCCATTGTCACCATAGTTCCCCTTTTTTCCATCCCTCCCCTCCTTCCCATGGTCTCACACATGCTAAGCATGCACTGCACCACTGAGGTGCACTGCCAGCCCCCCAGTTTTCTTGTGAGGGCATTTTGTGATGAGTGACCTATCTTCAGCATCAGGCTGTGTATGGAAATAAGCCATTTAATCCCTCCTTGGGTTTTAAAGTCAGATATTCTCCTTTGAGATAGTTATTGTAGTGACAATAGTTTTTATGTTAATGTGCCATTGTTTTACATATTGAATTCATATGGCATGTTGTAGAGGCTGCTATTTATTATAGTTTTTGTTTGTGTATGTGTGTGTGTGTGTGTGTGTGTGTGTGTGTGAGAGAGAGAGAGAGAGAGAGAGAGAGAGAGAGAGAGAGAAAGAAACTGAGACAGACAGACACTGACTGACTGAACCCGGGGGCATTCTACCAATGAGCTATACCTCCAGCCCTTTTAATTTTTTATTTGGAAAGAGGGCCTCACTAAGTTGCCAAAGATGGCCTCTGACCTGCGATTCTCCTGCCTCGGCCTCCCAAGTACTAGGATTACAGGTGAGTGCCACGGGGCCTAGCTTATTCCACTTTCACATGTGTTCAGAGGCCAGTAGGTACTTAATGAATCATAATCGCCTCTATCTTCTTTTGGAGTCCATGACTTAGCATATAATGAAATAACAATTAGACTCAGTGTTCCCTGGCTTAAGTGCCCTTTAATATTTGTGTCATCAGAAAGCTTTTCGACAGTTATTGGTGTCAAGTCACTTTTTCTGTCATAAACTAACTGGTTTCCCATTATATCTCGTGATTGATTCTCAGTATGTATGTGTATGAAAAGCATTTTGATCATTCTCAAGCAGATGCCACTCAGTCTCTTGGGACTTAGCTCAATAAAGAGGTGTTACATTTAGCTCCCCCTAAATTTATTTAGTCTCATTTTCAAAGTCTCCTATTCTGTCCTGGCATCAGATTGATACTCTTTTACAACCTGTGCCCTTGGAAAAAATCAATACCCCCACCCAGTCTAAAGCCTCATAAGAATAAGTCTCTTCTTCCAGATCTTCTGTCTGAGAGGCCGCTTGCCACATCTTGTGCAGAAGATTCTGCTTTATCTCAAGGGTTTTGTTTTCTATCCCTGTCATCCTGTCAACTGCTGGCTGCAAAGACTCTTCCTGACACCTCCTAAGCTGCTCAGAAGGAGTTTGCTTCTGGCCTCAGGACTGAGCCTTCCCGCAGTCCTGAGCAGCCTCGGAATCTGAGCCTCCTCAGCATCTAGTTCCTGCTTGGTATTCTGACTTTCTTGCTCTTGGAGGGGGGGGGGGTAGAAACACATTCTGAACACTCCTTTTGTGTCGGCATCTCTGTGAGGTACTTTGGAAGGACTCCAGCCAGGCATGGAAGGGTTCTTTGATAATATCTGACGGGTGGGTAAGAATTTCGGGCACCTGGCCAAGATACACATTGCCTGTAATCGTTAACTCAGTCTGTAAACAGTTCAAACGGCACTGAGAGGCCGTCAGTTATTACATTAGAAGAAGCCTTTCATCTCGCTGGCTCGGGAGCCAGGCGTCCAGCACTGGCTCCCACCGTGTCGACTGGAGCCACAGTGCTCTGTGCACAAGCCCCAAGATGTGCAGGGCTGCACAATGGAACCTGCTACGAGTGACTGACTTTCAGACCTTAAGCTTTGGAGCGATATCTAAATCATTCATTTTCTTTTGTTTGTGCCTAGCTGATCCTGGGAGGTGTGGGGAGAGGGAGGAGACCCCTACCAGGAATAAACAGGAGGGAAAGAATTGAAAGTTTCGTTTTTTCAGCTCAATTTTCCCACCTACATTCTTGTCTGAATGCTCTGCATGTCACCCCCCCCCCTTTAATTCTTCCCCTTCACTCCCCGTTGGTTTCTTCCACGTCTGGCCCCACTGTGCTCCCTGTTTCCCTCTAGCCTGGCAGTCACCCCGTGTTCCTAGAGCCTACTGCAGGTCACAGTGCTGGGCCCTGGAGAGAACCCAGAGGAGCCTAAGATAAGGCACATTCCTGCCTTCAAGGTGCTTAGAGAGACCTAAGTCGATAGTCATATACACTTGAGATAACCCCACCTGAGAGTTTATAATAAGTGCCAAATGACATGTCCCACGAGATTCTGTAGGGATTCACCACAGGAGAGAGAACAGCAGTGTGGACAGGAGTGACCAGGGAAGCTCCTTTCCATTATGTGAAAAAAAAATTGTGGCACTTTTTCTTATTAGCTTCTTTTCTTTCATATTTCTTATTCATTTCTATCTGCTTTTTTGTAATAAAATTTTCTCTTTTTTGGGCACACATACAGAGTGTTGTAGGTGCTTAGTAAGTAGAACCATTCCAAATTATTTTAGACTTTAGTAGATGAGCTAGAATTTTGCAAGAATAGAGTTATGAGACCTGTCCTCCCACTGAGTGTTCTGGGGCCAAAAGATGGTGCAGGAAAACCAAGAACAACTTATTCTACGCATATTAGTTGCAGAAGACATTTTCTGATTTTTTTTTCTTGTGTGTGTGTGTGTGTGTGTGTGTGTGTGTGTGTGTGTGTGGTGTTCCTGGAGACTGAACCCCAAAGGCACTTTATCACTGAGGTACATCCCTAGATCTCCCTTTTTTTTTATTGTGTGTGTGTGTGTGTGTGTGTGTGTGTGTGTGTGTGTTGCTGAGAATTGAATCTAGAGCTAGGCTACCACGAACCTATATCCCCAGCCCTTTTAATTTTTTATTTGGAAACAGGTTCTTGCTAAATTATCCTGATCTGGTCTCAAACTTGCAATCCTCCTGTTTCAGCCTCTCACGTCCTGGGATTACACCCAGCTCTTTATTTTATTTTGAGACAGGGTCTTGCTAAGTTGCCCAGGCTGGTCTTGAACTTGGTGATCTTCCTCCCAAATTGGCTGGGATTTCAAGCCTGCACCACTGCACTTCAAGTACTTTATTTTATTTTATTTTATTTATTTATTTATTTATTTTTGTGGTACTGGAGATGGAACCCAGAGGCATTCTACCTCCAAGCTATACCCCCAGTCCTATTTTTTATTCTTTATTTGGAAACAGTGTCTCATTGAGTTTTAAAGGGCCTCACTAAGTAGCTGAGGCTGTCCACGAACTGCAATCCTCCTCTCTTAGCTTCCTTCCCAAATGCTGGGATTGCAAATGTGCGCCACCATGCCCGGCTCCCGGCTCTATTTTTATTTTTAAACAGGGTCTCACTAAGTTGCTGAGAGCCTCTAGCTAAGTTGCTAAGACTGGCCATGAACCTGTAATCCTCCTGTCTCAGCCTCTCAAGCATGAGTTTTCTTTGCTGATTCTGAATGTAGCTTTGGAGAAACATGGATTTAAAAAGAGAGAGAGTGAGAGGCATGGAGGTACACACCTGTAATCCCAGTACTTGGGAGGTTGAGCCAGGACGATCACAATTGAAAACCAGCCTCAGCAACTTTGGGAAACTCAGCAACCTAGCAAGTCCTCCTTTCCAATTAAAGATAAAAAGAACTTCAGGTGTAGCTTGGAGGTAGAATGTCATGGGCTCAATCCTCACAATCACAAGAGAAGGAGAGAAGGCTAGTGTGAGTACGGATGTGCAGCTTGGCAGCCCAGCACGTGTCCTGCTTTTAGTTTACCAGCTTACTGACCATGAGATGGGCACCCTTCCATTCATCTAAGATGAATTCCCCGATCTCATGGAAAAAGCAGTAGATCAATCTTAAAAAGAAATCAAGGCTGGGGATATATGTAGCTCAGTGGTAAAGCACTTACCCAGCATGCATGAGGCCCTGCTTTGATCCCTAGTGCCACAAAAGGAAAAAGAAACACGTTTGAGGTCATATTTATACAGTTGAGTGGCAGAAGTATAGAATTTACAGGGGCGCTCTGAGGCATGCTATCTGATCTGAATTCAAGGCCCTGGTTAATTGTGAGGTCACTTACAGGTTTAATGTGATGGGGAGATAGTGGAAGAAGCCCTTGTTCTTCTATCTGAATGTGGAATCTGTCTTTTGTGAAGTGATAAGTCTTTTTTTTGGGGGGGGGGCGGGTCTGGGGATGGAACACAGGGACATTCGACCTCCGAGCCACACCCCCTGCCCTATTTTTTATTCTTTATTTTGAAACCGGGTCTCACTGAGTTGCAGAGGGCCTCACTTAGTAGCTGAGGCTGTCCGCGAACCGCGATCCTCCAGTTTCAGCCTCCCGAGTGCTGGGATTACAAGCATGCACCACCACGCCCAGCGAAGTGATCAGTCTTAAATTAGGCTTCCCATCCTGGTTGCTTTCCTTCTACATGTAGTAGAGAAATGCCTAGAACTGTTTCAGTCCCTCTTTGATCATTGTTTCTCAAGGTTAGCATGTATCAGAATCAATTTTAGACGGTTTGCTAAATTGCAAGTTGCTGGGGCCTGAGAATATGCATTTCTAAAAAATTCTTCAGAGCCAGATGTGGTGGCACACACCAGAAATCCCAGTATTTCGAAGGAAGCCTAAGAAACTTAGTGAGACCCTATTTCCAAAAAAAAAAAATACTGGGTGTGATGGTGCATACTTATAATCCCAGCATGTGGGAGGCTGAGACAGGAGGTTCACAGACAGCCTCAGCTACTTAGGCCCTTTGCAACTCAGTGAGACCCTGTTTCAAAATAAAGATTAAACAGAGAGCTGAGAATGTAGCTCAGAGGTAACATGCAAAAGGAAAGAAAAAAATAAATAAGCTGGGTGTGGTGGTGCACGTTTGTAATCCCAGCATTCAGGAGTCTGAGACAGGAGGATCGTGGTTCACAAACAGCCTCAGCTACTTAGTGAGGACCTTTACAACTCAGTGAGTCCCTGTTTCAAAAAATAAAGAATAGCGCTGGGCGTGGTGGCGCACGCTTGTAATCCCCGCGCTTGGGAGGCAGAGGCAGGTGGATCGCGCAGGTTCGAAGCCAGCCTCAGCTACTGAGTGAGGCTCTCAGCAACTTAGTGAGACCTTGTTTCCAAATAAAGTATTAAAAAGGTCTGGGAGTATAGCCCGGAGGTAGAAAGCCCCTGGGTTCCACTCCCAGTACCACACACACACACGCACACACACACACACACACACACACAAATGTTCCTGGGTTCTATACCCAGTACTGAAAAAGAAAAAAGAATAAAATAAATAAGTAAAATAAAATAGGACTGGGGTTATAGTCCAGAGGTAAAACATCCCTGGGTTCAATCCCTGGTTCTGCCAAATAAATAAATAAATAAATAAGTAAATTTTTTTTGTGTGTGGTACTTGGGGTGGAACCCAGAGGCTTTCTACCTTACGGGCTATACTCCCAGACCTTTTTTTATATTTTTTATTTGGAAACAGGGTCTCACTAAGTTGCTGGAAGCCTCACTGAGTAGATGAGGCTGGCTTCGAACCCGTGCGATCCTCCTGTCTCAGCCTCCCAAGCGCGGGGATTACAGGCGTGCGCCACCACGCCCGGCTATAAGTAAATATTAAATAAATAAATAAGTACAAGTGTTAGTGATGCTGCTGATCTGGGGACCACATTTTGAGAACCACAGCTTTAGGTTTCTAGCTACTTTATAATCGTGATAACTTTAACATGCCCAGAGCCTCCAACCTGAGTTAAAGTGATTGTGTTATTGTTGTTTATACAGGAGCACTTGATCATGGGAGATTTTGTCCTGTTTGCAGAGAAGTGCAGCCTACAGGTCCGGTCCCTAGTTAGTGGCCTGAGGCTAGATCATTTACCTACATGATTGAACAGATGCCCTACTAGCTCTTTCTAGTAGCAGGGAGCAATGGGAGCTTGCTTTGGGAGAAACTTTTAGCCAGGTTGTAGGACTAATGAGAGGGTATAGGGAGAATAAAACCAGTGCTCTTGACTGATTTCTGTCTCATCCTCAACTAGAAGATTTCAAGTTTGCCTTGCCTTCACAAAGTTTCGTATCCCCTTGTCTGAGCTGCTAGATCTCTTAGGTTATACACTCGATTAAGCTACAAGCCAAGTGGTTTGAGTTTCACTGTGACATATCAGGACACACAGCATCATCCCATTTGAGTTTATTGTGGTGGGTGGGACCAGTTCAAATGAACCAGGAGCCACAAACTCTACTTTCTTTCTTTTTTTTTTTTTTTTGCATTGGGGATTAAACCCAGGAGTATTCTACCTCTGAGCTACCCACCCCAGCCTGATTTTATTTCTTATTTAAAGTTACTGAGGGTCTCACTAAGTGGCTGAGGCTGGCTGTGAACCTGCAATCTTACTGTCTCAGTCTCCCAAGAACTAGGATTACAAGCATGTGCCACCATACCCTCAGCCATTTTAACTTTTTATAAGCGTTTTTATGTATTAAACTTCTTTTTTTTTTTTCTTTTGGTGCTGGAGATTGAACCCAAGGATATTCTACCTCTGAACTATTTCTCAGCCCTATTTTTTATTCTTTATTTTGAAACAGGGTTTCACTAAATTGCAGAGGATCTCACCAAGTAGCTGAAACTGGCCGCAAACCTGTGATCTTCCAGTCTCAACCTCACAAGTACTGGACTTACAAACGTGTGCCACTATACCCAGCTAAACTTGACATTTAAAATGCTACATCAAGACTGGGCGTGGTGGCGCACGCTTATAATCTCAGTATTAGGAAGGCTGAGACAGAAGGATCGCACAGGTTCAAAGGCAGCCTCAGCTACTTAGTGAGACCCTGTTTTCAAATAAAGTATAAAATAGGTCTGAGAGTATAGCCCAGAGGTAGAAAGCCACTTGGGTTCCACCCCCAGTACTGCAAAAAATAAATAGATAAATAAATTAAATAAATAAATAAAATGCTACATTAAGCTGGGCATGGTGGCACATGCTTGTAATCCCAGCATTTGGGAGGTAAGGCAGGAGGATCATGGTTGAGGACAGCCTCAGCTACTTAGTGAGGCTCTCTGCAACTCAATGAGACCCTGTTTCAAAATAAAAAAATAAAAATAGGGCTGGGGGTGTGGCTCGGAGGTAGAACACCCCTAGGTTCCATCCCTAATACTGGGGGGGTGGGGGGGAGCTGTATCAAGTCTTAGTACTGCCAAAAAGGTTTTGTTTGTTTGTTTTTTGTGGTGCTGGGGATTGAACCCAGAGGCATTCTACCTCTGAGCTACACCCCCAGCCCTAAATTTTATTCTTTATTTTGAAACAGAGTCTCACTAAATTGCGGAGGACCTCACTAATTAACTGGGGCTGGCTGTGAACCCGGATCCTCCTGTCTCACCCACCCTCCCAAGCCAAAGTTTTTGAATAACAAAGTAAAATACTACCTCAATAGTACTATGTCTTAATACATACATACAGTATGGCAAATTTATATCTCTGGCTCTGTCTTATCACTCAAACTCCAGTTCTTATTTCACACCGCGTATCATACTTAAATGCTCATCTCTTATGCAGTATTCCCAAGACTGATTTAAATATCCTCCCTCAAATCTCACTTCAGGCTGGGCGTTATGGTGCATTCCTATAATCCCTGTACTGTAATCCCTGTGATAGGAGGATCACACATTCAAGATCGGCCTCAGCAACATAGACTCTTAGTAACCTAGTGAGACCCTGTTTCAAAATAAAAAGGGCTAGGGGTATATCTCAGAGGTAGAATGCCCCTGGACTCATTCAGTTGCCAGTAACACACACACACACACACACACACACACACACACACACACACACACCCTAACTCATCTTCCAGTCTTCCGCTTTTGTTAATACATCTTTTTTTTCAGTTCTCCATGTTTCAAACTTTTAACTCCTTCTTTTCCTTCATCCCTTTAGTCCAGTCTGTCAGCAAGTACTTCCAGCACTTCCTGCATAATTTCTGTGACTCATCCCTTCTTCCTATAACTATTACTATCAGAGTCAAGCCCTCATCACACCAGTACTGGATTCCTGGAACAGCTTTTTCCTACCTCCAGTTTTGTCTTCATTCCACTATAGGTGTGTGTATGTTACTAGGAATTGAACCCAGGGGCATTCTACCTCTTAGCTACACCCCCCCCAGCCCTGTTTTATTTCTTATTTCAAAACAGGGTCTCACTAAATTGTGGAAGGTCTGGCTAAATTGCTGAGGCTGGCTGTGAACCTACAATCTTCCTATCTCAGCCTCTCAAGTACTGGGATTACAAGTGTCTGCCACCATGCCTAGCTTACTATAGTTTTACTTTATAGTGTAGAATTAAAGTTTTTTGCTTAAAATACTGTTTTGCCAGGCATGGTAGGCTGTTGGCTGTACCACACAATATGACACTTGATAGTATACTGTTTTGTATCACCACTTATTTTGTATATACTGTATTGTAATGTTTTCCCAATAAGACTCCTGGACAGTACCTAACACAATTTGGGAAGAAGGTAAGTGCATATAAAATATTTGCCAACTACAAGGCCACACTTGAGGCCCATTTTGAGGTACCCATAGGGAAAGTCTCTACTCATGCCCATCCATGACCCCATGCAGTGGTCGTACTGTGACACCCTCTGTCTTGACCTGGAACACTTGGGAGCCATAGACCTTTTTTGTTACAAAGGATTTTCAGGAAATGGGAGCAGCTGTTATTTTAGGGGAAATGATAGCTCCCAAAACAGGGCCTGATAATGTCCAGTCTAAGAATCAACCTGGTGCCAGGCAGTAGTTAGCTCTTTGACTAGGGTATTTCGGGTAGGTGTTAGCTCAGCTGTTAGATGCACTACTGCTCCCTGAGGTCAGCCTGAAAGGCAAAAGCATGGTCTGATGACCGGGTGCTATTCCTGCATAAGAATTCGTTTATAGGCATCTGCACAGAAGTACCCACCCGAACAAACATTAAGAAGAAGCAAAGGAAAGTGCCCTAAGCACAGTCACTGTGTCCACAGGAGTATCAGATAAGCTTTTATGAAGGGGGTGGGGTGGCGGGAAGAGCCGATGCACCTGTGGTTGGTGATTCAGAAACTTGGTGCCACATTATATGGCCCCGTGAGGCCACCTTATGTTCCAGCCACCCTCTGGTGGTTGATGTCATAGAATTACCCATTTGCTAACTGGACCAAGAGGAAATGTATTGGATGAAAGCCAGAATAAGGTGTGCTTACATCTTAGCTGAGCCACCTTCAGAACCTATGGGATCAAATGGCCTTTGGAATTGCCTTTCTATACTAGTGAAGCCAGCATTGTTGTCAACCTAATAGAGATTGGTTTGGGTTATTTTTTTGGGGGGTACTGAGGATTGAACCCAGAAGTATTCTACCTCCAAGCTATACCCCCAGCCCTATTTTTTATTCTTAATTTTGAAACAGGGTCTCACTAAGTTGTAGAGAGCCTCACTAAGTAGGTGAGGGTGTCTGCAAACCCAGGATCCTCCTATCTCAGCCTCCCAAGTACTGAGATTACAAGTGTGTACCACCATGCCTGGCTTCCAGCCCCCCCCTTTTTTTTTTAGAAAAAAAAATTATTCCTGGTCTTGCCAGGAATGGTGGTTCATGCTTGTAATCCCAGCATTTGGGAGGCTGAGACAGGAGGATTGTGGTATGCACACAGCCTCAGCTACTTAGTGAGATCCTTTGCAACTCAGTGAGACCCTGTTTCAAAATAAAGAATAAAAAAGTAGGGCTGGGGATGTAGCTCTAGGTAGAATGCCCCTGGGTTCCATCCCCAGTGCCACAAAAAAAAAAAAAAAAGAAAGAAAGAAAGAAAGAAAAGAAAAAAGAAATAAATACGGTCTTGCTAAGTTGCTGAGGGTCTCACTACATTGCAGAGACTTACCTTGAGCCTGTAGTTCTCCTATCCCACCTTCTCAAGTACTGGGATTACAGCTGTGTACCACCATGCCTTCAGGAGATTGATTTCTACAGATATCATGTAATTTGGCTTGCTCACTCCCAAGACAAATAAGTTCTTATTTCAATGCATTCAAATGGATTCCCATGACTCACACAGATTGTTAACTTATGATATTTTGAGTAGAAATAGGGTCTAGACAATTCCTGTCATCTGAACTAGGATTGAATCTCATCCTAGACCAACTTGGCTTCTCAGTTAGTGATGTGAAACCTTGATATCCCTCCAGAGATTGTTTCTAGAGAGTGCTCCGTGTGAAATATGAAGCAATCAAATGGACTCTTGGGAGGCCAAAAGCTCAAGATTTTAATATTAATTCAGCACATACTTACTTCTTGTTATGTTAGGGCATTGTGTTATGTGAGATAAAAAGACACCCTTGCCCTCAATTTAGTAGGTAAAAATATAAAGCAGAAAGCAAAAAGTTCTATACAGTAAATGAAGAAAAACAATGTTTGGGGAATTTCAGAAGAAGAGATAGTTCATGAAAGAGATAGCATACAAACTTGCCCTTGAAGAATAAGTAGGGTCTTCGGAAGTCACAGAATGGGAGGAATAGGCATTCCAAGGGAATGCAATAGAACAGTAATGCAATATGGTTTGGACAAGTGGTATAGCGTGTTTAGAAGAGGTCGAGGGGCAGGGCAGGAACCAGTACTTTTCCAGTGCTTACCCGACACAGGAACTGCTGGTAGTTCTAAATATGCTCTTTCATTTCATCTGTACACTAATCTCCTTGGGCAGGTAGTGATGGCCCCATTTTATTTTATTTTATTTTATTGGTGGTACTGGGGGTGGAACTCCTAGACCTTTTTTTAATATATTTTATTTGAGAGCCGGGCGTGGTGGCGCACGCTTGTAATCCCAGCATTCGGGAGGCTGAGACCTGGAGGATCGCGGTTCGCGGACAGCCTCGGCTACTTAGTGAGGCCCTCTGCAACTCAGTGAGACCCGGTTTCAAAATAAAGAATAAAAAAATAGGGCAGGGGGTGTAGCCCGGAGGTCAAATGCCCCTGGGTTCCATCCCCAGACCCACAAAAAAAAAAAAGAAAAAAAAATATATATATGTATATATATATATATATATATATTTTTTTTTTTTTTTGGAAACAGGGTCTCACTAACTTGCTGAAAGCCTCAACAAGTAGCTGAGGCTGGCTTCGAACCCATGCAATCCTCCTGTCTCAGCCTCCCAAGCATGGGGATTACAAGCATGCGCCACCACGCCCGGCTATGATGGCCCCATTTTAAAATCAAGACTCAAGGTGGGCGTGGTGGCACATCCTTGTAATCCTAGTACTTGGGAGACTGGGACAGAAGGACGGCAGGTTCTTGGCCAGCCTTAGCAACTTAGTGAGGCCCTCCACAGTTTAGTGAGACCTTGTCTCTAAATAAAGTATAAAAAATAGGGCTGGAGGTAGAATGCCCCTGGGTTCCATCCCCAGTTAAAAAAAAAAAAAAAATCAAGACTCCTTGAATACTAAGCCAGCATTTGGAGTCTTGATTTGCTAGGCCAAAGAGTTTGAATTTAATTCAGAAAACAGTTGATAATATTTAAACAAGACATGATATGATAGGTACTTTGTTTAAAAAGAGTATTCTCTACATGCAGAAGTGTAGAGTGGTAAGAGACCAGAGACAAGTTAGAAGTCTATTCTAAGAGTTCAGACTCAAGAGACCCTAGGAAAGGGAAGTTTCTAAAGACTTAGATTCTAAGATACAGGGTGGAGGAATCATTATGGCTCTGAGGTACTCAACTTGAGTCTCTAGGAACATGGTAGTGCTATTAACCAAAAGAGGTAAGTTAGAAGGGGGTTCAGGGTTTAAGATGGCATGGAGGGAGAAGATATTTGTGTGATATACTGGAGTTTGGGGCACCAGTAAGACAACTGAGCTAATGTCTAATGGGCCTGTTGAAGTACAGGAGAATTTGACTTTGGAGACCAATTTTAGATCATCACTGAAGATATTGGAATGTTTAAGAACTACAGAAGAAACCAGGCGTGGTGGTACATGCCGGTAATCCCAATACTTGGGAGACTGAACCAGGAGGATAACAGATTTGAGGCCAGTCTCAGCAACTTACTTCGACCCTGTTTCAAAATAAAAATTAGAATGGGGCTGGGGTGGGGTTGGTTCAGAGGTAGAATGCCTCTGGGTTCAACCTGTGGTACTACACACAAAAGAAAAGAAAAGAAAAGAAAAGAAATGACCCAGTAGAAGAAGGATAATAAAGATTAGGGAATATATCTTTAGGAAACACATATATATTTAAATGAGAGAGAGAAGAAAGAATAAGTGGAGGGACGAGGATGGGATTATGCCACAAACAGTAAGCGAAGCAAATCAAGAAAGATGGCATTCAGTGGGTCAAAATAATTTAGGGATTTTTTTTTAACTTTAGCATCAATCCTCTTCTTAGGAAACAACTGACTCCATTAAGTTCAGACATATTCTTTTTTCTTTCTGTTTTCAATCATATTTATAGAGGAAATTGGGCAGTCAAGTTAAGTTTTCCTATTTAAAATGTGTTTGGTGGTCACATTTTTAATTTAAGCTAGCAGAGCTCTCAATTTTATTGCCAGAAAACTAAAGTAAATCTGCAGTTTATTACTAAATCATTGCAGGTTTACTTCCCAAGAAAGCTCTTATAATTTCGGTGCTTCTGTTCTACTCTGTGCTTCCTCCTCCTCTGGTCTGTCCAGTCTCCCTCAATTAGACTTAGTATATAAATTCCATGCCTGGAATCCAGGCCACAAGCCCAGTATGCATTGTGTTGTCTCTTCAAGCCTCAGTTACCTCATTTGGAAATGGGTGGTGCAAATAAAGGGAGAATGAAATAGTTAATGAAGGATTATAAAGCACTTTGCTAATATAAAACTTAACATCAAAGCTGAATAATAATCTTAATTTAAGGTAAACGATTCCATTAGCAGAGTAAAAATAAAAAGGTCAAAGGGTAGTGTTGCTTTGTACCTTGATAACAGAGTACAAATCAGGAGTGACTATTGATCCTCATTGCCCCGTGAACTCTTAACCAGGAATCTGGCTTTCCTCCCTAACTCTAAGTACTTCCCTGACCCGTGGGGCCTGGTGACTGCTCCTCCCTGCATCTCCTGACAAAGGCAAACAGGAACATAGGTGTTAGTAACTGGGAAGAGTCCTCTACCATTTATCAGCACTTTGATTATCCTTTTATATCTTTTACTATCTGTGCTTAGCAAGAAAAATAAAGAGGTTCGAGCAATTAGGAAATAACAAAAAGCTCATAGTCTGCAGAGTGCCAGTCAAGGAATATTTGGAATATTTGAACATGCTTGGCATGACATGGCTTGTGACATCTTTGGGACAGTGTAGGCTGGGAAGCTGAATCAAAGATAGGTGGTGGCATCAATTGGGCCTCAAACAAACATGTCAACTTTTCAGGGTATAAAGGATGGAGAAAAGAAATCGAATTAATCTTTCATTTCACCGAAGGTAAGAAAAGAGACCACTGAGCATAGTGGCACTTGACTGTAAATCCCAGTTCTTGGAAGGTTGAGACAGAAGGATCACAGGTTTGAGACTAGCCTCAGCAATTTGGTGGCACCTTGTTTCAAAATAAAAAATAAGCCAGGCGTAGTGGTGCATGCTTATAATCCCAGCATTCAGGAGGCCGAGACAGAGAGATCGATCGTGGTTTGCAGATAGCCTCAGTGATTAGTGAGGCCCTTTGCAACTCAGTGGGACCCTGTTTCAAAATAAAGAGAAAAAATAGGGCCGGGGCTGTAGCTTGGAGGTAGGATGCCCCTGGGTTCCATCCCCAGTACTGCAAGATAGATAGATAGATAGATAGATAGATAGATAGATAGATAGATAGATAGATGATAGATAGGTCTGGGGGTGTAGCTCAGAGGTAGAATGTACCTGGGTTCCATCCCAGGTACCACAGACGGAATGAAAAGAGACCCATTCAGAAAACAATATGGATTACTTTTAGGAGAAAATTGACTATGAGTATTCCCAGAACTTTTCCATGCAGATCACTGGGCCAAGCCCTCATAAAATCTTGGTAGGAATTGGAGTTCACTGGAGACATTCAGCCAACACTGTGGCCTAAAGCCAGTGGGGAGCAGGAGTTTTAGTCAGTACTAAAGGAACATTTCTTAAAATTGGTTGGAATAGTCTCTGTATATATAGCCTTTTTCCCCAAAGAAGAGCTTCCCGTCAAATCTTACAAAGGGCCCAAATGACAAGAGAGAACTTCCAAAACAATATGACAAGAGCAAGTTGGTCTTACCCGTCCATTCCACTCCTCCCAGTGCTCATGTGCCATGCCCTGTGTATTTGCATTCCTTGTGTATAGTTTGACAACTTGCCTTCAGGCCTTTATATGTGTGTGTATGCAACAAGCTCATGTGTGCACTCGCAGCTATAGATTTGCAATCTGATTCTAGTCTCCTGAGAGGAGGGCTGTCCCTTTTGCTGGGAGGGAGAGTATAGCTTTCTTTCCCCTTCAGGATTATGTTTGACAATATGCTGATGCTGAGGGAAGACAATGAAATAGTAACTGGGGATGGGTTAAGCAGGAAGTTTTTCCTGAAAGAGTGGGTTTTTGTTCAGAGTCAACGAGGAGACTTAGGCATGATGGTAAAAAAGGAAGAAAACTCTCCCTAAGATCAGAATTCTGTGAGGCTGACTTTAAAATTGAAGCTTATAAGGAATCTGCAGAAGATTTCTGAAGAGAAAGCAAGAATCTGGAAATAATCATGTCCTGACCAAATGACGAGGCAACCACCAAATTTATTTTATCTCACTTTTGTTTATTAAAACACATAATTCAGCATGCGCTTTTCTTAACATCTACTGTGTGCTTGGTATTATGTAAATGATGAGTAGTCACTGACTCTAAAGGAACTCAGGATCCACTTTGTAGGAAAAAGGAAAGAACCAATATCTTACTGAAAATCTAAAACCCAGGCATTCAGCTGGATGAAATGGTAAAGAGGAAGCCGGGCATGGTGGCACACGCTTATA
The DNA here is from genome assembly GCF_963383645.1 of Muscardinus avellanarius. NCBI lineage: Eukaryota > Metazoa > Chordata > Mammalia > Rodentia > Gliridae > Muscardinus > Muscardinus avellanarius. The sequence goes on from NC_137802.1 coordinate 37,216,840, forward strand.
ATCCCAGCATTCGGGAGGCTGAGACCAGAGGATCGCGGTGTGTGGTCAGCCCCAGCTACTTAGGTGAGGCCCTATGCAACTCAGTGAGACTCAGTTTCAAAATAAGGAATAAAAAATAGGGCAGGGGGTGTACCTCAGAGGTCGAATGCCCTGGGTTCCATCCCCAGACCCGCCAAAGAAAAAAAAGAAAGAAAGAAATGGTAAAGAGGGTAAGCCGGGTGTGGTAGCTCATGCCTACAATTCTAATATATTTGGGAGGCTGAGACAGGAGGATCACAGGTTTCAGGCCAGCCTCAGGAACTTAGTGAGACTCTGTTTCAAAATAAAAAAAAGGACTGAAGCTGGGCGTGGTGGCACACACTTGTAATTCCAGCATTTGGGAGGCTGAGACAGGAGGATCCGGGTTTGCAGAGAGCCTCAGCTACTTAGTGAGGCCCTTTGCAATTCAGTCTGACCCTGTTTCAAAATAAAGAATATAAAAATAGGGCTGGGGGTGTCGTTTGGAGGTAGAATGCCCCTGGGTTCCATCCCCAGTACCACCAAAAAAAAAAAAAAAAAAGACTGAAAGTGTATCTTGGAGGCAGAATGCCTCTGAATTAAATCCCTAGTACCAAAAAAAGAAAGAAAGAAAGAAAGAAAGAAAGAAAGGAAGAAAGAACAAAAGAAAGAAAGAAAAAAAGAAAGAAGGAAAAGAAATGAAGGAAGGAAAGAAGGAAGAATTTTGAATTGATAGTTTTAGGGGAGTACATGGGGGAAAGTGTTTAATTCTGTGGACAGAGGGCCAGTCAGAGGATTAGAAAAGGAACCTGTTTGGGAAGTTGAGGACAAAAGAAGTGGAGAGCTAAGGACTGAAGATCAGAGTCCTTGACTCACAAGGCAGAGGAGAGAACTTCCAAAACAATATGGCAAGACAAGTTGGTCTTACCCGTCCATTCCACTTCTCCCAGTGTTCATGCTCTGTGTATTTGCATTCCTTGTGTATAGTTTGACAACTTGCCTTCAGATCCTTATATGTGTGTGTATGCAATATGCTCATGTGTATACACGCACCCTTTATAGAGTCAGGGAGATAAGTAAAGCTCCATGGGAAAAGAAACTAAAGAGAATTTAGCAGCCGGGTGTGGTGGCGTATGCTTGTAATCCCAGTACTTGGGAGCTGAGACAAGAGGATCACAGGTTCAAGGCCAACCTCAGCCACTTAGGCTCTCAGCAACTTAGTGAGACCCTGTTTCCAAACAAAATACAAGAAAATAGGTTTGGGAGTGTAGCCCAGTGGTAGAAAGCCCCTGGGTTCCATCCCCAGTACCACCAAAAAAAAAAAAAAAAAAAAAAAAAATTAGCACAGAATGAAACTATTTTCCTACCATACATTTGCTAAGACAGTTTCCTTCTGGTTTCATTCTCTTTACTGCTTAGAATCGTATCATAAAAGACTCCATATTACTTTTTAGTTGGTAGGCGTTCCAGAGATAGCGTTCCAAAGATACTACTATTAGGTATTACTAACATATTGAGTGGATGGAGATACCAACTGTCACTAATGCCAAGATACCCAAGCACCATCCATAGAGACTCAGTGAAATCCCAGGCTCCCTCAACGCCATCTCTCACTTTTTCTTTAATCCCTTGCCTGGAAGGCTACACCGTGGGTGGGAATAAAAATCTACCCTCCTGTTGCATCCAGGCAGCTGCCAGCAGTCTGTTTGCCTTGTTCTTTGCTGGCAAATCATTAAACAGTCCCCCCAAAGCAGGCCTCTTCCCCAGGGCCACCCCATGGACAAGGATTCGGAGCTGTGGTCAAAGGGCTGTCAGCAGCCACGCTGGAGCCCTTGGGCCATCTCCAGCACCAGTCTTCCCTGGCGGTCTCCTCTTCTGAACAGAAGCCTCTTTGGCCTGATGTCAACCCCCCAGTGGCTTCTGAGAGGGACTCTGGGCATCTATCTGAGTTGGCTGATGGCTTGAATAATTTTATCCGTTTCCTCCTGGTGTCATTTCTAAATGCAACCACCCTTCTGTCCCCGCTTTTGTTTCTTTACTGAAGTGCAGGCCCATCCTCCATGTTTTTTCCACTTTGCAATGTAAATGCAATAATGTGTGTTACTGCCCAAGAGCCAAGGATGGATCAGCCAAGCAAACTCCATAGCTATCCCCAATCCCACTCACAGTGTGCCAGTTAAAGCCTCAGCGTTGCAGGCTTAATTGAGCTGGTCCACTTGGATATAGTTCTGCCCTCAAAGGGCTTCTAAGCACCAGGGCAAGTCCTTTGTGCAAGATAAGCAGTGTGGGACAGAGTTTGCAGGACAACTTGAAATTCTCTAGTGTTGGAGCAGGAGACGAGCGCTCAAAGGCATAGAATGTGTGGAAAGTAACCAGGTTAATTAAGCCATTTCACACTCTTGCATTGAGATCATCAGACTCAGCCATGTGAAGGAGCTCTGTTGGTACTCCAGATGGGCATATTTAAATAAATACCCTGGTTTCCTCAAGTTTCATTTCTTTGGGTATTTTTCATAATGACTGTCTGGCTTTAGTCTTGAGCCTTTTAAACATTAAAAGGCTTACCTTACCCTAAATAATTACTTAAAAACAAATAGTACTTGCTTTCAACAGGTTTCTAAATTCTTACCATCTTGGGCATGAGTTTGGCTGGAACAAGAATAGCAAGAGCAACTGGGCAACTGGGCATGGTGGTGCATGCCTGTAATCCCAGTAGTTGGGAGGCTGAGACAGGAGGGTTGAAGGTTCAAGGCCAGCACCAGCAACTTAGTAGGATCCTGTTTCAAAATAAAATATAAAATAGAGCTGAGGTAGATTTAGCTCAGAAGTAGAATGCCCCTGGGTTCAATCCCCAGTACCAAAGAATAAAAATAAAAAAATAAAAAGCTGGGCGAGGTGGTACACACCTGCAATTCCAGTACTTGGGATGCTGAGATGGGAGGGTTGCAGGTTCAAGGCCAGCCTTGTCAGTTTAATGAGACTTTTAAAATAAAGAATAAATCAGGCATAGTGGCACATGCTTGTAATCCCAGTGCTTAGGAGGCTGAGGCAGGAGGATTGTACAGGTTCGAAGCCAGCCTCAGATACTTAGTGAGGCTCTCAGCAACTTAATGAGACCCTGTTTCCAAATAAAGTATAAAAATAGGTCTGGGAGTATAGCCTGGAGGCAAAAAAGCCTTTGGGTTCCACCCCAGTACCACAAAAAATAAATAAATAAAATAAAGAATAAAAAGGGCTAGGGAGTATAGCTTGAGGTAAAACCACCCTGTGCTTAATCTTCAGTACCAAAACAAACAAACAAAAAATGCATCCAGGTATAGTGGCACACTCCTCTAATCTCAGTACTTGGCAGCCTGAGACAAGAGGATCCCAGGTTCCAGGACAGCCTCAGCAACTTAGTGAGACCCTCAGCAATTTAAGGAGGCCGTGTTTTTATTTTTATGTATGAAACAGTAATGGTTGATACTTATTGATGATCTACTATGTGCCAAGCATCATGGTACATGTTTGTACCAGGGGGAATGGTTCACGGACTTCTTACAATGTTCCAGGTATAGTGTACATATTTGTATACATCTTCAGTCTTAGTTTCATGAAAACTTCACAGAACTACCACTGCTGTTTGACAGATAAGGAAGCTCCCTCTTTTAAGGGATGGAACTAGAATTTAAATGCATTTTTCTCTTACTCCAAACTTCATGCTATAAAGACGAAACAGTAGGTTGTTAGGATTCGTCTTAAGATGAAGTAGTAAGGAAGCATTATTTGGATTTTCAAGAGGGAAAAGATATAAGTAGCAAAGACAGGGATTTTCAAATTCTTTGCTTTCATATTTATTACCTCTTGTACTCCCTGCACTCTCTGGCAGTTACCATGGACACAGGGTGAGCCTTACAGGTGCTCATCAAGCTTAATATCATCAAACTGAAGATTGTCCGCAGCAAAAAAAGGTGAAAAATGCTGGGCGTGGTGGCAGATGCTTGTAATTCCAGTACTTGAGAAGCTGAGATAGGAGGATCCCAGGTTCATAGACAGCCTCAGCTACTTAGTGAGGCCCTCTGCAACTTAGTGAGACCCTATTTCCAAATAAAGAATAAAAAGTAGGGCTGGGGTGTAGCTCAGAGGTAGAATGCCCTGGGCTCAACCCCCAGTACTGCAAAAATAAATAAAATAAAAGTGAAAAGAATGGGGCAGATTGGGGCCTTTGTGTGTAATCTCCCTTCTAAGATTTTTGGTTTTTGTTTTTTAGTGTTGAAGATTAAACCCAAGGGTTAAGCACATGCTCTACCACTATATATTCCTAGCCCTTCCCTTCTTTTGCATTAATTTTTTTGTGTGTTTGGTACTTGGGATTAAACCCAGGGGCATTCCAGCTTGGAGCCATACTCCCAGCATTTGTTTATTTTTTTGGAAACAAAGAGTCGCTAAACTGCTGAGAACCTCATTGAATTGCTGAGGCTGGCCTACAGTTCTCCTCAGCCTCCTAAGTAGTAGGATTATAGGCGTGTGCCACCACATCCCACCCAACTCTTCCCTTCTAAATTTTAATGAAGGTCAGTCTGTGGACAAAGGAAGAGCCAGAAGTCTTCAAATTGCCATCAGCGGATAAGCAAAGGAGGCCTTGTTTTAAATTTTTAAAAAAGCCGGGTGTGGTGGCGCATGCCTGTAATCCCCAAGCTTGGGAGTTGGAGACAGGAGGATCGTGCAGGTTCGAAGCCAGCCTCTCTGGTTTAAGGGACCCTGTTTCCAAATAAAAATATAAAATAGGTCTGGGAGTGTAGCCCAGAAGTAGAGGGGCTTCCAGGAACCCCAGTACCACCAAATAAAAATAAATAAATAAATAAATAAATAAAAATTTTTAAAAAGTAAGGCTGGAGGTGTAGCTTGGAAGATAGACTGTCCCTGGGTTCAATTCCCAGTACCAAAATAAATAAATAAATAAATAAATAAATAAATAAACGGATTGGGTATATAGCTTGGAGGAAGAATGCCCCAGGATTCAATCCCTAGTACCACAAGAAATAATAATAAGCCAGACATGGCACATGCCTGTAATCCCAGTACTTGGGAGGCTGAGACAAAAGGGTCACAGGTTTGAGGCCAGCCTTAACAACTTAGCCTGTTCTGTTTTTTTCTTTTCTTTTTTTTTTTTTTTTTAACACTGGGGATTGACCCCAGGGTCATTTTACCTCCAAATTACACTCATAACCCTATTTTGTTTTTATTGGCAACAGGGTCTCACTAGGTTGATGAGAGTCTCATTACTTGCTGAGGCTGTTCTCAAACCTGCAATCCTCCTGTCTCAGCCTCCCAGGTACTGGGATTACAAGTATGTGCCACCATGCCTGGCTGAGACCCTGTTTGAAAACAGGGAAAAGGGCTAGGGGTGTAGCTCAGAGGTAGAATGCCCCTGGGTTCAATCTGAGTACCAAGAAATAGTAAGGTGAAATTGAAGGACGAATCCTTCCTTGTAGGTGAAGGAGTTCACGAGGGAAATGAGAATCTGGCTGAATGACCATCATTTAGGTCTGAGCTTCTGTGACCTCTAACTTCAGGACACACCTTTTTCATCCTGAACAAACAGGGGTTGTTCACTGGGAATGCATCAGTGCTGTAGCGTCTGGGTCTGCATTTGTTGTGGCTGGGAGAAAAGATGAGATGAATCTTGAGGAGAGGAAGGAAGCCAGGCTACCAGGTCCAGAGGCAAAAGAAACAGACCCTGCTCCTGACTTGTCAGTAGGGGTCCTCAAACCTCCCCCACATGGCATGTATTATAGTGCTTAGCAAAGGTTTTCTGTGCCTGGCTGAATACCCTGCCACCCAACATATGTGCCTGGAGGCAGCGTGGCGGCGTAGACAGCGGACCAGGACTGAGTCTAGGGGACCTCAGCTCCTTTAACTATTTGTGTAACTGTGAGCAATCTATAGCTTTCCTCATCTGTGAAAAGCAAGTTTGGGGTTTGGTTTGGTTTCGGATGAGACAAGAGGATTGTGGTTCACGGACAGCCTCAGCTACTTAGTGAGGCCCTCCGCAACTTAATGAGACCCTGTTTCAAAATAAGGAATAAAAAAATAGGGCAGGAGGTTAAGCTTGGAGGTCAAATGCCCCTGGGTTCCATACTCAGACCTGCAAAAAAAAAAATAATAATAATTCCCCAGCCTCCTGACTTCAGTCATTAGGAAACTCAGCCATCCCAGAGAGATAAGAGACAGTTTGATATAAGGATGGAAAGTAGGTTTAGAGGTTTTCAGAGCAATCACTCCTGGGATCTAACCTGTAAATGTGAGCGTCAGCCTCTTTAAAATGTGGGCAAAAGTCAGGCGTGGTGGTGCACACTTGCAATCCCAGTACTTGAAAGGCTGAGACAGGAGGATCGCAGGTTTGCGGATAGCCTCAGCAACTTGTGAGGCCCTCTACGATTTAATGAGATCCTGTTTCAAAATAAAAAATAAGCCACGCGTGGTGGCGCACACTTGTAATCCCCGTGCTTGGGAGGTGGAGACAGGAGGATCGCGCAGGTTTGAAGCTAGCTGCGCTGGCTTAAGAGACCCTGTTTCCAAAAATAAAATAGGTCTGGGAGTGTAGCCCAGAGATAGAAGGGCTTCCAGGAACCCCAGTACCACCAAAAAGTAAAATAAAATAAAAAATAAATAAAAAATAAAATAGGGCTGGGGGTAGCTCAGTTGTAGAATGCCCCTGGGTTCCATCCCTAGTACAACAGCAAAGTGCCGCTCATCAAACTGGGCCCTGGTGGAAGCCGTTCTGGTGCTTGGAGCGGAAGCAGAAACTTTAGGCCAGTCTATTTCCCCCCACCCCCTAGCTGCAGGAGCTTTACTTTATTATGCTGGTGTGTCCTGTTGCCGGAGATAAAAGTCAGGTAGTTCTAAGTTCAAGCAGTGGAGGTTGCACAGGAGAGGATGATTATAAAATCTGAAAAGAGGAAATGGGGAGAAAGGCGCCTTTGATGTCCGGCCAGCACTCCTGATTACAAAGGCACAGGCACAGCCAGCAGTGGAGTCACCTGTCCGAGGCCTGGGTGAAGGTCTGTACGTGGAACCAGAGAACTAAGATTATTGCAGCACAGGCGGGGGTGGGGAGGGCAGCAGGGAAACAGGAGACCTTAAAGAAGGGCTTGCAAAAGCACACGCCCGCCAGAGAGGAGGAGATGCGGTGGATAAAGGAAGACAGCAGTGAGTGCTGCTCTGCTGAGCCCTGGAATGCCCTTTGAGAGCAGGCAGTGAGATCACATGGCCTCCTGCATGGGAAGGAGGCGGGCTGAGAACTGGAAGAGCTTGTTCCGTGGGGTTCGGAGGCCTGAGCAGAGGAGGGAAGTGACTGGGATAGCGATCTGTCCCAGGCTGCGCCCTGCAGAACCCTGGCATTTAGAGGCACCACTGACCGCCAAGGGAGGAAGGAGTCAGAAAGGGCTTTGTCTCTTCCAGAAATAAGAAGAGATTTATTATTACAGATGTAATAATAAAACCAGCTCCATTTAATGAGCACTGGCTGAGTGTTGGGCTAAGCCCTTAAGACCCGTGATCTATATACTCTTCACCATAATCGGGAAGCATTTCTGTTCCTGTTCTGAAAGCGAAGAATATGAGGTTCAGAAAGGTTATGTAACTTTCCCAAGGTCACACAGGTAAAGGATAGAAGCAGAATTTGAACCCTAGGTATGTCTTGGGAGGGAGGAAAACTAAATCAGAACAAACAAGTTAGAGGAAGGACAGAGAGAACAAACTAAAAAATAAGCATTCCAGGCACATGCTTGTAGCTATACTAGTATTGGGAATGGCCTAGGAAGATTTGAGAAAGCTCCATACTCTCCCAATCCGGAACAGTAACCCCAGCATTGGGAGGCTGAGACAGAAGGATCGCGGTTCCCAGACAGCCTCAGCTACTTAGTGAGGCCCTTTGCAACTCAGTGAGACCCTGTTTCAAAATAAAGAATAAAAAATAGGGCTGGGAATATAGCTCGGAGATAGAATGCCCTGGTTTTTATCCCCAGTATTGGGGGGCGGGGGGAGCCAGGCGTGGTGGCCCACACTTGTAATCCCAGTACTTGAGAGACTGAGACAGGAGGATCCAGGTTCACAGCCAGCCTCAACTACTTAGTGAGGCCCACTGCAACTTAGTGAGACCCTGTTTAAAAATAATGAAAAATAGGGCTGGGCCGTATCTCAGAGGTAGAATGCGCCTGGGTTAAATTCCCAGTACTACAATAAATAAATAAATAAATAAATAAATAAATAAATAAATAAGTCTGGGGGTATAGTACAGAGGTAGAATGCTTCTGTATTTTTTTTTTTCCCCAGTACTGGGGATTGAACCCAGGGGCATTCTACATCTGAGCTATACCCACCCCAGCCCTATTTTTTATGCTTTTGGTTTTAATCCCCAGTACCAATAAATAAATTTAAGTTAAATAAAATATAAAGATGGGGATTTGGCACAGTGGTAGAGTGCCCCTGGGTTCAATCCCCAGTACTACAAAAAAGAAAAGAAAACTGAGCAGGGTGTAGTGGTGCACACCTGTAATCTCAATACTTGGGAGGGTGAAGTAGGAGGAGGATTACCTGTCTTAACAACTTAGTGAGATTTTGTTTAAAAATTAAAACTAAAATAAGGCTGAGACAGGAGGTTCATAGGTTTGAAACCAGCCTCAGTAAATGTAGAGAGAGTCTCAGCGACCTGACAAGACCTTGTTTCAAAAAAAAGAAAAAAAGAGCTGGGGTGTTGGGGTGTAGTGGAAGGGAGAATATCCTTGAGTTCAATCACCAGAACCAATAAATGCATGAATAAAATGGAGTCAGAGGTATAGGTCAGAGGTAGAATGTTGGTTTCCATTCCCAGTACACACACACACACACACACACACACACACACACACACACACACACACACAAATAAGTAATAAAAATAATAAAAAAGAGGAAGAAAATGAATTAGGAATACTGGGGTAATCTGTAGTCCCAGCGACTTAGGGAGACTGAGGCAGGAGGATACTTGTGTCCAGGAATTCAGAGCCAGGATGGGCAACAGAGCAAGACTCTCTTAAAAAAGATAGAAGGCAGGTGCAGTGGCACACACCTATAATCTCAGTATTTGAAAGGCTGAGTCAGGAGGATCACAGGTTTGAGGACAGCCTCATCAATTTAGCAAACCCCGCTTCAAAATAAAATGGATGGAGGTGTAATTCTGAGGTAGAATGCCCCTGGGTTCAATCCCCAGTACCAAAAAAATAAAAAAAATAAAAAATCCCCCAGTTTCCATGAACCCTACCAACCACGCTCTCACTGGGTTCCAAAAGCCCATTTCTCTGGGCCCTCTCCTGGTAGCACTGAGAGGACTGGTTGCCTAACTTCAAAACCATTTTTGCACCTTCCTTATTAGGATAGCTCGCCCCCCCCAAAAAAAGAGGCAGCTGCATCTGGATGTAATTCTCCTTGGGAGCCCTCTTCCTGGCTAAAGCCCCCCTGAAAGCATGAAGAGGAGGCCTGTGTGATGCACACACACAAAGGCCATTGCTGCCGTGCTAGGTGAAGGGCAGAGTTTGGTTGGGATGACTGATTTTTGTTTTTCATCTGTGAATGCTTTAAAAGCTCTCATTGTTGAGCCGGGCGTGGTGGCACAGGCTTGTAATCCCAGCATTTGGGAGGCTGAGACAGGAGCATCACAGTTCACAAACAGCCTCAGCTACTACTCAGTGAGGCCCTTTGCAACTCAGTGAGACCCTGTTTCAAGATAAAGAATAAAAAATAGGTCTGGGCATGTAGCTCGGAGGTAGAATGTCCCTGGGTTCCATTCCCAGTACTTCAAAAAGAAAAGAAAAAAAAAGCTCTCATTGTAAAAAAAGTCAAACCATACCAAAATGTAGTGAGTATGGTTCTCATGCTACTCATATGACTGTACAGGAAATGTCACTATATTATCTCTCTCTCTTTTTTTTTTTGGTACCAGGGATTAAGCCAAGGGGCATTCTATCTCTGAGCTACACCCTCAGCCCTTTTTTTACTTTTTAATTCTTGAAGCAGGGTCTCACTAAATTACTGAGAGTCTTGTCAGGTTCCTGGGGATGGCCTTGAGCCTGCAGTTCTGTTTCAGCCTCCCAAGTACCAGTATTACAGACATGCACCACCATGCCCAGCTACTATGTTATCTTTTCATCAAATTAAATCTGAATCCAAAGCTATTCGTGATGGCACATTCCTGTAATCCCAGTGCTTGGGAGCCTGCAACAGGAGGATTGCAGGTTTGAAGACAGCCTCAGCAAGGTAGTGAGACTCAGCAGGTTAGCAAGACCCTGTTTCCAAACATAAAAAAATAAAAAAGGTCTGGGGAATATAGCTCAGAGGTAGAATGCCCCTGGCTTCAATTCATAGTACCAAAAAATAATCATGATAAATAAATCTGACCCCAAGGTTCTATCCTTTTAGATGGGTAAAAATTTATTTCAAGTGAACTTCCTCAAATAGCACAAATATCCCAGGGTTCTATGAATACTAAAATGTTTAAGAAACGCCTCTGAAGCTGGGCATGGTAAAGCATGCCTGTAATCCCTGTATTTGGAAAGCTGAGACAGGAGAATCAGGTTGGAGGCCAGCCTCAATAATTTAGCAAGACCCACAACAATTTAGTAAGACCCTGTTTCAAAATAAAAAGGGCTGGGGTATAGTTCAGATGTACAACGCTCCTGGGGTCAATCCCCAGTAGCCTCCAGAAATAAGTAAAAAATCAAGACAGACATGATGGTGCTTACCTATAATCCCAGTGCTTGGGAGGTTGAGGCAGGAGGATTGTAGGTTTGAGACTAGCCTCAGCAATTTAGCAAGGCCCAGCCAGCCATGGTGGCACATGCTGGTAATCTCAGTACTTGGGAGGCTGAGACAGGAGGATCACAGGGTTGCACCCAGTCTCAGCTACTCAGTGAGGCCTTCTGCAATTTAGACCCTTATTTTAATAATAAAGAATAGCCAGGAATGGTGGCAGACTCTTGTAATCCCAGAATTCTGTAATCCCAGCATTCGGGAGGCTGAGACCAGAGGATCACCGTTAATGGACAGCTACTTAGTGAGGCCCTCCACAATTCAGTGAGACCCTGTTTTAAAAACAAAGAATAAAAAATAGGGCTAGGGGTGTGGCTTGGAAGTAGAATGCCCCTGGGTTTCATCCCCAGTACCAAAAAAAAAAAAAAAAAAGAAGAAGTTCAAGGCTGAGCAGGAGGATTGCAGATTCAAAACCAGCCTCAGCAACTTAGTATGACTGTTTCCAAATAGAAAATAAAATAGGGCTAAAGATGTACCTCTGAGGTAGAATGCCTCTGGATTCAATCCCTAGTACCACACACACATGAAAAAAGAAAAAAAAATCCGGGCATGGTGGCGCACGCTTGTAATCCCCGCGCTTGGGAGGCAGAGACAGGAGGATCGTGCAGGTTCAAAGCCAGCCGCGCGCACTGGCTTAGGAGACCCTGTTTCCAAATAAAAATGTAAAAATAGGTCTGGGAGTGGAGCCCGGAGGTAGAAGGGCTTCCAGGAACCCCAGTACCACCAAAATAAAAAAAAAAGAAGAAGAAGAAGAAGAAGAAGAAGAAGAAGAAGAAGAAGAAGAAGAAGAAGAAGAAGAAGAAGAAGAAGAAGAAAAAGAAAAAAAAAAGAAGGTAAAAAAAGTTAAAAGAACTAGGGGTGTAGACTGGAGATAAAATGCCCCTGGATCCAATCCCCAGTACCAAATACGTAAATAAATAAAACATAAAAAGGGCTGGGATATAGCTCAGAGGTAGAATGCCCCTGTGTTCACTTCCCAGTACCAAAAAGAAAAAGAAATGCCTTTGATATTTGTCCTCGCCAGTCACCACAAATGTGTCCATTGTCCAACACAAGTGTTCCCTTGAAAATCATGTGGGTGCCTCCCTCTGCCAGGGCCCAGGCTCGCAGCATGCAGCCTCACCCTGCAGGGCCGCCCCGCTGTGCAGGCCGCGCACCCCCAGACCCCTGAGCTGTCTACGGCCCAGCGGCTCCCGCAGCCCTCACCCCACACACCACTTCTGCCCTCAGGACACTTATATTTCCTCAGCAAGTTACTGTTTCACAAAAGCAAGAGATGGAAGTGTTTTTAAATAACATTTGCTTCTGGAAAATGCTCCCAAGGCCAAGAACTAGAAGTTGAGGGAGGCCTCCTTGTTGGAATGGAAGGAGGAAGAACATGCAGAACAAAATATAATTTGCTCTCATTCTCTTTCTTTCTTTCTTTTTTGGTGGTACTGGGGGTGGAACCAGAGGCTTTCTACCTCCGGGCTATACTCCCAGACCATTTTTATATTTTATTTGGAAACAGGGTCTCACTAAGTTGCTGGAAGCCTCACTGAATAGCTGAGGCTGGCTTCGAACCCGTGTGATCCTCCTGTCTCAGCCTCCCAAGCGCGGGGATTACAAGCGTGCACCACCACGCCCGGCACTCTCATTCTCTTTTATTCTTCCACAAAAGCAAAGGACAAAACCCAACATCTCAATATATTGTCTATGTTATTATTCAAAGCAAAACACCAAAGTACCTCTTTACTATATCCCCTCTTGTTTTTCTACCAGAGATAGGGTATTTAGCTCAGTGGCAGAGTATTTGCTGGCTCTGGGTTCACTCCTCATACCTGGAAAGTGGAGGAGAGTATAAAAAATGACAGTAAGATGGTGGGGTGGACCAGGTGTGGTGGCAGACACTTGAAATCCCAATACTTGGGAGGCTGAGATAGGAGGATCTCCGGTTCATGGTCAGCCTCAGCTACTTAGTAAGACCCTGTTTCAAAAATAAAAAATAATGCTGGGTGTGGTGGCGCACGCTTGTAATCCCTGCACTTGGGAGGCAGAGACAGGTTAGAAGCCAGCTGCGCTGGCTTAAGAGACCCTGATTCCAAATAAAAATATAAAAAATAGGTGTCTGGGAGTGTACCCCAGAGGTAGAAGGGTTTCCAGGAGTCCCAATACCACCAAAAATAAAAAATAAAAATAAACAAATAAATAAAAAAATTATTTTGGTTTATGCTGTTTTTCTTTTGTTCATTTTATTTTCTTTCGTTTTGTTTTCTTCTTCTTCTTCTTCTTCTTCTTCTTCTTCTTCTTCTTCTTCTTCTTCTTCTTCTTCTTCTTCTTCTTCTTCTTTTTTTGTGTGTGTGTGTACGTGGTACTGGGGGTGGAACCCAGGGGCTTTTCTACCTCCAGGCTATACTCCCAGACCTATTTTATACTTTATTTGGAAACAGGGTCTCACTAAGTTGCTGAGAGCCTCACTAAGTAGCTGAGGCTAGCTTTGAACCTGTGTGATCCTCCTGTCTCAGCCTCCCAAACACGGGGATTACAAGCCTGTGCCACCATGCCCGGCTTTCTTTTTTCTGTGTGTGTGTGTGTGTGTGTGTGTGTGTCTATGTGTGTAGTGTGTTTTTACTGGGCAATGTAGCAGGACCATTGGAAACCCTGTTGTTTAAAAAAAAAAAAAAAAAGCCTAGTCCAGTGGTGACACACACCTATCATCGCAGTACTTGGGAAGCTGAAACAGGAGAATCACTGGTTCAAGGACAGCCTCAGTAAATAGTGAGATTCTCATCAACCTGGCAGAACCCTATTTCAAAAAAGTAAAAATAAAATATGTGTGTGGTGGCCCACACTTGTATTCCAGTTCTTGGGAGGCTAAGACAGGAGAATCTCAGGTTTTCAGACAGCCTCAGCCACTCAGTGAGGCCCTCCACAATTTAGCCAGACCCTGTTTCAAAAGAAAGAATAAGAGCCAGGCTGTGGTGGTGGCACGCACTTGTAATCCCAGCATTCAGGAGGCTGAGACAGGAGGATCTTGCTTGGTTCATGGACTTAGTGAGGCCTTTATAACCTCAGCTGCAAATCAGTGATACCTTGTTTCAAAATAAAGAATTAAAAAATAGGGCTGTGGGTATAGCTTGAATGCCCCTGGGTTCCATCCCCAGCCCCACAAACTAAATAAATAAACTGCTGCGGTGGCACCTGCCTATAATTCCAGTACTTGGGAGGCTGAGACAGAAGATCACAGGTTTGAAGTCAGCCTCAGCAACTTAGCAAAGCTCTCAGCAACTTAGTGAGACCTTGTTTTCAAATAATAAATAAAAATTGGGACACACATGCACACACACACACACACACACACACACACACACACACACACACACACAGTAGGGCTGGGATATAGCTCCCTAGCAGGGATACACTGGATACACTGGGTCTCCACTTTCCACCACCCTGGCCTGGCCTGTGGGAATATCTGGGGCCAAATGAATCTACTTTCTCCTGGCTCTCTGACTTTTTATTCAGGGAGTTAGATTCAAATGGATATTAGAATCATTTTGAGTGAGAAGAGAATTAAAGTAAGGCAGTATCGTCCTTCTGACGCGGGATCCTCGGATTTCTGGTAGCTCATGCTGGCCCACTTCCCCTCCGGTCACCCATTAGCACCAGTTGGGCTCAAAGGCCCAGGGGCTGGGATCAGACCCGCCTCACCAGAGCAGGTGGCCCTGCCTCCGCTGCACCAGTCCTGGGTACAGGAAGAGCTCCTAGGAATTATAGCAATCAAGGCTTAAGTCTTAGCCATGCCTCATCCCAACAGTCTCCTCTCCCTGGCAGCATCTTGCCTGATCCCACTGTGGGGTTAGGGTGCGGGCAGAGGCTAGGGAAGAGAGCAGGGTGAGAGCCTAGAGGGCAGCGCGGCCAGGGCATCCCACGGAGGCAGGAGGCACCCGCGGCACCGGCCCTGCCCCTGCGGAGGAGCAAGCAGGCAAGGCGAGATTCTGAAGGCTTGGCACAGGAGCAGGCACGTGCTCTCTGCCTGGGGTTTGGAGCAGGTAGAAGGGTGAGGAACTGCGCAGCTGGGGCCGGCAAAGGGGCCTCTGCATCTGGCCCCTGTGGACGTTGGCTGGAGGGTTCATTTAGGCTCCCTCTAGGACACTGGCCCTGCTGTCTGCCCCCCCCTTCTATCCTTGGCCCCAACACCCTCAAAACAACAACCGATGGTTACTGGCTTACTGTGAAGCGTGGCGATACTAAGGCCTACTCTTTCATAGCCCTGAAAGGCCTAGCTGGAACCTGCCTAGAACAGCACAGAAGCACTCGTTCCCACAGCTTGCTCCTCCCTAGAGCCTCCCTAACCCCGTCTCTGTCTCTCTCTGCAGTCCCACCCCCTGTACCTGTGTAACGCCAGCGATGATGACAATCTGGAGCCTGGATTCATCAGCATCGTCAAACTGGAGAGTCCCCGGAGGGCCCCTCGCCCCTGCCTGTCACTGGCCAGCAAGGTATATTCACACCTGACCCTCCTCTTACCCTGGACTGCAACCTGCTCTTGTCTCCAAAGTATGACGTCCCCAGTTCTCCCAGGTTTTCTAACTCGTGGCTGGTCAGAGAGATGAACAGTCATGCCTCTGTCCTTCCTCTACCAACCAGCGCAAGCAGAATACAGGGTCTCACTTCATTGCTGAGGCTGTCCTCAAACCTGCCATCCTCCAGTCTCAGCCTCCCAAGCCCTGGGATTACAGGCATTCACCACCACTCCCAGCACTAGTAGAACTTTTTGACTTTCATTCTAGCATGGGCCCCACTGACCTCTTCCTCCATTACTTAGGAATTCCTAAACTCTTTCCCCTCTCCTGCACTGAACAAAACAAGCCATAGGCCCTACCCTTAAAAAGTTTGCCTGTGCCAGGCGTGGTGGTACGTTACTGTCATCCCAGTACATGGGAGACTGAGACAAGAGGATCACAGGTTCACAGCCAGCCTCAGCAGCTTAGCAAGACCCTTACAACTTATTGAGACCCTGTTTCAAAACAAAACATAAAAAGGGCTGGGGGTAGCCGGGCATGGTGGCACACGCTTGTAATCCCAGCATTTGGGAGGCTGAGACAGGAGGATGGTGGTTCAAAGACAGCCTCAGCTACTTAGTGAGGCCCTTTGCAACTCAGTGAAACCCTGTTTTAAAATAAAGAAAGCCGGGTGTGGTGGCGCACGCTTGTAATCCCAGTATTTGGGAGGCTGAGACCGGAAGATCGCGGTTCATGGGCAGCCTCAGCTACTTAGTGAGGCCCTCCGCAACTTAGTGAGACCCGGTTTCAAAATAAAGAATAAAAAACATGGCAGGGGGTGTAGCTCAGAGGTCGAATGCCCCTGGATTCCATCCCCAGACCCCCCCCCAAAAAAAAATAAATAAGTAAATAAATAATAAATAAAAAAATAGGGTTGGGAGTGTAGCTCAGAGGTAGAATGCCCTGGGTTCCATCCTTAGTATCACACACACACACACTAAATAAATAAATAAATAAATAAATAATAAAATGAGGGCTGGGAATGTACTTGGAGGTAGAATGCCCCTAGGTTCAATCCCTGGTACCCACCTCCTCCAAACCTTGCATGTTTCTCCGAGGTTGCAAGCTGCTGGCTTTGGCTGGTGCAAGAGTTGTGTTTAGCCCACACGATGACTTTCCAAAATGTGAATTAATTGTCATATTTAAAAACTGAATATGTTCATATAGAACTCCAGATTTTCAGGTCTTCTGGAAGAAGACTGAGACCCTCCAGCAGCCCTCACCCTGCATTCTCACAGTCCCTTCCTGCAGCCGCAGGCTTTCTCACTCGCCTCGTCTGCTCTGGCCTGCCACCTCACAGTCTCCATGGATGTTTGTTGGTGACCCCTGCTTTAACTAAGAATGACAGGGACATTCTACCTCCAAGCTACACCCCCAGCCCTATTTTTTATTCTTTATTTTGAAACAGGGTCTCACTAAATTGCAGAGGGCCTCACTAAGTAGCTGAGGCTGTCTGTGAACCGCGATCCTCCGGTCTCAGCCTCCCGAATGCTGGGATCACAGGTGTGCACCACCACGCCCGGCTTAAACTCAGGCTCTTAATCTCTCTGCTCTGCTGCTTCCCATTCTAGCTGGGAAAACTGAACACGTGTGTAAAGTGAACTTGGGTTGTGTGTAAAGTGGACAGTCTTGTAGACTTAGGGGAGGAGGTTTGCTCCTGGGGACAGTGAGAGAGGAGTGTGATGTTCTGTCTTTTGCACCGGCTCCTGGTACTCAGGCCCGGACCCTTTGGGGATTCAGTGATCCTGAGAGCCTTGCAGAAACAGCCCAGTCCTTACCTCATTCCACGGCAGGCAGGGATCTGGCAGATTCTGCATGTGGCTGAGCCAAGGATGGAGCTCAGTGATAGAGTACTTGCCCAGCATGCAGAAGGCCCTGGGTTCAACCCCAGTGCCTCCAAACAACAACAAAAAGAATATGGCACCCACAGGTAAGTGGTGATGTTCTTCTGGCCTGGCCATGCTGATGCAGGAGGGGGCTTCAGGGGTTGGGGAGGCGGGGCCTGCGAGGTGTGTGCAGGGGCTGCAGTGTGTGGCAGCCCTATGAAACTGTGAGGGCCCTTAGTGGTGGCAGAATTCTGCTGGGCTGAAGCAGCCTTGCTCCTGGGTGTTTTATATTCCCTGCTTTACAAAATATGGAGAAATGTCTTTCATTTATTCATTTGATAAGCAAGTGCTCAGTGCCTGCTCTGCATCACTGCATCAGGTAGACTGCATGAGTATAATTGTGTGTGCATGTGTGTGTGCACGCGCGCGTGAGGGAGGGAGAGAGACCTATTATGATCCCAGTTTGCAGAAAGGAAAACTGAAGGACAAAAATGTTAATTGTCTTGCCCAAAATCTCACAGGTAGTAGTTGGCAGCAGCGCCAGCATTCAAACCTGGCCATCTGGACAGAGGGGATCTCCATGAAGGTTATATCCCTTCCTCCTTCTTTCTGCCTTTGCTTCCAAGCCCAGGGGACTCCCACCTCTCCTATCAAATCTTTTCTTCTTGCCCAGTCCAGCCAACCTAGTAGGAGCAGAATCCCTCCCTCTAGCCCACCTCCAGGGGTTAGGGCCTTTGCCCAAGCCTGTCTTCCTTCCTTCCTTCCTTCCTTCCTTCCTTCCTTCCTTCCTTCCTTCCTTCCTTTCCTATTTATTTATTTACTTATTTATTGTTTGCACTACTGGGGATGGAACTCAGGGGTATTCTACTTCCAAGCTCACCTCCAGGCCTATTATTTATTTATTTATTTATTTATTTATTTAATTTATTTATTTATTGTGGTACTAGGGATGGAACCCAGGGGCATTCTACCTCCAAGCTATACCCCCAGCCCTATTTTTTATTCTTTATTTTTAAACAGGGTCTCACTGAGTTTCAAAAGACTTCACTAAGTAGTAGCTGAGGCTGTCCTCGAACCGCAATCCTCTTGTCTCAGCCTTCCGAATGTGAGATTACAAGCATGCGCCACCATGCCTGGCTCCATTTTTTATTCTTATTTGGAAACAGGGTCTCACTAAGTTGCAGAGGGCCTCACCAAGTAGCCGAGGCTGGCTGTGAACCTGTGATTCCTCTGTCTCAGCCTCCCAAGTGCTGGGATTACAAGCGTGCACCTCTGAGCCTGGCTTTCCCAAGCCTTTCAACACCATGTGTTGCTAAGTCTAATTTCCTTGGTGTGGGAGTGGGGTGGGGAGTCTTCCTACCCTATCTCACCTAAAATGAGCTGCCCCCATTTATCTGTTCTGTGCATGAATCTTTGTGTCTGAATTTGAGGAGGACATTGGAGGGAAAGGCATTCTGAAGGTTGGACTACGGGTCTATTCTATTTGTTTGTGCTCTAGAATATTATTAGCATTATCATTTTATGTACAAATATGCCTTATTTCCATAACTGGACTATGAGCTGTTCTGGAGGGCCTGGCTTCCATGGCTTGGTGCTCTGGGCACAATACATGCTCTCTCTATCTCCAATGAGCAAGAAATGCTGAGTGCATCCTGTGGTCTGGAGAGAAAAATCTAAGGCCTAGAGAAGTGCAGCAGCTGGCCAGCGAGTGAGGGGCAGGGTTCCAGCTCGCTCTGACAGCTCCTGGTGCTGGGGCCCAGGGCAGCCTTGTTTGTCGCCCCAGGCGTGGTCCACTCTGAAGCATCCAGAGAAGTCAGGAAGTATTTCTGCAGCCCAGTCTTCTGGGCCTAAGGGCCTATCCACCTTCCAGATTCTAGTTCCCAAAGAAGCACCTTTTGTCTTCCTGTCTCCTACTCTCTTGGGTGCAGGTGGACAGAAGGCTTGGAGAATCCCACACTGGGCCACCGTCTGTCCCCAAATCTTGCTTTTTTACCCCTGGAGTTCTGGACACAGGAACCCACTGCCTAAAAGTCCTGTTTGTTTTCTCCTATTGGCCGACTCTCTGGGCTCTTTGATCACTTTTACAACTTTGTAATTATGGGCTATAATGGGCTAGGGTGTTTAAACGTCACAGTAATTGCTTCTACTGTTCCTACCCCAATTCTTCAAAGAGAGAGGGGTGGGGAAGTAAGAAAATCTCCAAAGAAGTGATTGCTTCCCCTCATGTTCTTCCTGGCCAAGCTGGGTCCAGGGTCTCGTCTGGAGTCAAAAGCCTAAGGTCCCAAATCCATGAGCACTGGGCTGCCTCTCCCACTCCTTGGCCAAGTCCCTGAAGCATGGGGTTACCAGTAGGATCCCCCTCCCAGAATCCCTTTTCCCTGACACTGTTCCCCTGTCCCTTCTTGGAGGGCTTTGGAGGGCTTTGAAGATGGGGGCACCTTCCTGCCTGGAGGAACCTGGGTAGGGTGGACTCTGGGAGGAAGTGGGAGAGGGGATGATGCAAGCTGTGACTTCTCAGTTTCTTCATTATTCCATCCTGGAGTCCTGTGAATTTCCAGTCTGTCAGCCTTGGCTGGGCCTGGGTGCTGGTGGAGAGCTCAGCCCAGCCCCAGGAGAGAGAGAGAGAGAGAGAGAGAGAGAGAGAGAGAGAGAGAGAGAGAGAGAGAGAGAGAGAAGAGAGAGAGGCCCCACTTAAACATCTCCACCGCCCCTTCCTGCACCCCTGCCTGCAGGCAGCTGGTTCTGAGGGGGCCTCTGGCCCCTGCCTCTGCTTGAGAGTGGGGAGCAGGGATCTGGAGCAAGGAGCTGCTCCCAGCCTGCCTGGCAGGAGACCTGCCCCAACAGGCTTTTGCTAGGAAGGCAAGCAGAGATCAAAGCCCGAGAGAGAAGTCCCAGGCTGGCTGCCTTTGCCACCACCAGTATTCCTTCCCTGCCTGCCCAAGCCCTGAAAGTCAGCAGAGGACCCAGGGTGGAGACTGTAGCCTGATGCCATTACAAATGAGCTGTAGCCTAGGGGGAAGCAAGGAGACCGAGCCAGGCCAGGAGCAGCCCGCTCGGGTCGCCCAGCTGGCGGTTGGTTGGTCGGTCGTTTGCCGTTGAGCCTTTACCCCACCCCTGCCTCTTATCTCCCTCCCCTGCTTCCCCACATCCCCAACCCCAATTCATGTTCTCCCTGGCTCTGCTATCTGCTCTGCCTGGCAAACATGCAGTGCACAGTCGTGTCCTGGTGGGATAGGCCCTGGAGTCCCTCCTCACTGGCCACTCTAAGGGAGAGGGTGAAGGGATAGAGGCCTGGACAAAGACTCCTCTAAGTCCTTGAATTGGAGCCAGAGGGAATTGGCAAGCCAGGGAGCAGCAGGAAGAGAGTACCCGTGAGACGGGCCAGGCCAGGGCTTTGCCACGGAGCCTTGGGTCAGAAGAGTGCCAGGCCCTGCACTCTGCCTGCATGGGGGATGTCCCACAGGCCCTTCAGTCAGGCAGGGCTGGCCCTGGAAAGCCCAGCTCTGTTCTGAGGAGCTCTGGCCTCTGCGCTCCCCCTCTTCCTCTGTGTCCTCCTTGGGGACACCGCTGGGCTGTGTCTTATTTGTCTTCAGTCCTAAAGCTAGAGTTACCACCTGGCACCCAGTAAACCTTTGTTTAGGGTTTGTTACATTGTGAAAAACCCAGTGTGTGTGTGTGTGTGTGTGTGTGTGTGTGTGTGTGTGTGTGTGTGTTATGGGGCAGTGGGGGGATGTTGGGAATGGAATCCAAGGGCATTCTACCTACAAGATACATCCCCAGACCTCTTTTTATTTTTTTTTTTGAAGCAGGGTTTCACCAGATGTGGTGGCACATGCCTGGAATCCCAGTACTTGGGAGACTGAGACAGGAGGATCACAGATTTGAAACCATCCTCAGCAATACAGCAGTATACCAAGACTCAATAACCTAGTGAGACCCTGTTTCAAAACAAAAAATAAAAAGGGCTGGGGATGTAGCTCAGAGATAGAATGTCCCTGGGTTCAATCTCCAGTACAACCACCACCACCGAGAGAGAGAGAGAGAGAGAGAGAGAGAGAGAGAGAGAGAGAGAGAGAAGAAAGAAAAGAAAGAAAAAGAAACAGGTCTCAGTAAATTACTGAAACTGGCCTTCAACCTGTAGTTCTTCTATCTTGGCCTCCCAAGTTCTAGGATTATAGGTATGTGCCACCACACCTGGCTCCAGTGTTGTATTTGTGTGTGTGCGTGCATGCGTGCGTGCATGTGTGTGTGTGTGTGTGTGTGTATGTGTAGTACTGGAGATTGAACCCAGGAGCATTCTACCTCTGAGCTATACCCCAGCTCTATTTTATTTTTATTTTTTGTTGTTATGTTGTTTGTTTGCAGTACTAGGCACTGAACCCTGGGCATTCTACCTCCGAGCTACACCCCCTGCCCTGTTTTTTATTCTTTAATTTGAAACAGGGTCTCACTGAGTTGCAGAGGGCCTCACTAAGTAGCTGAGGCTCTCCGCAAACCGCAATCCTCTGGTCTCAGCCTCCCAAGTGCTGGCATTACAAGTGTGCACCATGCATGGCCAGTGCTGCCCTTTGAAGGCAATGGGACCTGGGTGGCTCGGGGTGCAGGGCAGGGGTTCCTTGGCTCTCTGACTCCTTGTATGTGAACGTGTGAGGGTGCAGAGGTTCAGCGTGTGCAAAACCCTCGGAAGAGGTGGACATGTGGGTGCAGCTGGCCTCCGACGGGCTTTACTGTCCTCTGACTCCAGCCACGCCTCTGCTGTGTGTCTCTGTAGGCCCGGATGGCAGGAGAGCGAGGAGCCAGTGCCGTTCTCTTTGACATCACAGAGGACAGAGCTGCCGCGGAGCAGGTACCAGGGACACTGGGGTGTTCCAGGAGGGGCTGCCAAGGTTCCCGGGGAAAGGAAAAGTCACAGCAGGCCCTGTGGGCTCTTTCTTCTCTGTAGCTGCAGCAGCCCCTGGGGCTGACTTGGCCAGTGGTGCTGATCTGGGGTAAGGATGCCGAGAAGCTGATGGAGTTTGTGTATAAGAACCGGAAGGCCCACGTGAGGATTGAGCTAAAGGAGCCCCCGGCCTGGGTAAGCCCACAAGACCTCCCACAGCCTTGCCCCTGACTCCTGTTCCCACCTTTACTCTTGTGGCAACCCCCACCAAAAGCCCTCAGACTCCAGGAGTTGAAAGAAACCCTGGAAGCCCTCGTCTGACTTCATCCTTCGCTGTGTGCGTCTGGGCAGGTTTCTCACTCCCTGGGCCTCATCTACACTATGACTAGACTGGGCCACATGAATTCTAAGGCTGTTTTCAGTGTGGTTCCAGGGCCTGGACTAGCAGAGCCTGCAGGCCTGGCTCCCTCACCCCTGACTCCTGGTGGGTACTTCTCCATGGGCTAGGTGTCTCGCCCAGCTGCTCACTGGCAAGTAGCTCCCACCTTGCAGAGGGGTCCTTTCCCCTTCCCCCCAAACACAAAGGTTTCCAGAGAGTACTCCTCACGACTGCATCTGGAGAGTCCGCTCCCACCTAATTGATCAGAGCCTGTCTGGGTTCATCCTCGGCTCATCCCTCAGGCAGGAGACTCAGCGTAACCTCCAGCTCTCCCCACGTGGCTCCAGGAGCACAGGAGTCACGAAATTGGCCCAGTTTCTTCCAGAAATATGACTCTTTCCCTCTCTGCTTGTCCCCCAGCCAGATTACGATGTGTGGATCCTCCTGACGGTGGTGGGCACAATCTTTGTGATCATCCTGGCTTCTGTGCTGCGCATTCGGTGCCGCCCCCGCCACAGCAGGCCGGTGAGCAGGCTGGGCTCCCTGGTGGGGGTGGGCGTGGCACTGTGGGGGCAGGAAGGAGAAGGTGAGGAAGGCAGGTGTCTCGATGGCCATGGAACAGTCTGCATCTAAGTGCCATAGCATCTGCCTTGTCGACTTCCGGCAGCCTCTCCTCATACTGCTCATTCAATACATATAGTGAGCAACCGTTATAAGTCAGGCACTGTTTCAGATGATAGGAATAGCACACTGAGCAAAGCCAACAGAAAAGCCTCTCTCCTCAAGAAGCTTTTATTCTTATGGGAAGAGAGAGACAGGTAATAAACAAAATAGGTAATTTTTAAAATGTACATTTTAGATGTTGTGTGCGCTATAGAGAAAAGCAAAATAGCATAGGAGAAAGGAAATGCAAGGGGGATGGGGATAATTTTTTATTTATTTATTTTTTTTTTGGTGGTACTGGGGTTCCTGGAAGCCCTTCTACCTCGGGGCTACACTCCCAGACCTATTTTTACATTTTCATTTTGGAAACAGGGTCTCCTAAGCCAGCCCACGGCTGGCTTCGAACCTGCGCGATCCTCCTGTCTCCGCCTCCCAAGCGCGGGGATTACAAGCGTGCGCCACCACGCCCGGCACGGGATGGGGATAATTTTTAAAAGAAAGTCCAGGAGCCAGGCGTGGTGGCGCATGCTTGTAATCCCAGCATTTGGGAGGCTGAGACCTGAGGATCGCAGTTCACGGACAGCCTCAGCTACTTAGTGAGGCCCTCCGCAACTCAGTGAGACCCGGTTTCAAAATAAAGAATAAAAGCCGGGCGTGGTGGCGCAAGCTTGTAATCCCTGCGCTTGGGAGGCTGAGACAGGAGGATCGCACAGGTTCGAAGCCAGCCTCAGCTACTTAGTGAGGCTCTCAGCAACTTAGTGAGACCCTGTTTCCAAATAAAAAATATAAAAATAGGTCTGGGAGTATAGCCCGGAGGTAGAAAGCCTCTAGGTTCCACCTCTAGTATCACTAATAATAATAATAATAATAATAATAATAATAGGGCAGGGGGTGTAGCTCGGAGGTCAAATTCCCCTGGGTTCCATCCCCAGACCTAAAAAAAAAAAAAAAAAGAAAGTAAGTAAGTCCAGGCCAGGCATGGTGGCAAATGTCTGTAATCCAACTATTTGGGATACTGAGACAGGAGGATCACAGATTTGAGGCCAGCCTCAAAGACTTAGTGAGATACTGCTTTGTGGCACATGCCTGTAATCCCAGTACTAGGGAGGCTGAGACAGGAGGATTGTGGGTTTGAGGACAGCCAGAGCAAGCAGTGAGGCCCTGTTCTCATCAACCTAGTGAGACCCTGTTTCAAAAATAAAAATAGGGCTGGGCGTATAACTCAGAGGTAGAATGCCTTTGGGTTCAATCCCTGGTACCACAAAAATAAAAAATAAAAATAAAAAGGGCCGCATGTGTAGCTTAGAGGTAAAATGCCCTGGGTTCAATCCCCAGCATGTGCCCACACATGCATGAGCACACACACCAACATATACAGAGTCCAAGGAAGGCTGCACTGAGAAAATGACATGATAGCAACAATCCTGACTGGTGAGGGTGGGATCTGTGCAGACACCATCTGGGGAGGAAATGACGAGTCAGGAGATGAGCACGCACAAAGGCCTCAAGGCAGAAGGTGCCTGCACATCCCAGAAGCAGCGCGAAGCTGTGTGTCTGGAATGGAGGGTGCAAGAAATCAGAAGAGGCCAGAGAGCTCATGGGCCCCAGTTGCACTGGGCTGTCTAGGCTGTTTCCAGGGCTCTAACTCTGGGTGCAATGGGAGCCCCTGAGGTTTGAGCAGAAGGGGCGCCATGGTCTAACTGAAGTCTCAACATGATCTCACCTGCCTCTGTGCCCAGAAGAGACCACAGGGAGAGAAAGCCAGAAACAGAGACCAAGTATAAGGCTATTATGGAATTCAGGTGCTAGTAATAGTGGCTTGGATTCAGGAGGTAACAACGAAGGTGTGAGAATTGGTTGTTCCTGGTATATTTTGGAGGCAAAGCCACCAGGTTTACTCATTGCTTGGTTGTGGGGTAGGATAGAGGGGAGTCCAAGATGGCATAGATTTTTGGCCTAAGCAATGAAAATAATGGGAAGGCCATTTATGAGATGGATAAAATTAGGGAGGACAGATGTGTGGCTGAGGGTGATCAGTGAAATTAGGAGTTCATTTTGAGGCATGTTAAATTCAATATGCCTTTTAGACATTTAGGATGAGATGTCAAGCTGCAGTTGGTTGAAAAAATCTCTCAGCTGAATGTAGTGTCACACACCTATAACTCCAGTACTTGGGAGCCTGAGACAGGATTACAGGTTCAAGGATCACCTTGGCAATGTAGGAAGACCCAGCAACCTAGTGAGATCCTGTTCCAAAACCAAAAATAAAACAAAACAAAAAAGTAAAAGGGCTGGAGGGTATAGTTTGGAGGTAGAAAATCCCCTGGATTCAATCCCCAGTATAACACTCACACACACACACACACAAACCCCTCAAGGTCATCAAAGGAAAAAAAATCTTAATGAAGTGAGCCAGGAGGGGGCTGGGAGAACAGGGCATGAAGGGATTGAAGGGATAAACTCCCAAGGGTGGCCAATTGGCCGTATGATCTAACTGGCTGATTGGGAACTGAGTCTGGGTTGGGCCCCAGGGGTGAGGGAAGAGGAGCCTCTGCCTCCTCTGAGTCCCACTCCTCTTCCCAGGACCCCCTTCAGCAGCGAACAGCCTGGGCCATCAGCCAGCTGGCCACCAGGAGGTACCGGGCCAGCTGCAGGAGGGCTCAGGCAGAGTGGCCAGACTCCGGAAGCAGCTGCAGCTCAGCCCCTGTGTGTGCCATCTGCCTGGAGGAGTTCTCTGAGGGGCAGGTAAGGCAGGCTCGGGGTTCACCAGGCTAGGGAGGGAGATTGAAGCTGGGGTGGGGCGGGGGCGGGCAGGCCTAGGGCGGCCCAGGTGTCTTGACATACCTGTATCCTCTGGATCCTGTGTGGGGCAGAGGCAGGAGGTTTCCCTGGCCTTCCAGGGAAAGAGTGCTGTTGTTTACTGTGAGACTGTGAGGGAACCTGCACACACCAGGTGGCAGTGGTACTTTAGATACATTATCTCTGTTTTAGCCTCATGACAGTGAAGGGTGGAGGTAGATTCGTCTTTTATCCTCTCTTTATAGCAGAAAACTGTTAAGAAACTTGCCCAAGCAAGAAGGGGTGAGAGGAGGGAATAATAATAATAATAGTAATAATAATAATAATAATAATAATAATAATAATAATAAATAGTATAAACTTGCTAAGCCGGGCATGGTGGCACAGGCCTGGAGGTTGAAACAGATCACAAGTTTTAGGCCAACCTCAGCAACTTAGCAAGGCCCTCAGCAATCTAGAGATAAAAAAATAAAAACAAAACAAAACAAAAAAAGAGCTGGGAGCCTGCCATTGTGGTGCATGCTTGTAATCCCAGTACTTGGAAGGCGGAGACAGGAGGATTGCAGATTCAAGGATAGCCTCAGCAACTAGTTAGACTCATTTGAAATTTAGCAAGACCCTGTTTCAAATTTAAAAAAAGTAAAATAAGGCTGGGCACAGCTCAGAGGTAGAATGCTCCTGGGTTTAATCCCCAATAACACACACACACACACACACACACACACACACACACACACACGGCTGGGGGTAGAGCTCAGAAGTAGAATGCCCCTGGATTCAATCTCCAGTCTGCTCTCCCCTCGCCCCAAAAAAGAAACTTGCTCAAAGTCATATGGCTAAGTGGCAAAATCCAGATCTACCTGATATCAGAGACCATGTAATAGCTTTTCTATTTTCTGTGAGGTCTTTTGCAAGTAGGTAAATGCAAGAAGCAAAGGCCAAAGGGAGTCAAGGCAATGTCACGATTCACTCCTGCAGCCACAGAAACCTTTGGTTTGCACACCCTTGTTTTCTCTAGGAGCTACGGGTCATTTCCTGTCTCCATGAGTTCCATCGTACCTGTGTGGACCCCTGGCTACATCAGCATCGGACCTGTCCCCTCTGCATGTTCAACATCGTAGGTAGGAGCTGGGCAGAAAACTCCCCTATGTGTGGGCAGACAGGTCTAAACACGCAGAGAAAGGGTTCCTGCTAGCTGGGCATGGTGGCACACACCTGTAATCCCAGTACTTGGGAAGCTCAGACAGGAGGATCACAGGTTCGAAGCCAGCCTCAGCAAATTAGCAAGATCCTGTTTCCACATAAATAGATTAAAAAGGGGCTGGGGGTGTAACTTAGAGGTAGAGTGGCCCTGAGTTCAATACCCCAAAAAAGAAGCAACAGCAATAACAAGACAGAACCCACCTGTGTTCTTGGTTCTTTTTTCCAGAGGGAGAGTCATTCGCCCAGCCCCTGGGATCCTCTCGGTCTTACCAGGAGCCCGGAAGGAGGCTCCACCTCATTCGCCAGCATCCTGGCCATGCCCATTATCACCTCCCTGCTGCCTATGTGTTGGGCCCTTCCCGGAATTCAGTGGCTCGGCACCCCCGACCCAGACATTTCCTACCATCCCAGGAGCCAAGCCTGGGCCCTCGGCGCCAGCGCCTTCCCAGAGCTGCACATCTCCGAGCTCCAGGAGAACAGCAGCGCCTGGCAGTGGCCCAGCACCCCTACGCACGGGGCTGGGGGCCGAGCAGCCTCCAGTGTGCATCTCAGCATCCCTCAGCTTGCCCTGCATCCCTCCGCCGGGCCAGGCCTCATGACAGCAGTGGCTCTGGAGAAAGCTACTGCACAGAACGCAGCGGCTACCTGGCTGACGGGCCAGCCAGTGATTCCAGCTCGGGGCCCTGTCACGGCTCCTCCAGTGACTCAGTGGTCAACTGCACGGACGTCAGCCTGCAGGGCATCCATGGCAGCAGCTCCACCTTCCGCAGCTCGCTGAGCAGTGACTTTGACCCCTTGGTATACTGCAGCCCTGAAGGGGAGGTCCAAGGGGAGGACATGCCACCTAGCATGACCTCTCGGCCCCGTTCCTTGGACTCAGTGGTACCCACCGGGGAGACCCAGGTTTCCAGCCACATCCACTACCACCGCCACCGGCACCACCACTACAAAAAGCGTTTCCAGTGGCATGGCAGGAAGTCGGGCCTGGAAACCGGGGTCCCTCAGGCCAGGCCTGCGGTTTCTCGGACACAGCCTCAGCCAGAGCCACTTTTTCCTGATCAGCAAGTCACCAGACCCAACCCAGAAGCTCCTTCAGGGCAGATCCCCCACCCACAACAGCCCAGGGCCCTTGCGGAGCCAGCCCCTGGCCCAGCTGAAGCCACCAGTCTCAGCCCCAGCCCCCCCAGCCTTTTCAACCTGCAGAAATCCAGTCTTCCTGTCAGGCACCTGCAGAGAAAACGAAGGGGTGGTCCCTCAGAGCCCACTCCAGCCTCTCGGCCCCAGGACTTGACTGTGCACCCAGCCTGCCAGATGCTTCCTCACCTCAACCCCAGCCCGGCATACCCTTGGCCCCCAGAGGCCCACCAATGGATCTTCAGACCTCCGGGCCTGGATAGGAGGCTGCTATCAGAAGCCCCGGGCCCCTGCTACTCAAGTTCACAGCCAGTGTGGTTGTGTCTGACTCCACGCCAGCCCCTGGGACCCCAGCCACCTGGGGAGGGGCCTCATGAATGGGGTTCTGACACCCCAGAGGGCAGGCCATGCCCTCACCCACACTGCCAGGTGCTGCCAGCCCAGCCTGGTGAGTGTGCAGGGGAAGTGGTGTGGTGGGGAGAGGGACTGAGCTGACCGCTGCAGGGCGGTGAGGTCAGCCAGCCAGGGCTAGGGGAGCTGAGGACACAAAACAGGTGACTTTCCAGCACTGAACCATGCCATTGCCGTGGGTGGCAGCTGCAGCACTGGGCTTGGCCAATGCTGCCCCTTTAGTTCAAGTCCCAGGAGGCCCCAGGGGAGGGACAGTGCAGCTAAGGCACCAGAGAGGCACTTGGGGGTTCAGGGCAGTGGCTCAAACCTATTTGGCCCAATGCACTGGTACGCAGGGTAGCTCTCATTAGCTCCAAATACAAAGATGGCTGAGAAGCGGTCCTTTGGAACAGCCTGATTTATAGAAGAAAGAATAACCAATAACCATAATACATGGCTATATGTATACATGAATGATTAAAAAAATATGATAGGCCAGGCGTGGTGGCGCACGCTTGTAATCCCCGCGCTTGGGAGGCGGAGACAGGAGGATCGCACAGGTTCAAAGCCCCTTGCTGGCTTAAGAGACCCGGGTTCCAAGTAAAAAAATATATAAAATAGGTCTGGGAGTGTAGACCAGAGGTAGAAGGGTTCCATCCCCAGTAACACACACACACACACACACACACACACACACACACACACACAGTAGGTGGTTCCCAGCCACACTAGGGATCCTTAGGTTTTGGTCAAAGAACAATGAAGAGTTGGGTATGGTGGTGCACACTGTAATCCCAGTACTTGGAAGGCTGAGACAGGAGGATCACAGGTGTAGGACAGCCTCGGCAAGCAGCAAGACTCTCAGCAACCTAGCAAGACCCTGTTTCAAAACAAAGAATAAAAAGGGCTGGGAGCTGGTCATGGTGGTGCACGCTTGGAGGATCACAGGTGCACAGCCAGCCTCGGCTACTTAGCGAGGCCTCTGCAAGTTAGTGAGGCGCTGTCTCAAAATAAATAATAAAAAAAATAGGGCTGGGGGTGTAGCTTGGAGATAGAATGCCCCTGGATTCAATCCCTAGTACCAAAAAACAAAAACAAAACAAAAAGCAATGAGGCCTTCTCTGTCAAGGACCCTTACTAACAAGACCAAATTTATTTTCTTGGGGACTCAGTAAATACCTCTATTACATACAAAACAATGGTCACAATGTAACTTTTCAGGTTTAGCCAGGAGTGGTGGGTGGGTGGTGGCACAGGTTTGTAATCTAGTACTTGCATTGTAATCATGGTATTTGGAAGACTGAGACAGGAGGATCTCAGGTTGAAGGCCAGCCTCAGCTACTTAATGAGGCCCTCTGTAACTTAGTGTAAGACCCTGTTTCAAAATAAAGAATTTTTAAAAATAGGGCTGGGAATGTAGCTCAGAGGTAGAATGTCCCTGAGCTCCATCCCCAGTACCACAAAAAAAAAAAAAAAAAAAAAAAGAAAAGAAAAGAAAGGAAGGAAGGAAGAAGGAACGAAAGAAAGAAATGAAATGAAAATTCAGCTTTAACCCCAAACTTTGGGTATTTATTTGCCCAAATACTCCTCTTCCAAAGCTGGGAATGGTGGTGCACACTTGTAATCCCAGAATTTGGGAGGCTGAGACAGGAAGATCTGGGTTCATGGACAGCCTCAGCTACTACTGAGGCCCTTTGCAATTCAGTGAGACCCTGTTTCAAAATAAAAAAAAATAGAGTTGGGAGTGTAGCTCAGAGGTAGAATGCCCCTGGGTTCCATCCCCAGTACTGAAGCAACAACAGCACAGCAAAACTCTTCCCCCTCCAGGGCCCTCTACTTCCCACGCCTACCTACCTTCTCCCCTGTACGGATGGTTCAGCTCGTTGTCTATAGCCATCAATAGGAGAACCACTGCACCCAAAAGAGGGCCAAAGGTCCTGAAATGTAAGGCCCGGCAGTCTAGGAGTCCTACACGCAGGACCTGAGAGCTGCTGCCATTATTGGCTCGTTTATCTATTCCCTCCTTTTACCTCTCTGCTTGCATGCTTACTGTGTGCTAGGTTCCCAGCTAGGATCCCAGGACATGGAGCTTGCCAGTCAGGCAATCCAAGTCCTTGGGGAACAGACAGTTACAGTGTGGAGGAGAGTTACTTCCATGCAGCCCAGTAATGCAGGCGTGGCCATGTTTGATGAGTCCATTTGGACCCTTCTCACATGTGTTTTCAGTACTGCCAGCAGCATACAGCTACCTCCCTTGTCCCCAAGTTCAGAACTAGTTTCAGCACCTCCCTTTTCCTTGCTCCTCATATCCACTCAATGCCTGATTCTGCTGCCTGCATCCGCTGTCTTTATCCTACTCTCAAGCTCAGTACTGATGGCTTCTGCCCATGCCTGGGGTACAGCCTGAAAACCCATGTGGAACCTTCTAGTTCTTTCCTTCCCTCTTACAGGGCCACTAAGGCTGGGAACAGCACATCCGGTGTTGTGGCCTGGAAGCTGTGCAGCATAGCTCCCTGCTCCTCTGCCCACCAGACCACGACCAGGGGCATCTGCCTCACAATAAACTCTAAGGAAAAACCCAGCCTGGATGCCCTTCAAGGCTCCAGCATCAGCTAGTTCCCTTTTCCTTTCTAACCTTTTGTTTATTTTTGTTTGTTTGTTTGTTTTGTACTGGGGGTGGAACTCAGGAGCATTTTACCTCCTAAGTTCCCAGCCCCTCCTTTTTTTGTAGTACTTGGGATGGAAGCTAGGGGCCTTCTACTCTGGGGTATACCCCAAATTTATTTTTTATTTCGCAACAGGGTCTAGCTAAATTGCTGAGAGCCCAAGTTCCTGAGGCTGGCTTTAAACCTACAATCCTCCTGTCTCAGCCTCCTAAATACTAGGATTACAAACTTGTTCCACTATGCCTGGCATTATTTTTTATTTTGAAGCAGAGTCTTGCTACATTGCTGAGGGTCTTACTAAGTTGCTGAGACTGGCCTCAAACCTGCAATCCTCTACTCTCAGCCTCCTAAGTACTGGGATTCCAGGTGTGCGCCCACCATGCCTGGCTCCAACCTTATTTTCTACTCTTTCCCTTCCCTTCCCTTCCCTTCCCTTGCCCTATGCTTTGGCCAATATGGGTAATCATTTATATGGAATATATAAATGAGTATCCTTCTGCCTTTCTTATCCCTATAGGTCTAATTCCTATAGTCCTGTAAGATGATCTCCTGTATGCTCACTTCCAGGAAATGTTTCCTGATTGCTGCGCTGGGAGCCCTTCCTCTATGTGTGCATCTCTCTGGACTCCGGTCCCGCCTTGCCAGCATAATAGCCATTTGCACGCATGCCTTCTCTCTTATACGGGTGTCAGGTCCCTGCTTATTCTTTTGGGTCTTCTATTTGGCAAATGGTGGCAAGGCAAATCCACAGTGAATGCTTAATAAATATTTATTGGGTGAATGAATGAATAGTAAGTATTGGTAACACAGTGGTTGCTGTATGGGTCTCTCTAGATTTGTTTTTCTCTCCCCTGCTTCCCAGTGGGCCCCCTCGGCTTTCAGTCTAATCACCTTTCCAGACACATTCCCTGATCCCCCCTCTGTGGTCCCCTCCCAGCCACACTCCACAGGTGGGAGAAGCAGGAGCCTGGGCTGAGCCTCAGTGACCTCTGTTCTCCTTTTCTCTGCCTGCAGGCTCAGAGGAGGAGCTGGAGGAGCTGTGTGAACAGGCGGTGTGAGGTGGTCAGGCCTAGCTCCAAGAGTGTGCTTCCGATGACTCAGGGCTGCCTGGCACAGAGTCCTGCTCCTGGGAGAAGACAGGACCTCAGCGAACACCCACTCTTTTTGCCATACTTCCTGGAGCCACTGGAAGAAGAGTGGCGATGGTGGGTGGCGGGAGGTACTGTTTCCTGATCCGGCTCAGAACCTCGTCTGCAGAACACACCTGCCACGCAGCACGTCTGTGTCCAGCCAGGCACCAGCTTCTGCTGTGTGCATTTGCGGGCTGAGTTTGTGTGGGTGAGAAGCTGGCTGTGGGTAGCCAGGTGTTACAAAGGTGCTGCTCCTTTCCCCAGCCCAATAGGTCTCCCTCACCCCACGCCTTCTGTTCATACCAGCCAGTGGGTTCAGCTGAATGCATTGACCCCTTCTCACCTCCTTAAGAAAGCTCTGCACACCAGCTGTGGCCTCTCCCTGGGAAAGCTGCTACATTGGGGGTAACCCCAGACTTATTATTTTCCTTCTTTGCAAAAGCACCAAGAACATAGGTGATCCCTGGCCCCTAAAAAGGGAGGTCTCTGCAGCTTCTGCAGGCAGCTCCCTTGGTGCATAGAGGAGGAGGTTCTCTCCTTTTTGTCCTTAAAGCGTCAGATCAACAATATTAAGTCAGAGAAGAGGCTCTGTGAAGCCAGGGTATAGAGCTCCGTTGCTGAGGTGGGGACAGCACCGCCACCAACCTGGGGCAAAGCTTCTGACCTACAAACTCCCTTGTCACCCCTGCAGCCAGCTTCCTCCGGGTAGGGGGGGGGCACTGCAGAGGAAATAACTCTTCTTGAAGATCTCCTGTCTCGAAGCCCCAAAGCTGATGAAAAGGAGAGAATTTCTGCTGGACTTCATCTGGGAAGTGGAAGGATGAATGAAGGTGGAAAAGGCAGTTACACCTGGATGAGGACAATGAAGAGTTCTTCTCAGAGAGTTTGGGCTCAGAGCAGGGAGGGGGGACGGGGGGAGACAAAGGAAAAGCAAAGTATGACCTCTCGGGTTGGGAAAGCCCGGAGGCCCAGCTCCCCAGTATAAGCCATACAGGCCCGGGACCCACCAGGGGTGTCATCAGAGTAGCCATGGGGACAGGAAGTTGACCTGGGCGGCTGGTTGGTACCGAGTGGGCAAGAGCTGAAGGGCCTGCTTAGGGTGACATTCACCCCAGGGCATCCCGACCATTGCTAGCCCCTCAGGCATTTTCCTTGCCTAGAATGTGAATGTGGGGGTAAAATGGGCCCGAGATCCTACTTGGGAACCTTCTTCCCTCAAAGTCAGGGGGAAGACTAGCACCCAGGCGCCCACATGGATATTTATATCTGAACCAGACAGAAAGACGCTTGAATCAGGCACTATGTTGAGAAATGTATTTATTTGCTAATATATTTATCCATAAATGTGGTCTGGTCTTGTGGTTTTGTTTTGTCATGACTGTCACTCAGGGTAACAACTTCATCTTTCTACATTGAGAGAAATAAATTATTTCTGATATCAGAGGCTAGTCTCTGATTAATAAAAGGATAGGGTAGATTGGTGGGCTTGTCAATAGTTTGTTTTTTATTTTGGCAATGAGGATTGAGCCCAGGGGCATTTTACCTCCAAGCTACACCCCAGCCCTACTTTTTGTTTCAAAACAGGGTCTCACTAGGTTGCTGAGAGTTTCACTGCTTTCTGAGGCTCTCCTCCAATCTGCAATCCTCCCGTCTCAGCCTCCCAGTACTGGGATTACAAGCATGTACCACCATGCCTGGTTTAGAACAGTATTTATTTATTTATTCATTTTGTGTGTGTGGTACTGGGGGTGGAACCTAGGGGCTTTTCTTCCTCCAGGCTATACTCCCAGACCTATTTTATACTTTTTAAAACCCCCAAAAGCAGGCTTAGTGAGATCAAGAAGGAGCAAAAATGCCTGGCTTCTCACTGTGGCTCAGTCATTAGCTATCTGTATTACTGCTGAACTGCATACTGTACTATATTGCATCACACCTTAATTTAAGATGCTTCAGGAACTTACTTTGTGACCTTAGGCAGATATTCTGTGCCTCACTTTGTCCATCCTTAAAATGGGCCTACTTCACAGCAGAGTGAAAATGTGTCCCAACGTGTTATTGCTCAAATGTAGAAAACATCCAAACCCCTGTCACAGACTTTATCTGGGCACAGCCTGGGACAGGCAACAGAAAGCAGGCCTGCCTTGAAGCAGCTCAGTTTCACTTAAGAGACTGCTGGACAGAACAGCAGGGACTGAAAACTATATTCCTGAGCTCCTCCGATTCCGATGAACACAAATGAGTGCCCTCTGCTTACACACCCCA
The DNA here is from genome assembly GCF_963383645.1 of Muscardinus avellanarius. Classification (NCBI taxonomy): domain Eukaryota; kingdom Metazoa; phylum Chordata; class Mammalia; order Rodentia; family Gliridae; genus Muscardinus; species Muscardinus avellanarius. The sequence continues at coordinate 37,251,539 of NC_137802.1, forward strand.
AAGAGCTGTTGCTTTAAGAATTTTGCAGGGTTGAGAAGAGTCTTTGCTCTCTTCCTCAGGCTGCAGCTTTTCCTGCTTCTCCCAGGTTTGGTAGGGGTGCGGGCTGCCTGGTGTCTGCTTCTGAAAGAGAAAGCAAGACATGTAACTTCCTGTAGGTGCATTGTGTGGGTGGGTGGGGACACCTAATCTACAGATATTAGGGAACTATCTAAATGCTAGTAACTGCAAAAAGTGTAAATTGTCATCCTGGATGTGTAAACTCAATGACCTTCTGTGTGTGTGCTGGGGATTGAACCCAGGGGCATTCTACCTCCAGGTTATACCTCCAGCCCTATTTTACTTTTTATTTGGAAACAGAGTCTCACTAAATTGTTGAGGCTGTCCTCGGACCTGCCATCCCCCTGCCTCAGCCTCCCAAGTATTGGGATTACAAGCGTGTGCCACCATGCCCAGCTATTTCTTTTTATTTTTGAAAACAGGATCCCTCTAAATTGCTAAGGCTGGCCTCCAACCTGCGATCCTCCTCCTGTTTCAGCCTCTCAAACTCTGAGATTACGGGTGAGCACTACCACATTCGTTTAATGAGCCTTTAAGAGTAATTAATAGGAGCCAGGCGTGGTGACTCCAACGCGTTTAATCCCAGTACATGGGAGGCTGAGACGAGAGAATCACGTGTTTGCGACCAGCCTCTGCTACTTAGTGAGACCCGGTCTCAAAATAAATAATACAAATAGGGCTGGGGGTGTATCTCGAAGGTAGAATATCCTTGGGCTCAATCCCAAATACCGCAAAAACAAATAAACAAACAAGCATTTTCCCGGTAGGTTCTCGGGCCAGCATTGCAGTGCTCGGTGAATGGAAACCCTATAGTGCTCTCCCAGTTACGGGGGACGGGGTGGGGTGGGGGGACTGTGCATCGGTTTTTGCAGAGATAGTCCAGACGGAGACAGGGATTCACTGCTCCGGCATTTTAGAAGCGGGAAGCCAGAAGAGAACCTAGGCTATCACCGGGGACCCTCCTCCCGGCACCGCGGCCTACATCCAATGGCGCGCGCGTCGGCCCGGCCCCGGCCCCCGCTCCGCGCTCCCGCGCAGGCGCCGCCCCCGCCGCCCCCGCCCGCGGGCGCGCGGACCCGCCCCGGCGCCGCCCAGGTGGCCGCCCAGCCCAGGTGGCCGCCGCCCCGCCCTCCGCGCCTCCCGGCGGGAGAGACCAACTCCGGCGGCGGGGGAAGGCGGGCCGACGCCCGCACCGGAAGAGGAAGTCGGGGCGCCAGAAGCGCCGGGCATTCTGGGTAGTAAGGGTTTACTTCCGGCGGGCGCGGAGGCTGTGCCGGCTCCCTTGGCGTTTCCTGGTGTCCCAGAAGATGGCCCTGGAGACGGTGCCGAAGGACCTGCGGCATCTGCGGGCTTGTTTGCTGTGTTCGCTGGTCAAGGTGGCCCTCGGGGTCCTGGTTGTAGGGTTGATACGGGGGGCAAGTGGGAGAAAAAGGGTAGAAGGTGTTGGGGACCGGGAAAAGAAAAGGGTCCGGGACTCCAGGAGGTGCGAGCGCAGCGGGAAGTGCGGCGGGGTCTTCGTTTGGGTCGTAGAGGCCGAGCAGGTCTGCAGCTGAGCGCTCGGCGGCCTTACACGCCCGAGTCCTGAGCTCTAGCACAGCGCAGGCACGGCTTTTCTACACACATTCGGTGAAGTCAGGTCGGATCCCAAAGACCAGAAATTAGAGGAGGATCGGCTTCTACAGCTAAGAGGGTAGTTGGTAAGGGTGTCTGATCCTGAGGAGACTGGGGGAAGGAGAAGAACAGACGGAGCTAGGAGCAAGAAGGTCCAGCCTGGCGCGGTGGCGCACGCCTGTAATCCTAGTACTTGGGAGACTGAGACAGGAGGATCGCAGGTTCGTGGTCAGCCTGTTAACTTAGGTTCACCACAACTTAGACCATGTTTCAAAATGAAGAAGAAAAAATCGTGCTGGGGATGTAGGTCGGAGGCAGAATGCCTCTGGGTTCAATCCTTTAGTACCGCAATAAATAATAATAATAATAATAATAATACCGCAATAATAATATAATAATGGGTTCAGTCCTCAGTACTACAATGATGATGATGATGATGATGGTAGTGGTGGTGGGCTGGGGTGTAACTCAAAGGTAGAATATTCCTGGATTCAGTCCCCAGTATCCTCCCCCCCATAAAAAGAGAAGGGAGTGTGAGAGTGAATTTAGGAATGGAGCCCGAGGAGCAGTAGGTGGGGGACCTGATGAAGCAAAGACAACACAGAGAACCAAGATGTGTACCAGTCCAAGTATTGAGAAAGCTTCTTTTCTCTTTGGCCATGTTCATGCTCATCTCCCTATTTCCTTTTTAAATTTTCCCCTTCCCCAGACTATCGACCAGTTTGAATATGATGGTTGCGACAATTGTGATGCATACCTACAAATGAAGGGTAACCGAGAGATGGTATATGACTGCACCAGCTCTTCCTTTGATGGGTAAGTCCCTTCATATTCCTTTATTAGCTCTGTTCACATCACCCCACCTCCCCCACCCCCAAAGTATGCAGCAGGCTTTCTGTGTGTGTTTTGGGGGGTTACAGAGGATTGAATCTAGGGGGCATTCAAGTTAAACCCCCAGCCCTTTTTACTTTTCGTCTTTATATACTTTATTTATTTTGTGGTACTAGGGATTGAACCTTGAGGCGTTCCACCTTTGAGCTACACCCCTTTTTTATTTTTTATTTTGAAACAAGTCTCATGCTGTTGCTAAGGCTGTCCTTAAACCTGTAATCCTCCTGTCTCAGCCTCCCAAGCACTTGGACTATTGGTGTGGACCATCTCACCCAGCTGCACCAGGCTTTAAAAGCCTTATTTCTAGTTGTTCTCAACAGCTGTTTTGAAACCTACTGGCCCTATGCATGCAGTAGTCATCACTAGCTTCACATCACTAGCCATAAAGCTAAGCCAAATTAAGATTTTGTGGGGGGGGGTACTGGAAATTGAACTCAGAGGCATTCTATCGCTGAGCTATACTCTCAACCCTATTTTATTGTTTATTTACTTATTTATTATTATTAATTTATTTATTTATTTTTGGTTGTACTGGGGTTCCTGGAAGCCCTTCTACCTCCGGACTACACTCCCAGACCTATTTTATATTTTTTTATTTGGAAACGGTCTCAAGCCAGTGAGGCTGGCTCTGAACCAGTGCGATCCTCCTGTCTCCGCCTCCCAAGCGCGGGGATTACAAGCGTGCACCACCATGCCCGGCTATTTATTTTTAAACAGGGTCTACTAGGTTGATGAGAGTCCAGTTATCCTTTTCCCAAGTGCTGGGATTCCAAGCATACGTCACCACACCTGGCAGGATTTTTTTTCTTTTTAATTGGGGGGCGGGGTACTAGAGATGAAACCCAGGGGCATTCTTCCTCCGAGCTTCACCTCTGGTCTTCACCCCCAGTCCTAATATTTTAGCTATTTATTTGTTTGTTTGTTTATTTATTTTTGTGTGTGGTGCTGGGGGTGGAACCCAAGGGGCTTTTCTACCTCCTGGCTATACTCCCAGACCTATTTTTTTTTTACTTTATTTGGAAACGGGGTCTCAGTTGCTGAGAGCCTCACTCAGTAGCTGAGGATGGCTTCAAACTCCCAAGCATGGGGGTTACAAGTGTGCGCCACCATGCCCAGCTAGTCTTTTATATTTTTTGAAACAGGGTCTCACTGAGTTGCAAAGGGTCTCAAGTAGCTGATGCTGTCCATGAACCGCAATCCTCCAGTCTCCACCTCCCAAATGCTGGGATTACAAGCATGCACCACCACGCCTGGCAGGATTTTATTTTAATGCTAGGGATTCAACCCAAGGGCATTCTGCCTCCCAGCAACACCCCCAGCTCTATTTTATTTTTAGGGTCCTGCTAAGTTGCCGAGGCTGGCTTCCAACCTGGAACTCTTCTATTTCAGCCTCCATCCTGGGATTACAGATGTATGCCACAATGCCTGGAAGGATTATTTATTTATTTATTTATTTATTTATTTATTTATTTATTTATTTATGTGTGTGGTGCTGGAGATTAAACCCAGGGTCCTTTTACCTTCAAGCCACACCCCTGCAGCTTTATTTTATTTTATTTTTTGGAAACAGGATTACACTAAGTTGCTAAGAGCCTAAGTAGCTGAGGCTGGCTATGAACCCTCAATTCTCCTGTTTTAGCCTCCCAAGTACTTGTATTACAAGTTTGTGCCACCACATCTGGTTTAGGATATGTTTTCTTTCCTTTTTTTTTTCCTTCTTTTTTTCTTTTTTCCTCAGCCTCAGGAGCATTCTACCTCCAAGCAACACCCTCAGTCCTATTTTTTATTCTTTATTTTAAAACAGGGTACAAGGGCCTCACTAAGTAGCTAAGGCTGGCCATGAACCACTATCCCCAGGTCTCAGCCTCCCAAATGCTGGGATTATGGTTTACAAACATGCACCACCACGCCTGGCTTAGAATGTTTTGTTTTCTTTTCTTTTCTTTTTTCTTTTTTCCAGTACTGGGGATGGAACCCAGGAGCATTTTACCTCCAAGCTATACCCCCAGCACTGTGTTTTATTCTTTATTTTGAAACAGGGTCTCAATTGCAAGGGCCTCACTAAGTAGCTTGGGGCTGCCCTCGAACTGTGATCCTCCTGTCTCAGCCTCCGGAATGCTGGGATTACAAGCATGTACCACACCCGGCTTTTAGGATATGTTTTCAGTGTCGACTACACAGCAGATTTTAAAAGACTTAGCATGGTTGGGGGGGGGGATGATGTAAAATCTTTTTTTTTTTTTTTTTTTTGTGATGGTGGTGGTGATACTGGGGATTAAACTTGGAGACATTCTGCCTCAGAGTTATACCCCTAGCTCTTTTTTTGTTGTTGTTTTGAAATAGAGTCTCACTAGGTTGCAGAGAGTCTTACTATTTACTGAAACTATCCTCAACCTGAAATCCTCCTGTCTTAGCCTCCCAACTACTGTGATTACAAGTGTGCCTGGCCGCTTCTGATTTAATCTATTCTCCATGCATCCCTCCCTCTCTCCATCCTTTTGTTTCCCTCCCTTTCTGCTTTCCTCCCGTCCTTCCTTTCTTTTTTCCTTTGTGCTGAGGATTGAACCCAGCAGCCTTCTACCTCCGGATTATACCTCTAGCCCTTTTTATTTGGAAATGGGGTCTTGGTAAACTGTTGAAAGCCCTGCTAATTTTAAATCTGAGGAGGCTTTTGAGCCTGGGATCCTCCTGTTTTAGCCTCCCAAGTACTAGGATTAGAGACATGTACCACCATGCCTTGTTTAAAGATTTAGATTTAAGATGGAGGGCAGAGCATGGTGGCACAGGCCAGTAATCTGAGTACTTTGGTGCATGGGGGGGGGAGGTGCTGGAACAGGATTAAGCTGAGTGCGGTAGGGGCATGCCTGTAATCCCATTCCCAGAGTGGCTGAGGCAAGAGGATTGCAAGTTCAAGGATGGTCTCAGCAATTTACCAAGGTCCTATTTCAAAATAAAAATGAGCCAGGCGTGGTGGTACACTTGATTGTAATACCAACATTCGGGAAGTGGGAGGTGGAGACTACAGGATCGTGGTTCACAGACAGCCTCAGCTACTTAATGAGGCCTTTTGCAATTCAGTGAGACCCTGTTTCAAAAAATAAAAAGACTAAAAATTGAGCTGGGGGTGTAGCTTAGAGGTACAATGCCCCTGGGTTCCATCCCCAGCACCACAAATAAATAAGTAAATAAATAAATGATAGGGGTTGGAGGTGTAGTTTGGAAGTAGAATTCCCCTGGGTTCGATCCCTGGTACCATTTTAAAAAATGTGTTAAACAGGTGTGGTGGCACATACCTATGACCCCAATACTTGGGAAACTAAGACTGGAGGATCGCAGATTCCAGGGCAGCCTCAGCAACTTAATGAGACTCTGTTTCAAAGTAAAAAAATAAATAAGTGAGGCATGATGGCACATGTTTGCAATCCCATTACTTGGGTATATGAAACAGGAGGATCTCAGGTTTGTGGCCAGCCTCAGCAATTTAGTGAGGCCCTCTGCTAGTGAGACCCTATTTCAAAATAAAAAATAAAATAGGGCTGGAGGTGTAGCTCATAGGTAGAATGCCCCTGGTTACAGTTGAGTAATAATTCATTACCTGTCTGTGCCACTCGTTTTTGTTTTTCCACTCGTCCATTGATGGTCATTTGAGTTGCTTCAACATTTTGGCAATGGTGAATAATACTGCTGTAAATATTGATGTACAAATATCTGTAAAAGTCCTGCTTTTCAATAATTATTATTATTATTTTTTTTTTTTTTGGTGGTACTGGGGTTCCTGGAAGCCCTGCTACCTCTGGGCTACACTCCCAGACCTATTTTTACATTTTTATTTGGAAACAGGGTCTCTTAAGCCAGTGCGCGCAGCTGGCTTCGAACCTGCGCGATCCTCCTGTCTCTGCCTCCCAAGCACGGGGATTACAAGCGTGCGCCACCACGCCCGGCCAGTAATTATTTTGGGTGTATATCCAGAAGTCAGATTGCTAGATCATATGGGTGCGTGTGTGTGTTTACTGGAGATTGAACCCAAGGGCATTCTACCTCCAAGCTATACCCCCAGCTCTGTTTTATTCTTATTTTGAAACAGGGTCTCACTAGTTGTAGAGGGCCTCACAAGTTGCTGAGGCTGACTGTGAACCTGCACTCCTCCTGTCTCAGCCTCTCAAGTACTGGGAATACAAGTGTGTGTATGCCACCATGCCTGACTTTTTTTTTTTTTTTTTTTTTTTTTTTTTTTTGATACTGCTAAGTTGCTGAAGCTGGCCTCAAATCTGCAATTCTCTGGTCTCAGCCTCCCAAGTATTGGCATTACAAGTATGCACTACCATGCCTGGCTTATTTTTTGCATTTATGATAGCCATCTTAATGGATGTGAATTCTTATCTTCTTGTGGTTTTGATTTGCATTTCCTTAATGATTGATGTGGACCATCTTGTGCTTATTGTCTACTTAGATCCTTTGTTCTTTTTTCCCCTCCCCTTCTGTACTGAGGTTGAACTTGCCCTCGTGCGTGTCAAGTAAGCACTACTACTGAGCTACATCCCAACCCTGTTTTGCTTTGTTTTGTTTTTTGTACTGGGAATTTAACCCAGAGGCATTCTGCCTCCAAGTTATGCCCTCAGCCTGATTTTATTTCTTATATGAAGACCAGACTTTACTAAGTTGTGGAGGGCCTCACTAAGTTACCAAGGCTGGCTTTGAACCTGCAACCCTCCTGTCTCAGCCTCCCAAGTACTGGGACTATAAGCGTGCATTTCTATGCCCGGCTTCCCCAACCCTTTGTTCATTCATTCATTCATTTATTTGTTTGTTTATTTTACAGTACTGGGAATTGAACCCAAGGACATTCTATCTCTGAGCTAAACCCCCAGTTCTATTTTATTTTTTATTTTGAAACAGTACCTCACTAAGTAGCTGAGGCTGGTAGTGAACCTGTGCTCCTCCTGTCTCAGCCTCCCAAAGTACTAGGATTACAAGCATATACCACCACACCCAGCAAAATTTTTTATTTTCAAGACAGGACCTTGCTAAGTTGTCAAGGCTATCTTTGAACTTGTGATCCTCTTACCTCAACCTTTAGAGTAGCTGAGATTACATGTGTGTGCCACTATGCCTGGCCTTTTAAATTTTTAAACTGTTAAATTTTAGGCAGGGTGACACTAAGTTGCTCAGGCTGCCCTTGAACTTTGTATCCTCCTGTTTAGCCTTCTGAGTCACAGGAATTGTGGTGTGATTGTGGTGTGCCATCACTCCTGGCCCTCTGTGGCTTCTTCACCTGATCCTGATTCGTCTTGCCTCAGGAGTGGGCTTCTAACCCTTAAATATCCTTTTTGCTCTAGAATCAGAGCTACCTAGGACAGACTTTTAGGATAACGGTATACTTGATCTTAGCCAAGAGACTGAGAAGCGAGGACTTTAGGATAACAAAGAGAGCCAGTGTTTATTTTACACCTGGTCTGTTCTATTCTCTGTACCAGATGCTTTTTGTGTATTTCTCAACCTTTCAATGTCATTTTACTGATGGAATTCTGTGATCAGTCTCTGTATTGTGCTTGTAAAACAGCTCATTAGAGGAAGGGCTTAGCCAGGTCTAACATTTCTTTTTTTTATGTGATTTTATTGGTGTATTATAGTCTCATATCACAATGTAAATCATGTTGACAGTCAGGCGTGGTGGTACATGCTGATAATCCCAGCACTTGGGAGGCTGAGACAGGAGGATCGCAGGTTCATAGCCAGCCTCACTACTTGTGAGGTCCTCTGCAACTTAGTGAGACCCTGTTTCAAAATAAACGATAAAAACTTGGGCATGGTGGTGCACGGTTGTAATCCCAGCATTCGGGAGGATCACAGTTTGTGGACAGCCTCAGCTACTTAGTGAGGCCCTTTGCAACTTAGCAAGACCCAATTTCAAAATAAAGAATAAAAAATAGGGTTGGAGGTGTAGCTCAGAGGTAGAATGTCCCTGGGTTCCATCCCCAGTACTGCTAAATAAATAAATAAATAAATGATAGCCGGGTGTGGCGGCGCACGCTTATAATCCCCGTGCTTGGGAGACAGAGACAGGAGGATCGTGCTGGCTTAAGAGACCCTGTTTCCAAATTTAAAAAAAAAAGTATAAAATAGGTCTGGGAGTGTAGTCCAGAGGTAGAAGAGCTTCCAGGAACCCCAGTACCACCAAAAAAAATAATAATAATAATAAATGATAAAATTGAGCTGGGGGTGTAGCTCAGAGGTAGAATTCCTCTGGGTTCAATCCTCAGTAATGGACGCACACACACACACACCCAATTAAATCACATTGACAATTACATATATGCACAAAGCACTTGGTGGACCCGTCTCTACTTTCCCACTTCCCTCCTTCCCAATACAGAATACTGAGATTGACATTGGTATATTCAAATATGTACACATAGTCAATAGTAGTATTTCCATTAATGGACCTGTCTTCCCCGTTCCCTTTTCTTAGACCACCTCCCTGGTCCTCATTTCTCACAGGAAGTGATTCTGACTCACTTCCCCCTTTTTGCTAGGCCCTGGCCCCCTACTAGCTTTGTTGGTTGTAATCAGTAGTAGTATCTATCTACTACTAGGGAATCTGTAGGCTAAGGATGGCTTTAAGTCTGGTGAAGTAATCTTTTGGGGATAGTAACTGACTTCTTAATGGTAGACCAGAGACATATGAATGAAGGACCTTTGCCAGTACTAGCTCTGAGTTAGTCCCTCCCTGGGATTAGAACTCAGTTTCTCCTCCTTTCCAGTGGAGATTTAACACTTGGCTTTCTCCTAGGATCCTCGCAGACTGTTGTGCCAGCTGAACAGCTCCCTCGGTCTTACTTCTCTCCAGCCAGGACTGACCCTCTGTTTCTTTTCTCTCCCTAGAATCATTGCGATGATGAGTCCAGAGGACAGCTGGGTCTCCAAGTGGCAGCGAGTTAGTAAGTGGCTCCCTTTCTCCTTCTCTCCAACTCTGTGGTTGTGTTACAAGCGTCAGAACAGCAGGGGAGTCTTAAATGTCAGGGTCTGTGGCCCCAGAGTGGGAAAGATGAGATTGGAGGAAAGACGAATCATATCCTGTGCTCTGTAGCCAAAAGAAGTGATGGCTCTCCTCTTCGAGTTGTACCACTTCTTTCATGTTTAATGTGAGCCTCCCTTTGGTATTTAGTCTTAACGTATTCTCACTGCAATCTCCTTTCTTCTCCTTCAGGTAACTTTAAGCCAGGTGTATATGCGGTATCAGTCACTGGTCGCCTACCCCAAGGTAATAACCATAATAGCAGCTAATGTTCGTTTACTGTACCCAGCTCTGCAAAAGTCAGTTGTTTATTGTTGTTTTGTTTTGTTTTGTGGTACTGGGGGTGGAGCCCAGGGACATTCTACCTCCAAGTTATATTTCAAGCCCTGTTTTTTATTCCTTATTTTGAAACTGGGTCTCACTGAGTTGCAGAGGGCCCCACTAAGTAGCTGAGGCTGTCCACAAACCGTGATCCTCCTGTTTCAGCCTCCCAAATGCTGGGATTATAAGTGTGTGCCACCACGCCCAACTTGTTATTTTGTTTTTTGAGCTGGATTCTTGCTTTGTTGCAGGGTGTGTGTGTGTGTGTGTGTGTGTGTGTGTGTGTGTGTGTGTGACTAAGCATTAAGCCCAGGGGCATTCTATCCCTGAGCTACACCCCCAGTCCTACTTTATTTTTATTTTGAAACAGGGTCTTGCTAGGTTGAGAGTCTCATTACTTGTTGAGACTGTCCTCAAGCCTGTGATCTCCTGTCTCAGCCTCCCAAGTACTGGGATTACAGGCATGCTCCACCACACTCACCTACAGGCTAGTTTTAAACTGAAGGGCTCCAGTGATACTCCTGAGTAGCTGGAACTACAGGTGTGTGCCACCACGCCTGGCTCAGAAGTCAGTCTTTTCTGTGAATGAACATCAGTTCAACTGATCAACTCTTACGAGGTTCTACATTTTACACATGAAGGAACTGATGTTCAGAGAGCCTAAATAGCTTGCCAGTCATGGCCCATCCTGCTCCGGAGCCCTTGTGCTTGACTGCACAGCTCCTCTTCTCATTGTTTTCCCCCCAGTACTGGGGGTGGAGCCCAGGGACATTCTACCTCCAAGCTACACCCCTAGAATTTTTTATCCTTTATTTTGAAACAGGGTCTCACTGAGTTGCAAAGGGCCTCACTAAGGAGCTGAGGCTGTCCGCAAACTGCGATCCTCCTGTCTCAGTCTCCTAAATGCTGGGGTTATAAGCTTGTGCCACCACGTCCAACTTCTTTCTTCTCAGTCTTACCTGGTCAGTGGCAAGCATTTTCCTGGATCTTTAGGGTAACAAATCAGCCATGTAGGGGAGGCGAGGAGGGAGAGATAGATACTGGGGATTGAACCCAGAGACATTCTACCTTTGAGCTACACGTGTACTTCAACCTTTTTTATTTTGTTTTGTTTTGAAACAGGGTCTTGCTAGGTTGCTAGGAGCCTTGGTACATTGCTGAAGCTGGCCTCAAACCTGCAGTCCTGTCTCAGCCTCTCAAGTACTGGGATTACAGGTGTATACCACCATGCCCAGCTCATGCAGGACTCTTAATGAGCAGTCTAGGAACTCTAGTTTCCTGATCCTCACCTCCTTTAATAAAGGTGGCAGATAGGGGCCTTTCTTATCCTCCAGAATCTCTCCTCACAGATCTGTCTGTTTTCCTGCCACAGGAATCGTGCGGGAGCTGAAAAGTCGAGGAGTGGCCTACAAATCCAGAGACACAGCTGTAAAAACCTAGCGGGATGCACCTCCTGCCCGTGCTTATTTTTTGTTGTGGAACTATACAGGCAGAAATTCAATATTCCCTGCCCTCCAATTCTGAGAAACAGCAGACTGTTGAAAGAGCAGCGCACCCTGGCCCATTTCACCTTCTTTGGACTATGGTGGAGGTGGGAGGTTGGGGTGGGCAGATTCCCAGAGACTGAACTGAGGAGAGAGTGGGATGCTACCCATGCCCAGGGCAGGATTCTGAGTCAAATGTCAATTAACATAAACCTCTGGGAAGTCTTGTTTGTTTTTTAATGTGGTATTGGAGTTTGAATCCATGGGCATTCTACTTCTGAGCTACACCCCAGCCTTTCTTCTTTATTCTGAAACAGGATCTCATTAAGTTGTGGGGGCTGACTCAGTAAGTAGCTGGGGCCTAGGGCATTCTTTTTTTTTTTTTTTTTTTTTTTGGTACTAGGGGTGGAACCCAGAGGCCTTCTACCTCTGGGCTATACCCCCACACCTATTTTTATATTATATTTGGAAACAGGGTCTCACTAAGTTGCTGAGAGCCTCACTAAGCTGCTGAGGCTGGCTTCGAACCTGCCCTCCTCCTGTCTCAGCTTCCCAAGTACTAGGATTACAAGCGTGCGCCACCACACCCGGCTCTAGGACATTCTTAAAGCCATGAAACATGCCTTGCCTCCTCCTCCCTTTCTCTCAGCCAGACACAGCAGGAGCCCTGTAACCACCGTCCCAGTGCAGCAGAAGCCCTTCTGCTCTGAGATTTCCAGGGCGCAGTCTTAGTATACTTAGTGGGTTTTGCTGTGAAGTCTGCTGTTCTGAGGTGAGGAAGCCCCATGCCTTGGCATGTTGTGTTAGTGTCCAGTGGCTGTGTCCTGCCCTCAACACCTGGCACAGCATCCCCCTTAAAGAAATCTGCCCCTTCCTTGGCCATGATAAATGCTTTTTTCCTTCTATTTCTCTGTTTCTTCCTCTTACTGATCTTCTCTTACCTTTGGCCGATCTCAGCCACAATTTTACATCCCCTCACTGAAGACCTTCTGTACTCAGATGGTTGCTGTTTGTTGGTGTTTCAATAGGAAGTAGGCTCTTCTTTCTCTGGCCTCAGAGTGGGGATATATGTATAGTATATTAGCCTGGCAAGGTGCCTGTTTTAGAATAAACTTATAAAATCTCATTTGTTTAAGTTTCCACAGAAATTCTGTTAGTATACCCCCAAACTTTTTTTTGAAACGGGATCTCCAAAGTTGCTGAGGCTGTCCTCGAACCTGCAGTCCTCCTGTCTTAGCCTACCAAGTACTTGGTTTGCAAGTGTGCACCACCATGCCTGGCTCCTCTTGATTTCTTTTTTTTTTTTCTTTTTCTTTTTGGTGGCATAGGGGGTGGAACCCAGAGGCTTTCTACCTCCGAGCTATACTCCCAGAACTATTTTTTTTTATTTTATTAGAAACAGGGTCTCACTAAGTTGCTGAGAGCCTCACTAAGTAGCTGAGGCTGGCTTTGAACCTGTGTGATCCTCCTGTCTCGGCCTCCGAAGCGTGGGGATTACTAGCGTGCGCCACCACACCCGGCTTTGGCTCCTCTGATTTCTAGTTCTCCATTTGTAAAAAACGAGTAACTAGACCCTTCCTGTTTACCTCAAAATTCATATGGTTAAAATAAAACAGTGTGAAAATTCCATAGCATAGTGTTCTAAAAGGTGAGATTCATGTGCCTTTCGTTTATTAAGCCTTCTTCAGTCTATACAGTATGTTCGGTCAGAATGGTGGGGTGGGAGGAGGCCCCAGAGCCGCGCTGCGGGGCCAGTGCAGAGCCTCAGCCAGGCTGTGTGTCCCACGGCCGCCTGGTGTTGCTAGTGAGTCAGTTTCGGGTTACCTGTGGCCCAGGGTATGGGAAGGAAGAGAGATGCAGACTCTAGAGAGACCGTCTCTCCTAGGCCTTTGTCTTTTGTGCTTACGAGGTAAAAGCTGGGGCTGGCCAGACCACTCATGTTCACTCATGGGTCCTCCTCAAACTAGACCTATTTCACATTTCACTGGGGCCTTCAGATCCTGAAGGAGTGGTTTGTTAATCTCTTGTATGTATGGGGCACACTCTGGGTTAAACCTGAGGCATTCTGCCTCCTAGTCCCCAGCCCTATTTTATTTTGGTTTTGTAATGGTTTTACTACTTGCTGAGGTGGTCCTGGAGCATTTGATCCTCTTGTCTCAGCCTCCCAAGTACTGGGATTACAAGCATGCGCCACCATGCCCAGCTGTTAATCTTTTTTTTTTTTTTTTTTTTTTGCACTACTAGGGATTGAACCCAGGAACATTCTACCTCTGAGCTATACCTCAACCCTATTTTTATTTTATTTTGGAAACAAGGTCTCACTAAGCTACAGAGAGCCTCACTAAGTAGTCTAGGCTGGCTGTGAATTTGTGATCCTCCTGTCTCAGCCTCCCAAGTACTAGGATTACAAATCCCATACCGGGCTTTAATCTCATTTCTTCTTTTCTTTTTTTTTTCTTTTTTACTTTAAGTACTGGGGATTGAACCCTGGGGCAGCTACACTCCCAACCCCAGCTCTATTTTATTTATCTATTTTTGGTTGTACTGGGGGTTGAACCTACCAGTACATTCTACCTCTGAACTATACTGCAGCCTTATTTTATTTATTTATTTATTTATTTATTTATTTATTTATTTTATTTATTTTTGCAGTACTGGAACCCAGGGGCATTCTACCTCCAAGCCACACCCCTAGCCCTATTTTTTATTCTTTATTTTGAAACAGGGTCTCACTGAGTTGCAAAGGGCCTTGATAAGTAGCTGAGCCTGTCTGTGAACCGTGATCCTCCTGTCTCAGCCTCCCAAATGCTGGGATTATGTGTGTCACCACACTCGTCTTATTTTTTATTTATTCTTCATGGTACTGGGAATGGAACCCAGGGGCATTGTACCTCTGAACTATACCCCCAGCCCTGTTTTTTTTTTTATTCTTTATTTTGAAACAGGGTCTCACTAAATTTCTGGCGCTGGCCTTGAGCCTGTGACCCTCCTAAATACTGAAATTGTACCTGTGCATGGCTCCAACTGAGTTTTTCAAGGATTTCCCTAACCCAGCAAGCTGAAAGAGGTCTGTGGGTGGTGATTTCTCTTATTCAATCCTGGGTCAGCAGCCCCAGCCGTCCTGCCAGGCTGAGCTTCAATCCTGGAAGCAGGTGTCGGCAAGAGTGCCTAGACTGTGCAGCCAACACCCAAACTTTCACTGGCTTTCTCAGAAAGTCCCTCGGAAAGCCCCAGCTGCCTCCCTGTGCGTCTGAGCCGGACGCGGCTGCTCGGTGAGAATGGAAATGGTGGTGGGGAGGGGAGGCGAGCGGAGCTGCACAGATAACCACACCGAGCCCCACACGGGGTTCGGCCCTAACTGCTAATCTTGCAGGAAGTGAAAGGCTCGGGTGCCGAGGGCTGCGGGGAGGGCTGGCTGCAGTTAGGGTGCGGCTTCTGCACCTCTTTCTTGCCTTCTTTGGCGCTTGGACCTTCATGGGGTGCCACTCGGCAGCTCAGGGAGGTGCCTTCCTCATAGCATCCCAACTGCCGGCTTCCGATCCTGCCCTGGGTCTTGAGATCTCGGTCTCATGCTCAGTAGCGGATGGGGCAGGGCTCCCGATGGCAGCTTGGCCTCAAGTCAGAGCCCTCACCTGCCTGTGGCTGGTTTCCACTGCCTACGCGTGCTACAGGTTTGGGGTTCCCAAGACCTGAGGGGCTCAGGCTGCAGTGCGCGGTAAGGTAGTGGTAAGGCTGGGCTCAGCGTGGTCGCGGCCTTGCACTCGAGGTGACCACTACCTCATACTCCCAGCCTGTCCACATCTGTGCTCAGCCCTCAGGCCCCTTCCTGACATCTGATCTCTGGCTGCATCAGAGAGGTAGGTAGACAGTGATAAGAGCTGATGTCGGGTCTGGTTCAGATTTAGTATCAGTGAGACCTTTTATGTATATAGCCCTTGCAGTTGACAAAGGGCTTTCACATCTGTTCTCATTTGATCTTCACAAAACCCCTGAAAATAGTTAACATCCTTATTTAGCAATGAGGAACGAGCTCCGTTAAACTGACTTGGCCATGATTAGTAGTAGAGCATTAGCTCAAGAAATAGAATGCGCACGCCAGGTTAGGACGGCTGTTTCTCACAGAATCCCAAAGCAGCAGCTTTCCTCCCTTTGTGAGGGTTCCACAGAACCGGTATGGGGCATTAGTTTTCTGTTCAATGAAGTACAGGATACTGTTCCTACACACCAAACCCCACCAACCACCCTACTCTTAACACCTCTAGTCCCCAGTCTAAATAGTTAAAGCCAGGAGTGGTAGTGCACACCTAAAATCCAAGTACTTGGGAGGCTGAGAAAGGAGGATTGCAGATTTCAGGCCAGCCTCAGATACTTAGTGAAACCCTCTGCAACTTGACCCTATTTCAAAATGAATAAAAAATAGGGCTGGGGGTGTAGCTTCAAAGTAGAATACCCCTGGGTTCAATCTGCAGTACCACTAAGTAAGTAAAATAAATAAATAGTCAAAGAAATTGAAGCAGTGGGGGTAAGCTGGGTGTGGTGGTGCATGTTTGTAATCCCAGTGCTTGGGAGGCTGAGACAGGAGTGCAGGTTCAAAGCCAGCCTCAGCAACCACTTGAGGACCTCTGCAACTGAGTGAGACCCTTTTTTCAAAATAAATAAAACTGAACTGGGGGTATAGCTCAGAAGGAGTATGCCTGAGTTCAATTCTCAGTAACACACACACATGCACACACACACACACACACACACACACACACACACACACACACACACACACAGTAGTGACCCAGAAAGGACATCCTGGAGACTTAAGGATCCTGTGCAGAGCATAGGATCCCCTGCCTACATCTGAGTGCTTGCGGAGCCCCACCTCTCCCCACCCAGCCTGTGTTTTCCTCCCCACCTTCCTCTGCCTACAGCCTCACCCTGATTACAGCACCATCACACTCCACTGGACACACATGTACCAGCTAAGGTCGGAGTCCCTGACGCCCAGCCTTGTTGCTTTCATTGGCCTGTGACTTCTGAATCACCTCTAAAAAAGTTTCTTGAGCCAGGCATGGTGGTGCATGCCTGTAAGTCCCAATACTTGAGAGGCTGAGACAAGAGAATCACAGGTTCACGGCCAGCCTTGGCTTCTTAGGTCCTCCGCAACCTAGATCCTATTTCCAAATAAATAAAATAGGGTTGGGATGTAGCTCGGAGGGAGTGCCCTTGGGTTCAATCCCAGAACCAAAAATAAATAAAAATCACCTCTAAAATAAAGTTTCTTCTTGAGATGGGCATGGTGGCACATACCTGTAGTCTCAATACTTGGAAGGCTGGGACATGAGGATTGCAGGCTTGAGGCCAGCCTTAGCAACTTAGTGAGACCATGTTTTCTTTTTTTCTTTTTTTTTTTTTTTTTGGTGGTACTGGGGGTGGAACCCAGAGGCTTTCTACCTCCGGGCTATACTCCCAGACCTTTTTTATATTTTATTTGGAAACAGGGTCTCACTAAGTTGCTGAGAGCCTCACTAAGTAGCTGAGGCTGGCTTCGAACCCGTGCAAGCCTCCTGTCTCAGCCTCCCAAGCGCGGGGATTACAAGCATGTGCCACCACGCCCGGCCTGACCATGTTTTCAAATAAAAAATTAAATAGGCTTAGGAAGCCGGGCATGGTGGCGCAGACTTGTAATCCCAGCATTTGGGAGGCTGAGACAGGAAAGTCACAGTTCACAGACAGCCTCAGCTTCTTACTTAGTAGGGCCCTTTGCAACTCAGTGAGACCCTATTTCAAAATAAAGGATAAAAAATAGGGTTGGGGGTGTAGCTCAGAGGTAGAAGGCCCTTGGGCTCCATCCCCAGTACTGTAAAAAGAAATAAGTAGGCCTAGGGGTGTAGCTCGAGGTAGAAATCTCCTGGGCTCCATCCCCAGCACCATCAAAAATAAAACAGTTTCTTCTCTACAGATGCAGCTGACACAGCTATAGTGTTAGGCCGCAGGATGCTGGGTGTGGGCCGGAGGGGTGCTGGGCACCTGATTTGCTGGCTATATTCTGTTGCTTGATCTGGATGCTAGTTTGGGGGTCAGTTCATTGAAAAATTGGTGTCACACACTTGTGATTTTGTTCACTTTTTTTTTTTCCAGTACTGAGAATAGAACCCATGAGCGTTCTACCTCTGAGCTACACCCCCAGCCCTACTTTTTATGCTTTATTTTGAAAGGGGATCTCACTAAGTTGCGGAGGGCCTCCCTAAGTAGCTGAGGCCGGCCATGAACCCACGATCCTCCCGTCTCAGCCTCCCAAGCACTGGGATTGTAGGTGTGCGCCATCACGCCTAGCTTTCTTGTTCACTTTTGTTTGTAACTTCTACTTCAAATAAAGTTTGCTTAATGATTTAGTTGGTCATTCCTGTCTCTTTTAGGCAAAAGCAATTTGAGAGCTATTAACTATTGAGTGAGCGTATGTAAGTATTATGTTTATCCAAAGTTGTCTACCTCTAGATTAATTCTAAGATGTTGCAAGAATTTTATCCCTCTAGCATTGTTAGGCAATTAGGGTCCCAATACATCTATCACACATAAGTATATCAAAATTGAAACGCTATCTGGGCACAGTGCACACACCTACGATCTCAGTGCTCAGGAAGCTGAGACAGAGGGCCACGAGTTCAAGTACAACTTAAGAGCCCTGTCTCCAAATAAAACATAAAAGCCAGATGTGGTGGCATGCACTTGGAATCCTAGTACTTGGGATCTGAGCTAGGAGGATCACAGCGTCGTGGCCAGCCTCAGCAACTTAGGTCTGTTTCAAAATAAAAAATAAAATAGAACTGGGGGTATAGCTCAAAGGTAGAATGCCCCTGGGTTCAATCCCCCAGCACCACACGCATACAAAAAAAGAAGGAGAAGGAGAAGGAGAAGGAGAAGGAGAAGGAGGAGAGAAAAAGGAAAAAGAAAAAGGGTTGGGGATGTAGCTCAGTTATAAAGTATCCCTGGGTTTCATCCTCAGTACCCACCCCCCAACCTCCCCACACACAAAAAAACTAAAACATTTTCCTTCCAGTGCCAAGATACTCTATTTTAATCTGTTCTTATTTTATGTGTATATATATATATAATTTTCCCCCCCTCAGCACTGGGAATTGAACTGAGGGCCTCATGCATGCTATGTGAGTACTCTACTAACCTGAGGTATATCTTCAGCCCAATTTAAAAAAAAAACAAACTTTTTAAGCCAGTTTTGATGGTGCATGCCTGTAATTCCAGTACTGGGGAGGCCAAGACAGGGGGATTGCAGGTTTGAGGAAAGCCTCAGGAAGTAACAAGACTCATCAATTTAGCAAGACCCTGTTTCAAAATAAAAATAGGGCTGGGGGTATAGCTTGGAGGTAGCATGCCCCTGGGCTCGATTTCCCATGCTAAAAAACTAAAAACCAACTTTTTAATTAATTTATTTATTTTGTGGTACTGGGGGTGGAACCCAGGGCCTTTTCTACCTCCGGACTATACTCCAACACCTATTTTATATTTTATTTGGAAACAGGGTCTCACTAAGTTGCTGAGAGCCTCACTAAGTAGTGGAGGCTGGCTTCGAACCTGTGCGATCCTCCTGTCTCAGCCTCCCAAGTGCAGGGATTATAAGCATGCGCCACCACGCCCAGCAAAACCAGCTTTTTAAAATTGGAACTGGAGATTAAATACAGGGCCTCATATTTTTTTATTATTATTTTTTTTTTTTTGCGGGGTAGTCTACCTCCAAGCTACACTCCCAGCCCAATTTTTTTATTCTTATTTTTTTGTGGGTCTGGGAATGGAACCTAATGGCATTCAACCTCCGATCTACACCCCCTGCCCTATTTTTTACTCTTTATTTTGAAACAAGGTCTCACTAAGTTGCAGAAGGCCTAAATAGCTGAGGCTGTCTGCCAAATGTGATCCTCCTAAATATTGGGATTATAAGTGTGCACCACCACGCCCAGCTCTTATTTTTATTTTGAAACAGGGTCTCACTGAGTTGCAAAGGGCTTAAGTAGCTGAGGCTGTTCAAGTAGCTGAGGCTGTTCTCCAAACGCAATCCTCCTGTCTCAGCCTCCCAAATGCTGGGATTACAAACTCGCACCACCATGCCCGGGTCGCTTCATCTCTGTTTATTTTACTTTAATTGTTTTGGTACTAGGGATTGAACATGGAGGTATTCTACCTCTGAGCTATGCCCCCAGCCCTATTCTATTCTTGATTTTGAAACAAGCTCTCACTAAATTGCTGAGGCTGGCCTCTACCCTGTGATCTTCTTGCCTCAGCCTCCCAAGTACTGGGATTACAGGCTTACACCATCACACCCAGCTCTTTATTTTCGGGACACGATCTCACTAAGCTGACCAAGCTGGTCCCAAACTTATGATCCTTCTGCCTCAGCATCCTGAGTAGCTAGGATTATAAGAAAGGGCCACCATAACTGGCTCCATTTGTGTGTGTGTGTGTGTGTGTGTAGGGGGGATTGGACCCAGGTGTGCTATGCCACTGAGCTCCATCCCAGCCCTTTCCTTTATTTTGGGACAGTCTTGCTAAATTACCAGGCTGGCCTTGGCCTTGCTAGCTGGGATTACAGATGTGCACCACCACACATTATCATCACCATTACTACTGTTATTTAATATATTGTATACTTCTTTCTACTTGGAGGCAAGATTCTGGATGTCAAGATTCTCTACTTAGCTCAAAGCCATTGTTATATACCTTTTTTTTTTTTTTTTTTTTTTTTTCAGTACCGGGGAAGGAACCCAGGGGCATTGTACCTCTGAGCTACACCCCCAGTCCTATGTTTTAGTATTTTATTTTATTTTATTTTGTGGGTTTGGGGATGGAACCCGGGGGCATTTGACCTCCGAGCCACACCCCCTACCCTATTTTTTATTCTTTATTTTGAAACAGATCTCACTAAGTTGCAGAGGGCCTAAGTAGCTGAGGCTGTCTGCGAACTGCTTAGTATTTTTATTTATTTTTGAAACAGGGTCTCACTGAGTTGCGAAGGGCCTCACTAAGTAACTGAGGCTGTCCTGGAACTGTGATCCTCCGGTCTCCGCCTCACGAATGCTGGGATTACAAGCATGTGCCACCACACCCGGCCTATATACCTTCATTTTTGTATCATGTGGTAAAATAGCTCCAGGGCTGATTATTATTTTTTTTAATTTATTTTTTGTGGTACTGGGGGTGGAACCCAGGGGCTTTTCTACCTCTGGGCTATGCTCCCAGACCTATTTTATACTTTATTTGGAAACAGGGTCTCACTAAGTTGCTGAGAGCCTCACTAAGTATCTGAGGCTGACTTCGAACCTGTACAATCCTCCTGTCTCAGCCTCCCAAGCGCGGGGATTACAAGCGTGCGCTACCACGCCTGGTGGGCTGATTATTTTTCTACCTCTTAGATTGTTGGCCTGTCAACTATTGTTTCTGTGGCTTGTGTGTGGCTCTCTCCCTTCCAGTCTTGTACACCTTGCTGGGGCTGGCAGGAGGCTTAGATTGAGGAGGAAAGCACTTGCTGGAGTCCTTCACCTGTGGGAGGGCGAGGTACGCATGGTATGAGGCTGCATCGAGAGCCCAGCGTAGAGCACCAGGGCTGAGCGAGTCCTGAATTGGCCAGCCCTACACTCAGGCGCAGGAAGGCTGAGCCCCACACAGTGCCTGCCAACCTCAGGAGGGCTCACTACTATGTGTCCTACAGTGCCTGGCTCAGTGTTTTTGCAGAAAGCTGCTGCCTTTCCCTTTACTGGAAGGCCCCAGGAATTAGGAGCTGAGTGCAGAGAAACAGCCCTGTGCTGCCAACACCAAGATGCCAGATACTCTGAGAATCAGGGTGGCCGTCTCCCCTCCAGGCTTTGGCACCCCACCTTCTTAACCATCCCCTGCAGGGTCAAGGGCAGGAAGTGTGCTGTCAGGGAGAGAGGACTTGCAGCCTGAGGAGCTTTGCTTAGGGGGCCACCCCCCTGCACAAGGAAGCCTGGGCCTATGAGAAGTCAGGGAGCCAGGAATGCAGGAGGATTGCAGGTTCAAGGCCAGCCTCAGCAACTTAGGGAGGCCCTCAGCAATTTAGGAAGACCTTGTTTCAAAAATAAATAAATAAAAAGACTAAAAAAAAATAGGGATAGGGGTGTAGCTCAGAGGTAGAATGCCCCTGGGTTCCATCCCAAGTATGGTGGAATAAAAAAATAAAAATAAAGCCGGGCGTAATGGTGCACGCTTGTAATCCCAGTACTTGGGAGGCTGAGACAAGAGGATCACAAGTTCACAGCCAGCCTCAGCAATTAGTGAGCCCCTCCACAACTTAGTGAGACCTTGTTTCAAAATAAAGAATAAAAAATAGAGCTGAGAGTGTAGCTCAGAGGTAAAATGCCCCTGGGTTCAATCCCCAGTACCACAAAAATAAGTAAATAAATAAATAAATAATCAATTAAAAAGCCAGGGAGCAGCCGGGCATGATGGCACACACTTGTAATCCCAGTACTTGGGAGGGTAAGACAGGAGGACCCACAAGTTCACAACCAACCTCAGCTAATTAGTGAGACCCTGTTTCAAAATAAAGAACAAGCTGGGAGTAGTGGTGGTGGTGCACACTTGTAATCCCAGCGCTTGGGAGGCTGAGAATGTCAGCTCGCAGGTTCAGCGCCAGCCTCAGCTACTTAGTGAGGCTCTCAGCACTTAGTGAGACCTTGTTTCAAAATAAAGAATAAAAAATCGGGGTGGGGGTGTAGCTCAGAGGTAGAATGCCCCTGGATTCAGTCCCCAGTACCGCAAAAAGAATAAAATAAAATAAAAATTAGGGCTGGATGTGTAGTTCACAGGTAGTATGCCCCTGGATTCGATCTCCAGTGCTGCTAAAAAAAAAGAAAGAAAAAAAAAAAAAAAAAAAAGCCAGGGAGCTCAGGGGCCAGCACACAGAGAGCTCTGTGTGCTGCTTTCCTGGGGTGCACCTTCTTTCTGCAAATTGAACCCCTGTACTACAGAATGCTTGAAGGGAAGGAGCAGCTTCAGCTCCTGGGGACCCCAGCCTCTCTCTAAAGGGCATTCCTTAATCTTGCCCCAAACCCAGCACCTGCAACCCCTCCACCCTGCCCATCCTGGAGAATACCGGTCCGGAAGTAAGCTTTGGGCCCACTATCCGGAAGTGGGGTTTAACTGTCACCTCCTCTCTGGGGCTGGTGGCAGAAAGCAGAGGGGAAATGCAAATCCATACTCCTTGGAGAGGAAGGGGGTGCAGACAGGGCCCCTCGAGCCCGGGCTGGAGGCCTGAGGGGAGGGAGTGATCAGAAGCCTTGGGCAGGCGGGCGTGGTCCCGCACTCGCACTCAATCCTCAGGCCCGCTCCCCAGCAGGGAGATGCAGGCGGGGTGTCAGGCCACAGGTGGGCAGGGATGGTCCGGAGTCCTCTGGAGTCAGGCTTCGAAAGTGGCCATGGCTCTGGGGAATGAGGTGGGAAAAGACAGGTATGAGTCTGTTCTGCCTCTACCGCAGGCGAGACTACGCTTCCATTCTGAGGACCCCTCGGCCTCTGCACTGCTCCACCCTGTTAGAGATGCCAGGGCCAGAAGTGAACGACATGGTGTCCTGCTAAAGGATCTTTCATAGAACAGGAGACAAGAATATGTCTAGGAAGCAGCCCATGGGTCTGTGCTTCTACAATACTAATCTACTGTATTGGTTTGGCAATTTTCACACCTATTTCTTATTTAATTTATGGTACAAGGGACTGAACCCAGGAGCATTCTATCTCTAAGTTCTACCCCCAATCCTATTTTTTTATTTTTTATTTTGAAACAGGGTCTCACTAGGTTGCTGAGAGTCTCACTACTCCCTGAGGCTCTCCTTGAACCTGCAATCCTCCTGCCTCAGCTTCCTAAATACTGGGATTAGCCAGGCATGGCGGTGCACACTTGTAATCCCAGCATTCGGGAGGCTGAGAACAGAGGATTGCGGTTGGCAGACAGCCTCAGCTACTTAGTGAGGCCCTCCACAATTTAGTGAGACTGTTTTAAAATAAAGAATAAAGGGCCGGGCGTGGTGGCGCACGCTTGTAATCCCCGTGCTTGGGAGGCGGAGACAGGAGGATCGCGCAGGTTCGAAGCCAGCCGCTCATGCTGGTTTAGGAGACTCTGTTTCCAAATAAATCTGGGAGTGTAGCCCGGAGGTAGAAGGGCTTCCAGGAACCCCAGTACCACCAAAAATTAAATTAATTAATTAATTAATTAAATAAAGAATAAAGCCGGGCGTGGTGGCACACGCTTGTAATCCCCGTGTTTGGGAGGCTGAGACAGGAGGATCGCTCAGGTTCTAAAATAGGTCTGGGAGTGTATCCTGGAGGTAGAAGAGCTTCCAGGAATCCCAGTACCACCAAAAATAAATAAATAAAAAAAAATAAAATAAAGAATAAAAAATAGGGCAGGAGGTATTACTCGGTGGTCGAATGTCCCTGGGTTCCATCCCCAGACCTGCTAATAATAATAATAATAATAATAATAATAATAATAATAATTAATAATACTGGATCACAGGTGTGCACCATTCTGCCAGGCTGGCTTGCATTTTTTTTTTTTTTTTTTTTTGCGTTACTGAAGAGTGAACCCAGGGGCATATTATCTCTGAGCTATATCCCCCGCCTGAATTTACTCCTTATATTGAAAAAGGGTCTCACTAAGCTGCGGCGGGCCTAAGTAGCTGAGGCTGGTTGTGAACCTGGATCCTCCTGTCTCAGCCTCTCAAGTACTAGAATTACAAGCATGTACTACTATGCCCAGCATCTCGCTTGCAATTTCCACATTCAAAAACTGGCCACCTCCATCCTCTGGTCCTTGGTGACATGCTGTGAACCATTATTATCCCCCCCCCTTTTTTTGTGGTACTGGGAATGGAACCCATTCTAGTGACACCCCCAGCCCTAGTTTTCATTCTTTATTTTGAAACAGGGCCTCACTAAGTTGCAGAGGGCCTCACTAAGTAGCTGAGGCTGTCCATGAGCAGCGATCCTCCAGTCTCAGCCTCACAAATGCTGGGATTACAAGTGTGCGCCAACACACCTGGCCCTATTATTCTGCTTTCACAGATGACTTTTTTTTTTTCTTTTTTGGTGGTACTGGGGATGGAACCCTTCTACTTCCAGGCTACACTCCCAGACCTATTTTATATTTTATTTGGAAACAGGGTCTCTTAAACCAGCGAAGCTGGCTTCAAATCTGCACGATCCTCCTGTCTCCGCCTCCCAAGCACGGGATTACAAACCCGTGCCACCACGTCCGGCAGATGACAATTTGATGATTGCTTGCCCAAGGTCAGGGGCTTGTGCCCATTCCTTCCTCCTTGGCACTGCTGTCCTTAAGCAGGAGCCATAGCTGGAGTGGGAATTGGGGTCACCCTTGTTTTCCTTTGGTCTCCTTGAGCCCCAGCCTATAGGTGAGTGCCCGGGGTGCAGGTCAGCTGACCTTAGCACCAAAGTCTCCTTCTGGGCAAGGGCCTCTGCTTCCTAGTGCCCAAGGCCCTAGACTCTAGAGGAGGGTTGGAGGTGGGGGGAGCCTGCTCTACCTCCGCCCTGTTTGGCCCCTGGCCTCCCACCTCCCCCTCCAGAGCCACTCACACGCCATTGGCCTGGCTGAGAGCATTTGCCCTTATTTGGCCAGGCCGCTGCAGGCCGGGCCTCCGCCCCCGCGCAGCCCCCGCAGGCCTGTCCTCTCACTTCGTCTTTTTGAGGTTTGGCTTTGGGGCCCAGCGGGCGACGCTTCAAACGCACTTTCTGGTTGAGTCACTTTTTAACGGCTCCAGTGCTGTGAACTGCCGCTGCCGCTGCGGGGGTGGGGTGGGGGCTGCCTTGGTGGCCAACGCTCCCCCGCTCCCCCGGCTGCCTGTGAGGCTCCGAAGCAAGGGACTGCTGGCCCGTGGAGTCTGCAGACCCCTCCAGCGCCCGCACCCACAAGCCTGGGTGGGAAAGCCCTCCCCCACCCCCGGCTCTTCCCAGCTCGCTCTCAGATTGGGTTTGTGGGGTGTGCTCCTTTGGGGAGCACTTTGAATTGCATTTCCTGGGGGAAGAGAAACACGGGGCACAGACTGTTGGTCCATTTTCAGGAAGGTGAAACTTAACCTTGCTGAGTTTCCGGTTCCTCATCTCTGAGATGAGGTGCCATCCTTTACCTCCTCCTGATGATCCTAGGAGATCCAGACTGCAGGAGTTTGCCCAGGCCTCTGCCCTTCCCGCAGCCCCTTTGCAGGCCAGGGAGCCGAATGTCCTGAGCCCAGAATGCCCCCGGCGCCAGCTGTGCCTGGGATGTGAGGAAGCCCTGGAGGGGACACCTGCTGCCCAGCCAAGAGAAGGGGAGAGTCCCGCCAAGCGTCCTTCCTAGCTACCTCGCCTTCTCTGGGAGGTCTGTGGTCCTTGAGCCAGCTGGGAAGGTCCACAGCTGCCCTATGACTAGACAGGTTTTATTTATTTATATGTCTGGTCCTCGGGATTGAACCCAGGGTCATTCTACCTCCAAGCTACACCCCCAGTCCTATTTTATTTTATTTTATTTTTTTGGAAACAGTGTCTCACCAAGTTGTTGAAGGCCTCACTACATTACTGAGGCTGGCCTTGAAACAGCAATCCTCCTGTCTCAGCCTCCCAGGTACTGGGATTCCAGACATGCTAGCACATACTGCTATCTCCTCCTCCTCCTCCTCCTCCTCCTCCTCCTCCTCCTCCTCCTCCTCTTCCTCCTCCTTCTCTTCCTCCTCTCTTCCGCAAAGGTCCTGGGCTCCATCATTCCAAGGGATATCAGAGATCATAAACAGGTCTCTTAGTCAACTCCCTTCCTTACTTTATAGATGAGGAGTCAGGCTGGGTTGGAGTGACTGGGCCAAAGTTACAATGCAAATATCACAAGGTAGGGACTAGGCCCTGTTTGTTTCTTTCTTTTCTTTTTTCTTTCTTTCTTTCTTTCTTTCTTTCTTTCTTTCTTTCTTTCTTTCTTTCTTTCTCTTTCTTTGTACTGAGTATGGAATCCAGGGGCATTCTACCTCCAAGCTACACCCCCCAGCCTTTATTTTTTAGTGTGTGTGTGTGTGTGTGTGTGTGTGTGTTACTGGGGGTGAAACCCAGGGCTTTCTACCTCTGGGCTATACTTCCAGACCTATTTTTTATATTTTATTTGGAAACGATCTCACTAAGTTGCTGAGAGCCTAAGTAGCTAAGGCTGGCTTCGAACCTGTGCCATCCTCCTGTCTCAGCCTCCCAAGCGCTGGGATTATAAGCATGTGCCACCACATCTGGCCCTGTTTTTTATTCTTTATTTTGAAACAGGGTCTCACTGAGTTGCAAAGGACCTCAATAAGTAGCTAAGGCTGTCTGTGACCCCACAATCCTCCTGTCTCAGCCTCCCAAGTACTGGGATTATAAGTGTGTGCCACCAACCCCGGCTTGTCCCAAATTTTCTTATTCTCCCAGTTTTGTCTGTGTGTGTGTGTGTGTGTGTGTGTGTGTGTGTGTGTAGTACTGGAAATTGAACCCAAAGGCATTCTACCTCTGAGTAACACTCCCAGTCCAATTTTATTTCTTATTTGGAAACAGGGTCTAGCTAGTTTGATGCGAGTCTCACTGTTTGCTGAGGCTGTCCTTGAACCTTCGATCCTCCTGTCTTGGATTCCCAAGTACTGGGATTATGGGCATTCACCACCACGCCTGGCTTCCAGTTTTGTCCTTTTGAACTATGAAGTTGGGAAAGCCAGGCGTGGTAGTGCATGCTTGTAATCCCAGTACTTGGGAGACTGAGACAAGAGGATCGCAAGTTTACGGCCAGCCTCAGCAACTTAGTGAGGACCTCCACAACTTAGTGAGACTCTTCCAAAATAAAATAAAATAAGGCTGGAGGTGTAGCTTGGAGATAGAATGCCCCTGGGTTCCATCCCCAGTACCAAAAACCAAACCAAACCAAAAAATCAAAAAAGGAGTTGGGTAAGGAGTTATAGACAGGGAAATTTCCCTCTCCCCTCTCCCCTCTCTTCTCTCTTCTCTCTTCTCTCTTCTCTCTTCTCTCTCTCTCTCTCTCTCTCTCTCTCTCTCTCTCTCTCTCTCTCACACACACACACACACACACACACACACACACACACACACACACACAGAGTTTATTTGAAGCCCTTGAAACTGGAGCAGATGCAGCTCTGCAAGTTAAGCTGGGCACTCTTGTGTGGAGGGAGCTTTCATTTCCCTGGGAGATCCCAGAGAATGCTTCTGGTTTCACCACGCCCCCATAGCCCTGGTCAGGGTGGCCTTCCTCTCCCACCCACACCCCCTTTCTACCCAGCCCATCCACCTTGTCCCAGAGGCTGTGGAAAGAACCCTGAACTTGGCCCTCACTTGCTTTGTGACCTCATGCTGCCTCCTGTCTCTCTCTGGGCTTGCAGCTCAGTTTCCTGACTCAGGGCCAGTTGCTGCCTGACTTTGCCACTTAGAGTCCTTGGATCTTATGATCCCAGAAGAGCTGAGCCAGAGCCCTGCCCCAGAGCAGAGTGGCCTCCCGGGGAGGGCCGTTGTGCACGCTGTAGGAACTGCCCCTTGTCCACTGGGGTTAGGTGGGAGAGCAGGAAGTTAAAGCTGGAGGGGCCGGGGAGAGGCAGCCGCCCACTCTCCTTGCTGAGGGCCTCTCAGCGCCCCTCGCCCCTCGTCCTCCCAAGGCTGAGCCGAGACAGGTCTTCCAGCTGCTGAGGTGACCTCTGCCAGGGACGCGGGCTCCCAGGTTCTTGAGGAACTCTGCTCTCTTGATACCTGCTTCTCTCCAGCTGCCCTTCCTGGCAGGTGCAGAGGGTCCCAGCACTTGTTGGGACTTTTGACTGCAATTGGTTTCGGCCCCATTTTGCAATGCCTGGCGCTCAGTTTCCCTCCTCTGTGGCCAGGCCTGCCTCAGCCCTACCTCCCTGAAGAGCGAAGGGCGGGCCTCTCTACTTCCTGTTTGTGAGTGGTTGGGTCCTGTGGCTTCTCTCTTGTTGTCTCTTCACAAGGCAGGTTATCTGGGCTGCCATCTCCTCCTGCCTGCCAAGAGGGCCCCAGGCCCTGCAGCTGGAGGGGAAGTCTTGGGTTTCTTCTCATTTCTTTCATTCTCTGGGTCTGCTTTCCTTGTGGGCTCATGCCTTATTTTGTTTCTTTTTCTTTTTCATTTGGTACTGGGAATTGAACTCAGGGGCATTCTACCTCCAAACTACACCCCCAGCCCAATTTTATTTTTGTTTGGAAACAAGGTCTCACTAGGTTGATGAGAGTCTCACTATTTGCTGAGGCTGTCCTCGAACCTGTGACCTTCTTGCTCAGCCTCTCAAGTACTGGGATTTCAGGTGTGTGCCACCACGCCTGGCTGCGCTTATGTCTTAAAAGACCATTTTCTCCCTGTTTCTCCTCCTTGCCCAGTCTCTCCTTCCTCCACTTCCACTCACTTCCTCCAGAGAGCCTTTTCTGATGGCCCCTGTGACTCTGACGTTGCCTCTGTAGCATCCAAACTACAGGCTCCAGGTCCCCAGGTCTACCCCATGCAGGACCACTTCCCACTTGCTAAAATGCTGGAAGAGGTAGGGTGAGGGGGTACACATGCGTGTTCTACTTCACCTCCATCCTGGGTTCTGTGTTCACTAGAGGTAGAAGTCCTCATTAGACCTGACACTCTCTGCCCCTGCTTTGGGCACAAACAGCTTATACCAACACAAAATTCCCCTCTACTGCCTGTCAAACTGGAGTGTCCAAGGGGGTCCTGTGTCTCTCCTCGGCCTCAGTTTTACAGCTACTGCCCAGCCTAGCACACACAGGTGGCTGTGCCCAAGGTCAGTGAGGTGGAGTGGGAGAGCAGGATTGTGAGCCTGGAGCCCTTACCCTTCTCTGCTGGGAAGGGGCTGTTCCCACCTCCCTTCTGTTGCCAGCCGCCCCTACTCCACTGAGTAGAAATCTGATCCCTAGAACAAGAATGTCAGAGCCAGCAAAGACCTGCGAGGACATTTTACAGAAGAATCCAAGTGAGCAGAAATTGCCCAGTGAGCCTGCGGCTGAGCCCAGACCTACTGCCAGGGTGCGGAGCTTAAAACAGAAACTGGAACTCTCCACCAAGAGAGGCAGTGAGACGACCTCTTTCAGCCACAAGCCTCTGTCTCTTGTCCTGAGTGGCTCAGGCAACTGGCAGCTTTGGGGTAGCGATGGCGTCAGACCTCTCTCACAGAAGCACCTGCATCCTCTGGTCCCCAGCTCCATCCAGTCAACCTGCTGGCCTGGGCTCCAGAGTCCCAGGTGGGGCCTCCTGTGTCTTGCGCGAGGAGGCCTGCATCAAGGTAGTGCAGTGGGCCCTCTGAATCTCTTGGGCTCTTTGGTCCATGCGCGCGCGCGCGTGTGTGTGTGTGTGTGTGTGTGTGTGTGTGTGTGCTCATGCACGTGAGCATCTATACAGGCACCCATTGCTCTTCCCTTAGGCACCCTGCTGGTCAGCCAGGTCACGTAGGCTATACTTATGGGTTGGGCCAGCCCAGGGCAGGGCTTCCGGTCCAGCGTCCTTGACCACTCCCAGGTGTGCAGCACCCACCCATCACACGCAGCGGCTGATGCTTCTTACTGTCTTGGTGTCCACCTCTCACACTTTGCCCCTCTCCTTGAATTTGTCTCTGGTCCTGCCCCATTTCTTCTGGTTTGAGGATCCGCTGGGAGTCACCGCTGGCTAGAGAGGTCCAGGGAGGAGGAACCCTGACCCGAACCTCTTCAGTTCCACCAAGACAAACCCCAGCTCCTCCACACACCTCCCGACCCCAGGAGCTTTGGATGGAAAGGCCTCCAGGCTTTCTCCTCAAAACCAATGGGAAAAAATCAGTGGCAGTCTTTGGGCATTGAGGATGTATGCAGGAAAAGTAGCCTCTTGTCACCAGGGAGAGGACAGGAGCTGGTCTGGAGACTGCTGGAGCGATGAATGTCGCTTGGAACCACAGGTCAAATACTGAGGGGCAGCTGGGCGTGGTGGCACACACTTAGAATCCCAGCATTTGGGAGGCTGAGACAGGAGGAACTCGGTTCTCAGACAACCTCGGCGACTTAGTGAGGCCCTTTGCAACTCAGTGAGACACTGTTTCAAAATAGGGCTGTATAAAGTATAAAAACAGGGCTGGTGGTATAGCTCAGAGGTAGAATGCGCCTGGGTTCCAGCCCCAGTACCGCAAAGAAAAAAAAAAAAAATTCCTGAGGGGCCTAGGTGCAATTGGGCCCAGGCGCCAGGCCCCCTGGCTCCTATTCTCTGCTGCCCCTTTTCTAGGACAGGGTGCCTTTGGGGTGAAGGTTGTGGGGTATTAAGCAGGGATAGGAGGCAAGATATTCTAGCATGGGGCCCTGCAGGACCGGGGTCCAGGACCCCAGTTACTGGAGGACTTTGATACCCTTATCCTCTTATCGCCCAGGGCAGCCACTTCCCCTCCACCCAGGTCTCAGGCCCTGGTGGTCTCTTAAAGGAGCACTGCTTATTTCTGGTCAGTGGCCTTAGAAGGCTACCTCACTCTTCTTCAGACCTTAGGATGAAGGGCCTGGTTCCCCCTTTCTCTGCCCCGTTTTCAGAGACTGGAAATGGGTAACAATTCCCCAGGTTGAAAGTCCCCCTACTACAGAAAAGAATGTGAGACAATGTCCCTCTCCCTGCCCCCATGCCAGTCCTCTTGGGCCCCGAATCGGAGTGTTCCCCGAGGCTTCCAAGGGCCTGCTGCTCCCGGGTGAGGGACCTAGGGAAAAGCCGCAGCCTAGTGGGAAGGAGGCCATGGTGGGTGGCCCTTATCCACATCCACTCCTATCTCCTCTCCCTCCCCTCACGCACCTCCTCTTGCTTCCAGAACCATGCTGAGGGGCTTGGAGAACCTTGGGGCGCAGGTGTGCTGCACACTCTGCCCTCCCCCAGACACACGGCCTGCTCCCCCCACCCCCTCTGGGCCTGGGCTGGGTGGCTTCCTGCCTTCCCCATGGGGAAAGCAAGATGACACGCAGGTGGGAGGGCCCGTGCCCACATCCGGCCTCCGGCATCTCCCCTCAGAGCCTCTTCCTCTCCTGTCCCCATGGCACCTGGGGACCCTGGCCCTCACCACCCTGCCCTGCCCTCCTGCCCCTACTGGCCTTGAGGGAAGCCTTGCGCCAACATGCCCAACTGGCCTGAGTGTGACCCTTGTGCCATGGGGCAAGCCCCCTCTGTAGGCTGTGGTTGGGGGAGGGGGTCTCTTGGGGTGTTGGGGACAACTGACTCCAAGGAGGGTGTGGTGGTATGCTGGCCCGCACCCCCACATGATCCAGATCTCCACAGCCTCTGTAGGGAGTGTGTACAGAGGAGCCCTGGCTTGGTGTCAACGTCTGGAGGGAAGGGAGATTTTCCTGCGGATCAGTGGGAGTCCCATAGAGAATGTCTTTTCTTGGGCTGGAATTCAGCATTCCTTGTTTGGTGTACTCAACAAAGGCCCTGTTAGAGAGGCCTTGTCTCTTGGGGTCCCCTGATCTCCACCTTGCAGTGCCCTAAGTTAAGTCCCAGACTCTTTTATTTTTGGATGCAGTAATGGGGATTGAAGCCAGGGCCTCACATGTACCAGGGAAGTGCTCTACGACAGAACTACATCTCCAGCCCTTTTTAGTTTCATTTTGAGACAAGGTCTCACAAATTTGCCCAAGTGGGTCTTGAACTCTCAACCCTCCTGCCTCAACCTCCCCAGTGGCTGGGATACAGGCATGCTCCACCATGCCCCGCAAGTCCCAGACTCTTGACTGTCTCCTGGAGCTGGTGCCATGGGGTGGTGTCCCTCTTTCCACCCCTGATGCCAGGCTAAGGGTCCCGGGAGCCACCTGCCAGGGCATGGGAGATGGTCTCTTCAGTCCCCCTCCTCCCACCAATGCCCAGCCCTGTCTCTGGTTTCCTGTCAGTCTGTCCTCCCCAGGGAGGGGAGGAGTAGCTAATCTCCACTGTGGTGTGGGGGCGGGCTCCAAGACCGTTGGGCGCCCTGAGATCTGGCCCACGTGGCCTCAGGGTTATAAGCCCTGCCCGCCCTGAAGGGAACCCCACTTTGGAGCCTGGAGCACGGGGCTTGCTCCTCTCAGCCCTGCAACATCAGGTAAGGGCCCGCATCTTCCCTTCAGCCCAACCGGGGGCGCCTTCGCTCTGGGCCTGGGGGGGGGGTTGGGGGCTTGGGTTGCAGGTTCTGGGTAGAAGTGTGGGGTGGGGCGGTTAGGAGCCTTGGGTGCCAAGTCTTCCTAGCAAAGCTCTAGGCAAAGAGGTGCAATGACTCACATACTGGACTTCTTGGTGGGACAGCTCCTCAAGATCCTACTAGAGGTAGGATTAAAAGGTGAAATGGAAGTTGGGTGTGGTGGCGTACACCGATGATCCCAGTCCTTGAGAGGTTGGCACATGAGGATCGCTGGTTTGAGGACAGCCTCAGCAACTTAGCGAGACCTTGTTTCACAATAAAAAACAAAAAGGGCTGGAGGTATAGTTTGGAAGTAGAATGCCCCGGGGTTCAATCCCCAGTACCATAAAAATTAATGAATAAATAAAGGCCAAGTGTTCCCTGGCCCCCAGATGAAGAAAGAGATGTCCAGGGCTCTGAGGGAAGATGGTTGGAGAGCAGGGAGGCGGTGGCAGAGTGTGGGTAAAGGCTGAGGATGGGATCCATGTCTAACAGGCGCTAAGCCACTTCCTCTGCCCAACATGGCCACCGTTTCTGTTGAGATCCTCTTGGGTTCCGGCCTGGGGAACAGCCAGCGGTGAGGAAGTCAGGGTTCGGGCTGGTGGGGAAGCTGGGGACTGAGGCCTTGCTGGGGAGGAGGCCGAGGCTGCCTCGGTTGGACTCTGGACAGTGGGTAGTGTGGCTGGGAGGGTCAGGCGGGGGTCGCAGAGCTGGGGGTGGGGTGAGGCCTCGGGGTAGAAGCTGCGTCTCTACCTGAGAGCCCCAGAGAGTGGGGGATGGGCGGAGCCCTGGGGGAAGGGAAGAGGAAGTGGGGGAGGGCGGGAGGGGAGGCGAGTCTG
Organism: Muscardinus avellanarius; assembly: GCF_963383645.1. Lineage (NCBI taxonomy): Eukaryota > Metazoa > Chordata > Mammalia > Rodentia > Gliridae > Muscardinus > Muscardinus avellanarius. Next base: position 37,284,930 of record NC_137802.1, read on the forward strand.
GCGCCATGCTGAGTCACCGCCCACAAGGCCCTGGGCGGACCCTCTGGGGCCAAGGGCAGGTTGAAGGGGTCTGAGGAAGCCCTGGGGAGGCCTGAGGGACTCCTGAAGCAGGAATCCGAAGGAGCGGGTGGCCTGAAGACCTCACGCTGATGGACAGACAGACAGTGCAGTCACCCATAAAGTAGAAAGCACTACTAACAGCACTGGAGGGTGTAGTGTTTCCTACTTTATGGATGAGTGTACTGTGGGCTTCGGAGACCATGCCACACTGGCCACCCGCGACCGTCTTCTCCACCTCAGGATGCTAAACCAGGTGAGCACCATGCCTCCTCCCCGCCCTGCGAGACCCGGGAGGCCTCCACGGCCGCAGAACTGCCCTTCCTGGTCCCAGCCACTGGGGAGCCCACCTCAGCCCTCCACTGCACCGAGCCCGGGAGGGTGTGGGAAGGCTGGGGACTGAGGCCTTCAGGGGAGGAGGCCGAGGCTGCCTCGGTTGGACTCTGGACAGTGGACAAGGGCGGGAAGGGAGGGCAGAAGGAGGGTAACGTGGGGGATTCGGGCCTGACACTAATAAAGAATGGACATGGACTCTGCTTTTCTTTTGTCTGAGACTCTGTTGCTGGGGTGGGGGTGCTACGTGGGAGAATCCACACTTGGGCAGCGAGGGTGCACAGCGGGTTAGGACGGAGAGTCTCTCTCCCGTGCCTCAGAGAGAGAGAGAGAGAGAGAGAGAGAGAGAGAGAGAGAGAAATTTGACCCAGACCACAAGATCAGAAGAGAACTCCAGGCCTGCTCAGGCTGCGGTGGGGCTGGAGCCACTGGTCGAGCACCTCCTGACACTGGAGCAAGGGGCTGGGGACAGGTCTCCCGCCTTCGATCCTAGCTCCAGCCTTGTTCTGCCTGCGCACACTCTTTACACCCTCAAACTGAAGACTACTTACCTCTGGTTTTACTTTAAGAAAGTCTGAGTCAGCCATGGTGGCACACACTTGTAATCCCAGTACTTGGGAGGCTGAGACAGGAGGATCACAGGTTCAAGGCCAGCCTCAGCTACTTAGTGAGATCCTCTGGAGTTTAGTGAGACCCTATTTCAAAATAAAGAATAGAAAGTAGGACTGGGGGGTGTAGCTCGGAGGTAGAATGCCCCTGGGTTCCATCCCCAGTACTGCAAAAAAAGAAAAGCGTGAGAGGGATCCTTAGTAGTATAAAAATTGGATATGCTGGGTGTTGTAGTGTAGGTTTATAATTTTAGGTACTCATAAGGCTGAGGCAGGAAGATCTCAAGTTTAAGGCCAGCCTGGGCAACTCAGACTGTCAAAAAAAGAAAGAAAGAAAGAAAGAAAGCCAGGTGTGGTGGCGTACGCTTGTAATGCCAATACTTGGGAGGCTGAAACAGGAGGATCACACAGGTTTGAAGCCAACCTCGGCAGTTTAATGAGGCTATCAGTAACTTAATGAGACCCTGTTTACAAATAAAATATAAAATAGGTCTGGGGGTCTGTAAATATATTTTATTTACAAATAAAATATAAAATAGGTCCAGTACCACAAGAAAAAGGAGAAAGATGTATGAGACATGTTGGTGTACACCTGTAACCCCAGGACTTGGGAGGCCAACAGGAGGATCCCAGGCTCGATGGAGGACAGTGTGCCGTAACCTACAAAGATCCTGTTTCAAAACCAAAAATAAAAGTAAGAAAAAGAAAGGGCTGGGGGTATAGCACAGAGGTAGAATGCACCTGGGGCTCAATCCCTTGTACTGCAAAAATGATGAATAAATAAAGGCTGGGGATATTGGTTCAGTGGTAGAGCACCCCTGGGTTCAATCCCAGTACAAGAGTAAAAGAGAAAATTGGCCAAAACCAATATGGCAGATTGTGCACAGCATCTTATATATCGACAAGGGCACAGATACTAATATACAAAGCCCACACGTACTAGCACGTGTGTATATTTACACAGAGGCCCCATACATGTATGCCAAAAACATGTAGTGACATAGACACATGTGACATGGCTGGCATATCACACAGTGACACACGGACATACATTCACCCAGGGCACATACGTACTCGGTGGTACACATGTACAATGATGTGAACATGTGACATGTATCACAGAACATACAAAATACAGTGACAAACTACCCCACACACATACAAATACACGGACATTTTTACACATGATGATAAACAATAGATGCATGGTGATAAATATATGTGTGTGTGTGTGTGTGTATGCATAGGCCTCCACATCTGAGGAGTCAACATACTTTGGATAGAAAATATTTGAAAAAAGCTTGTCTGTGATGAACATGTACTGACCTTCTTCTTGTCCGTACTCCCTAACAAGACAGTAGAACACTTACATACCTACCATTTACATTGAAAGGTATTTTAAGTAATCTAGAGATGATTAAAAATACACAGGAGGGGCTAGGGATATAGCCCAGTCATAGAGCACTTTCCTAGCACAAGGTTTTGGATTAAATCACCAACAACACAGAAACAAAGACAAAAAAGTGTATAAGAGTATGTATGTAGGATCCGGGTGTGGTGGTGTGTGTTGTGATCTCGGTGCTTGGGAGGCCAAGACAGGATCGCAGGTTTGAGGAAAACAGCCTCAGCAAGTAGCGGGACTCATCAACCTAGTGAGACCCTGTTTCAAACTAAAATTAAAACAGGGCTAGGAGTTCAGCTCAGAGGTGGAATGCTTCTGGATTCAATCCCCAGGACCACAAAAAAATAAGATAAAATAAAAATAGGGCTGGGGGTGTAGCTTGGAGGTAGAATGCCCCTAGGTTCAATCCCTAGTACCACAAAAAAGTATGGGTATAACATCTTAGGTACTGTAAGATAATTATATGTACATATATATATATATATATATATATATATATACATACACACACACATATATACATGTAGCTATATATATAATGTATACATGTCATTCCACATATTTACACGATTATGTCATATGCCATATAATGTCATTCATATAAATATATTGTGACAGGTATTGCAATTTATAAACACACAATGATAGCCTCATATACACATAACAGCATACACATACATACACACTGGCAAACAGACACGTGCAGTGACACATAGAAACATACTTGTGCGGGACATGATAGCTCACGCTTGTAACCCCAGTGCTTGGGAGGCTAAGACAGGAGGATTGTAGGCTCGTGGCCAGCCTCAGCTAGTTAGTGGACCCTGCTTCCAAATTAAGAATAAAAAATACGGCTGGTGGTACGGCTCAGAGGTAGAATGCCCCTGGGTTCAATTCAATCTCCAGTTCCAAAAAAAAAAAAGAAAGAAAGAAAGAAAAGAAACATATATTCATATATACCCAGTGAGATTCATAGGCATAACAGCCTACAAATATATTATGCCCCCCATATACAGAGACATAAATATGTGCCCATGCTGTGCACACATCCTATTCATCTGCCTGCATGAAATGGCACGCAGATATACTCTGACCTAAACATCAGCGACACACATCACGTAGTGGCATGAATATTAATCTACACACTGCTTTAGGGAAGTGCAGATGCCACCTCCTCTCCGCGCACTCCCTCCTCCTAGTCCCAGCCTCTCTGGCCTGGGCGGAGCCCACAGTCAGGCTCCTTGGTTAGAGCTATCGCTGCTCTTCTGCAGGGGTGCCACACGAGGGCCCCAACCCTGCCCGAGGCTGGCGGAGTCCCAGGTTCAGAGGGGAGAGGGTCTGTCTTTCTGGGGCATCTCCTGACACCCTAGTCTCTGGGGACTCCATTTACACCGCTCTCTCCATATACAGGCTGACTTCTAGGTGGGGTTAGCTCGCACGTCCTTGTTCTAAAAAGCCATTTTCTCATAGCAAAAGAGCCTAAAGCTAGCCAGAAGACGAGCTTCCTGACAAATCAGGGCAAAGCCAGACCAACAGGTCATGTGGTCTCCCCTGCCGGCCTGGGACGGACAGACAGGTTGACCCCCAAATGTGGTCTTCCAGGAGGAAGCTGAGGCATTTTTCTCACCTGGTTTTCACCTCTTTTTGCGTCTATCTTTCTGTTTTCATCCTCTTACTTCTTTGTTTCCTCTCAAATCTCCTTTTCTAGTCCTGCCCTGCTTGGCTGGATGTGTCATCCGCTCCCCTGTTTCTGTCTCCACTCGTCTCACCCGGTGCCAGGAGGACTCCAACCGCTTGTCTCTGCACCCTGGAAGATGTGGGGGCGCATGGGGGCCAGGGTGGGGGATCATATAGGAGGGGGCGCTGGCATCCCGAGAGGAACCTGCTCTTCCCTCGTCCCGACCCCTCCAGCCGGTCCAGCCCACCAGTCCAGCACTATCACCATGGAAACCAGCAGCTGACTTCCTATTGGTGGGCGGGAGGGGAGGAGGAGGGGGAGGGGAGGCTGGCTTTCCCCTGCTGTCCCCCTCCCATTCTGAGGCTCAGCCTTCCTCCGCGCCCACCATCTCCGGACTCCTGGACTGGAAGGGACCCCTGCAGTCCCCCTGATCAGAAGCTAGCAGGGGCAGAGACTATGAATCAAGCGGCCCATCGACCCAGGCCTCCTTAGGACCAGCACAGCCGCCCAGCAAGCAGTGAGCAGCAGCAGAGAGAGCAGCGGGAGATAAAAGACCACAGCGGACCATCGGGAGGTCATCCCCAGCAGCCCCCGAGGACCCCAGCCAGGCTGAGGGGTCATGATGGATGGCCAGATGCACGGATGCTGACAGACATACACCCACACCAATGCACGTAGCTGCACAAAACTGACACTCAGATACAACCATTGGCAGCATCACACACTGCCACAGCCCTGCAATACAGATCCCCCCCCAAACAACTGGTAACTCCGAAACAGGCACAGACCGCAGCACACAGCACCACCCTCCTCAGCACACACAAGTGGGGGCCCCCCTCCTCAAAACACACAAGGCAGCGCTGGCCTGCAGGAACAGAACTGGAGACGCACACACACCCTCACCCAGGCACTGCCGCCGGTGGCCTCTGCACATCCCCTGCCCCACGGGGACACCTCGCCTCTTCTCATACTCCAGCACCCACACGACTACCAGCAAACACAGCTCACGTACCCCCCTCCAGATCCCGCAGCCCCGACGCCTTCTGCAGCCTCCGTGGTGGTTGGGGAGGAGCTCAGTCAACCTCCGATGGAGCCTTCGTGAAGCTGACAGCTCAGAGGAAAAAGGGTCTGGCCTGGCATGACCCTCAACAGTCCCCCCACTTGGCTGGGTGATGTTCCCCGGCCCTGGTTCTGGGGCCCCTTGGCAGTACCATGGAGCAACTGACAACCCTCCCTCGGCCTGGGGACCCTGGAACCATGGAGCCATGGGCACTACCTGCCTGGAAGAGCTGGACTCCAGGCCAGGGGGGTGAACCTGGAGATACAGCCCCAAGCATTGCTGATATTCCTGCAGCGCTGCACATCAGGGATCTGAGGCTAGAGGAGAGTTCCGAGCCTGAGGGAGCACAGAGCCCCAGGTTGGAGGGAGGCACTGACCCTGATGGAGCAGAGCCTGGGGTGCCCAGCTTTGGGCAGCAGGCAGCAGGCTCCGGATGCGACTCTCCAAGGCTGGAAGATGAGGAGGCTTTGCCTAAGGTAAGGGAGCCTGGGAGGGCCGGGGTCTGCGAGGTGGGCTTCTTACCTGTCCTCTAGCCCGGCCAGGAGGCGAGGCAAGATATGCAACCCCTCTGCCCGCCTCTCCTCTCTTGGTCTGTCTCTGTGAGTCTGTCTCTGTGATTCTGTCTTCCTTCTACTGGGCAGTGATCTCAGTGGCTCCATTTCCTCCCCCCATTTGTCTGTCCTCTCTGCATGTCTGTCCACATATGGCCCTGCCTTTCTGTATGCCTCTGACCGTCTGTCGTCTGTCTGTCTGTCTGTCTGTCTGTCTGTCTGTGTGTGTCTCCTCCACCACCAGTCTCTGTCTGTGTTTGGGGGCTGGGAGTGTTGGGGGTGTGGAGGTGTCTGGTGGGATCAGTGTCCGGAGGAGGCAGGTTCCGGGGGAGGGCTCAGTGCAGGCCGAGCAGGGAGGATGGGTCTGGGTGGGTGAGCAGTCTCCTACAGAAGATGGAGGGAGCAGGACTTTGGGGGTAGGCCATGAGCATCTGGGGGGACAGGGATGGGAGCTTGAGCTGGCGCTGCCCAGGAGACGATGAGCAAGGATCTGGGAATAGCAAGGAAGGTCCCAGGCTTAAGGAAGGACCCAGGAATAGCCAGGAAGGTCCCAGGCTTGGGGGTGGGTGCCTCTGAAGGCAGGGAGAATGGGGAAGTCCTTTCTCCTAGGCCCCATCCCCCTCTCCGAAGGCCTGGGACATGGAAGAGAACCTCCTCATCTCCATGTCTCCTTGGGTTGAGGAAGGAGAATCTTCCAGACGGAGGGCTCTCACTAAATGGGGCAGGTCGCTGAGCCACCGTACCCGGTCTTTTCCCATGCTAGGCCAAGCTGAACATGGGCTTCGGGGACAGGCCCAATCTGGAGTTGCTGAGGGCCCTGGGGGAGCTGCAGCAGCGCTGTGCCATCCTCAAGGAGGAAAACCAGATGCTGGTGAGGTTTGGAAAGTGGGCTCCTGGGTCCTGGCTGGAGCAGGCCTTCCTCCTCAGTGCCTTCCTCCCCCATGAACTTCTCTCCAAGAGGGAGCCACCTGGAGGCGACATAATTCCAAGACCCAGAGAGGGTGACCCCTTGCCTAGAGTTGCCAGTGCCCCGGCTGTGGGCCTGGGCAGTAGGACTGGGTCCGTGGGATGTTCCCCACATGCTCCATTTCTGTCTGACCCCTTGTCAGAGAAAGAGCAGCTTCCCTGAGACGGAGGAGAAGGTGCGGAGGCTGAAGCGGAAGAACGCGGAGCTGGCGGTCATTGCCAAGCGGCTGGAGGAGAGGGCCCGAAAGCTGCAGGAAACCAACCTGAGGGTGGTGAGGCCCGAGGCTGCCAGGCACAGGCTGGGCCCCAGGGGCTGGGGCGTGGGAGTCATAGACTCTCAGCACCCAGGAAAGGAGGAATCCAGGGGCAGAGGGTGGGAAGGACAAACACCTGCCGGGTAGGGAGGCTGAGGTTTCTGGGGCTCCAGGAAGGAGGGCAGGGCTGAGGGGGAGCGGGGCTGGGCGGGAGGTTCCTGAACAGGCAGGGAGCAAAATTCTGGATTACCACCACGTGCTGGTGTTGGCTGCAGCCTCCAGCTGAGCTCATCTCAGGGGGTGTAGAGCTGGAGTGGGGGCAGGGATGAGACCCATCACAGTGGCAGCCCCCAATTAGCAGCATCCTTTTGGGCCTAAACTAAGATGCGGAGTTAACCCTTTCAGTCCTGCTGGGGACTTCTGGGATGGGGTCCAGCGAGGATGCCTGTCCTCTGAGACCCCAGACGGAGTGGAAGCAGGTAGCTGTGTTTCATCCTAATTCTCCTTTGAGAGGAGCTGAGGAGTGGCCCAGCCCTCAGGTGACCATTGGCCTCACCCCTCCTCTGGCTAGGTGAGTGTTCCTGTGCCTCGACCGGGGGCCAGCCTGGAGTTGTGCCGGAAGGCCCTAGCCCGCCAGCGAGCCCGGGACCTCAGTGAGACAGCCAGTGCTCTGCTGGCCAAGGACAAGCAGATCGCTGCCTTGCAGAGGGAGTGCAGGGAGCTGCAGGCCAGGCTCAGCCTGGTGGGCAAGGTGCGCTGTAAAGAGGACCTGGTCTTGCGCTCCAGCTCAGCCGGCACAAGACTGTCGGCCTGGCTGTGGGATGTGGACCTGATGTTAATGAGATGCAAATGAAACGGAAGGTGGAGGCTGCTGGGGAGTAGGTTCCCCTGGCAACGGCCCAGGTGGGAGAGGGAAGGAGGCTGAACTGAAGGGGGTGGAGTCAGGAGTCCCAGACGCCGGCATCTGCGAGCTCCGTGCTGGTGGCTGTGTGCCAGAGGGTCTGGAGGTGTGCGTCCACACATACCTCACGCTCGTGTGAAGGAATGTTCGCAGGCATTTAGCACAGTGGCAGGCACAACGGTCGCTGTGGCTGTGTGCACAGGGCTATGGGAGCCTGTGGCTGGGTGCGCGGCATGTAGGACCCAGCATGTCTGCAAGGGAAGGGGCCGGGGTTCGCGCGCACCTGAGCCCCTCCTGCGAGGGGGGGTGGACTCTGCCGGGGGATGGGGTCCTTAGGTCTGATTCCCCTCCGGTCGCCCCACCCCAGGAGGGTCCCCAGTGGCTCCACGTGCGGGACTTCGACCGGTTGCTGCGCGAGTCCCAGCGAGAGGTTCTGCGGCTGCAGAGGCAGATCGCCCTTCGCAACCAGCAGGGGCCGCCCCCGCCTCCCAGGCCCCGGGGCCCCGCTGCCCGCGCCAGAGCAGGGGCGCCGGCCCCCGGGGCCCCGGGAGAGGTGAGGGCAGGTGTGTGGGTGTGCGCAGATGAGGGGTGGGGGCACCCCGGGGTCTCCCCCTGCAGCGATCAGAGCCGGTCTCGGGGGTGAGGTCCGCGCTGTCACGGTCTAGCCAACCTTCCCGACCAGGTGTAGGGTCCCCTCCGAGCCTCCCGAACTCGTACCTGCGCCGCGCCCGCCCCTCGGGGTTCCGGGGTCCGCCCTCCGCAGGCCTGCGCCCCGCGGGGCCAGCCGGGCCACCCCTGCCGCGCCGCCAGTGGTACTGCCCGGCCGCAAATCCCTGGTTGCCCTGGCAGCCGCCCGGGGCCCAGCCCGCGCCGCCTCCTCCCGCGGCCGCAGCGGAGCGGGGACGCCCCCTGCAGCGCCTGCCAGCCCGCCCAGGCCTGGCCCGGCTACCGGGGGGTGGCGGTCCCCAACCCGGCTCCAGGTACGGGCACCTTCAGTGAGAGCGGGGCTTAGGTGGCCCCTGTCCCGAGGAGCCCCAGAATCTGAGGCTCTGGCTCCTCCTCGTAGGTGGGCAGCACCTAGTTCTGCCTCCTTCTGGGAAGAGGGCTGGGAGGAGGGACCCTAGAGTGGCGGGAGCTTCTGGGTGTGGGGTGCTGCTGGCTCGGTTTTTGCCTCTCTGGCTGGTCCACGGAGGAAGCCCCTCCCATCAAGACCTGTCCTTCCCCAAAGTTTGCACGGATAAATGGCAGGTGAGATTCGGTGGGCTTGAGGGAAGCCAGGAGGAGGAGAGTCTGTCCAGGCTTGGATGGTGCTGAGTCAAGTCCAGATTTGGAAGAAAGACCCAGAACCCCTGACTCTCTGAACACCACATCCCTGGGGGCCCAAGCAGCCTCCTAATTCTCTGCCGGTCGCTGAAGGACACCCAGGACAGTTATTGAGTGCAGAGCAGGGCAGCTGCTGGAAGCTAAAAAGGGAAAGCTTTGGCCTGGATAAAGGACCATCTCCCAGGGCACACGTGGGTCCCAGGATCTCAGAGCACTTAGGGCTGGGGTGCGGCCTCTGTACTACATCAGTGGATGCTGGGAGGGGTGGGCAGACAGCACCCTTCCCTACCCTTCTTGGGCAGGGTTCTCATCCCTTTCCATGCTTGAGGTGGGAACCCCCTACAGGCAGTCTGGGCTGGGGCAAGCTGCCCTGGAACCCTGTTCTTAGGTGCCAGTCCCCTGCCCCTGGCATTTCCAGGCCATACCCCAGGAGGATGTGGACAGCCCACCCGTGGTCCTAGGGGAGCCAGAGAGGCGGCAGAGGGTGCAGCAGCTGGTAAGTCCTAGGGGAAGGACTGGAGGGGACGTGCTGTGGGCAGAACCGCCTTCCCTCACGAGGAGCCCTCCTTTCTGACCCCACAGGAGTTGGAGCTCAGCAAGAAGCGGAAGAAATGCGAGAGCCTGGAGCAGGATGCCCGGAAAAAGCAGAGGCGATGTGAGGAGCTGGTGAGCTCTTGAGGCGGCCCAGGGTCCAGCTCCCGCCTGGCCCAGGCCGCTGCTGGTGGGCTCCAGCTCTGCTCCGCCCCCCTGTGCTTGTGCCTTCCCTGGCTGATGCGGGTTCCCGATGTGGGGGGTGTGGGTGCTGGGCCCCTCCCCAGAGACACTGCTGCCCCCTCAGGAACTGCAGCTGAGAGAAGCCCAGAATGAGAATGCCCGCCTCCTGGAGGAGAATTCGAGGCTCAGTGGGAGAGCCACGGAGAAGGAGCAGGTACCCTGGTGCTGCCCCATACTTGGGGGCCTGTGGTAGAGTCTGAAGGGTGCTGCTCCCTTTACTGAGGGCAGGTGGCAGGAGGCTCACACACCCAGCTCCCTGCCAATGCCCCCTCACCAGGTGGAGTGGGAGAATGCGGAGCTGAGGGGCCAGCTCCTGGGGGTGACACAGGAGAGGGACTCCGCCCTTCAAAAGAGCCAGGGCCTGCAGAGCAAGCTGGAGAGCCTGGAGCAGGTGCTGAAGGTGAGGAGACTGTGCGGGTGGCAGAGGGCACTGGCCTTGGACAGGGAGAAAGTGGGGCAGCAGAGTATGCCTTGTGTGGGGGCACTGGGGTCTGAGGTCCAGTCCTGGCACTGCCAGCCCCTTGCCTCCTTCAGCCTCAGTTTCCTTTTAAATAGAGGCCATCCAACTGGGTAGGGTGGCACACACCCATATTCCTAGTACCTGGAAGACTAAGACGGGCGGATCACAGGTTTGAGGCCAGCCTCAGCAAGTTGGCGGGACCCTTAGCAACTTAGTGAGATCCTGTTTCCAAAAAAGAAAAAGAAAAGGGCTGGGGGTGTGGCTCAGAGTTAGACTGCCTCTGGGTTCAAGCCCCAGTACAAATATATATATATATATATATACATACATACATATATATATATATGTATATATATATATATGTATATATATATAGAGAGAGAGAGAGAGAGAGAACGCGCGTGTGTGTGTGTATTCGGAGCAGATGGTATCGGAGGCACCTCATCCCAGATCTCCTACGAAGCCTGGTGCGGGCTCTGGCCTTGGGGCTCTGGCCTTGACCTGGCGTCTTGTCTTGCATTTCAGCACATGCGGGAGGTGGCCCAGCGGAGGCAGCAGCTGGAGGTGGAGCATGAGCAGGCTCGGCTCAGCCTGCGGGAGAAGCAGGAGGAGGTCTGGAGGCTGCAGCAGGTGGGGCAGGTGTTAGACTGCTAGACCCAGCTTTGCCATCCACTCTCCCAGCAAGCATTTACCGAGCACCCACAGCACCAGACAGCATGCCTGGCGCTGGGGAGGTGACGGTGAACAAAGGCCAGATCCCCGACCAGTGGACTCAGGAATGAGAAGGTTCCAGACACTAACACACACAGTGGGAGAGAGGAGCAGGGTAATGAGACAATCCACTTCAGACATGTCTTAGGGAAGGCCTTCCTGAGCAGGTGAGTCAGGGGTATGAAGGAGCCATTCAGGAGCGCCGGGGCCAAGAAGGCCAGTGTGGGGAGCAGAGGGGCAAAAGCTCCGTGGCAGGAGAGAGCTGGGGAGGGTCCAAGACCAGCATGGCTAGAATACAGGAAGGGACAGAGATGGGCAGGGCAGGAGGGGTCAGGCCTTAGAGGCTGTGGGAAGAACTTGGATGTTTCGCTCTAGGAGTGCTTCGAATCCCTTGGGGAGTGACTGCTGGTTTGTAGTTCTGCACCCTTGACAGGGTGGGCAGTGGGAGCAGCATAGAGCAGGCGGTACGTTAGTGGTCATGACAGCGGTCAGGAGGAGGTGATGGTCATGCCAGGGTACACATGGAGGTGGAAACCAGCGGACAGCTTTGAAATAGAGTTTGAAGATAAATTGACAAGACTTGCCAGGTGTGGTGGCTCACACTTGTAATCCTAGTATTTGGGAGGCTGAGACAGGAGGATCACAGGTTCGAGGACAGTCTCAGCAAGTAGTGAGATTCTCATCAACCTCTTGAGACCCTGTTTCAAAATAAAAATAAGCCAGGCGTGGTGGTGCATCCTTGTAATTTCAGCATTTGGGAGGCTGAGACAGGAGGATCGTGGTTCACAGGACAGCCTCAGCTTCTTAGCGAGGCCCTTTGCAACTCAGTGAGACCCTGTTTCAAAATAAAGAATAAAAAATAGAGCTGGAGGGTGTGGCTTGGAGGTAGAATGCCCCTGGGTTCCATCCCCAGTGCCGGAAAAAAAAAAAAAAAAAATAAGGCTGGGGATAAAGCTCAGAGGTAGAATGCTTCTGGGTTCAATACCCAGTACTGCACTCCCCCCCCCACGTAAGTAAATAAATAAATAATTGGGCTAGGAGTGTAGCTCAAAGGTAGAATGCCCCTGAATTCAATCCTCAGTACTGGGAAAAAAAAAAAAAGAGTTGACAAGACTCAATGGTGGGATTCCAGTTGAATCCCTGGCCTGCCCATTGGCTGTGTGAGGCCTGGGGAGGCTGGGTCTTTGCTCTCCCCAGGGGTGAAGGATGCAGGAGTAACCGCTTTGAGAGGCAGGCAGTCCTGAGCTGAGTTCTGCTTTGCAAATTTGGGTCCCATGTGAAGCATCCAAGTGGGGTGTCCAGAGACGGCCGAATACATGAGTCTAAAGTTATAGAGAAGTCGGCCTGGGAGGTATTTGGAGTCATTGCTGTGCCCAGTTGCGTGATTAGATGGGACCCTTCGGGACAGAGAAGGCTGTCAAGAGCGCAGTGGTGTGTGGAGGAGCCCTGACTCTCTAGGAGCTAGCAGACCAGGGGCAGGTGAAAGGCGGAGGAGCCTCAGGGAGGCGGGAGGGAACCAGGGAGGAGGCTGTTCCCAGAGAGGAGCCTTGTTGGCCTCACTCTCCTTGGCCCCTCTGCCTCAGGTATGGCTCAGGGTGGGAGAAACTCTTTGGCCTCCTGCTTCCCAGCCCCTTTGCTTTACTCTGGCTTCTTCTTCTCCCTCCCTTCCTTGCACCTCCCCGACTCTGCCCCCATTCCTCACCCTCTCCACCTGCAGGCCCAGGCAGAAGCCAAGCGGGAACATGAAGGGGCCGTGCAGCTGCTGGAGGTAGGGTCCCAGGAGGGCGCGGTGACTTCACGCAGAGCTACAGTGGAGACGCGGTGGGATTAACACCTGAGGACGCGGGCAGCCCCTGCCACCACTGGTCTATTTCTCAGTCTGGGGCATAAGGAGGCAGGCGGCTCCTAAGTCTGGTGGCTTCTCCTGCTACCCATCTCAGAGGTTTCTGCCCCCCTGAAATGTCCTTCCATTTGGGACATTTGGACAGTCCAGGGAACTGACTGGGTGGTGTCCACTTACGGACCCCCGGCTTTCTCTATCCCCCTCTCTCTGGGTTAAGGACCTACAGGGCTAAGAATTCTAACCTCTCCTCTGTGCTTTCCTTCCCGGCCACAGTCTACCTTGGATTCCATGCAGGTACAGCCTCCTGCCCCTACCCCTGGGGGGTCTCCTCCCCATGCCTCTCCCCCACCCCTCCCTCCAGGGCCCAAGTAGGTCCAACTCTCCTGTCCAGGAGTTGCGATGTCACTGGTATCAGACCTGAGAATCTGGAGAGGAGCTGGGGTTCTGAGAGGACAAGCGGTCTGTCCCCTTATCTCAGACCTATTGCTGGTGGACCACGTGCCTGGTGGACGTGGGCCTTTTCCTCCTGTAGCCTCTAAGCCACGGGGAGATTCGTCACCAGCTGACTCATGCTCCTTGTGACACAGGCCAGGGGAGCTTCCCTGATCTTGGAACTCTCCTGATACCTGAGAAAAGTTCCCAAAAACTGGCCCAATTCTGCCCTAACGATCTCCCTAACTTTGCAGGGAATCTCTTGCCCACCTCTCTTAGGGTAGGGATTTGGGTCACTAACTGCGGGTGGGTGACAAGGGACGGGGCCAAGAGAACTCCTGAGGTGATACTGATGGTGGCGATGGGGTGGCCTAGACAATGTCTGGAAGCTTCAGTGCCAGGTCCCAGGCCTGAGGGCTGGCCAGCGTGCGGCAGGCTGAGGCCCAGGACAGGGAACTGAGAGAATGTGCCAGAAGTCCAGTGTGAGGCTGTGTGGCGCTGGCGCTGGCACCAGTGGGCACCGGGCAGCTTTGCCGAGTCTGGTCACTCATGGTGGATCTTGGCCCAGGCCCGGGTCCGAGAACTGGAGGAGCAGTGCCGCAGCCAAACCGAGCGCTTCAGCCTCCTGGCACAGGAGCTCCAGGCCTTCCGTCTGCACCCAGGCCCCTTGGATCTGCTCACTTTTGCCCTGGGCTGCAGTGCCCTTGGGGACCACCCAGCTCCCCCATGCTGCTGCTCCACCCCACAGCCCTGCCGGGGGTCCGGCCCCAAAGGTAATGTGGACCCGAAGACGTTGGCCTTTGCATAAAGCACGGAGTTTGGGATCAGAGAAAGCCAGTAATTCGTCCAAAGTCACGTAGCAAGTTAAAGCAGTACCCAGCTAGAGCTCTGATGGGAAAAAGAAAGCCCACAGGAGTGGCTGTCAGGGAGCCTGACCCATGCATCTCAGGCCACTGTCCCTTGGTCACAGCTGGCAGTCAGTAGCAGGCCTTGGGAGGAGTCCAGGCTCCGGGCAGGGGTGTCAGTCGGGTCTGATGGTCTCAGCTCCACTCAGCAGCTGATGTGCTTTTGAGTTGCTGCTTGACCTCTCTGGGCCATGGTTTCCTGAGCTATAAGCCAGGAATAACTGAGTGCATCTCCTCAAGCTGCTTTGAGCACCATGGGAAAGAATATTTGTAACTCACCTACACCTCTGCTTAGGAAGTTTCCTCTCCAGTATTTCCCTTCTCATAAGGAAATCTGGCTGTGGAGGGCCTAGCTCCCCATATCCGGGAGGCTCCCCCCTATCTCCCTGGTCCCTTCTCAGGCCATAGGTCCCAAGCCCACCTACCATCTTCTCTTTAGACCTTGACCTCCCACCAGGCTCGCCAGGGCGCTGCACCCCAGAGTCTTCTGAGCCTGCCCCTGCTGCCCTGACCGGGGTCTCCCGGAGGACGGCCAAGAAGGCGGAGTCTTTCTCCAACTCCTCTCGCTCCGAGTCCATCCACAAGAGCCCCAAGTCATGCCCTACACCTGAGGTCAGTGCTGTGGGGACCTGGGGTCCTGGCAGTGGCTTGAGCAGGGGGGACAGGTTGTCCGTGACCTCTTTTGGGCCCCAGGAGGTGGTGACCCTGGTCCCAGGTTGGGAGGTAGACCTGTAGATTCCTCCTGTGGGCACAGCTGAGGAGGAGCTGGTCCCTGCTATCCAGGGCCTGCATGCCAGACCCATGGGGCCACCCAGCCCCACCCCTCGGGGTCCAGGGAGGCTCTAGAGTCCTGGGCTGGATGGAGGGGCACTGATGCCAGGACCCACTTAATGAGACTTCATATGAATGTCTGTAGAGAAGCCGACGGTGGTATGAGAAAGAGCACAGGTTCCTGGATCCAAATCCCAGCTTTGTCTTAAGCAAGCCATTCACCCTTTCTGGACATCAGTGTTTATATCTGAATACTGAGGATAATAAAAACTGCTTTCTACTTTCTCCTTAGTGCAGGGCGCCCAGTAGATGCTTATGGCGAGCGTATCATTTCTAAGCTCGGGCATCACTTACAGCTCTTCTGATCATTGTGTCTCTCTTTCCTACCCACAAACCCTAGAAAGCAGAGGGGAGCAGGTCCAGAGCAGCCCGGCTAGCAGGGAGCCAAGAGTGGTAGAACCTAGCTGGGCTTGATGGTGCAGGCCTGTAATACCCTCCCTTCCTTGGATAGCTGAGACAGGAGGATCACAGGTTCGAGGCTAGCTTCCACAACTTAGTGAGGTCCTATTTCCAAAAGTAAAAAACAAAAAAAAGGCTGGAGGTAGAGGTCCCTGAGGTCAGTCTCCCTCCCTCGCCCTGCCACATACACACAGTGGTGGAACCCAGCCCCAGGCCTCTACTGCCCCCTTGTGGGACGGAATGGTGGTGCGGGCTTTGGATGTGATCCTGGAGAGGCTGCCCCCTCTGGCCTCTTCTCCTTAGGGAAAGGGAGCTCTGAGTTGTGGGCTGGAGGCAGGGGTTTCTCCAGCCCCTTCTGCATCCTTGCTTTCAGCTTTTTACAACCGAGATGCTTTGTTGATTTTTTTAAGCCAGGATGCCATAGATGCCCATTTCCCACACCACTGTGGTCTGGCCTCCTCTCAGTGAGGAAGCAGCCTTACTTATTGGCGGGTGTAGCAGAGGTCAGGACTCAGGGAACGGTCCAGATAGCTCAGCTCCCAGCCTAAGCACCTGCTGGCTCAGGTGCTGGTTTAGTAAGTACTGGGGCCTTGCTGCTCACTTTCCCTCTCAAAGCAGTGGCTCTCCCTGGTGTATCCTGGACGCTGCCCTGTGGCCCTGGGCTGCAGAGATACCTTTCTGACTACTCCCAGGTGGACACTGCCAGTGAGGTGGAGGAGCTGGAGGTAGACAGCGTCTCCCTGCTCCCGGCAGCACCGGAGAGCAATCCAGGAGGAGCCAAGATCCAGGTCTTCCTAGCACGCTATAGGTGAGCCGCTCACCCTCCCCTCTCTCCTCTCAGCTCTTGGGGTATATGGGGGAGGGGGCTGGGTGAAGAGAAGGACCTCTGGAGGTGGCAGGGGTGGTGAGACCCCAGTGGGACATATTCTCATAAATTAGTCGAGCCACCCTGGAAGCAGTGAATGCCCTACTTGGCCAAACGTGGAGACCAAGTCATAAAGGGGAGAGAAGACAGGCATGGAGATATGATGCTGCTGCTGTTCTCCCCTTCCTCCTCCCCACTTCCCCAACAGCTACAACCCCTTCGAGGGCCCCAACGAGAATCCGGAGGCAGAGCTCCCCCTAACTGCCGGAGAGTACATTTATGTCTATGGCAACATGGACGAGGATGGCTTTTTTGAAGGTGAGACCATCGTAGGGAGCCTTCTGTCCATCCCTCTGCCTGTGAGGCCCGGTCCGGAGGCCTCCGCACAGCCCTCTCCACTCCTCAGCATGCTCAGCCCACCATCACTTTTCAGACTCAGCCAAGAGGCATCCAGCGACCTGGCAGCCAGCAAAGAAGGAGAAAGAGAGGGATCAGGTTCTGTGCAGGACAGGCTAGCACCTACCGCATCACACCAGATGATGGACAGAGCGTCACAGGGGATTCGGGGCTGGATGCACTTTTGTGCGATAGACAGAACATGGCAGCATTCAGCACTAGTGACACTTGAGGTCAGGCACGTAGGGTCGGTTTGATGCCCGACTCCCATCAGGTATGGGAAGGAGGAATCGGCGTCCAGATCCCAGGATAAGATGTTGGCAAAGTGGTCCAGGCAGGGCGTGAGCTTCAAGGTAGTTCTCCAGCTGCCAAGGGCAGCCAGAGGGCACATCTGGTAACTGAGGCAGATGCCCCGTTGAGACAGGGCCACAGGGCGGAGCCTGCAGAAGGAATGGCCATGGGGCCTCCAGCAGAGTGGTCCTGGCCCAGGCACAAGGCTGGGACTGGGATAAGGTATGGGCAGGGCAGGGCGCGGGCTGTGACTGTGTGTGGAAATTTAGGAAAGGAGTCGGAGATGATCGTGGAGTACCAAAAGTGTCAGAGCTTGTGTGGTCTCTTCCCCTGGGCCCTGGGTCTCTTTTTTGTGTAGCTCCTGGGAATGGCAATACCTGGCGTCATGGCTCAAGCAGCTAACCCACCCATAGGGGCAGGTTCTGATAACAGGATTAAATAGCTTCCAGGAAAACAGCACTTTTAAAATTTTGTGGTACTGGGGATGGAACCCAGGGACATTCTACCTCCGAGCTACATCCCCAGCCCCTATTTTTTATTCTTTATTTTGAAACCGGGTCTCATTGATTTGCAAAGGGCTTCATTAAGTAGCTGAGGCTGTCTGAGAATTGCGATCGCGCCCTCCTGTCTCAGCCTCCCAAATGCTGAAATTACAAGTGTGCGCCACCACGCCCGCCTAAAACAGCACTTTTTAGTGAGATCAAACAAACAAAAACCATGTTTTGGAGGAGGGCAGCAAAAACATAAATATCAACTCATTCCAAATTACTAGAATTTGAATTACACAATGTAGGAGAGATTGGTATAGACTTAAAGCCATTTTGACAACTAGGTGCGGGACACCATATTCTCTGTCCGGTTTTAGTAGGGGACTACTTCGGTGGTAGTGTTTTGCGTGGCGTGAGCTTCGTGGGCACATGCCTGAGGCTGGCTCAGGCTTCAGCTCTGGCCTTTCACCCCACACTAATTGCCTCGGGCTGCTGTGCAAATTACCACCAACCACAGCCAGAGTCCCCAGATCAAGGTGTTGGCCAGCACACTTCCTATGGAGGCGCTAGGGGAGAGCCCATTCCTTCTCTCTTTCAGCTTCTTCTGGTGGCTCCAGGTGGCCCTGGGCTTGTGGCCACATCACTCTGAGCTCTGCATCTGCGTTCACATTGCCTCCTCCTGTACTCTGATGTCTCTCCCTTGTTTTTTTTTTTTTCTCTCCTTTTTTTTTTTTTTTTTTTTTTTGGCGGTACTGGGGATGGAACCCAGAGCATTCTACAAACAGGGTCTCACTGAGTTGAAAAGAGCCTACATAGCTGAGGCTGGCCACGAACTGTGATCCTCCTGCCCCAGCCTCCCGAATGCTGGGATTACAAGCGTGGGCCACCACGCCCAGCCGTCCTCTGTACTCTTTTATAAGAACTCGGCGTTAGATTTAGGACCCACCCAGGTGATCAAGGATGATTTCATATCAAGATCCTTAATTATGCTCGCAAATTTTTTTTCCAAATAACGTCACATTTTTAGGTTCCAGGGATTAGAAGAACATGGACATATTTTTTGGCATCTACTATTCAACGTATCACAGGGCTTATTATCTAATTTATTGAGAATTCCTAATTTTCTCCTAGTATAAGGAGAGAGCAAGAGGGCAAGAGTGTGAGTGTGAGGAGGGAGTACAAACTGCTTTTGGAGAAACTCCCGCTGCAGCTCAGCCCTGCGGCCCCACCCCTCTGCCTGGAGCCCTGGCCTGGGCTTCCCTTTCTCCCCTAAGGCCCCGCAGCCTCCAGCCATCTGCTTGGCAGGAAGTTGCTTCTTTAAATTGTCTGTGACAAGACATGTGTGTGCCCAGCTTCTTCTCTGACATGCCTCCAACAAGCCACAACAAATGTTTTTAAAAACTCTTTTGTCAGTCCTCAGGAGAGCCGACCTGGGTAACAGCTGTCCCTCTGGTCACTGCCTGGAGTGACTGCCAGCTGAACTCCCAGACATAGACTAGCTGTGGGTCCTGATCCCTTTAGAACCCTCTTTTCTCTGGCATTTCTGTTGCCTGTAAGACTCCTTTTCTTCTCTTGATAGAGGGTTCTTTCCTTCTCCCTTTGGGGATGTCTATTTTTTTTTTTTTTTTTTTTTGGTGGTACTGAGGGTGAAACCCAGAGGCTTTCTACCTCCGGGCTATACTCCCAGACCAATTTTATATTTTATTTGGAAACAGGGTCTCAATGAGTTGCTGAGAGCCTCACTAAGTGGCTGAGGCTGGCTTTGAACCTGTGCGATCTTCCTGTCTCAGCCTCCCAAACGCGGGGATTACAAGCGTCACCATGCCCGGGGATGTCTATTTTTTACAAAAGGAAGGGGAGAGAAACACCACCCCCACTTCTCAGGCCTGTGTAAACCTCTACAGGAGCTTTCCAAGCAGTGAGATCTGTTTTCTTGTTGTTGTTGTTGTTTTTTCTTTCATTTTTGGTGCTAGAGATTGAAGCTGGGCTTTGCACATGCTAAGCGTGCTCTCTACCCCTGAGCTGCACCCCAGCTCTTGTTTTGACCTGTTACTTTTTGTTGTTGTTATTGCCATACTGGGATTTGAACCCAGGAGCACTTTATCAATGAGTTGCATCCTCAGCCCACACCTGTAATCCTGGTACTTGGGAGGCTGAAGCAAGATTGCGTCAGTAATTTAGCTAGATGGTCATCAATTTAGCAAGACCTTGCTTCAAAATAAGTAAGTAAATAAGTAAATGAATGAATGAATGAGTGAATGAATGAGTGGGATCAGTGGTAGAGTGCCCCTGTGTTCAAGAGATAGGGTCTAGCTGGGTGTGGTGGTACATACTTGTAATCCCAACATTTGGGAGTCTGAGTGTTTCAAAATAAAGAATATAAAGAATAGGGCTGGGGGTGTAGCTCAGAGATGGAATGTGAGTTTGATCCCTAGTACCAGGGGAAAAAAAGAAAGAGACAGGATCTCATTAAGGTGCTCATATTGGCTGCAAGCTTTCAATTCTCTTCTTCAGCCTCCCAAGTAGCTGGGATTATAGAACAAGCATGTGTCACTGTGCCCAGATTTTACCTTTTTAATATGAAAGTTTTATTTTTTGTGTGTGGTACTAGGGGTGGAACCCAGGGGCTTTTCTACCTCCGGGCTATACTCCCAGATCTATTTTATATTTTATTTGGAAACAGGGTCTCACTAAGTTGTGGAGAGCTCACTAAGTAGCTGAGGCTGGCTTTGAACCTGTGATCCTCCTGTCTCAGCCTTCTAAGCGCTGAGATTAGCAGCTTGCTCCACCACGCCCAGCCCTTAATATGAAAGTTTTCAAATGTATAGAAAAAAATAATAGTATAATGAGCACCTATATATCCACCACTCAGATTTATTTTTTGTGTGTGGTACTGGGGGTGGAACCCAGGGGCTTTTCTACCTCCGGGCTATACTCGCAGATCTATTTTATATTTTATTTGGAAACAGGGTCTCACTAAGTAGCTGAGACTGGCTTCGAACCTGTGTGATCCTCCTGTCTCAGCCTCCCAAGTGCGGGGGATTATAAGTGTGTACCACCACGCCCAGCCTATTTTTTATTCTTTAATGTGAAACAGTGTCTCACTAAGTAGCTGAGGTTGTCCTCAAATCTGCCATCCTCCTGTCTCTGCCTCCTAAGTACTAGGATTACAAGTATGCACCACCACGCGCAGCAAACAATGATTTTTTTTTTTTTTTTTTGGTGGTACTGGGGGTGGAACCCAGAGGCTTTCTACCTCCGGGCTATGCTCCCAGACCTATTTTATATTTTTTATTTGGAAACAGGGTCTCACTAAGTTGCTTGAGAGCCTCACTCAGTAGCTGAGGCTGGCTTCGAACCTGTGCGATCTTCCTGTCTCAGACTCCCAAGCGCGGGGATTACAAGCGTGCGCCACCATGCCTGGCTACAAACAATGATTTTTTAAAGCAAGTTATTGACATGACACTTACCTAGAAATACGTTAGCATGCATCACCTTAGGACAAGCACGTTCTCCTGTGTCCTTGCAGCACCAGAGGCATCTGATCTTGTTAGAAACTCAAGCTCAGCTTGTCCAGATGGAGTGAATCAGAATCTCCATTTTAATAAATCTGCAGTTGATTCATTGGCACTTTTTTTTTTTTTTTTTTTTTTTTGGTGGTACTGGGGATGAAACCCAGGGGCCTTCTACCTCTGGGCTGTACTCCCAGGCCTATTTTTTATTTGGCCAGCTGAGGCTGGCTTCGAACCTGCGCGATCCTCCTCTCTCAGCCTCTCAAGCGTGGGGATTACAGCGTGTACCACCACGCCCAGCTGGCACGTTAAATTTAAGAGGCACTGTCCTACATAACCAAAATACTCTTATCACACCTATGAAAAGCAACAACTCTGGTCCAGACCTTGCTCTTGTCATTTAAAAGCAGTGACAGGTAAAGGCTGAGTTGAGTCGAGGGCTGATTGAAAATCATCCACTAGCCATTGCTACACTGCATTGATTGGACTGGCTTTTCCTTACTTCCTCTCTGTCTGTGTTTTTTCCCTGCCTTTCCCTGTCCTCCCTCTGCCAGGGGAGCTTATGGATGGCCGCAGGGGCCTGGTCCCTTCCAATTTTGTAGAGCGAGTGTCTGATGACGACCTCCTGAGCTCCCTCCCTCCAGAGCATGCTGATGTGTCCTACAGCTCAGGCCCTGAACTCAGTTTCCTGAGTGGCGGTGGGGGCGGCAGCAGCAGTGGGGGCCACAGCAGCGGGGGACCGAGCCAGCCCAGACCGGAGGAGGACACGGGGACTCTGCTCAGTCTGAGCCCCCCACCGGAGGGCCTGGGCGAGCCTCCTGCCGTGCCTTACCCCCGCCGTCTGGTGGTCCTCAAACAGCTGGCCCACAGTGTGGTGCTGGCCTGGGAGCTGCCTCCGGAGCGGATAGAACTACGTGGCTTCCACATCTGCGTGAACGGGGAACTGCGTCAGGCCCTGGGGCCTGGGGCCCCCCCCAAGGCTGTGCTGGAGAACTTGGACTTGCGGGCTGGGCCTCTCCATGTTTCTGTACAGGCCCTGACCAGCAGGGGCAGCTCTGACCCTCTACGCTGCTGCTTGGCTGTGGGTGCTCGGGCCGGCGTGGCACCCAGCCAGCTGCGGGTCCATCGGTTGACTGCCACCTCTGCTGAGATCACCTGGGTGCCCGGCAATAGCAACTTGGCCCATGCCATCTACCTCAATGGGGAAGAGTGCCCGTCTGCCCGCCCCAGTTCCTACTGGACCACCTTCTGCCACCTGCGGCCTGGCACACTCTATCAGGCCCGAGTGGAGGCTCAGCTTCCACCCCGAGGGTCCTGGGAGCCAGGCTGGGAGAAGCCGGAGCAGCGGGCTGCCACCCTGCAGTTTACCACGCTCCCAGCAGGTATGTAGGTATGGGCACCGGGGAGGCCAGGCCGTGGGTGGCGATGGCAGGAAGACCGGCTCTGTTCATGTAATCAGGAAAATGGCAGTTTGGGCTGGCTTCTCAATAGGGAGCATCCTGCATTATTGGGCCTTGTACCCCACTCTCCCCAGGCCCACCCGATGCCCCCCTGGATGTGCAGATTGAGCCGGGGCCCTCCTCTGGCATCTTGATCATCAGTTGGCTCCCAGTCACCATTGATGCTGCTGGCACCTCCAATGGCGTCCGGGTCACAGGCTATGCCATCTATGCTGATGGGCAGAAGGTATGGCCTGGGGCCTCCACCTGCCTGTACCCTGGGGGCAGGATGTGGGTTCCTTCTTGCCCTGCTTAAATACCTGTATCCCTGGCCTGGCAGAGATGCCTGGCCTCTGGAATTTGGGTCCTTGTAGAAGACTAAGCATGGGCCTTGCTGGGTATGCTCACACACCTGTAATCCCAGTACATGGGAGGCTGAGACAGGAGGATTGCAGGTTTGAGGACAGCCTCAGAAACTTAGCAGGTCCTCTGTAATTTAGTGAGACAGTGTTTCAAAATTTAAAAACCAATAAAGCAAAAGGGCTGGGGTATATAGTTCAGAGGTGGAAAGTGTTGCAGGGGATTGGTTGGGGGGGGAAAGGTGTGTGGTGTGAAATAATCCCCCCCCCCACCAGACACACAGAGACAAACAGAAAAACCGTGGATTCTTGTCCTAAGCTAAGAATAAGTATTCATCGCTTGGACAGCTGCTGAAGATTTAAAGAAGTTTATTAAAAAGGTAGAAATATAGAGATAGTTACAGCCCTGTGCCAGAGAGGGGCACAGGGGGGCAATTCGAATGAAAATGCCAAGGAACTCCAGTTTACTGAGTTTTTATCCTGTCTAAGTCCAGCAGGTCCCTCTGATTTTTGGAGATCATGTTACACCTTATCGCCAGCCCCTGCTCTGCTTCTGTTATCTCTCCAGCTGGGTTTATGGCCTAAAAGGGGGAAACATCTCTGTCTTCAAACACAGGCCCAGATTTATGGCCGGAGGGGAAGGCATCTCTATCTTCAAACACAGGCCCCCAAACTGTGTTAAATTGTTCTTAGGAATGCAAGGACATGTTGGCTAACCCTGGCTTTCTTAGTAAAGAAGATATGTTTCAAGGTTGGACATCTTTCCCAGGATTGATGCATTAATACTTTTTAAACTCTCTTCCCAATACCAGTACAGAAAGCCCCTGGGTTCAGTCCCCATTACCACCACCACCACAACAACAAAAGCACAGGCCTTAGTGCACCCAGGGGACTTGGAGACCAAGTGGCCAGGAAGACTGAAGAGATCAGAAGTGCACAGGGCCTAGTGCTGCGCAGGGCAGGATGCTAGCCGCCGTGGGCTCTCAGCAGCGCCTTCCCCTCCGGTGCTCCCTTCTCCCTGCAGATCATGGAGGTGGCCTCCCCCACAGCAGGCAGCGTGCTAGTGGAGTTGTCCCAGCTTCAGCTGCTTCAGCTGTGCCAGGAGGTGACTGTGCGTACCATGTCCCCTCATGGCGAGTCGGCCGACTCCCTCCCAGCTCCAGTTGCTGCAGCCCTGGCCCCAGCCATCCAGCCAGCCAGGATGTCCTGTCCCTCACCACGACCAAGCCCAGAGGCCAGAGCACCCCTTGCTCCAGCCTCCTCGGGGCCTGGAGACGCCAGCTCTCCCCTCTGGCATCCTGCCTCCCATGGAACTCAAGAGCCCCCAGGAGGCCCCCCAGCAAGCCCTTCCAGAGAGATGCCAAAAGGAGCCCTGGAAGAACCTCCAGCCCCTCGTTCCCAGGTACCTGTGCGGGTGGAGGGGAGCGGGTGCAGATGGGGAGAAGGGCCCTGGGTTTGGGCCCTCGCTCAGCGCTGTGCATTCCAGGAGGAGGCTGGGGCTCATGCCTTCTGTGTCTCCGAGGAGAGGAGGGCCAGCAAGCCAGCCCTGGGCGAGGGAGGCCCTGGCCCTGTAGCTCCCTCCCTGGACAAGCAGGAGGCCGAGCCAACTGCGGGAGAGGCTGGCCCTGCACCCTGCTCTACCCAGGCAGCACTGGCCCAGAGGACGCCAAGCACTGAGGCCTGCCACGGGGAAGACCCAGAACCTGGGCCGCGATCCAGGGCTGAGGTAGGGGTTGGACACCACTGCGCCACCTCCCTTCGCCAGCCCAAATCTAGTAGCCCTCACGGCTTGCCCTGTGTTCTGGCACAGACAGCTTGACGTTGCTTCCCATTTGCTCATTCATTTGTTCCTTCCTTCCTTCCATTGAGCCACACTCCAGCCTTATTATTTATTTATTTATTTATTTATTTATTTATTTATTTTTTTGCGGGTCTGGGGATGGAACCCAGGGGCATTCGACCTCCGAGCTACACCCCCTGCCCTATTTTGTATTTTTTGTTTTGAAACAGGGTCTCACTAAGAGCTGAGACTGTATGCTAACCGCGATCCTCTAGTCTCAGCATCCTGAGCTGGGATTACCAGCATGCACCACCACACCGCTTCTTTTTTTTTTTTTGGTGGTACTGGGGGTGGAACCCAGAGGCTTTCTACCTCTGGGCTATACTCCCAGACCCATTTTATATTTTATTTGGAAACAAGGTCTTACTAAGTTGCTGAGAGCCTCACTAAGTAGCTGAGGCTGGCTTCGAACCTGCGCGATCCTCCTGTCTCAGCCTCCCAAGCGCGGGGATTACAAGCGTGCGCCACCACGCCCGGCTCCGGCTTATTTTTTATTTTTATTTATTAAAAAAATTTTTTTGGTGGTACTAGGGGTGGAACCCAGAGGCTTTCTACCTTTGGGCTATACTCCAAGACCTATTTTATATTTTATTTGGAAACAGGGTCTCACTAAGTTGCTAAGGGCCTCGCTAAGTAGTTGAGGCTGGCCTCAAACCTGTGCCATCATCCTGTCTCAGCCTTCCAAGCATGGGGATTACAAGTGTACGCCACCACGCCCGGCTATTTTTTATTTTTAAACAGAGTCTCACTAAGTTTTGCAGGCTGGTCTCAAACCTGTGATCCTCAAGTACTGGGATTGCAGGCATGCACCACTGCGTCTGGCTGTCTGTTTCTGTGTATTTTTCTCCCCAGATTTCTCTCTCCCCCTTGGCTCCCATCTCTCATCCCCATGGGGCACACCCCGTCCTGAGCATGGCTCCTTCTTCCTCTGTGAAGGGACCTTTTCTTACTCCCTTGAGGCTGACCTTGCCCAGGGCCCTGTCTTTCCTTTCTTGTCTGGCCTCTTGCAGAAAGAGGAGACAGCAGAGCTCGGGGTTCATCTGGTGAACTCCCTTGTGGATCATGGCCGCAACTCAGACCTGTCAGACATCCAGGAGGAGGAAGAGGAGGAGGAAGAAGAGCTGGGCTCCAGAACTTGCTCCTTCCAGAAGCAGGTTGCTGGCGACAGCATCAGGGAGAATGGGGCCAAGGTAACGGGTGGGGCGGGGCTGGTGGGCCCCCGGCCTCAGGCTCCGACCGAGGGCCCCAGATGTCAGCAGCTACTGCAGCCACCACTGAGTGCAGCAACATTCTAGGTGTGTGCGTCCCAAGCAGCAGACACGAAGAGGCCTAGGGTGGGCCTTGGCCCTCCTGGGAAGAAAGGGGCGGAGCAGTTCATTGCCACACCTTCTTTCCAGCAGAATGCAGCGCCCTGGCCTGGGGAAGCTGGTGCCAATCTAGAGCCTTGTGCTGGGGGCCTGCGGGAGGGGAGGGGCCTCCCCGCTAGGACAGGCACAGAGGGCTGGCTCCTGATGCTCCTGCCCCACAGGGCCGGCCCGCTCCCCGGGTGTCTTCTCTGCTTCTTCCTCTGGCTCTGACTGGACATGTGTGTGACTCTGGGCCAGCCACTGTCCCTCTGGTTGTTTCCTCTTGGAAGAAGCCGAGGGAGGGCTGTGGGGCTGCCCTAAACTCTGCCCTCATTTGAGGGCAAAGATCACAGCTCTTCCCCATGGACCTCTCTCCCCTGCTGCTTTCTTCTCCCCACCCCCAGCCCCAGCCTGACCCCTTTTGTGAGACTGACAGCGACGAGGAGATCTTGGAGCAGATCCTCGAACTGCCCCTCCAGCAGTTCTGCAGCAAGAAGCTGTTTAGCATCCCTGAGGAGGAAGAGGAGGAGGAGGAAGAGGAGGACGGCGAGGAGAAGCCAGGGGCAGGCTGTTCTTCCCAAGACCCCAGCCCCCTTGCAACGGCATTGCCAGGGCTGGGCTGTGACAGCAGTCAGCCCCAAGGACCTGGCCCGTGTCCCCTATCTCCTGAGCCCTCCAGGGCCAAGGACCTCCTGGAGGATATGCCTGGACTAGCTGGTGGAAGCGGCCAGAGGAGAGGAGGTGGCTCTCCCGAGAAGCCCGCAAACCGCAGGCGGCCTCTGGACCCCCGAGAACACTGCAGCCGGCTTCTCAGCAATGGCGGGCCCCAGGCCCCGGCACGGCCAGGCCCCCCACGGGAGAGGGGCGGCCTCCCTGTGGTTGAGGGCACCAGGGGTGGACTGGAGGCTGGTGGGAGAGGGCGGCCAGGCCCTTCCCGGAGGTGCTCCCGTGGCTGGGCCCCAGAGTCTGGCCTGGCCAGCTGTCTCTCCCCCAAGTGCTTGGAGATCAGCATTGAATATGATTCTGAGGATGAGCAGGAGGCGGGCAGCGGGGGCATCAGCATCACCAGCTCCTGCTACCCCGCAGATGGGGAGGCCTGGGGCGCAGCAGCTGTAGGAAGACCCAGGGGGCCTGCGAAAGTCAATTCAGGCCCCAACCCCTACCCACACCTCCCGGCCTGGGAGAAAGGGGAGCCCGAGCGGAGAGGCCGCGGTGCGACTGGCAGAGCCAAGGAGCCACCCTCCTGGGTCTGTGCCCACTGCCTGCCCCGGGCAGCCCCTGCCTGCTGCAGCCCAGCGGCCCTGCTTGCTGCCCACTAGCCGCTCCCATTCCACGCTGCCGCCTCCGCCTCCGCCTCCATCAGCAGAGGTGGGCCGGCCTCGGCTCCCTCACCTGCCTCCTGCACCCACATTCCACCGCTTTGCTGCTTCTGCTGACGGGAACTGTGAGGCACAATATTCTGTCGTCACTGGTTGGCAGTCGCTCCTGAGGGCGGGCGGCCCTTTCCTCTGCATAGCTAGCTATGTCTTCAGGACAGTGACCGCGAGCCCATGTCTGGAGTCACCAGCCCTGGCGCTGACAGGAGACTGTCCCCTCACACGCTCTTCGGCCACCTCAGTTCCCCTCTACCGCACTCACGTACCTGCCCTTCCTGCCTCCGCAGGGGAGTCTGAAGGCTGGGCCCAGTCCCTGGAGAGGAATGCTGTGCTCCGGTTCTGTGTGCCGCTTACGCTGCTGCGGGGGCAGAGCCGGGGAGTGCGGGGCACCAGAGGGGTGGTGTGTCATTCTGCCATCTGTTGCCTCTCTTTGCAGGCCACAGACACTGGGGAGCCCAGAGGGCAGGACAGCTCCAGGCAGAGGGCCCCCCAGAGGAGAGGGGCCCGGGCACGCAGGCCAGGCGCCACTGAGCTGGGTGAGCAGGTGGCAGGGCTGGGCCAGGCCCGAGGGAGCGGCTCCTGACTCTCAGGGTGGAGCTCACCGCGTCACCGCCCTGTCTCCAATCCTTTCCACAGTTCTTTCTGGAAGCCCCCCAGAAGCACTGGCTCACCAGGACCTACCTGTCAGGGTCTTTGTGGCTCTGTTTGACTATGACCCCGTGTCAATGTCGCCCAACCCTGATGCTGGAGAAGAGGAGCTGCCTTTCCGGGAGGGCCAGATCCTGAAGGTGACTGGCTCATCCTTTGAAGCCAGAGCTCCGGGGCTCTTGCCAGTTTCCTGCCTCCTCCTCCCTCCCTCCAAGGGAGACAGCATACCGTGGGGACGGGGTGGGGGTGGGGAGAACATGGCTCCTGGAGCCAGATGATGGAGTTTGGACCCGCCCCTACCCCTGCTAGTAGCCTGGAGTAGATTGCCTTACTCCCTCCTTGTTGGTAAAATGGGGATAATATTAGTGTCTCCCCAACAGGGCAGTTTGTGGCGGTCACAATTCAACATACATACAGCACTTAACTTGCCTGGTACAGAGCACAGTGTGACGGGTGCACTGTGGGGTGTGGGGTGCACTGAGACAAAGGCCATGTAGACAGTAGATGACCCAGAAAGGGCTTTCTCTATCCTGCCCGTCCTGAATCTTTGCCGTTTTCTTTTCTGCTCCATGGCTTGCAGAAGACAGAACATTCTTCTGCAGTTCTAAGGCGGGAGGGGTGGTGTGAGGTGAGGGCTCAGGGCCTGGGCCAAACTGGCTGGAGACAACTAGTCTTTGCCTCCAGGTGTTTGGGGACAAAGATGCTGACGGCTTCTACCGGGGTGAAGGTGGGGGCCGGACAGGCTACATCCCCTGCAACATGGTGGCTGAGGTGGCTGCAGACAGTCCTGCAGGGAGACAACAGCTGCTCCAGTGGGGTTATTCGTCTCCAGATGTTGCCGTTGAGGGCTCAGGTATGACCTGTGGTCCCTCCCCCACCTCCTGCTGTCCCACTTCCAACCCAACACATTCTGAGTGATTTGCATGTCTGGGATGGGGGCTAGGAGCCTTATTTTTCCTCTAGCAGAACCACAGAAGCCTCCCAGAGACCAAGGCCCACATGGCCATACCGTTGGACTTTCCACTTTGAATGGGAGTCTGCCACCAAGGCAGTGGACTATCGAGGGGCATTTGATAATGCTAACTGGGCTCTTCTCAGGGATGTGGGATAAAGGCCCTTAGGAAATGAGCTCAGGCTGGACAAGGTGGCACACGCCTGCAATTCTAGTACTTGGGAGGCTGAAACAGAAGGATTGCAGGTTTGAGGCTAGCTTCAGCATCTGAGTGAGACTCTTGTTTCAAAATAAAAAAGTAGGAAGGAATGGGGGTGTATCTCAGAGGTATAAAGCCCCTGGATCCAATCTCCAGTATCAAAAAGAAACGAAAAGGATGCAGGAACCCTGCAAAGCCCTGAGTGGAGACTCCAGTCTATTTTATCCCCCCCTGCCATCTTCCCTGCCTCCGTTTCTTTCTTATATCTACATGCCTTTCTGGATCAGGGAATGGTCCCTTCGTGTACTCCACAGCCCGTACAACTGGACCTCCCCCCAAGCCCCGCCGCTCCAAGAAAGGTAAGACCCCATTCTCCCTCCGACACCTATGGCAGGCTAGGATGGAGTGGCCGTGCATGGCTCTCTGGGTAATTTTGAGCACATAAAGGGATCAGAGCCCTTCAGTCAGGTCAGCCCCCTGCAGCAGGGGCCTTCATTCTAGGAGGAACTGGGGAAAGTTTGCCAGGACCTGTGCTCCCAGGAGCACCTGCCTGTAAATTCTGTGCAGCCTGAAGCATATCACTGCCCCTCTGGGCCTTAGTTCACTATTGACCCCCCACCCCACGTGCTCTCTGAGCACCTCCCCTCCCCCATCCTTCCTGTCTGGGATGAAGGGGGAGGGGTGGGATGTGCTGGGACTGGGCTCAGAGGCACCTTCTCTCCACAGCAGAGTCAGAAGGCCCTGTCCAGCCCTGTCCAGGTGAGGGCTTATGCTCTGGGGAAGAGGTGAGGTGGGGTGGTCCCTCTGGCCTCTTCCCAGGGTCTACAGCTGGTAAGGTTGCAGGGGGGTTGAAGGGGGGGTCATCTGGCCTCCAGTCCTGAAGATAGTCTTGAGTGGGTAGTCTCAAGAGAGTCCTGAGTTTTCTCCCTGGATCTGCAGGTGCCCCCAAGCCGATCCTCTCTACTGGCCGGAAAGCTCCCCACCCCATGGTGGCTGCATTTGACTACAACCCCCGGGAGAACTCCCCCAATATGGACGTGGAGGTGAGGGTCTCGGCGCCTGGCTATGGCCGATGGTGGAAAGCCCCCCGGGCCTGACACCCGCGTCTTGCTCTCTCCACAGGCGGAGCTGCCCTTCAAGGCCGGGGATGTCATCACTGTGTTCGGGAGCATGGATGATGATGGTTTCTACTATGTGAGAACATGGTGTGGGGTGGAGGCACCACAGTGCAGCTCACATTGGCGGGGGGATGGCAAGGCTTCCTGAGGACAGACCAGGTGGCCTCCCTTGACACTGATGCTGGCCCCAGACTGTTCTCCAGGGGCATCAGGTCAAGAAGGGCAAGGCTGGACCCTCTTTCTCGATCCATCTCACCAGTGTCTCCTCCGCAGGGGGAACTGAATGGACAAAGGGGTCTGGTTCCATCCAACTTCCTGGAGGGTCCTGGTCCTGAGGCAGGCAGCCCGGACAGGGAGCCCCGGACACCCCAAGCTGAGAGTCAGGTCAGTGACCAGCTGGGCTTCCAGCTCAGCATTTTGGTGTCTACCTCCTGCCAAGGAGGGACCAGACTGGGAGCTGAGCACTATGAGATTCGTGTCCGGGGCAGAGCTGTTGGGACCCACCAGAGGGGTCCCTGCAGCCCTCCCAGGATGCATCTGGTCTACAGAGGAGTGTGGGTTGCCCCCCCCCCATGCCATCTGAACCAGCAGCCAACATGCTGGGGCCACCAGTGTGGGGGAGGAGGGCCTATGGAAAGAAACCCCAACCTCCTCAAGCCAGTGCTGGTTTCGGGGCTCTCTCCCTGCTGCTGGGTCTTCCTGGCTTCCCAGCTGCCTTTTGAAGCCAGTTGCCCAGCAGGGTGCAGCTTCCTGGGTGCTCATCTTACAGCCTGGGGCGGGTGGGATGTGATGAAGTCTCCATCCTCAGAGAGTGGGGGAGGGCGAGGAGGCCGAGCCCCAACTAGAAGATGAAGGGCTGCCACAAGCAGTGGCTTCAAACTCAAAGGCTACACCACGTGGCAACCGTCCGGTGGGTGCCTGAGCCACCTGGTGACCGGGCAGAGAGCGTGCGGGTCTGTCGGTAACCCATCTCCTCTCTTTGTTCCCTGTTCTCAGAGAATGAGAAGGAGAAGAGTCCAGTGCTAGATATATGTAGAGAGAGCAACATGTAAGTGGGGGGACCGGCCCCCTGTGTCCCATGTGACCCTCACCCCCTACGTCACCATAAGCAGATAGCACCTTTTTGTCTCAGTTGGAGCTGACCTGGCTTTTCCCTTTTCTCCCAGGGCAAAGGGGAAGGAGATCTTGCTTTGGGCCATTTGGGTGTGGGCTCACCCTTCCCCTGTCCCATCTTGCCTTTACCCAGGCAGTGCCAGCTGTCACAGGAGTACATGTTGTCTTGGCAAACCATGTCCCATGTCAGCTGACTCCTCATGTGTCTATAGCACATGTGGCTTATAGAACCTTACATGAGTGGCATCCGTGTCATGACTCTTCAGTGGTATTATGATATTATATGACTATAGTATCATGATATTAGATTATCATTGGTGACAGATGACACTGTAATGTCACTAGTAATAATCGCCTCTCCACCCTTGTCTTCTCCAGTATGACCTATTAGAGTGATCAGACGTGTGCTTTTACTTTCAGTTTTCAAATTTCTCTGCTTTGAGGATAAGAGAGGGAGCTTGAATAGTTGACATTTCTAGATAACCTCCAACCTTTCTTCTGGGGGGGGTGTGCTCAGAGCGCTCCCTCCCTCCTCTGGGACTTTGTGCAAGGAGTCCTGGGGGGAGTGGGAAAGGCTGCCCTGCCCCTCCCTGCCAGCCTTCGTTGTCTTGGCAGTAGACACTTTAGGTTCTGGTTCTGAGCAGACCATGGGGCCTGGGGGCAAAGGGCCTGGTCTGGGCACCCAGTTCCCTCACCTCTGGCCCAAGCTCTGTGGTTGCTTCTGGCCAGGAACTTCCCAGGCTGTGGTGAAAGTGGGGGTTTAAGGGAGGGAGGGAGGACAACACACAGCCTGGTCTAGGAAGCCCAGGTGGGGATGAGGGAACTCAGGTGAGGATGGCTTCCTGGTGACACCTCTGCTTCCCCCATTCCCTGCCTTTAGGCCACCATGAGCACTGTCTGGGTGGGTCTGAGGCAGAGGGTTGCCGATGGAGCTAGGAGGGGCGGCCACCAGCTTGTGGTGGGCCTGTGATGTCCTGCCTGGGAGTCCCCTCTGGGTCTGGCCTCCCTGGAGTTCTCTCAGGTGCCATCAAATCACAGACTCCATCTCTGTCCCCTTGGTGTGGCCTGGCTTCACTCCCTGAAGGCCCCTGGGGTGTGGCATCAGCTGGGCTGGGGGGTGCTGTGAGGTGCTGTAGGCACTGCCCCCCAGGCAACAGCTGCCTCTAAGCTGACCTTGTTCTTGGTCTCCCTTCCTGGGAAGTGGGGGACACTCATCCTGAAGCCAAGGTTCTGGGAACTCCAGCTCTGTCAGCCCGGCACCCAGAGAAGAGAGGGGGCTCACCCAGGACCACACTGGCAAAGCAGAGCCAAGACTGTATCCAGTGGGGCTCCCAGCGCAGTGCTCCCTTGGTGTCCCTCCTGGAGTTACCTCTGGGCTCTGTGTTGTCCAGGGCAGTGACTGCAGGTAGTGAGGCTCTGGCTCTGAGTCATGTGGGTGGCATGAGAGGCTCAAGCCTTCGAGGCAGCAGATAAGGAGTTGGGGTGTGGCAGTGACCTGGCCCTGACCTTACCCCTTCTCTCACATTCCAGGACTGGGTCAGCACAACGCAGGAGCCCTCAGTGCCCCCCGGCCTGCACGAAGCTCCCAGCCCTGGAAGCCCCCACAGGACCCAGCGGGGGGAGCCACAGGGCACAGCTGAGAAGGTGCGGGGTCTCCTCTCCAAAGGGAAGCAGCTCCTCAGGAAACTGGGCTCCGGGAAGAAGGAGTGACTCTGCGGCCCATCCTGCAGCAGAAGCGGCCCCTGGAGGCTCCCAGGTCCCTGTCCCAGCTGCGCAGGGAGGCCTCAGGGGCCCAGAGTCTCTGTTCTCTGAGTGAACACTGCAGCACCTGAACAGGAATCAGACTTGGCAAAAGTGGGAGTTAGATGGGCTCTTCAGGATGAGTCTTCTAGATAAGCCCCTTCCTCTTTCAGGAAGGTAAACTGAGCCCCACAGTGAGTAAGTAACTTGGTCACGGTCACTGAGCATCAGGTCAGACCAGGACTGGACCCAGGACTCTTAACTCCCTGTCCTCCCCCCTCGTCTTACCCTAGTTTCCGCCACGCTCTGCTGGTCCCTTCTTGGGCCTTCTGTCCTCCCGAGGTGGGAGCCTGGGAGGAGAAAGGGGTCTGTTCCCTCCAACCCGGCCCAGGGTCCTGACCCTGATCTTGTCTTCCCTCCCCTGAAGGCAAGTTTGCACTGGAGCCTCCCCTCGGGCGCGGGCGGAGCCATGTATATATGTACATACTCAGTGCCTCAGCCCAGCTCCTCCATCTCACTTCCAGGCACAGGCCCGGGAAGGAGAAAGGCCAAGCCAAAGCCGGCCTACCCCGCCCACAGCGCTCCGCCCGCCGGGCCTGCGGCCCCTGCACCAGCCACGCAGGGTGCGCGGCCGCAGTGGGGTTTGCCTTATTTTGCTCATTAGATTTAACTTCTCTTTTGCATTGTTTTCTTTTGGCTCCTGTTGGAGTCCAGGGGCTGAGAAAAAGGACAGATTTATGCAGCTATTTTCATACATTCCCTCTTCAGGGTGGGTAGGGGTTCTCCAGCCTAACCCTCACCCCATCCTCACCCTCTGCCTGGGTGAGTGTGTCTCTGCATGTGTCCTTCGCTGTGGTGGGAGATTGTTTGACTGAACCCCTACCCCCACCTTGGTCTCCAGGGGTGTGGAATGGTGGGGGATTTGTTTAAAAAGACATTATAATAAAGTCTATTTTCACAAAATCTCTGCTGGACAATGGACTCCTTAGAGCAGGGTGGGTCATATTCTTGATGGATTCCTTCCTTCCTTCCCCAATTCTTTCTTTGTGGTACTAGGTGTTAGGTGCGCATGGGAAGTAAAGGGCACGAGAGAGACCAGGAAGCGCATAAGAGTTTTAATGTGGTCCTCTCGGGGATGGGGGCAGGACTGCCCCGGAGACCTGCGGGCCCCTCCGAGGCTGGAAGGAAAATGCCTCTCTTTTTAAGGCATACGTCTTGGGGGTGGGACTATGTGTGGGAACGCCGCTTCTCTCGCGATATTGCCTGCCTCATGATATCCCCTGCGATATTGCCTAGCAGAGTCTCCTCCTCCTTCTCCAGGGTTCCGTCCTTGTGGAAAGGGGGAGGGACCTGACTTGTCATCCCGGCCTTTTGGTGATAATGGGCAGATATTGGAATCTTAAACTACTTCCTGCTGTCAAGGGGCGTCATAAGGGGGCCCCTCGGCTGGGAGAGGTTGGGTCCTCCAGAAGTGTGCAGGTGGGAGTATGGCCGCAGCGTGAGTCGGAAATTACCCTGGACAGCTTGATGATGTGTGCCTGAGGAGACTTTAGCAGACGAGGAGTTATGGCATTACAGCATCTGAAGAGGGAGGGCACCGTAGTATGTAAACAAGTGGACCTGCTAAAATAAAAACATCAAAGAGAATTATGCCGAGAAAAACGAAGCTTAGTAGGCCCCAACACTGTGCAAGAAAATTTGTCATGGGACTGTGTAACGGGAGCCCTTTTTAGCCAGGTAAGATGATGCCAGTTGGGGTCCCCCAATAGTTTGGCTGCAGTAGGTATAGTGAGGATCACTGTGAAGGGCCCAGTCCACTGTGGTTGGAGATGTTTTGGTTTAAGCGACTTGAGGAGGACTTGATTCCCTGGCTTAAGGGCCTTGACTGCAGGGTGTGGAGCTGCTTCTTCAGTCCCGGGTTGGGGAAGATACCAGTCAGCATGTTCCCTAAGAAGGTGCTTGAGAAAAGACAAGTAAGGAAGATAGGAAGACAAAGGGGGGGGGAGGCGGGTCCAAGGGGAGAGCAGGAAAGGGTGACTGTATAGCAAAAAGGGTGACTGTATAGCAATTCAAAGGGGCTCATAAAGGTGGAGCTTCGAGGGGTGGCCCTCACACGGGCCAGAGCTAGTGGCAGGAGTTCAGGCCATGATACTCGCAGCTCTAGAGAGAGTTGTTAGGTGGTTTTTAAGGATCCCATTCATTTTTTCTACCTTTCCTGATGACTGCAGATGATATGGGATGTGGAGCTTCTATGAAATGCCAAGAGCTTGTGCCACCTGTTGAGTAACCTTAGAAATAAAAGCTGGTCAGTTATCAGACTGTAAGGAATTAGGGAGTTCAAACCGAGGGATGATGTTTGAGCATAGAACATCGGCCACCATGCTGGCTGTCTAGTCCTTTGAGGGAAAAGTCTCTACCCAACCTATTAGGGTATCGACCATGGTAAGAAGATATTTAAGTTTTTTGTGAGGTGGCATATGGGTGAAGTTGGCTTGCCAGTCCTGTCCTGGCAAGAGTCCTCTCATTTGGTGGGTAGGAAAGGAGGGGCGAAGGCCTCCTTGGGGAGACACAGCAGTGCAAGTAGAACAGGAGGCACTGATTTTACTAATCAGCTGCTTCAGGAGAGGAGAATAAGACGAGGGGCTTAGGAAATGCTTCAGCACCATAGGTCCCACAGAAGGGAATTGTGTATTAGGCTAATGACCTTTTCAGCCTGAGCCTCAGGCAGAGCAATCTTATCCTGTGTCATGAGCCAACCATCCCCTGTGCTGGACGCCCCAAGTTTGATCAGGTGTTTTCGTTCAGCCAGGCTATAATTAGGCGCCATTGAGGGGAGGGTTAAAAATCGTACAGAGGCTGGTGGGCTTGGTTGAGCTTGTTGTTGTCAGCTGTCTTGCTGTATAATCCGCTTCACTGTTTCCTTTGACCACTAAGGAAGATTCTATCTGGTGGCCTCAACAGTGGAGGATGGCCAGCTCAGATGGTAAAGAAAGGGAATCTAGGAGCTTCTTTTTTTTAATTTATTTTTATTGGTGCATTGTAATCATACATCACATTGGAATATAAGACTTGAGAGGATATACAAGCACACATCATCCAATTAGCCCTCATCCACTCCCCATCCCATTCCCTCCTCCTCCCTCAATCCCATGCTTGTTTGGTGATTAACTTTGATACATGTGTTTATGTACCTCCTGCTTTTTAAAGAGGCTCCATCCTCCCCTATTCCATACCCTCTGATTGGTCACCTTAATTGCTTCACTATAGGGCCCTTTCTATAGCTCGACCACTTCCTGTTGCCTGTTTCCTCCTAGTTATTGCTGATTAGGGGAAACATCTGGTTTTAATTTTCTGCGATATTTCTCTGTGCATGCCACGTTGCAAATACCGATCCCACTCTTGATGGCCCCAGTTGTGGCCTGGCTACCCGGTGGACTGATCCAGACCTCAGGCTCTAGCAGCGGCCTTGCCTCATGGAAGGCCCTGGTTCTGGCCTCGCTGGTGCCGACACTGGCCTAACCCCTCAGCTGGTTCCGATCCCGGTCTTGGAGGCCCCAGCACCGGCCTTCCTCACGGCAGGCTCCGATGTTAGCCGATAGCCCCGGCATTGGCCTAACCCCTCGGCAGGCTCCGATCCAGGCCTTGGAGGCCTCAGTAGCGGCCTTGCCTCACGGAAGGCTCTGATGCTGGCCAGTGGCCCCGGCACCGGCCTAACCCCTCAGCAGGCTCTGATCCCAGCCTCGCTGGCCCCAGCACCGGCCTAACCCCTCGGCAGGCTCCGATCCCAGCCTCGGAGGCCCCAGCACCGGCCTTGCCTCATGGCAGGCTCCAATCCCGGCCACGCTGGCCCTGGCACCGGCCTGACCCCTCGGCAGGCTCTGATCCCAGCCTCGGAGGCCCCAGGACCGGCCTTGCCTCACGGCAGGCTCCGATCCCAGCCTCGGTGGCCCCAGAACCGGCCTAACCCCTTGGCAGAATCCGATCCTGGCCTCAGAGGCCTCAATAGCGGCCTTGCCTCACAGAAGGCTCTGATGCCTGCTAGTGGCCCCGGCACCAGCCTAACCCCTAAGCAGGCTCCGATCCCGGCCTCGGAGGCCCCAGCACCGGCCTTGCCTCGCGGCAGGCTCCGATCCCGGCCTCGCTGGCCCCAGCACCAGCCTAACCCCTCGGCAGGCTCCGATCCAGGCCTCGGAGTCCTCAATAATGGCCTTGCCTCACGGAAGGCTCCAATGCCGGCCATTGGCCTCGGCAACAGCCTAACCCCTCGGCAGGCTCCGATCCCGGCCTCGCTGGCCCCAGCACCGGCCTTGCCTCACGGCAGGCTCCAATGCCGGCCTCGCTGGCCCCAGCACCGGCCTAACCCCTCGGCAGGCTCCTATCCCGGCCTCAGAGGCCTCAATAGTGGCTTTGTCTCATGGAAGGCTCCAATGCTGGCCAGTGGCCCCGGCACCGGCCTAACCCCTCAGCAGGCTCTGATCCTGGCCTCGGAGGCCCCAGCACTGGCCTTGCCTCGCAGCAGGCTCCGGTCCCGGCCTCGCTGGCCCCAGCACCAGCCTAACCCCTCGTCAGGCTCCGATCCAGGCCTCGGAGGCCTCAATAATGGCCTTGCCTCATGGAAGGCTCCGATGCCGGCCGTTGGCCCCAGCACCGGCCTAACCCCTCGGCAGGCTCCAATCCCAGCCTCGGAGGCCCCAGCACTGGCCTTCCTCATGGCAGGCTCCGATGTTAGCCGATAGACCCGGCATTGGCCTAACCCCTCGGCAGGCTCCGATCCAGGGCTCAGAGGCCTCAATAGCGGCCTTGCCTCACGGAAGGCTCCGATGTCGGCCAGTGGCCCTGGCACTGGCCTAACCCCTCAGCAGGCTCTGATCCCGGCCTCGGAGGCCCCAGTACTGGCCTTGCCTCGCGGCAGGCTCTGATCCCGGCCTCGCTGGCCCCAGCACTGGCCTAACCCCTCGGCAGGCTCCGATCCCGGCCTCAGAGGCCCCAGCACCGGCCTTGCCTCACGGCAGGCTCCGATCCCAGCCTCGCTGGCCCCAGCACCGGCCTAACCCCTCGGCAGGCTCCGATCCCGGCCTCGGAGGCCCCAG
This sequence comes from Muscardinus avellanarius, assembly GCF_963383645.1. NCBI lineage: Eukaryota > Metazoa > Chordata > Mammalia > Rodentia > Gliridae > Muscardinus > Muscardinus avellanarius. Next base: position 37,323,190 of record NC_137802.1, read on the forward strand.
CACCGGCCTTGCCTCACGGCAGGCTCCAATCCCGGCCTCGCTGGCCCCAGCACCAGCCTAACCCCTCGGCAGGCTCCGATCCCGGCCTCGGAGGCCCCAGTACCGGCCTTGCCTCACAGCAGGCTCCAATCCCAGCTTTGCTGTGTCCATCGCCAGCCTCACCCCTCGGCAGGCTCTAATCTGAGCACCCTCTTCGCCCAACCATTTGTCCCACGCTCTCGAGGGTGCATGGTGGTAGCATTCTGCCTCTGGGGTCATTACTTCAAAAGTTCCAGGTCTGTCTCCCCTGAGTACTGGCCACTGCCTCCACCATTTCAAATCCTTCCCAAGCTTTTTTCACTCTGAATGTTGTCCAGTCTTCCTAAGCATGCGCGACGGTAGCATTCAACCTTTGGTGTAATTTCTCCAAAAAAAAAAAAAATAATAAGGTTGGTAGGCTCCTATTTCTGCTTCTCCTGAATACAATTTTCCACCACCAACGTGGAGACTGCTTTCAGCACCGCCTTTCTCCTTGGTCTCCGCTAAAGTCTCTCTCCTTACAGGTGATGTCCAAGATTCTTAACAATGTAGAGAAGAAGCAGTCCTCCTTAGCGGGGAATTTTTCCAATAATTCCAGTTCATTTGGATAAGTTTTGTCTGCATCTCCAGTAATCTGGCATCTGCCACCTCCTTGAGCCCTCTCCGATATTTTCCTTTTTTCTTTTTCTTTTCCTTTTTTACAGGGTCCTTCCGGGTGGAGAGGGGTATTCGCCTAGGGGTGCCCCACCAGTGCCTGCCCACCTGCCCAGGGTCGGGGGCCCAGGGGCCCGGACCACGGGGTCCTTTCGGGTGAAGAGGGGGGTCACCTAGGGGCACCCCGCCAGCGCCTGCCCACCCGCCCAGGGTCGGGGGGCCAAGGGCCCATACCACGGGGTCCTTACGGGTGGAGAGGGGGGTTGCCTGGGGCGCCCCGCCAGCGCCTGCCCACCCACCCAGGGTCGGGGGCCCCGGGGCCCAGACCACGGGGTCCTTCTGGGTGGAGAGGGGGGTCGCCTAGGGGCGCCCTGCCAGCGCCTGCCCACCTGCCCAGGGTCGGGGGGCCCAGGGGCCCGGACCACCTAGGAGCTTCTTAATCAAGGTGGCATTAATAATGGGTGAACCCTTGGTGGAGAGAAATCCCCTCTCTCTCCAAATTGAGGCATGGCAATGTGCTATTAAAAAGGAATATTTAGAATAGGTATATATGTTTACCCACTTGTTTTTTGCCAGGTGTAGCACTCGAGTTAGGGCAATTAGTTCAGCCTTTTGAGAGGTAGTACCATCCGGTAACCTGGCAGCCTCAATGACTTGAGTTAGGGTGATCACGGCATAGGCTGCCCTTTTCTTACCTCTGGTGTCAGGAACAGAGCTGCCATCAACAAAATAAGTAACATCTGTATTAAGAAGGGGGGTGTCCTGGAGGTCCGCCCAAGGTTTAGCTAAAGCTTCAATCATATCAAGAGTGAACATCATTAGGTGAACATGAATCAGGGCCTGAACCCTGGCTCACTGGTAAAAGAGTGGCTGGGTTAAGGGCCGGGGAATGAGACAGTTTAACTTCTGGATTTTCCATGAACAACAAATAAAGTTCCTGAATGCGAGAAGGTGACAGAAGAGGGGGTACTTGAGGAGAGAGCAAATCCTGGAGTCTATGTGGGGAAAACACCTGCAGGGGCGTCTGAAGACAAATTTTAAGAGCCTCTTTTGTGAGCATGACTGCTGTCACCAGAGCCCTGAGGCAGGGTGGCCACCCATGAGTGATAGGGTCAAGCTGTTTAGAAAAGTGGGCTACTGGTGCCTGGGCTGGTCCCAGGGGTTGAGTGAACACTCCTGTGGCTATCTCTTGCCTCTCATCAGTATATAACAAGAAGGCCTTAGTGGGATTGGGGAGTGCCAAGGGGGCGGGATTTAAGGAGGGCTTTCTGGAGGGCCAGGAAGGCTCAGCGAATGACCGAGGGCAAAGTGCAGGGGCCAGCTGGGGTTTCCTTAATTGCCTCATGTAGTGGCTTAGCTAAAATGGCAAAGTTGGGGATCTAATGCTGGAAAAATCCTACAAAACCCAAGAAAGATTGGATCTGGTCAGCTCAGGTGGGTGGCTGCAAGTCTTGTAAGGCCTTGACCTGGTCAACATTAGTCCTCGGGTGTTTGGGGTGAGATGTAGGCCTAGATACTGCACCTCAGGCACTGATAACTGAGCTTTATGTGGGGCCACCCTGTAACCCGTTTCCAAGGAAATTAAGGAGAAGGGCAGTGTGTCATTTGGACACTTCCGGGGAGGGACTACAAAGTAAAAGGTCATCTACATATTGTAACAGAGAACTAGGCTCCAAGGGGGAACTCGGAGGAGGTCCTGTGCCAGAGCCTGTCCAAAGAGGTGTGGGCTATCCCGAAAATCCTGGGGGAGGATGGTCCAGGTTAGTTGTTGAGCAACCTGGGTATAGGGGTCCTCCCAAGTGAAGGCAAAAAGGGGGTATGACTCAGGATGCAGATAAATTGTATAAAACATGTCCTTCAAGTCAAGAACTGAATAGTGGGTGGTATTGGGGGGAATTTGAGATAAGAGGGTATAGGGATTAGGGATAACTGGGTAGATTGGGACCACTGCATCATTATTAATTAAATGGAGATCCTGGACTGAACGATAGGTCACATTAGGCTTTTTAACTGGGAGAATGGGGGTATTATAAGAGGAATTAGTAGGGATAAGCAGTCCCTGGGCGAGGAGATGAGAAATAATGGGTTTAAACCCATGTTGGTGAAGGAGGGATATGGGAAAGTGGGAGCAGGCAGGGAAAATAGTGGGGTTACGTAGGACAATCCAGACTGGGGTGTGGTGGGTTGCCACAACTGGGGTGCTGATATCCTATACTATAGGGTCAACCAGATCTATTGGAAGGGGAGGTTTGGCTTCCCGGTCATCAACTGTAGCTGCAGCCATTAAAAGTATACTAGAGGAAACAGAAGCCATGGGGAAATTAAATGAAAGTTCAGCCCCAATTTTGGTTAAAAAGTCTCTACCTAAAAGGGGGGTAGAGCATGAAAGGATAATCATGAATGGATGGTTAACCATAAAGGTATCCAAATGGCATAAAAGGGGGCCTGTAGTATGTGGACAAGAGGCATACTGTTAATCCCCTGAACCGTGATTTGGAAAGGGAAACTGGGTCCTGAAAAGGAAGGGAGAACAGAGTAGGTAGCCTGTGTATCAATCAAGAAGGAGATTGGCTTACCCACTACCTAGAGAGTTACCCTGAGCTCAGCTTGAGTAATATGGGTGGCCGAGGCCAGGGAGTGTCAATCTTCAGCCAGGCCGAGTAGGGCCAGTGGCGGGGTCTGGTCTGGAAGGGTGGTTCCCCTGTGTTGAGGCATCTGAGACTCACCTCTTTTCCAAGGGTACTCACTTTTCCGGTGTCCCTGCTGGCCACATGCCGGGGACGACCTGGTTGGTGGACGTGGCTGGAGGCAACTGCGTTCCCAGTGACTAGTGAGTCCACACTTGAAACAGGCTCCTGGAGGTGGCTGCCAATGCTACCATCCTCCCTTAGGTGGCGCTCGTTGCCCCGAGGGCTAATCATCCTCAGCTGGCTGCAGGGCTGCTACCAGGGCTTGGGCCTGTAAATCTGCCATCTGGCGAAATTAGAGTATATGCTCCACTTCCACCTGTTCCTCTCTGGAATTAAAAACTTTATTTTTTATTTTTATTTATTTATTTTTTGGTGGTACTGGGGTTCCTGGAAGCCCTTCTATCTCCGGGCTACACTCCCAGACCTATTTTTACATTTTTATTTGGAAACAGGGTCTCCTAAGCCAGCGCGCGCGGCTGGCTTCGAACCTGCGCGATCCTCCTGTCTCTGCCTCCCAAGCGCGGGGATTACAAGTGTGCGCCACCACGCTCAGCCATAAAAACTTTAAATGCCATGTTTACCAAATCTTGGACAGGGGTTTGAGGACCATCCTCAGCCTTTCTTAATTTTCTCCGAATATCAGGAGCTGATTGCCTCCAAAAATGGGTTGCCAATACTACTGAGCCTGCCTCAGAAGACGGATCTAAGCAGGTATAGAGGGTAAAATCCTCTTGTAATCGATTAAGAAAATCTCCTGAGTTTTCATTTGGACCCTGAGTGATTTCCTTAAGCTTATCATAATTAATCGCTTTGTGGGAGGCATCTCACATGCCATCATGAAGGCATAGTAATCATGTGATTCCTCTTTTTTATTCCCTCACCCTTGTCATTATAATCCCAGTGGGGTTCCTCAGAAGGAACTGCAGCTGTTCCGGTAGGGAGCTATGGATTGGTTAGGTGAGCCTGATCGGCCCGTTCCCTGGCAGCCTTCAGAATACGATCCCATTTGTCTGGGGTTAAAGAAGAGGTTAAAATGACATGAAGATCCTGCCAAGTTAAATCATATGCTTGTACAATATGTTGGAATTCCTTAAGAAAACCAGAGGAATTGGCAGAAAAAGAACCCAGTCTCTTCAAGTTGAGCAAGGTCAGGAAGGGAAAAAGGAACATGGACACAGGCCACACCTTCTGTACCAGCCACCTCACAAAGCAGGGCCAAGAGAGAAGGGGGGGGTGACTCTGGAATGGGTACGGTGACCTAAAGGGGTAGGCGAGGGGGAGGTAAGGGTTGGTCCCTTATGGGAGGAAGGCAGGGGAAAAAGGAGTGAGTTAGAGTGGAAGGCTGCCCAGGAGTAAGATGATGACCGTGATGGTAAGGAGAGGTCTAGTGGGTCAGAGTCGTCAGGAAATGGGGCCTGTAACTAGACCGGGTCAGACTCCGGCATCCACGTGTCCTCACAAAATGGTGACCGTGAGTCAGCAGAATTGCAGGCCTGTGACCCAGAAAGACCACCAGGTGGTCCCTGTGAGTTACCACGTGGTGACCAAGATGGCGGCTGTGGCTGGTGGGAATCCCCAGCCAGCATGACTTGGGCAGTAGAGCCGGAATGGGTGGAAAGGGAAAGCCGGGAACACATGCACAGGAAAGCTTGTATGTACAGAACTTCTGACCATTTACCTGCCCGTTTGCCAAAGTTACTGAGATCAGTCAACATTTTAAGATCTAACGTACCCATCTCAGGCCACCGAGAACCATTACCATTACTCAAGTCATAAGTGGGCCAGACCTTTGTGCAGAAAAAAATGAGCCGCTCAGGGCGCAGTTCCCTGGATAGACCTAGAGTCAGGAGATTAGCCAGAACACGGCCTAGTGAGGACTGGGAGTCTATCTTAGATGGCTGGCTTCCCCCATGGCTGGTCAGTGGGCAAAGATGAAAACAGGAATTTGGTGTCCCAAGATCCTGCCTAATGTCCAGAAACAACGTGGTTGTGTGAGAGAAGGACGTCTCCGTTCTCTTTACACAACCGTGGGCAGCCTGGCTACTCCCAGAGAACTTGGGAACCAAATATTTGGGTTTATTTAACAGCTGTGAGCCCAAGTCTGGAAGAGGCTAAAAGCTGGAACCCGCTTGTCCAAGGAAGGGGAAGCTTACCACAGTGTAGTGTTATTTGCCAGTGCTGACTGTAACCGAAGCGCTGAGGGGCTGCAGAGCCAGGGGCACACTGTGGAGCTGTTGGGTGGAATCAGGGCTGGATGAGAGTCAAGATGGCCACCGGCTGATCCTTGGAGGAGCGTCTGGCTGGGTGGTAAGATGGCCCCTGGCTCCCAGGGCGATTGTGCGTCCAGGTAAGATGGCCCCGGGCTCCCAGGGCAATTGTGCATCTGGGTAAGATGGCCGCTGGCTCTCGGGGCGAGCATGGGGCTGGGTAAGATGGCCGCCCGCTCTCAGGGCAAGCCACCGGTAGGACGGTGTGGTTACCAGGTCCTCGATATGGGAAAAAAAACCAAAAAAACAACAACAAAAAATACAAAAACCGGCTGCCAGGCACCTGCCAGACACTGAGGCTGGGCCACTTGGCGTGCACCCCTGCATGTCTAACTGGGGCGAGCGGGAGGGCCAGAATCTGGGTCGGGGTCAGGCAGGAGTTCCAGTGTCCGGGAAGGGCAGACCGCCTGGAGGAAGCACAGACAGAGGGAGCAGGGAAAGGACTCGGGTGTTTGTCAGAGTCGGCTGAAGGTCGGGCCTGGGCGGAGCAGTGTGGAGTCGCAGCCATGGGGCCAGAAAAGGGTGGCTTAAGGTCCCTGGTCTGGACAGGCACGGGGCGGTGGTGGTTCCAAGGCGATGGTTCCAAGCAGCGGGTGTTCCGGAGTGGTGGCTGGGTCTAGTGAAAAAGCAGCAGGATCTGCTCGCACCTCGGTGGATCAGGGAAGGTGGAGGTTTCCCCCAAGGCTGTACAGAGTATGCCGCAGGGAATTAAAAAGAAAGAAAGAAAGAAAAAACTTTTTAAAATTAAATTAAAATAAAAAAGTGAATGGTCCCAGGTTTCAGCACCAGATGTTAGGTGCCCGTGGGAAGGAAAAGGCACGAGAGAGACCAGGAAGCGCGGTAAGAGTTTTAATGTGGTCCTCTCGGGGATGGGGGCTGAACTGCCCCGGAGACCTGCGGGCCCTGAGGCTGGAGGGAAAATGCCTCTCTTTTTAAGGCATACGTCTTGGGGGTGGGACTATGCGTGGGAACGCCGCTTCTCTCTCAATACTGCCTGCCTCGCGATATGACCTGCAGAGTCTCCTCCTTCTCCAGGGTTCTGCCTCCTGCGGAACAGGGAGGGACCCGACTTGTCACTAGGGATTGAACTCCAGAGCATTCTACCTGCGTCACACCCTCAGAATTTTTTTGTTTTTTGGTGGTGGTACTAGGGACTGAACCCAGGGGCTTTCTACCTCTGAGTTACATCTCTGGCCTTATTTTATTTTATTAAAAAAAAATTTTTTTTTGTGGTACTGGGGATGGAACTCAGGGGCATTATACCTCTGAGTGACACTGCCAGCCCTATTTTTTATTCTTTATTTTGAAGCAGGTTCTCACTGAGTTCCAAAGGGCCTCACTAAGTAGCTGAGGCTGGCTTTGAACCTGCACAATCCTCCTGTCTCAGCCTCCCAAATGCTGATATTATAAGTGTGCGCCACTGGGTTGCAAAGGGCCTCACTATGTTGCCGAAGCTGGCCTCAAACCTATGATCCTCCTATCTCAGCCTAAGTACTGGGATTACAGATGTGTGCCTTTAGAACACAGAAGTTACACCCAAAGGGTGACTGGGGCAAAAACGAATCCCAAGCAACGCCTGGGTTCTTTTTCCTAGTAAGATGGTTTGGCAGCTTCCTGATCCCTTGGGCACCTGGAGTTGGCTGGCGGTGTGGGAAGGGGAAAGATGTGGGGAAGGGTCAGAGGAAATACAAAGGGAGAAGACTTCGGTTTCAAGATGGCAGATTGAACAGACTCTGCCATCTCTCCTCCCCTATAACAAATCCTTGGAAATAATAGTTGTGAGAAAAACAGAATAAATGAGCAAATGCCATACAAAATTCCATATGAATGTAAGAAAGGGGACTCGCAGGCTAGAAACAGCAGGATTCTGGAAAAGACAGAACAATGAAGACCACATTCAGAAACCTTAGTCTGAGAGCAGGGTGTGTGTGGGAGAACTCTGTGTTAGAAATAAATTTCTGTGGCATTATAAGAAAAGGCACATGTCCAGACATGGCTCAGCAAGGCGATTTTACTTTTTGCAAAAAGGGTCTTGCCACCAGTGAAGTCAGGTATATGTGCACACTGAACTGGAAGCCCACTGGGTCGTTATTCTAAAGTGAAGCTTCTGTGATGTACTCCTATTGGTGGGAGTAGAGCTTCATAATCTTCACACCATTGGCTAGAATGAAATGTGGGGAGGGGAGCTTTCTTTTGCGGTACTGGGGATAAAATCCAGGGGCATTCTACATCCAAGTGACACCCCCAGCACTATTTTTTATTCTTTATTTTGAAACAGTGAAACGGGAGTTTCTTGAGAGGAAACCCGGCGTTTCCTTGAAATGAAATGGAGTTCCCCAAGAAGGAACTCGACGTTTCCTTACCGGGTTCTTGTCTACGGTGAGCGAAGAATGACACCCGCAGACCTCAGGAAGGGGAGTAAAAGGTTTATTGGAAGCAGCAGGGAATGGGGCAAGGGTGGCTGAACACCCCCAAAGGGGCTGGAACTCTGGGTCCAGCAGCTGCCTTCAGGACAATACTTGAGAGTAGCCCAAGCCGAATTGCCTTCAGGTGCAGGCTGCTTTCTTCCGGAGTCCACGCGATCTGCCAGAAGGGAATGGAGAAAAGTGGCCAAACACCCCAAAGGGGCGGTTGGAACTCCGGGGTCCAGTAGCTGCCTTCAGGTCACTACCTGAGTGTTGCCCGAGCCAAGTGCTCGTCAGTTGCAAACTACTTTCTCCCAGAGTCCACGCAATCTGCCAGAAAAGAGGTGCAGGTCACCCCTAGGGGCCTGGTCAGCCTTGATGTCCAGCAGAGGCCTTCAAGTCACTACTCGAGAATTGCCCGAGCCACGTGCCCTCAGATGCACTCTGCCTTCTCTCAGGACCAACACAACCTGTGAGAGAGAGAGCAGCTCCCCAAAAGGGGAGGGAGTCCCGAGAGGGAAAGTCCCAATTGCTGTTCGACTAAGGCAAAGGCCTGACTGTTTGCAAGTCCTCTTTTGATTAGGGTGACTTTTGGGAATTCTGGGAAGCAGCTCTCAGGATTTGCATAGGGTATTTGCAAGTCCTTTGAAGGGTCTCCTTTCAGGAATGCCAGACTTGCTCAGGTGGGTTTGATTAGTAAACAGATAGCTTTCTGAAGCTCTGGCCTTCTTATCTCCGAGCCTTTGGAATTTCAGGTATTCTTCGCCCCTCAGGAAACTCAGGAAACTCAGGAAATTAACTTTTTTCTACCGAGGCCTTTTCCCTATCTGCCTATTTCCTTTCTACCTCCTCAACAGGGTCTCACTGAGTTGCAGAGCCTCATTAAGTAGCTGCAGCTCTCCGCGAACTGTGATCCTCTGGCCTCAGCCTCCTGAAAACTGGGATTACAAGCGTGCGCCACCACGTCTGGCTTACATTTGCAATTTTTAAGAAATGCTAACTTTACGAAACGATGAGAGCATATACAAAGTTACAAAATGGCGGTTTTACAGATGGAGTTAAGCTATTTCTTTGACAGGAGAGATCTAATTATATTCTCATGTCTGCATGAGGTTCCATTCCTAGAGGTGGAACAAACTGGGCAGAAGAGATGCTGGGGACTCTGATGGTATGACTAGTTGGAGATCCACGTGGATCATGGCTGAGGTCATTACATGTTCTCTCCCCATGGGCCAGGGGGCAAAGGAGAGATGTCTGTCTTTAGATGAGAACAGTGGGGGCAACTTTTGGTAAAGTCGCAGAAACAAGTCATATCACTGCCCAGACAAGGAACGGAGGCAAAAAACGCAGTCAGAGCCTTAGAATTATTGTAGCTAGGAATTTAGACTTAAGATAGAAAAAATAAGAATTCCCCCACTACCTTCCCCTGACACTTTGAAGATAAAAGACAGAAAGCACCTTTTCAAAGCTAATTGCATCACTCCCTCCCTCTAGGCAAGCCCGGAGTCTTGGCGGTAGGGGCCTTCCAGGGGTCCTTCCAAACAGCGTAAACAATGCAGCACAGGCCAGAGCTTCTGCCAAATAAGAGACAAGACAACTTGATTTAATAGACTTCTCTGCTTTCTGTATCTCGCTTATGCTAGTTGTAATAAATCTCAAGCTTACTCCTTCCCTCCCCAAATTAGAAGAATGAAGGTATAAGAATCATGTGAGCGATTTGCTGACTGGGTCTTTGCTGGTGAATAAAGAAGCCTGACTGTCTGATTTCAGCCTCTGGAGTTTCCTTTGTTTCTGGGACCAGGCCATGGGACCCAGCATCCTGCAACAGAACCACCGAACTGTAGCCCATTGTGTCCTCCTCCCCATCTCATTTTAAACCCTCGAGGTCAAGGCTGAAGTCCCTACCTAGCTGCCTGGAGAGAACACTCAGCCACAAGGATGAGGGCACAAGCCTCAATATCAGCTTTATTAGGAGAGAAAGCAAATGGGGCTGAGAATGTAGCTCAGTGGTAGAACACTTGCCTAACATGGGTGAGACCCCAGGTTTGATCCCCTGGATCACCAAGAGAAAACAAAAATGCTGACCGTCTACACAGCTAAAGTAATTATTTGGTCTGGAAATGTGACTCAGTGGTAGAGTGCTCATGTAACCTGCACGAGGCTTTGTGTTCAATCCCCAGGACTGCAAACATAGGAAAAACAAATGGTAATAGAAAAATATACATGTAAGTCAATAAAACTTCAAGAGAAGTGTAAAAGACTAAATTTGTTATTGTTGGAGAGAATAAAGGAAGGGATTAGACCTGTGAAACAACAAATAATTAGGAAAAAAGATCCTAGTAGAGATTTTTAAAATTTAAAAATACATAATTTTTTTTTTTCAGTACTAGGGATTGAACCCAGGGACATTCTACCTCCAAGATATACCCCCAGCCCTATTTTTTAAAAATTCTGTATTTTGAAACAAGGTCTCACTAAGTTGTGGGGGGGCTTTCTAAGTAGCTGAGGCTCACAGTGAACCTTAGATCCTCCTGTCTCAACCTCCCAAATACTGAGATTACAAGCATGCACCACCACACCAGGCTTAAAAATACATATTCTTTTTTTTTTCTTTTTTTTTGCAGTATTGAGGATGGAACCCAGAAGCATTCTACCTCTGAGATATACCCCCAGCCCTATTTTTTATTCTTTATTTAGAAACAGGGTCTCACTAAGTTATGGAAGGCCTCACTAAGTAGCTCAGGCTCGCTGTGAACCTGTGATCCTCTTGTCTCAGCCGCCCAAGTCCTGGGATTACAAATGTGCGCCACCACTATCAGCTATCAGACAATATTATAATTTTTGCTTTCAACCAGCAAATAAAATTTGAAAGAACCCAAAGGAGAGGAAGAGTCACTTTTTTTTGGGGGGGGGAGTACTAGGGATTAAAATTAGGGGTATTCATTCTACCTGTGAACTATACCCCTAAATCTATTTTATTCTTTAATTTGAAACAGGGTCTCACTAAGTTGCAGAGAGCCTCACTAAATTGCTGAGGTTGGCCTGGAACCTGTGATCCTCTTGTCTCAGCCTCCCAAGAACTGGGATTACAGGTGTGTGGAATTACCACGTCCTGCTAGGAGACATCTTTTCTGCACCTTAAGCCGTAACTAGAAAGTTTACCTGGACTTCTCTGTCTCTATGGATGTCCATTTTGGGGTCCAGGCTGCATTGAGTTTACATTAGGGGACACCAGAGGGGAAAATATAATAAATTCACAACTACTTGGGTGGAATGTAAAATACATGCCTCTCCCCCAACCTGTCAGCTTCGATTTATCTTCAGAGCCTTCGCACACTTGCTCCGCGCCCTCTGTTCAGGGTTTATAGACGCATTCCTCAGGGACTGTGGAGCAGGCTTACTCCATCTTACTCGGAACAACGGCCCCTTTGCTGCCTCTTCTTCCTCCTCTTCCTTGTCCTGGGGATTGAACCACTGAGCCAGGTCCTCAGTTCTTTTTACTTTTTACTTTGAAACAGGATCTTGCTAAATTGCTCAGGTTGGCCTCACACTTGTGATCCTCCTGCCTCGGCCTTCTGCGTCTCTGGGGTTACAAATATGCACCACCACACCTGGCGGGAATGTCTTTCTATTAGTATTTTATTTCTTCTGTGGTACTGGGGATGGAACCTAGGGGCATTCTACCTCTGAGCGATATCCTCGGCCCTATTTCTTATTTTTTATCTTGAAGCAGGGTCTCACTGATTGGCAGAGTGCCTCACTAAGTAGCTGAGGCTGTCTGCAAACCTGGATCCTCCTGGCTCATCCTCCCATTACAAGCCTGTGTCACCATGCCCAGCTTTATTAGTATTTTGACTGAAATTGCATTGAATCTGTACATCAATTAGGGAAGAACTGACATTTTTGCAATATAGTCTTCTGACCTCTGAACAAAGCGCTTCCTTCAGTTTATTGAAAGTCTTTACTCTTAGCAATGTGCTGTAGTTTTCAGTACAGATATCACATATCTTTTGCCAAATTTATCCCTAAGTGTTTCATATTTTTGGTGCCGTTATGCGTGGTATTGTTATTTTAACTTTAAATTTCTGATTAGCTTTTTTTGAAAATTCCTTAGAATTTCTACATATGTGCTCATATTGCATATAAACAAAGGCAGTTTCACTTCTTCCTTTCAGATTTGAATGCCTCTAATTTCTTTTCCCTGTCTCTGTACTCGTGGAATCTCCCATACAATGCTGCCTGGGTGTGGAGGGAGTAGAATCCTTGCCTTGTTTCTGAACTTAGGGAGAAACCATTCAGTCTCTCACCATTAAATGTGGTTGCTCTATGTATTCATGTATACCCTTCATCAGATTTCAGAAAGCTCCCTTGATTCCTAGTTTAGTTTGCAGAGAGTTTTGTTTTCTTTTTGTTTTGTTTTTTTCTCCTTCCTTCCTTCCTTCCTTCCTTCCTTCCTTCCTTCCTTCCTTCCTCCCTCCCTCCTTTTCTTTCTTTCTTTCTTTCTTTCTTTCTTTCTTTCTTTCTTTCTTTCTTTCTTTCTTTCTTTCTTTCTTTTTCTTTCTTCTGTACTGGGGATGGAACCCAGGGGCATTCTACCTCTGAGCTACACCCCTAGCCCTATTTTTTAAATATTCTTTATTTTGTTTTTGTTTTTGTGGTATTAGAGATGGAACCCAGGAACATTCTACCTCTGAGCTACACCCCCAGCCCTATTTTTTATTTTTTATTTTTTATTTTGAAACAGGGTTTCACTGAGTTGCAAAGGGCCTCACTAAGTAGCTAAGGCTGGCCGCAAACCGCAATCCTCCTGTTTTAGCCTCCCCAATCCTGGGATTACAAACACGTACCACTACGCCCAGTTGTTTTTTTTTTTTTTTTTTTCGGACCTGGGGATGTAATCCAGGGGTGTTCTACCTCTGAGCTACACCCTCTGCCCTATTTTTTATTCTTTATTTCAAAACAGGGTCTTACTAAGTTACAGAGGGCCTCACTAAGTAGCTGAGGCTGTATGAGAATCACGATCCTCCCATCTCAGCCTCCCGAATGCTGGGATTTAAAAAGTGCACTACCACGCCCAACTATATTCTTTATTTCGAAATAGAGTCTCACTGAGTTGCAAAGGGGCTCACTAAGTAGCCGAGGCTGTCCTTGAACCATAATCCTCCTGTCTGAGCCTCCCAAATTCTGGGATTACAAGAATGTGCCACCACACCTGATTTTGTTTTCTTTTTAAATCAGTAATGGATGTTGGGTTTTGTCAAATGATCTTTCCACATCTAATAAGATATCATATTTTTCTTTTTTTGTGTGTGTGGGTCTGGGGATGGAACCCAGGGGCATTCAACCTCCGAGCTACACCCCCTGCCCTATTTTTCATTCTTTATTTTGAAACAGGGTCTCACTAAGTTTCAGAGGCCTCACTAAGTAGCTGAGGCTGTCGGCGAACTGTGATCCTCTAGTCTCAGCCTCCCGAATGCTGGGGTTACGAGTGTGCGCCACCATGCCCGACTTAGTTTTTCTTTCTTAGTTATGGCAAATTTCATTTATTTTTCGGTACTGGAGATTGAACTCAGCCCTTTTTTACTTTTTATTTTGAAACAGAGTCTTGCTAAATTGCTGAGGGCCTTCCTTGCTAAGTTGCTGAAGCTAGCCTTGAACCTGTGATACTCCTGCTCAGCCTCCCAAGTATCACTGATTGATTTTCTGTTGTTGTTACTGGGGGTAGAACCTGGGATATTCTACCTTTGAGCTACACCTCCAGTCCTATTTTATGCAAAGGCCTCACTAAGTAGCTGAGGCTGGTCTTGAACCCGTGATCCTTCTGTCTCAACACCCACCCACCCCCAGTACTAGGATTACAAGGGTGCTCCACCATGCCCGGCTATTGATTGATTGTTAATCTACTTACTTTCCTGGGATAAATCCCAGTTGGTCATCACATGGGAAGAGGGTGGGAGCCGTTCCTTGGCAGGTGCCCTCGCTGAGTTTGGACAGTTTGGAGAGCGCCTGTGCTGTGAAGACGGGGAGGGGAGGGGGCTCTTGCCCTAGTGTGGAGAGACTCTGAGGCTAGCATCTATGTTCACCCATCCTGTTTCTTCCCTATACTGACTGGAAGACCTTGCCTCTGAGAGAATCTCCTGCACAGAATATTGCAGAGCAAGAACTTCCCAAGTCAGGCGAGGTGGTGCACGCTTGACAGCTCTTGGGAGGCTGAGACAGGAGGATCGGGGTTCGATGACAGCGTCGGCTACTTAGTGAGGCCCTTTGTAACTCAATGAGACCCTGTTTCAAAATAAAGAATAAAAAATAGGGTTGGGGGTGTAGCTCAGAGGTAGGATGCCCCTGGGTTCCATCAGCAGTAACACCAAAAGAAAAAAAAAAAAAGCGGCGGAGGACTGGACCTGTGGTTTCCACTCCCTCGCCTGGCCTGCACCCTGTACCACTGTGTCACATCCCTGTCCCTAGACTTCAGCTGGCCTCAAGGTACAGGTTTCCTGCCTCGCAGTCACTGCAGGCTGGGTGCTGATTCACTGTGGGCAATGTGATGGAGAGGAGGGCACCCTAGAAAGCACTCCCTAGGCCAGGCATGCTGCAGGACAGCTGTCATCCTGGGGCTTGGGAGGCTGAGACAGGAGGAGAGAGGGTTTGAGACTGGCCTCAGCTCTGAGGTAGAAAGCTCCTGGCTTCAACTCCTGTATCCCCTCGGGGGAGGGCAGAAGGAAGAAAGGCAGGCAGGCAGGCAGGCGCAGAGACCCCTAGCCTTAGCGGACCTGCGGAGGCCGCAGCCCTGCCGCTTCCCTCCTGGACTGTCCCTGCCCGAGGCCCAGCCCCTCTGTCTCCCTGGGGCCCCCAGCACCACTGGGTGCCTAAACACAATGGAGCACTAGCTCCCCAGTACCGAATAGAAAGAAATTTGAACTTTAATTTTATACTTAGCCAAATTATTAGTCACACTACCCACGCCTCCCACAGGGGATGTGCTTGCTCCCAGGTGCCAGGGATGCCAGTGCCACTGTTGCTGTCTTTGATAGCGTTTTGGTTTTATATTAAGAGACCAGTGTAAGCTGGGCATGATGGCACATGCTTGTAATCCCAGCACTTGAGAGGCTGAGACAAGAGGATCTCAGGTCTGAGGCTAGCCCTAGCAACTGAGTGAGGCCTTCTGTGACTTAATGAACCCCTGTTTCAAAAATAAAAATAAAATAGGGGTAGGGGTATGGCTCAGAGGTAGAAGGCTCCTGGGTCCAGTCCCCAGTAACACACACACACACACACACACACACACACACACACACACAGAAACCAATTTGGGCTGGGAATGAGACTCAATGGTAAAGTGTTTGCCTAGCATGGTGAGGTCCTGGGTTCAATCCCCAGCACTGCCAAAACAAACATGCAAACAAACAAATAAAATAAAAAACAAGCCAGGTGTGTGGCGCATGCCTGTAATCCCAGCATTTGGGAGACTGAGATAAGAGGATCGCAGTTCAGGGACAATCTCAGTTACTTAGTGTGGCCCTTTGCAACTCAGTGAGACCCTGTTTCAAAACAAAGAATAAAAAATAGGGCTGGGGGTGTCACTCAGAGGTAGAATATCCCTGGGTTCCATCCCCAGTACTGCAAAAAAAAAAAAATAATATAAGAGTAATCCAAAACCTAATTATGTAAGCAAATCAAAATTTACTTTTGGGGATTGGAGGGAGAGATTATTGTTTCATGATAAAATTATTATATTTTGCTTGTAAAGCTTCAACAAGGGTGGCGTGGTGGTGCATACCCTGTACTTGTGAGGCAGGGACAGGAGGATTACAGGTTTGACATCAGCCTCAGCAATTTAGCGAGGCCTTCAACAACCCTGTTTCCAAATAAAAAATAAAATAAGGCTACGGCTGTAGCTTGGAGGTAGAAAACCCCTGGGTTCAATCTTCGGTACTACAAAAAAAAAGTTTCAGCTGGGCATGGTGGCACACGCTTGTAATCCCTGCGCTTGGGAGACGGAGACAGGAGGATCGCGCTGGTTCGGAGCCAGCCTCGCTGACTTAAGAGAGCCTGTTTTCCAGATTAAAAAAAAATTAAAAAAAATATATTTTATATACATCAGGTCTGGGAGTGTAGCCCGGAAGTAGAAGGGCTTCCAGGAACCCCAGTACCACCAAAAAAAAAAAAAAGTTTCAAACAAAAAACCAAGGGGCAGACTGGGCGTGTTGGCGCACGCTTATAATCCCAGCATTCGGGAGGCAGAGAACGGAAGATCACGGTTCACGGACAGCCTCAGCTACTTAGTGAGGCCCTCTGCAACTCAGTGAGACCCAGTTTCAAAACATAAAAAAAGGACTAAAAAATAGGGCTGGGGGTGTAGCTCGGAGCTACAATGCCCCTGGGTTCCTCGGTTCCATTCCCCACTGCCGCAAACAACAACAGCAACAAAAACCAAGGGGCACTAGGCAGAAAGTAAAAGCCTTGTCTTCCTCAGTCTGTTCAGATCATTTTCCAGAGGTAGTAACTTTTAATGGCTTTTGTGTCTTCTTCCAGAAGGCATGCTTGTTTGTTTGTTTGTTTGTTTATTGTGGTACTGGGGATGGAACCCAGGGGCATTCTACCTCTGACCTATACCCCAGCCTATTGGTTATTCTTTTTATTTTAATTTATTTTTGGTAGTACTGAGGGTGTAACCCAGGGACTTTTCTACCTCCGGGCTATACTCCCAGACCTATTTTATATTTTATTTGGAAACAGGGTCTCACTAAGTAGCTGAGGCTGGCTTCGAACCTGTGCAATCCTCCTGTCTCAGCCTCCCAAGTGCAAGGATTACAAGCGTGTGCCACCATGCCCGGCTTAGTCTTTTTATTTTTTTGAAACAGGGTCTCACTGAGTTGCAGAGGGTCTCACTAAGTAGCTGAGGCTGGCCACGAACCCAAATCCTCCTGTCTCAGACTCCCAAATGCTGGGGTTAAAAGCGTGCACCACCACGCCCAGCTAGAAGGCGTGGTTATTTGTTTATTTATTATTTATTTATTTACTTACTTATTTATTTATTTATTTATTGGTATTGGAGATGAAACCTAGAGGCATTCTACCTCTGAGCTACACCCCCAGCCCTAATTTTATTTTTTATTTGGAAACAGAGTCTCACTAAGTTGCTGAGAGCCTCTCTAAATTGCCAAGGCTGGCCTCAAACCTGAGATCCTCCTATCTCAGCCTCTTAGTTACTGGGATTACAAGTGTGGGCCACCATGCTTGGCCAAAAGGCGTATTTAAAATACTATGTATGTGTGTGTGCACAATTATGTGTTGCAGGTGGGTGACACACTCCTGTACTCCCAGCATCTGGGAGGCTGAGACAGAAATCTCACAGGTTTGAGGCCAGTGCCTGGTAACTTGGTGAGACCCTGTTTCAAAATAAAAAATAAAAATGGGTAGGGTGTAGCTCAGGGGTACAGTGCCCTGTGTTTAATCCTCAGTAACTAACACGCACACGCACGCATGCATGCACACACACACACAGATATGTTCTTTCTTAGGGCAATGTTTTATTTCCATCTTGCTACAAATATATCTCTCTCATTACCTTTTTTTTTAGGTTTTTTTTTTTTTTTTGAACTGGGAATCAAACCCAGAGCTCCACACCTGCAAGGCAAGCATTTTGCCACTGAGCTCAATCCAAGCCCCTCTCTCATTATCTTAAAGGTTTGCATAAATTATGTGGCTGTACCCTGTCGATAGGCTTTTGGTCTATCTCCAGTTTTTCGGTGGCAGCAAATGAGGGAGACATAAACACACTTGTGCAGGTAGCTTCATGCTTTCCAAGAATGCATCTGAAGGATAGAGTCTTACTTGGAAGTTCAATTCTGGGGCCAGAGCACTTTGGAGTTTGACTGACACTGCCAAACGACCGCCTCATGGTGGCATGGGGCCAATCTATATTTATTTATCTATTTATTTATTTATTTATTTATTTTTGGTACTAGGGATGGAACCCAGGGGCATTTTACCTCTGAGCTACACCCCCAGCCCTATTTTTTAGTCCTTTTATTTTTGAAATAGGGTCTTACTGAGTTGCAAAGTGCCTTGCTAAGTAGCTGAGACTGTCTGTGAACTGTGATCCTCTAGTCTCTACCTCCTGAATACAAGTGTGCACCACCATGCCTGGCGTATATTTATTTTTTCATATACTGATTGGCACTGGATTTATCAGTTTTTTAAAAAACAAATTTGATTGGTAAAAATGCTGTTTATTTTTTTTGCCCCAGTGCTAGGGATTGGACCTACATGCATGTCCCACCATGCCTGGCTGAATATCTACTCTTTTAAAAAAATTATGTCATCATTAAATAGAGTGTATAAACTGGTGCATTACCCATTTCTTCCTAGTTTTTGCATATTAGGGAAAGCATCTGATTTTTTATTTTCTGTGATATTTCTCTATGTACGCCGCATTGCAAGTTCCAATTCCACTCCTGAAGGCCCCGGCGCTGGCCTGGCCACCTGGCAGACTCTGATCCCAGCCTCGCTGGCTCCAGCACTGGCCTTGCTCACCTCAGTTTCCGATCCTAGCCTCACTGGCCCCGGCATCGGCCTCACCCCTCGGCAGGCTCCGATCCTGGCCTTGGAGGCCCCAGAAATAGCCTTTCCTCATGGCAGGCTCTGATCCCGGCCTTGCTGGCCCTGGCTCCGGCCTCACCCCTCGGCAGGCTCTGATCCTGGCCTTAGAGGCCCCAGCACCAGCCTTGCCTCACGGCAGACGCTGATTCCGGCCTCGCTGGCCCCAGCACCGGCCTCACCCCTCGGCTGGCTCAGATCTCGGCCTCGGAGGCCCCAACACTGGCCTTGCCTCATGGCAGTCCCCAATCCCGGCCTCGCTGGCCCCAGCACTGGCCTCACCCTTCGGTAGTCTCTGATCCTGGCCTCAAAGGCCCCTGCACTGGCCTTGCCTCACCACAGTCTCAGATCCTGGCCTCAATGGCCCAGGCACTGGCCTAACCCCTCAGCAGGCTCTGATCCTGGCCTCAGAGGTCCAAGCACTGGCTTTGCCTCATGGCAGGCTCTGCTCCCGGCCTCACGGGCCCTGACATTGGCCTCAGCCCTCAGCGGGCTTCGATCCCAGCCTCGGACAGAGGCCTCAGCACTGGCCTTGCCTCATGGCAGGCTCCAATCCCAGCCTCGCTGGCCTCGGCACTGGCCTAGTTGCCTGGCAGGCTCCTATCCTGGCCTCAGAGTCCCCGGCACTGGCCTTGCTGTGCATCAGGCTCTGGTCTCTGTCACTATGAGCAGGTCGTCTACAGATGTTCCCTTCTTTCTTTCTCTATATATATATTTTTTGTGGTACTCGGGTTCCTGGAAACCCCTCTATCTCCAGGCTACATTCCTGGAGACCTATCTCTCCTTTTTTATATATTTTTATTTGGAAACAGGGTCTCTTAAGCCAGTGAGTCTGGCCTTGAACCAGCGCAATCCTCCTGTCTCCGCCTCCCAAGCACAGGGATTACAAGCATGTGCCACCATGCCTGGCATTCTTCCTTTTTTTTTTTTTTTTTTTTTTTTTAATATGAGAAACCAGTGCATGTCTTTTGCAAAAGCTGGGACCCCAAATACCTAGTGGCAATAAATTTTGTCTTCCCTCCAAAGGCAGAGGTCCATAGCTTCTCTCTGGAAAGCAGGCTCTGCTGTTCCATGTTACCCTGGCTTCCGACTCTGCCAGAGGAGCATGGTGGCCATGAGGGCTGATGATTCCCAGAACATGCAACATGTAGGCCCATCCGGCTATGCGGGGCTCCCTCTGATACCCCCCAAACCCTTTTGCCACTTAGCATGTTGTCCAGACTTCTCAAGCATGTGTGGCAGGTACAGTCAGTCTGCTTTTGGGGGTACAGTCAGTCTGCCCCTCCAATTTCTACCTTTGGGGCAATTTCTTCAGAAGATCAAGGTAGGTTGAATCAGGTCTCTGCCTCTCCAAGGATCGCAGGTTTGTGGACAGCCTCAGCTACTTAGTGAGGTTCTTTGCAACTCAATGAAATCCTGTTTCAAAATAAAGAACAAGCCGGCGTGGTGGCACCCGCTTGTAATCCCTGCACTTGGAAGGCAGAGACAGGAGGATCATGCAGGTCGAAGCTAGCCTTACTGGTTTAAGAGACCCTGTTTCCAAATAAAAGTATAAAAATAGGTCTGGGAGTGTAGCCCGGAGGTAGAAGGATTCCATCCCCAGTACCACCAAAATAAATAAATAAATAAATAAAAATAAATAAATAAAATAAAATAAAGCAAAAGACTTGGAAGGATGCACTCAAAAGTGATGAGTATTTATATCTAAAGAGTTGAGGAGGGGATTTGAATAGGGGGGAGGCAACAGCCTAATTTAAAGGGTGCTTCCATCCGATCTGTAACTTTATATCTTATTCAATATTTATTACCTGTGGAATTCAAAATTAATTTAAGATGGTGGCGCATGCTTGTAATCCCAGCATTCGGGAGGCTGAGACAGGAGGATCGCGGTTCGCGGACAACCTCAGCTACTTAGTGAGGCCCTCCGCAACTCAGTGAGACCCTGTTTCAAAATAAAGGATAAAAAAATGGGCAGGGGGTATAGCTTGGAGGTTAAATGCCTCTGGGTTCCATCCCCAGACCCGGAAAAATAATTAATTTAAGAGAGAATTTCAAATAAATTTTAAAGAAAGACAAGACAGGCTCTGTGGGCTGGCTGCAGTTGGCGTGTCTGAGCAGTCACTGTTCTACCTCAGCTTCCTGGGGGCGCCTCTTTTCCAAACAAACACAGGTGGAAACAGGAACTCTGGCTGTAATGGCAACTGAACGGTTTGAACAGCGTTAAGAAAGAAGGAGCTGTTTTGCAATTGCAAGCAGTAGTCTAGGGGCCGTTAACTCACCGGCAGTTAAGCTTGCCGGGCAGTGGAGGTTTGGGAAGGCTGAGGGGGCGAAGGGAGGGCTGAGCGTGTGGCACTGGGTTGGGGGCTCCCTCCAATCACTAGAGTCCTGAGGACCCACATTATCCTTCTGGGTTTTTTTGGGGGGGCACTGAGAATTGAACCTAGGGACATTCTACCTCCAAGCTTACACCCTCAGGCCTATTTTTTATTCTTTATTTTGAAACAGGGTCTCACTGAGTTGCAGAGGGCCTCACTAAGCAGCTGAGGCTGTCCGTGAACCGTGATCCTCCAGTCTTAGCCTCCTGAATGCTGGGATTACAAGCCTGTGCGACCAACGCCTGGCTCTCTATTTTATTTTTTATTTGGAAACAGGGTCTGGCTAAAATGTGGAGGCTGGCAGCAAACACACCATCCTTCTGTCTCAGCCTCCTGAGAACTGGGATTTCAGGTGTGTGCCACCACGCCCAGCTCTTTCTTGTTACTCTTTTTTTTTTTTTTTTTTTTTTTTGGTGGTACTGGGGTTCCTGGAAGCCCTTCTACCTCCGGGATACACTCCCACGGGCTACACTCCCAGACCTATTTTATATTTTTTATTTGGAAACAGGGTCTCTTAAGCCAGCACGGCTGGCTCCGAACCAGCGCGATCCTCCTGTCTCCGCCTCCCAAGCGCGGGGATTACAAGCGTGCGCCGCCACGCCCGGCTTTCTTGTTACTCTTTTGAGTCTTAAACACACTTGGGCCAGACAAACAGAGCCTTGGGTGAGGGAATCAACAGAGGTACTGGCAGGGGAGGTTGTCGGCCTTTCCAGGACCACAGCTTGGTCATTAGAAACATTCTAAAGTCTCAGGGCATCTCCAGCACACACAAATAGGCACACAGCCCCAGCCCTGAGCCAAAGGCAGAGGTTTGGAGATTCTACATGTCTAGAATTCTCTCCTTATCATGAATAGGGAACTCAGGACATTTTACCATCATCATTGGAAGAATGTTTATTTATTTTGTATGTGTGCTAGGGATTGAACCCAGGTGCATTCCACCTCTGAGTTATACCCCCAGTTCTTTTTTGTTTTTTACTTGGAAACACGGTCTTGCTGAGTTGCTGAGGGTCTTATTAATTTGCCGAGACTGGCCTGAAACCTGTAATCCTCCTATTTTAGCCTCCCAAGTGCTGGGATTACAAGTGCGCACCACCATGTTGGAAAAGGGTTTAGCTTTGCAAACATTCATGGCCTCATTGCTGCCTAGGAAGACGCCAGGCAGGCCTCTTGACTGGCATTACCGGCACCATGTTGTAGGCTGCTGAGCCTGCCCTTGGGTGCATTCTCCACACTACTACCTGAACGAGCATTTAAAAATGTCGGTCTGAGCCTGGCGTGGTGGCGCACGCCTGTAATCCCAGTACTTGGGTGGCTGAGACAGGAAGATCACAGGCTCCTAGTCAGCCTTGGCAACTTAGTGAGACCCTGCTTTAAAATAAAAAATAGTATGGCTAGGGGTGTGGCTTGGAGGTAGGACATGCCCATGGGTTCAATCTCCAGTACAACAGTAAAAAGTAAGTAAATAAATATATAAATAAAATGTTGCTTTGACTGTGTGCTCTGCTTCACAGTCATGCCTCCCCAGGACCTTAGGGACAAGAGCCCCTCAGCCCTGTGTTGCATCATTCCCTGGCCCAGGGCCTCTTTCCCAACCTGTGTCCCTGCGGCCAACTTGGACATATTCTCAGGCATCAACTCCTCAAGGAGACCTTCCTTGGTCCCCACAGTTGATCCAAGTGCTTTATTTTATTTTACTTTTTTTTTTTTTTTTGCGGTACTGGGGATTGAACCCAGAGACACTCTGTCACTGAGCTACTTCCCCGGTTCTTTTTTTCTTTTTATTTATTTTCTTTGCGGTATTGGGGATAGAACGCAGGGGCATTCTACCTCTGAGCTACACCCCCTGCCCTATTTTATATTCTTTGTTTTGAAACAGGGTCTCACTAAGTTGCAGAGGGCCTCACTAAGTAGCTGAGGCTGTCCACAGACCACGATCCTCCTGTCTCAGCCTCCCAAGTACTGGGATTAGAGGCATGCACCACCATGCCCAGCTTTTTTTTTTTTTTTTTTTTTTTTTAAATTTGAGACAGGGTCTCTCTAAATTGCCAAGGCTGGCCCCCAACTTTGGATTCTCCTGCCTCAGCCTTAGGGATGTTTGTGTGCCACCTCGCTCAGCTGCCCCAAGTTCTTTGCCACTCCTTGAGGACCTCGAGCAGGCTCCTGGGGTGCCATTGGTTTGCCTTTCCACTCCCCCTGTGAGCTCTTTGAAGACAGGGCTATGCTCTGCTCATTGGGCAAGCCCGCTGCCCAGCACAGTAGCCAGTCCATGAAAGGCTCAGTGGGTACTTGTGGAACAAATGATTGAGTGAAAGGTCAGGAGGACACTGGCAAAGAGCACTGGCTTTGGCTGTCGGGGGACTTGATGCTGATTATTCTGAACCGTGATCCACTGTTGTTCTGATCACCTTCCCCTCATCACCTCTGCTGGGAGGGGTTTGTATTAAATGGCGCTTCTCTTTCGAGTCTTGACAATCCCTTAGAAGACTAAAAGGGAGCCAGGCGTGGTGGCACACACTTGTAATCCCAGCACTCAGGAGGCTGAGACAGGAGATCTTAGGTTCGCGGCCAGCCTCAGCAATTTAGTGAGACCCTGTTTCCAAATAAAAAATATAATAAGGCTGGGATATAGTTCAGATGTAGAATGCCCTTGGGTTCAATCTCCAGGAAGGAAGGAAGGAAGGAAGGAAGGAAGGAAGGGAAATGTTCACCAGGTGTGATGGCACATGCTTATAATCCCAGTACTTCAGAGACTGAGACAGGAGGATTGCAGGTTTGAGGTCAGCCTCAGCAACTTAACAAGACCTTCAGCAATCTAGTGAGACCCTGTGTCTACATAAAAAGGACTGGGTATGTAGCTCAGAGACAGAATGCTCCTAGGTTGAAACCCCATTACCTGCCCCCAAATGTGCATGCCCAAACATAGAGTAATTATTGTTTTGGTATTGGGGATTGAACCCACAGGCATTCTACCTCCAAGCCACACACCTCCAGTCCAATTTTATTTATTTGGAAACAGAATCTCGCTAGGTTGCTAAGAGCCAAAGAGTCTCACTATGTTGCTGAGGCGGGCCTTGAACCTGCGATCCTCCTCTCTCATCCTCTCAAGTACTGGAATTACAAGTGTGCACCACCACACCTGGCAACATATAGCAATTTTACTTTTAAGACTCATTGCCTAAGGAAATAATGAGAAATTTAACTCCATGTATATTCATCCTAGTTTTTTTTTTTTTTTTTGTGGTACTGGGGGTGGAACCCAGAGGCTTTCTACCTCCGGGCTATACTCCCAGACCATTTTATATTTTATTTGGAAACAGGGTCTCACTAAGTTGCTGAGCGCCTCACTAAGTAGCTGAGGCTGGCTTCGAACCCATGCAATCCTCCTTGTCTCAGCCTCCCAAGCGCGGGGATTACAAGCATGCGCCATCCTAGTTTTTTTTTTTTTTTTGGGGGGGGGTAATGCTGAGGATTGAACCCAGAGGCATTCTACCTCTGAGCTATAGTCCCAGCTCTATTTTATTTTTTATTTGGAAACAGGGTCTTGCTAAGTTGCTGAGAGTCTCACTAAATTGTTGAGGCTGTCCTCAAACCTACAAACCTATGGCACAATGGGAAGATGGTCTTGGTGTGTTGTTATCCCCTGTTTCTTGGCCAAGATGTGGCTTCAGTACAGAGAACAAGGGTGAGTCACAGCAGAGTGGCTGAAAGTACGTGTGGCCGGACCGAAACAGGTTATGTGGCCATGGTTGGTGTGAGCTCAGTCTGAGAAGGGCCCCAGGAAGTAGGCAAAGACAATCATAGGCACAGGGACTTTTCTTGCCTGAGAATGGCAGCCCTCTGATAGATAGCCTTTCTCTAGGGAGACACTCCCCACTCTTTTTTTTTTTTTTTTTTTTTTGGTACTGGGGATTGGACCTGGGTCATTCTACCTCCAATCTATACCTCCAACCCTTTTTTTTTTTTTTTTTTTTTTTGGTGGTACTGGGGTTCCTGGAAGCCCTTCTACCTCCGGGCTACACTCCTACGGGCTACACTCCCAGACCTATTTTATACTTTTTTTTTTAATGGGGAAACAGGGTCTCTTAAGCCAGCGCGGCTGGCTTCGAACCTGCGTGATCCTCCTGTCTCTGCCTCCCAAGTGCGGTAGGATTACAAGCGTGTGCCACCACACCATACCTCGCCCTCCAACCCTTATTTATTTATTTATTTATTTATTTATACTTTTTTTTTGTGGTACTGGGGATGGAACCCAGGGACATTCTACCTCCAAGCTATACCCCCAGCCCTACTTTTATTATTTATTTTGAAACAGGGTCTGATTGAGTTGTAAAGGGCCTCACTTTTTAAGTTTTGTTTTGAAACAGGTTCCCACTAGGTTGCTGAGGCTGGCCTCAAGCCTGTGATTCTCCTGTCCCAGCCTCACAGGTACTAGGATCACAGGCATGTGCTACTTAGCCTGGTTCTCTCCCCTCTTCTATTTCAAAATGATTCCAAATCATTAACCCCAGTCCTCCCAACTGCACACTGATCGCGGGGCCCTGGCCACATCGCACAAATTACCTCTAACCACAGCCCACTCTTCTCCTGGTTCCTGAAACTCAGGAGCAGATAGGGGTGATGGGGATAGCCCCCTTCCCATGAGCCGAGAAGAAGGGGAACGGGAGAAGGGTAGAGGAAGTTACCTTAGTTCTGAGCCTGTAGCCCCTGCCTTCCTTCCTGTGAAGGCAAACGGTCTCCATCCAGATTTCCGGTCCCCTTGGCCCCACCAAGAACTCGGGGCTGCCCACAGGCTTGGCTACAGGGGCCAGGTGGCTGTTGGAGAGGGGTGGCCCCAAGGCTGGTTGGGTCAGCATCCCTTCCAGGTTTCCCCTGCCCTCCCTTGGGGTCACTGGGGTTATTGCTTCCCCTGTAATTACTTCTTTCTTTCTTTCTTTCTTTCTTTCTTTCTTTCTTTCTTTCTATTTTCTTTGCTCTTTCTTTTTTTTTTGTGGTATTAGGGATGGAAGCCAGGGTCATTCGACCTCTGAGCTATACCCTTGGTCCTGTTCTTCATTCATTTTTTTTTTTTTTTTTGCGGGTGTGGGGATGGAAGTCCGGGGCATTTGACCTCCGAGCTACACCCCCTGCCCTATTTCTTATTCTATTATTTTGAAACAGGCTCTCACTGAGTTACAAAGAGCCTCACTAAGTAGCTGAGGCTGTCCTTGAACCGCGATCCTCTGATCTCAGCCTCCTGAATGTGGGATTACAAGCGTGCGCCACCATGCCCGGCTATTTTATTATTATTATTATTATTATTATTATTATTATTATTATTATTATTGGGTAGCAGAGGTGAAACCAGGGGTCTTTTACCTCCGGGCTACACTCCCAAACCTATTTTATATTTTATTTGAAAACAGGGTCTCACTAAGTTGTTGAAAGCCTCACTAAATAGCTGAGGCTGGCTTCGAACCTGCATGATCCTTGTCTCAGCCTCCCAAGTGCAGGGATTACAAGCGTGCGCCACCACACCCAGCTTATTCTTTTATTTTGTTTTTTTGTGTTTTTTTTGGTGGTACTGGGGTTCCTGGAAGCCCTTCTACCTCCGGGCTACACTCCCAGACCTCTTTTTACATTTTTATATTTGGAAACAGGGTCTCCTAAGCCAGCGCGCGCGGCTGGCTTCGAACCTACGCGATCCTCCTGTCTCTGCCTCCCAAGCGCGGGAATTACAAGCGTGCGCCACCACGCCCGGCTTATTCTTTTATTTTGAAAGGATCTCACTGAGTTGTAAAGGGCCTCACTAAGAAGCTGGGGATGGCCATGAACCGTGATCCTCCTGTTTTAGCCTCTCAAACGCTGGGATTACAAGCGTGCACCACCACACCTGCTGGTATTGATTTCTGAACTTTGTTTCTTTCAAAGGAATCCTGGATACTCTGTGTGTGTGTGTGTGTGTGTGTGTGTGTGTGTGTGTGTGTGTGTGTGTGGTACTGGGGTTCCTGGAAGCCCTTCTACCTCCGGGCTACACTCCCAGACCTATTTTATATTTTTGAAACAGGGTCTCTTACGCCAGCGCAGCTGGCTTCGAACCTGCGCGATCCTCCTGTCTCCACCTCCCAAGCACAGGGATTACAAGCGTGAGCCACCACGCCCGGCTCCGGATACTCATTTTAACCAGAATTTTGTCTGTACCTTCTGTGAACAGCTCTGGTTTAGGTATGCAATGGGGGAACTAAGAGTGCCAACTTCAAAATCTGGGGATAGCCAGGAGCAGTGGCCCACGCCTAGAATCCCGTCTACTCAGAAGGCGGAGGCGGAAGGAGGGTCTCAAGTTTGAGGCCAACCTGGGCAATGTAGTGAGACTGTCTCAAAATAAGAAATAAAAAAGCCTAGTGCAGTGGTGCACGCATGTAATCCAAGAACTTGGGAGGCTGAGAAAGGAGGATCACAGATTTTAAGCAACTCAGTGAGCCTCTCAGCAACTGAGGAAGCCCTGAAAAGGGCTGGGAAGGAATATAGTTTGGAAGTAGAATACCCTGGATCTAATCCTCAGTACTAAAATAAAACAAATATAATAAAAAATAAAACCAATAAAATACAATTTTAAAAGGCTGGGAATGTAGCTCCGTGGCAGAGGGCTTAACATATGTGAGACCCTGGGTTCCATCCCCAGCACCATGGGGCGGGGGAAGCTGGGAGAGCTCTGACCTCTTCTTTTACCCTCCCCTCCATTTCAAGGGCCTCTCTCGGTGCACCCCCAACCCCAGTGGGAGGACAGAGTTCAGATTCTTGGGACAGACCTCCCTCTGCCCCGCCCCACACACAGCTTAGAGAACATAAAAGGCCAGATTCAGGGAGAGGAGTTAACCAGCATCAGGTTGAGCTGTGGTGTTGAGGTCTTGGGACTGACACTGCAACTGGCAAGGGCTGAGAGTGGTGTAGACCCCTCCCTAAGGAGGCCTGGCTTTGCCCATACCAGGCCAGGGGTTGGTGTGGGGAGTGGGGTGCAGAGTGGGGCTGAGGGTCTGGGAGGAGGAGACAGTAGTGGTCTCTTTGCCTAAATACTCCGGGCACTTGCTGGGCTGGGGGTCTCTTTGCAGAGATGAAGCTGCTCCTGGCCCTAGCAGGGCTCCTGGCTACCCTGGTCATGCCGCAGCCCTCCGATGGTGCCGCTCCAGGTAATAGCTTAGAAAGCGAGGAGAAGGTGGTGTGCCAGGAGGTGTCCCAGGGGCTTTTTTTACACAGGTCTCGAGGATCTGGAGGCTGATCAGGGCTCTGGGTCCACTCCTGACTTTTTGGTCCTTGCTCTGGCCGACTGTCCCAGGGGAGGTGGAGAACTCCTTGGTGCTGACCTGCATGGAGGAGGCCAAGCGTCTAGTGGACAAAGCATACAAGGAGCGGCGGGAAAGGTGGGGGCATGGAGCGCTGCCCAGCTCTGGGGGCTGCCCCAGGCCTTTCAGAAAAGGAGCAGGCAGGAGAGTCTGTGGAGGGAGATGAGGCTGATGGTGGGGGGCTGGACCTGCTGTCCCTCTGTCTTTATGCCTCTGAGTGCAAGAACATCTTCAAAGCCACCCCTCCAATGGGCTTGCTTCTGTGTGAACACCCAGGTCCCTATCATCTTTATAAAAGGGAACCTTCTTCCCACCCGTGAGTCTGCCTACATCACCCTTCGTGTCCAGCCCTGACAGGCCTCTGTTGCGAGTCTGCACCCCTCTCTGGTCCCTCCTTTTCCGAGCAGCATCAAGCAGCGGCTTCGCAGCGGCTCAGCCAGCCCCATGGAGCTCCTATCCTACTTCAAGCAGCCGGTGGCAGGCACCAGGACCGCCGCGAGGGCCGCTGACTACCTGCACGTGGCTCTAGACCTGCTCAAGTGGAAGCTGCGGCCCCTGTGGCCAGGACCTTTCAACATCACTGGTACCTTAGCCCGTCCCACCTGAGGCCCAGCGGTGTCCCCAAAGCACTCCCTAGTGTTCCCTCCACGCCTAGCCTGTGCCCACCTGCCGGGCCTCCAGGACTCCTTAGACCCAGGTTGCCTAGGTGAGGAAGAGGGGGCTCGCTCCCATGCCCCTCGCCCCTCCCTGCAGATGTGCTGACCCCAGCTCAACTGAATCTGTTGTCCAAGTCGAGCGGCTGTGCCTACCAGGACGTGGGGGTGACGTGCCCCGAGCAGGACAAGTACCGCACCATCACCGGGCACTGCAACAACAGGTGCGGCCTTAGGGCGGGCCCCAGGGTGGTCCCCTCCTCGGCCCAGCGCTAGCGCCCTGTGCTCCCCCTGCAGGCGCAGACCGACGCTGGGAGCCTCCAACCGCGCCTTTGCGCGCTGGCTGCCAGCCGAGTACGAGGACGGCGTCTCGCAGCCCTTCGGCTGGACGCCGGGGGTCAAGCGCCAGGGCTTCCCGGTGCCCCTGGTGAGCGCGGGGCGGGCAGAGGGCGCGGCCCAGCGCGGGGTCTCGGACCAGGCGCCCCTGACCCCGGGTCCTGTCCTGTCGTGTCGCGCAGGCTCGCGCGGTCTCCAACGCGGTCGTGCGCTTCACGGAGCAGCTGACCCCCGACCAGGAGCGCTCGCTCCTGTTCATGCAGTGGGGCCAGTTAATCGACCACGACTTGGACCTCACACCCGAGCCCGCCGCCCGGGCATCCTTCCTCACCGGCGTCAACTGCGAGACCAGCTGCCTGCAGCAACCACCCTGCTTCCCTCTCAAGGTGCGGACGCTGCTCCGGGAAGTGGCTGCCTCTTTTGTGCCCGGGTTCCTTCCCCAGCCCCCACGGAAGGCTGGCCCTGCCTCCTAGTGTCCAGAGCCAATGGGCCCCTCTCCTCAGAGCCCCCTATCGGTCAGGGCATCCCATTTGTTTGGCCCATGGAGGGAGAAACCATTGTTCTCGGCAGGCAGGACTCCTGTGGGTGGAATTACTGGCTCTTTTGTGAGGCAGGGAGAGAGTTCTGGGATGGGGCCCCTTGGGATCCCTGTGCTCAGTCCTGTGTCCTCCCCCAGAGGCCTTAGCCCACCCCCTCATCAGCGAAGCAGGGGGCAGGTGGAGGAGAGGTCTGTGGAGGGGGGTGGGAGGGCAGGATGGGCACATGCTCAGTGGGAAAAGAAGAGGGCGCCTGAGAGGAGGAGTGACCACACAGCAGAATGGCAGGGCCAGAGAGACAGGGAAGGGACAAAGGAGAGGGAGAAATGGGGCCGCAGAGCAAGAGGAGGAGCCCGTCCAGAGAGGAGAGAGAGGACAAGGCTGAGTGAGGAGGGGTCAGAAGGCTGCCGTGCCCACCTCTTGGGGCCGCACATCCCCCGTCCAGAGTTGTGCTCCTCCCAGGAGCCTCAGAGGCCCTCGGCTGCGGGAGCTCCAGGGAGTGGGGTTTGAGAGGCCTACCTGCAGAGTCAGGGCCAGAGGTCCCGAGGGCAGGGGAAGAGCCGCTCCTGCACGGTCCCTGCCCTCCTGAGCGGGTCTAGCCGACCTCTGTCCTGTAGATCCCACCCAACGACCCCCGCATCAGTAACCAAGAAGACTGCATCCCCTTC
The DNA here is from genome assembly GCF_963383645.1 of Muscardinus avellanarius. Taxonomy (NCBI): domain Eukaryota; kingdom Metazoa; phylum Chordata; class Mammalia; order Rodentia; family Gliridae; genus Muscardinus; species Muscardinus avellanarius. The sequence continues at coordinate 37,353,710 of NC_137802.1, forward strand.
TTCCGCTCCTGCCCGGCCTGTACCGAGAGCAACATCACAATCCGCAACCAGATCAACGCGCTCACCTCCTTCCTGGACGCCAGCATGGTGTACGGCAGCGAGGAGCCCTTGGCCATGAAGCTGCGCAACCAGACCAACCAGCTGGGACTGCTGAGGGTCAACGACCGCTTCACAGACCACGGCCGGGCCCTGCTGCCCTTCGACGACCTGCACGACGACCCGTGCCTCCTCACCAACCGCTCCGTGCACATCCCCTGCTTCTTGGCAGGTCAGCTCCCGCGGGACCTGGGTGGCCTGGGGGTACTCCCCATGGGAGCCACAACGAGCTTGGTTTCAAGTAGCTTGTGGGTTTATAGTGAGAGACACTGTCCTCACCAGTTTCATGAAATCAGTCCATTTGCCTTGGTGACAAGTTGGATGAAGACAGAAAGGAAAAAAAAAAAAAAAACTAATATGGAGGCACAGGGATAGCCAAGGAACTTCTGTCCATCTGTCCATCACTTCCTGCCTTTTTTTCCCTCTGGACTCTGGAAGAGAAGAATTCATTCAGGGGCAGTGAATTAAAGGGACATAGAGTAATATGTTGTCCTTACCCTCTGGAACCACATTGTCCAACCTGGAGCCAGTATCCTCCTGTGGTTGTTCTAATTTTAACTATTTTATTTTATTTTTATTTATTTTGGTGGTGCTGGGGATGGAACCCAGGGGCTTTCTACCTCTGGGCTGCACTCTCAGACCTATTTTTATATTTTATTGGAAACAGAGTCTCGCTAAGTTGCCGAGAGCCTCACTAAGTAGGCTGGCCTTGAACTTGTTCGATCCTCCTGTCTCAGTCTCACAAGAACTGAGATTACAAGCATGTGCCCCCATGTCTGGCTGTAATTTTAACTTTTTTACATTAAATTAAGTTAAAAACACACACACACACACAACAACTCAGTTTCTTGGCTGCATCAGTCACATCTCAGGAGCTCAGTAGCCTCCTGGGGTTGGGGCTCCCCTCCTGGGGTTGGGGCTCCCCTCCTGGGGTTGGGGCTCCCCTCCTGGGAAAGCATACCCAGATCATTTTCATCATCTCAGAAAGTTCTAGTGGTCAGCGCCGCTGCAGACTCTTATGTCTTGTCCACCTCGATTACCTATATGTAATAAGAGCGGGTGGGATTTCAAATAAATGCAAACACCTGGCAGTGTGGGACCAGGCTGGGGCAGTGATGTAGCCATGCCCAGAAATTGTCCAGTGTGTTTTAGTATAAACCCAGTGGTGGGCCGCTGGGAGGAGAATCAAGGTCTGTGCCAGTGCGGACTTCCTGGGGAAGGGGCTGCCCTCTGCTGGGTTGGTGAGCCAGGGCAGCGCTCTGCAGCTGGACACAACTGCCTCTGGCCTGATATGATGGGCTGGAGAAACTAATCTCAGAGAATGGCCTTTCCTCTTAGAATTTCCTCTCTAGAGTGGGCATGTCCTCTGAAATGGCTCCGACCTAGCCCTCCAGCCCCTCCAGAGAAAGGTTTGGGAGGACTAGTGGAGTCAGTGGCTCTTGCTTAGTTTTCTTGAACAGAGTCCCAGGTACAGACTCCACGCACTCTGGAGCAGGCTGCACAGTTGACGTGTAGTGAGGGTGGGGCTGACAATTCTGTTCCAATGGTAGTAGCTTTCTGGGGCCTGTGTTGTGCATGATTCTGAGGTTGTATCCAGTGTTAGCAGGGAACAGGTCTGTGATCCTTAGCTGTGTCTGACATAGATATGGAAATAGTTTGTGCCAACATGCAAGCTACTCTTGGCCTTCCCTGAATCAAGAGAATCAGCTAACCCGATAGTGTTTGTGGATCTTAAACTTTGTGCTAAACCCATGTGCTGATGGTATTTGGAGAGAAGGTAAAATATAAAAAGGCACAAGCCTTGGACCTTGTCTTCAAGGTGCCCCAGTTTCAGCTACAAGAAGGTGGCAGGTGTATAGTGGGTCTGGGGTCCTACTGAGTGAACACCTCTGGCCAGCTGTGGCCAGCCGTGTCCCTAAGCAGGGGAGAAGCTGTTGTTATGGCAGTCTGGGGCATCAGGAAAAGCCTCTGAGAGGAGTACAGCCCAAGATGGGTGGAGAGGAGGGTGGTAGGAGACCTTCTAGGCCTCGTCGGGACAGGGTCTTTTCTGGGATGGAGGCCTTGGGAATGACAGTGGCTTTGCTTTCCTAAGGGGACATGCGCTCCAGTGAGATGCCTGAGCTCACCTCCATGCACACCCTTTTCCTTCGGGAGCACAACCGGCTGGCCATGAAGCTCAAGGCCCTGAATCCCAGGTGGAGTGGAGAGAGGATCTACCAGGAAGCCCGGAAGTTGGTGGGGGCCATGATCCAGGTAGTTCCGAGTGTCAGATGGACTTGGGGTCCCAGGTAGCCCTGCCGCACACTGGCTGTGTGATCTTGGGCAAGTTGCTGATCCTCTTAAGCAACTTCACCCTGGACGCTATATGGGGTAACGGACCTTGCTGTTTGGCAAAGGCCCCTTCCCTCCCCTTCTTCTCAGGCTGCCTTCTTTCCTGTGGGCCTGGGAAGGTGCACGGGGGCCTCAGGTGTCTGATGCGCACACAGCAGCTGTTCCTCCACCTTGTCGTCTCTCTGGGCTCCTTTTCTGCCCAACTTTCTTTCTTTCTCTCTCTCTTTCTCCCTCCCTCCCTCCCTTTTTCTCTCATGCTGGGGATTGAACCCAGAGGCATTCTATCTCCAAGCTCCACCCCCAGCCCTATTTTATTTTTACTTTGAAACAAGGTCTCACTAGGCTGATGAGAGTCTCACTACTTGCTGAGGCTGTCTTCGAACCTGCAATTCTCCTGTCTCTGCCTCCCAAGTACTGATTATTGGCGTGAGCCACCACTCCTGGTTTCCTGCTCACCTTTTCTTTTTGGCTTCATCATCATCTGCCCAACCTCTTTAGCCTTATTTATCCCCTGGGCAATGTTCCTGGTTCTCCCAACTTTTTTTCAGTACTGGGGAGTAAACCCAGGGTCATTCTACCTCCAAGCTACACCCTATTATTTATTTATTTATTTATTTATTTATTTATTTATTTATTTTGGTATGGGGGTTTCTGGAAATCCTTCTACCTCTGGGCTGCACTCCCAGACCTATTTTATACTTTTTATTTGGAAACAGGGTCTCTTAAGCCAGCGAGGCTGACTTTGAACCTCCTGTTTCCGCCTCCCAAGCACGGGGATTACAAATGTGCACCACCACGCCAGGCATTTATTTATTTATTTATTTACTTATTTATTATTTTGGTGGTACTGGGGATGGATCCCTTCTATCTCCAAGCTACACTCCCAGACCTATTATTATGTTTTTTATTTGGAAACAAGTCTCTTAAGCCAGCGAGGCTGGCTTCGAACCTCCGTGATCCTCCTGTCTCTGCCTCCCAAGCGCGGGTTTTACAAGCATGCGCCACCATGCCCGACATTCTTTTTATTTTGAAACCATATCTCATTAAGTTGCAGAGGGCCTTACTAAGTAGCTGACACTGGCCCAGAACCTGCAATCATCCTGTCTCAGCCTCCCAAATACTGGGATTACAAGAGGGGGCCACCATACCTGGCTTCCTTCCCAACTTTTGATGCTCCAGTGCCCCCATTCTCTTTCCAAGACAGACAGACAGACAGACACACACACACACACACCCCTAGATTCTGGAGAGGAAGAGAATTAATTGCAAGTGCTGAGGGTGAGTTTTTTATTTGCATTACGAACACAAGTGGGATTCGTTTTAGCTTCAGAGGAAAATCTGGAGTCTAGACCCTAACTGGTGAGACTCTTCCACTTCTTTTCACTGGGAGAAATGAGGCTAGGGCAGCCTTCCTTCCTGCCTGCCTCCCTTTCTTCCGAGAAGCTATATTGAGCCCTCTGGTGGGCCAGGCATTTGCTGGACACTGTGAGTAATTTCCCTTTTTTTGGTTCTTGAGGAGTTTATGAGATAGTAGGAGAGATGAGATCTTAGTAACTCGAGGGCAAGGGAGTAATTGCAATGGCCAATGAAGCACTATGTTACTGACTCTTCTCAGGTGATGTCATGATCCCTAATTTCCATCTGAGACTCAAAAGGGTTATCAGATGGCTCAAGGTCACACAGCCAGCAAGCAGTAGAGCTGTTTATGCCCCTCAGTGCCGCTCGGCTAGGTTTAGATCCGTGCTGTGGGACTCAGTCCTCTGGCCGTCGGTGGATGGGGAGGGCTCCCCAGAGCCAGAGCAGGCGAACTCTGCAGGAAGGAGGAGTGGAGAGGTCATTCCTGTGACCTTTCTTTAGATCATCACTTATCGAGACTACCTGCCCCTGGTGCTTGGGCCAGCCGCCTTGAAGAAGTACTTACCCAAGTACCGCTGCTACAATGAGTCGGTGGACCCACGCATCGCCAACGTCTTCACCAATGCCTTCCGCTATGGCCACACCCTCATCCAACCCTTCATGTTCCGCCTGGACAGTCAGTACCAGCCTACAGGGCCCAACCCCCGCGTCCCGCTCAGCCAGGTCTTTTTTGCCAGCTGGAGGGTCGCGCTGGAAGGTGGGTAGAGCCGAGGCCAGGAGAGGGTGGGCTGGGCGGGCTTGGCTGCGGGAGCTGGGGTGAAGAAGGAACATCTTCTTCCCCTCCCTTGGCGACCTGGTGTGACTTCCCAGCCTCAGTGCCCCTGACTCTGCTTTGGGATCTGAGAATAGAGTGGGTGGGTGACTCTGGGAGGGAGCTCTTCTTCCTGTGTGCTGATTCTCTGTGACCCTGGAAGCCGGGGCTTGAATGCATCCCAACCTTGCCAGTCTGCATGAAACAATTCCCCAAGACTTCCATGCCCCTGGGGTTGCAAAATGTCCAGTGAGAACCTGCTCTGCAGGGCCGTAGTGGCACCAGGTGTTACACGGTGCCGGGCCTGCTTCCCCAGTCCCCTCACCCCCACCTGGATTGGCCCTGACTCTCCAAGCTGACCTTTCCCCCCAACCTCCTTCCCTTGTCCCCAGGTGGCATTGACCCCATCCTCCGGGGCCTCATGGCAACCCCTGCCAAGCTGAATCGCCAGAACCAGATTGTGGTGGATGAGATCCGGGAGCGGCTCTTCTTGCAGGTCATGAGGATCGGGCTGGATCTGCCAGCTCTAAACATGCAGCGCAGCAGGGACCACGGCCTCCCAGGTGAGGGGCTGCAGGAGTCTCCCAGCACCCCCAACCTCCAGGCCACCTCCCAGGCTGCCTGCAGCTGCTCCCTGGGTGCCCCGCCCCATCTGGGCTGGAGCCTCCCCATCCAGTGCTTGGTTCTCAGGAAGCCACCTGAGTCAGGCCCCTCCCTTTCCCCTGGGCCCTCTGGGGCGACTTTGTGTGCTGTGACCCCCCAACCAGCAGCAGCAGGGGAATGACTGTGACCCACCGTCTGAGAACCTGTCTCCATCATTTCTTCTTGACTCATTGCTCATACACTCTGAGGGGGAGAGATTATCACCTCCATTTGACTGATGAGGAAACTGAGGCCTGGAGACAGTGGAACCTGGCTGTGTGCTCTGGTCAGTCAGTGACACGTCTGGAACGTGGACCCAGCTCGGCCTGTGCCTGAGCTGCGGGGTAGCTGTGCAGTTGAGCCCTTGAGGCTCGCCTCCCCACTCATGGGTCAAAGACAGACACATTGCTCCAGCGGACAATGAGATGCCCCTGTTCATGGACCTTGCCGGAGTTATGGCAATTCTGTGTTTGCCTTAGGGTGGGAGGGCGAGGGGAAGGCAGCAAGGGTCTAGGGAGGCCCAGCTGTCCGCCTTGGCTTGAGCCAAGGTCTTAGGGTTCCCTGTGCTATGTCCCTGTTGTGTTGAGAAGGAGGCTTTCTGGGCTGACGGCATGTATGTGAATCATCCCTGCTGTCCCCCGTGCCCTTCCCACCTTGCAGCAGAGGGACCTACCCGCAGCCTGCCGCCTCCCCCCGCCCTCCCATGCAGGGTACAATGCCTGGAGGCGCTTCTGTGGGCTCCCAGAGCCCAGCACAGTGGGCGAGCTGGGCACGGTGATGAAGAACTTAGACCTGGCCAGGAAGCTGATGGCACAGTATGGCACGCCCAATAACATCGACATCTGGATGGGCGGCGTGGCCGAGCCCCTGCAGCCCAACGGCCGCGTGGGCCCGCTCCTCGCCTGCATCATCGGTACCCAGTTCAGGAATCTCCGGGATGGAGATCGGTGAGGAGGTGTCCCGGCAGCTCAGGCCCATTGGGTTGCCGTGGGCCTAATCTTGGATCTCGCAGGGGCCCGGTTTCCTGCCGTCAAATGAAGGGTCAGAAAGAGTGACCTTCTAGGTGTCCTGGGGGCCTGTGTTAGGTCATCCCTCATGTGCCCTGAGCCTGAGGAGGTGCAGCAAGGAGGGAACTAGAGCCCTGATTGTGAAGGGAGAAAAACAGAAAAAACACCGCCCTTACTATCACTTTCTCTGGGCAAGTATGAAGTGTCAGTCACCACTGAGCAGTCCCAACTTCACTTTCCATGGCTTCCCTTTGTGTCCTGACATAAAATGGCCCTGGCATCTTCATGTCTAGCTCTTTCCTAGCCTATGGCACACCTTTGGGAATATTAGAAAAGGGGCCCCTCTTAGGGTGGACATATTATAAACCCCTAAGATTCTTCCCCACCCCCAGGCTTCAAGAGCAAGGGCAAGCCTGGCCTCCTTCTGTATGAGCCCTACCCTGAAGGCCACTGGCCTGGGGCAGGGGGAGGGAACCAGGCAGCGGGGCTCTGCTATGAGTGGGGGACCCTTAGTTTGAAGATCCACAGGCTGCCTGGGGGCCTGGAGCTCTCCTGTGCTGCAGGGCAGTCTTCAGTGGTCCTCTTGCATCTGAAGCAACTGAAGCCAGTTGACACCCTCCCAGCCCAGGAGATCCTCAAGAATAAGGTCCTTGGGTGTCTCTGTGCAGGTTTTGGTGGGAGAACAAGGGTGTGTTCAGCACAAAGCAGAGAGAGGCCCTGGCCAAGATCTCCTTGCCCCGCATCATCTGTGACAACACAGGCATCACTACCGTGTCCAAGAATAACATCTTCATGTCCAACTCATATCCCCGGGACTTCGTTAACTGTAGAACTGTCCCTGCATTGGACCTGGCTCCCTGGAAGGAGGCCTAGCACTGGGTAAGAGCGTACGGCAGGGAGGGTGGACCCGGGCTGGCCAGCTGAAGCCACAGAGAGCTCCCTTCCGTAGATGAGCCCACCCGTGATTTGAGTGCACATTCACTCTTGTGTGTGCATGTGTGCGTGTGTGTGTGTGTGCACACATGCACAGTGTATACAAGTGGGCATTGAATATGTGTATGTAGTCCATGAGTGTGGGTAGTATTGTGTGTCATGTATGTGCGTCATTCGTGTGAGTGTGAGAGGATTAAACATATAGAAGGCCGTGCAGCAGCTTGCTGAGGAGTGCAGCTCAGGGGCCTGACTGCCGGGATTCAGATCCTGGATCTGCAGCTTACTAGCTGCCTGACTGAGCAAACTACTCCATTCCCCTAAGCCCGAGTCTTTTTTTGTTGTTGTTGGTACTGGAAATTAAATCCAGGGACACACAACCTCTGATCTACACCCCAGCCCTTTTTATTTTTTATTTCGAGACAAAGTCTTGCTAAATTGTTGAGCCTGGTGGCAAACCTGTGATCTTCCTGTCTCAGCCTCTTAAGTACTGGGATTACAGGTGTGCACCACCATGTCCGTCTAAGTTTTTTTCCTTATACATGAGAGCTGTTATGGCTCCTTAGAGGGCTGCTTTGCAGCCTCTAGTCCTTCACTTACTGAGCACCTACTGCATACCACACACTGTGCTGGGTACGGGAAACAGAGCTAAGGGCCAGATGCTGCTAGTGCCTTCAAGGGGCTCACACCTTGACGGTGTCCTGCTTAGCAGGGGAGCCAGAGCCCCTGAAGGAGGTGGGCTGTGCGGTTAAGCGAGGGCCCCAGGCCAGGCAGCCCAGCTCCCGCTCTCCTTTCCCCTCACAGTTCTCTTGTTTGTTCACAGGAGCCTGCCTGGAGAGGAATGAGCAGCTGTTGGCCTTTCTGTATCATTTGTTCGTACCTGGTGTTTACAATAATAAAGCGCCACTGATGGGGTTCTCCGCTTTGTCTGTGTCTGAGAAGGGGCTGGAACCCCAGCAGGAGGCCACGCTGGGGGCCCTAAACTCTAGCCGGTGTGGTTTGTGCCTCAGGGACCTGTGTTCGGAGCCAGGGTGAGGGCATCGGGGAGTCTGCGCGTGGCTGGTCCTCCCGTGGAGGGCAATCAGTTCTTAGAAGCCCCGGAGGCCATGAGCCACCCTCAACACCACGTCCGCCCATGTGGGACAGGAGTGTGGTCGCCAAGCCCTGGTGTTTGTTCTTTGCTCCGACCAAAGTTTGCTCACTCTGTCAGGAACTGGGAAGCGGACGGGACAAAACCCTGTCTGTGGAGAGGAAGAGCAGAGGTCTGATGGGAAGGTCTTTCCCAGCCGACAGGGCACCTCTGGGCCCTGCAACCCTGCAGCCTGGCACAGTGATTCTGAGCTCCCAAGACAGTAAACCCCTTATTCTGGTTTCAAGTGACCAGGTCTCCAGAGAAGGGGCAGCACTGGCTGGGCCCAGAGGGCGGGGCCAGCGCTGAGGGAGGGAAAGGAGCGCACGCACCAGGTAGTCTGGACCTCTCTGTCCAGCTGGCGGTCCCCTCCCCTCCCTTCCCCTCCTGTCTTCCCACGTACAGGGAAGGGCACCTGCTGCTGAGAGCTGGAAGGTGTGCGGATGGCGGGGTCTCAGTGCTCGTGGGCCCCCAGTAAGGCTAGCCTCTCAGTGTGTGAGCAGCAGCCCATGCCACCGGCCTCGCGTCACCCGCGAGGACAGGGCCGCCCAGAGAGGGGATGGGCCTTTCTGAGGCTGCAAAGAAGCAGGCTCCAGCACTGGGGGCTGCAGCCCAGGCTTCTCTGGCTCTTACCACAGTGTCTGCCAAGCCTACCCGATAGACAGGGGATCTGGGTTTCCTGGCTGGGGCATTTTAAAAGAAGCGTGTATGAATGCTCATTGAACAGCAGCTCAAGGAGTGTTCTGGAGCTACCCCTCAGAGACTTGACAGGCTCCAAGACTTCCCAGGGAGAAGAGGGCATTTCCCAGAGGGAAGGCTGGGGAAAAAATTCACTGTACTTGTGGGAAATCCTGGATTGGATTCCCTCCATGTTTTATCTCTTACACCCAGTCTTACACCTAGCCCCTTCCCTTCCCCTCCACAGCTGTCCTTCACTCCCCAGAAGCCCCCTCCCTGCCTCCCTTCATTGAAAGCTCTTGGAATCCCACCCTGTCACCCCACAGACCCGTGGGCAAGACATCTCAGTGGCCAGGCACGCCTGGACTGTAAGCATATTTGGCAGTGACTCTGAGGGCTGTCTTCAGAAAAGACCAGCATCTGCGCCAGCACCCTTAGTCAGTCATCAGAGGTTTATTGAGACAGTGTGCTGGGTGTCTTGGGCCATACTCTGGGAAGGAGATGGAAGTCGCTGGCTCAGGAGGCTTACAATCCAGCCTGGGAGAAGAGGGGGAAAGATAAGGGCGAGAGACTACAGCCTTGGCAAGGACAGTTCAGGGGAGAGGATGGGTGACACCGGGCAGGATGGACTGGAAGGGCATCTTGGGGTCTGAGCCCCGGCAGAAAGGAGGATTTCCACAGGCTGAGAGTTGGGGTGCAAGTGGTGGGAGCTCAGTTGGGGAGCAGGAAAGGCTGGGGTGACTGCCCTTGGGCTTGAACAAACTACTCATCTGGCCAGGGCAAGAGGGGCCCGGCTGAACGAGGGTGAGGGCCTGGAAGGTGGAGCTTTAAGGGACCAGGTCACTGGACTTGCTTGAAATGGTGTCGTGGACCAAAGGGTGTTCTAATGTGCAATGCGGAGGTTGTGGAGCCCAGGCTGCTAATGCGCCACCGAGGCCCAGGGCGAGAGGTCCAGCTCCTCGATGGCTGAGCAGTCTACGAAGCCCTGGGGGTAGCTGCTGGCCTGGAATGGGTTCAGCGGGACCTTGGTGATGTGGGTGTTGTCACAGACAAGGCGTGAGAAGGACATTTTCCGCAGAGAATTCTGCTGCTTCTCTGTGAAGATTCCCGGGTTCTCCCACCAGAACCTGCAGAGACAGAAGCGGCCATTGCTCTATACTGTCCAGCTGCTGGCCCCTCCCGCTGCTGTCAAAGGAGGCCCCTGGGAACGGAAAAGTCCCGCCTGAGCTGAGGTCTGGAATTAGCCCTCCTACAGGACCTTGGGACAGCCACCTCAGAGAGATGGAGGGATGGGGTGGGGGGAGAGAGAGAGAAAGAGACAGGCTCCAGAGGGAGCAGGTGGGCGGGGGCTCCTCCTCCCGGGTGGAGTGTCACTCGCCTGTCTCCATCACGGATTCGCTGGAACTGCTTGCCCAGGAGGCAAGCCAGGAGAGGCCCCACCCGGCCCCTTTCTACCAGAGGCTCAGCAATGGCCCCCACCCAGATGTCAATGTTGTCGGGGGTCCTATAGAGATCCAGTAGCTTCTTGGCCAGCATCTTATTCTCCAGCACCGTGCTCAGCTCCTCTAGTGTCCGCGGCTGCGAGAGGTTGCAAAAGCCTCTCCAGGAGTTGTATCCTAGGGTGGGAGGCTGAGGCTGTCTCATCCCAGGGACTTCCTGCTCATAGCCCATCTCGAGGGCAAACTCACTCCAGCCCCATCCGTCCCCCAACACCTAAGCTGATAGCTTTTGGATCAGGGGAGGCACTTTGGGGAGACTAGCCGCTTCCCTAACATTAACCACGGATGCAGGCACTGTCTAAGCATTGTACAAATACGTAAACTGAAGGAGAGAAATGTCCCAGAACTAGAAAATGGTACAGCTAGGGTTTGAGCCCAGGTAGTCTGGTTCTGAATGACATTAAATTGCCTTTCATGGGTACCAAAGAAAAAGGTCCAGCAATCTTTGGCTCCCTTCCATCCCTCTCTTACTCTTTTCTGGGCTTTTAAACTGGGCTAGCCGGGCATGGCGGCGCATGCTTGTAATCCCTGCGCTTAGGAGGCGGAGACAGGAGGATCGCCCAGGTTTGTAGTCAGCCTCGCTGGCTTAAGAGACCCTGTTTCCAAATAAATAATTAAAAAAAAGGTCTGGGAGTGTAGCCCGGAGGGAGAAGGGCTTCCAGGAACCCCAGTACCACCAAAATAAACAAACAAACAAACAAACTGGGTTACAGGTGAGTTGCTAATTTCTTTTCCATCTGCGGAGCTCCAAGGTAGTACGAGATGTGTGTCCCTGTCTCTGAATTAGGGAGAGTGAAAGATGTTGTTACAGTGTGGATATGGAATATCCTCCAGGAAAGCTCAGATGTCGACATGCAGCAAGGCTCAGAGGCAGGGCGTGGCTGGGGGAGGTGGGCTAGTGGCAGCGTGGCCTTGAGGACAGCATCTGTCCCCAGTCCTCTCCTCTTCCCCTCTCTCTACTTCCTGGCTGCCAGAGCCCAGCTTTCCTCTGTCCTGCCCTGCCCCGCCTCCCAGATGTTTCTGCCTTGGAGCTGGCCAACCTTGGACCGAACCTCTGAAACTATGAATTTATTTATTTATATTTATATATTTATTTATTTATTTATTAGTACTGGGGATGGAAGTCAGGGGCATTCTACCTCTGAGTTACACCCTCAGCTCTATTTTTTAGTCTTTTTTATTTTTGAAACAGGGTCTCACTGAGTTGCAAAGGGCCTCACTAAGTAGCTGAGGCTGCCCGCGATCCTCCGGTCTCTGCCTCCCAAAAGCTGGGATTGCAAGCATGTGCCACCACGTCCAGCTTGAAACTGTGAATTTAAATAAACCTTTCCTCTAAGTTGTGCTTGTCGGGTATTTTAGTTATAGCAATGAAAAGCTGAGTGGTGCAGATGCCATTCCATGAATGAGCTGGTTTTAAAACCAGCCTGCCTTCTGTCTCAGAATTGATCAGATCCTCTAGAAGCCCCAGAAGGTAGCTAGCAGCTCTCTGGGCCAGCTAGATCCCGGGAGCACTCACCAGGCTGCCCGTGGTCCCGGCAACGCTGAATGTTGATGGCAGCTAGGTCAAAGCCGTGAATGGTGTGAGTTGGCTGGAAGAGCTTGTTGCGCAGCTCCCCTGTCATCATTTTATTCTGACTCATCAGCTTGGCTCTCTTGGCTAGTAGGCCCCGCACCAGAGGATCAATCCCACCTGTAAGTGAAACCCGAGACCAACCACGCTCAGGATGGGGACTGGTGAGACTGTCTTCCAAGCAGGCCCCTCCCTCCACCAGACAGTTCCTCTCGGTAGGGCCAACTGAATGCTGCTGGCTGGGTACAGGGAGAGAAGGCAACAGGGAGCCTGCAGGGTGTGCTCAGGGAATGGGGGCCCGACTGTCCACTTTTGGAGTTGCAGATGAGGCCATCCATGGGATGCTGGCATGGATAGAAATGTCAAGGGTTTCCTCAAGTTCTAGTCTGTGGAGTCAGTGCCTTTCTTTCCATCTACTTCCCTGAGGAACACTGCTAGCATCAGCCTTTCGGAAACGTCCCCAGTTCTGTGTGTGTGTGCGTGCGTGTGTGTATTACTGGAGATGGAACCCAGGGGCATTCTGCCTCTGAGCTATACCCCCAGCTCTATTTTTATTTTTTATTTTGAAACAAGGTCTCACTAAGTTGCTGAGGGCCTCACTAAGTTGCCAAGGCCTGCTGCAAGCTGTGATCTTCCTGTCTCATCCTCCCAAATACTAGGATTAGTTAGGCATGCACCACCATGCTTGACTTGGCCCTGGCTTTTGAGACTTTAAGGGAATCCTTAAAGTTTGATCACAGAACAGCTAGGGATAAAGGAAAGCTGAGTCCCGTCTCTGCTACCTCATGGTGGTGGATGGCTCTAGAGAGAGCAGAAAAGAGTACCGAGCCCAGGCACTCTTTCTTCAGAAGACAGAGAAGTCTAGCACAGAGAGAAAAGGTAGGAGACTCTCGGGCACTTCCAAAGCCAGGAGGAGGAAAGAAATAGTACTTAACATTCGTCCATCACCTCCTGTGTGTTAGGAACCATTGTAGGGTCTGTTACACATCTATCTCACTTAATGCCTGCATGTCCCCGTGAGATGGGTCCTAATGTTGTCCCTGCTTTGCAAATGAGGAAACAGAGGCTCAGTGAGATGATTTCACTCGGCCAAGGCCTTGCTGAATGTGCTTGGAGTCTGACTTCCAAACCATGTTTTCCTACAAGCAGTTTTTGGAGTGAGAGTCAAGTGAGAGAGCATTTTCCTGCAAGGACATACCATCTTTGACCATCCTCCAGGTGTTGAAGAAGAGGGTGTGCAGGGGGAGCTCTGGTTCTGGATCCCATGGCTGATAATTCTCGTCTAGGCGGGACACAGTGGAGGGGATCTCCAAGTGGCCAAAGCGGAAGGCGAAGGTAAAAACATTGGAAATTTGGGGGTCTACAGATTCATTGTAGCCTCGGTATGGGGGGATCCACGTCTGCATCTCATCCCCTAGCACGATGGGTAGGTAGTCCCTAAAGGTGATAATCTGGAGGAGAAGCAAATTTTGAAGAAAGGGCATGAGAAGGCTCAAACCTCTGCAGGAGATTGGAGAGAACTGCCACCAGGAGGACTGGGCAGTCCGAAGTCAAGGATGGAAGATGAGAGCATTTATACCAAGGTTCAATTCCTACAGCCACGGCAGGCATGCCAAGCAGATATGATTTTCCTTTCCTGATCTCTTGTGATTTATAGCCACATGGCTCCACTTACCAGTCGTTTGTATCTGGTCCTTGAAATACACTGTCTTTGCCATCTCTGCTCTAGGTTGACAGCCTTCAGCTAAAGTGAGAGGCCTTGAGCATCATTTTAATGCAACAATGTCATATTATAAAGCTTTTCCCCACAGGTCAGGGAAGAGGAATGACAAGCCCTGGGAACACTCGGGGTCCACCAAGGGAACTTCATCCAATCCCAGTTCTGAAAGAAATGCTGAGCCACGAGGGCCTCCTGGTCTCCTGGAGGGACGTTTGCTTTACTCAAAAGTCATGAACTAACACACGCAAAACATTTTTTTTCAGAAAAGTATGTCTCCACATAATACAATAATTATACTCCTTTTTGCCCTTTCTATGTAAAAATATAATGTATATTTTTATTTAGTTATGGTCCTAGAAAACACATACCTTTGCATTTATTTATTTATTTATTTATTTATTTATTTATTTATTTATTGTGACATTGGGGATTAGGCTTCTTACCTCTAAGCTACACCCCTAGCCCTAAATTTATTTTATCTTTGAAACAGATTCTAAGTTGTGGAGGACCTCATTAAGTTGCTGATGCTGGCTCTGACCGTCCTGTCTCAGCCTCTCAAGTACTGGATCACAAGAGTGCACCAAGCCGGGCGTGGTGGCGCACACTGGTAATCCCAGCATTCAGGAGGCAGAGACCATGGAATTGCGGTTCGCGGACATCCTCAGCTACTTAGTGAGGCCCTTCGCAACTCAGTGAGACCCTGTTTCAAACATAAAAAAAAAAAGTCTAAAAAATAGGGCTGGGGCTGTAGCTCAGAGGTATGAATGCCCCTGGGTTCTATCCCCAGTACTGTAAAACAAAACAAAACAAGTGCGCCATTATGCCTGGCTTGTATTTCTTCTTTTTTACTTAACATCCCCATGTTTCTCTACCTCACTTTTGCAATTATTTTAAATGTGCATAGTAAGCTGGGTGTGGTGGCACATGCTTGTAATCCCCGCGCTTGGGAGGCTGAGACAGGAGGATCCCGCAGGTTCGAAGCCAGCCATGCTGGCTTAAGAGACCCTGTTTCCAAATAAAATATAAAATAGGTCTGGGAGTATATCCGGGAGGTAGAAGGGTTCCATCCCCAGTACCACCAATAAATAAATAAATAAATAAATAAATAAATAAATAAATAAATATATGTGCATAGTATCCCAGTGCATTCATTGACCATTCTTTTATCGGTTCACTCTTAGGTCAGCTGCCAGTCTTTCCGGTGGCGCAGCCTGTGGGGATGCTGTCCCTGGAGTGGGCAGGCTGGTCCTCAGACTATGGAGGAAATAGAAGCAGAACCCTGCCTCTATGTGCCACCACAGTGACTGGCCAGGCTGTGGCTCCAGACCAAGTTGGTCGGATTCTCTCTCTCAGGAATTTAGACTTGGGGTGCAGCTGTTCTAGACTGCTCAGTCTTGCTTTGAGGGACAGATGAGGTCACATGGGTGGTCTGAAAAGCAGAGAACACCCATCTGCGGAAGAGTGGAGAATAATGGAGAGGTAGAGAGGAGGGAGAGACAGAGGGGAGGCGCTGCCCTGATTCCAGACGATTCCAGTCTCTGGGACCCCCTTGGGGTCCCAGGAGAAGCCCTTCTCAATCCCTGTTGATACTTGTGTTGAACCCAGCTGCACATCTGACCCAGTCTGAGTCGGTCTCACAGCCCCCAAAGCCTTGTTCCAGACTGAATTGTGTCTCCTCCTAATTCAGGTAACAAAGCCCTAACCTCCAGCATGGCTATGTTTTGAGATGAAGCCTTTATGGAAGCAATTAAGATAGAAAAAACATAAGCCAAGCAAATCCTGCTTTCTCCTTCTAAAGGACTAGGGCAAGGGAAATCCAGCATAGACCCAGAAGAGACCGCAGTCCCTGCTTCACACCCCAAGTCCTGGTGAGGACCTGGCCATTCCAGACTTTGGTCCACAGACCAGGCTGGTCGGTCTGCAGTAGCTGGAGCGGTGGGGTCCTGCATCTCTTTGCTCTTTACCCTGGGCTCTTCACCTAGGAGACCCAGGTGCAGTGGCTTTGCTTCTTCAGAAGGTTGCTTAGCAACGGCAGGCACTCAGGAAAGAGCATCTTGCCCCACAGACAATACCAGCAGGATCGGAGTGGGAAGCTCAGAAGTACCAGAAGAATGAAGCAGACCAGAGCAATAGAGCTTGGGAAACTAAGCTGTCCCTGGAACTGAAACCCACGGCTTCGTAGCCCAGTATGTAGCCTAGAACCTACATACTAAGTCTAAACAACGGTTTGCATGTCAGGATAAAACATTTAAATTGAATCAAGTTTCCAAATAGCTGGGCATGGTGATGCATACTTGTAATCCCAGTACTTGAGAGGCTGAGACAAGAGGATTGCAGGTTTGAGGGCATCCTCAACAATTTAGGCTCTTAGCAACCTACTGAGACCATGTTCCAGACATAAAAAGGGCTGGGGATATAACTCAGGGGTAAAATGCCCAATCCCCAGTCCTAAAACAAAACAAAACAAAACAACAACAACAACAAACAAATAAACAAAACTCCCAAAACTTAACATTAAAAAAAACAACCCAATTTGAGAATGGGAAGAATAATGAAAAAAATATTCATATGGCAAATAAGCACACGAGAAGATGCTTAGCATTGCTAGCCACTAAGCAAATGCAATTTAAACCACAATAAGATATCACTACAGACCTATCAGAAAGGGTCAAATAAAAGAGACGGCATCAAATACTGACCAGAATGCTAAGAAACTGGGTCGTGCATACCCTGCTGGTGGGAATGTAAAATGGTACATCCACTCTGGCAAATAATTTGGCAATTCCTTTTAGTTAAAACCCAAAATGGCCGGGTGTGGTGGTGCACACTTGTAATCCCAGCATTCGGGAGGCAGAGACTGGAGGATCATGGTTCGGGACAGCCTCAGCTACTTAGCGGGGCCCTTCACAACTCAGTAGAACCTTGCTTCATAAATTAAAAAGACTGGCCGGGCGTGGTGACGCACGCTTGTAATCCCAGCATTCGGGAGGGTGAGACCGGAGGATCGCGGTTCGCGGACAGCCTCAGCTACTTAGTGAGGCCCTCTACAACTCAGTGAGACCTGGTTTCAAAATAAAGAATAAACAATAGGGCAGGGGGTGTGGCTCGGAGGTCGAATGCCCCTGGGTTCCATCCCCAGACCCGCAAAAAAAAAAAAAAGACTAAAATATTGGGCTGGGGTATGGCTCAAAGGTACAATGCCCCTGGGTGGTTCCATCCCCAGTACTGCAAAACACATAAACAAAACCAAACCAAAACAAAACAAAACCAAAATGGACTTACTGTATGACCCAGCAATTTTATTTTGGGGTATATATATCCTGAAGAAATAAAACTTCTTTTCAGAAACTTATACATGTTTAAAGCAGCTTTAGTCACAGAAACCCAAACTGGAAGCTGTCCCAAAGTTCTTCAATGGCTGAAGAGTTAAACTACAGTAATCTATATACCATGGAGTACAACCTAGCGAGGAAAAAGGAGGAACCATCAGCACACCCAACTTGGGTGAAGCTCACAGATGTTATGTATAATGAATAAAGCCCATCTCAAAGGGATACATACTGCACGCTTCCCTTTATAGAACGTTGCAAAATAGCATTAACTAGCCGGGCGTGGTGGCGCACGCTTGTCATCCCGCACTTGGGAGGCTGAGACGGGAGGATCGCACAGGTTCAAAGCCAGCCTCAGCTACTTAGTGAGGCTCTCAGCAACTTAGTGAGACCCTGTTTCCAAGTAAAATAGAAAATAGGTCTGGGAATGTAGCCCAGAGGTAGAAAGCCCCTGGGTTCCACCCCCAGTACCATCCCCCCAAAAATAGCATTAACTATTGAGATGGAGAACAGATTAGTATATTCCAGGGGTTAGGGACAGAGGGGAGAAGGCATATGTGGCTCTAAAGGAGTAGTATGAAAGAGAGTGCCACGCCTGTGATGAAGTTACAGAAAGCTCCGAGTGTGCGCGCGCATGCACACACACACACACACACACACACACACAGAGTATTCATCACTGGTGAAATCTGAATAAGCTCTCTGGTTCACATCAGTGTTAACTTCCTGGTTTTGCTGGTGCACCATAGTTAGTTACACTGGAGGTCAGCGCGGGGAGGCTGGGTGAAGGGCATATGGACCTCTGCCTAAGTTGCTTTTAGTTTTTGCAATTTCTTGAGAAGCTATACTTATTTTATTTTTTTATTTATTTTTCTGGTGGTACTGGGGTTCCTAGGAGCCTTTCTACCTCCTGGCTACACTCCCAGACCTATTTTTACATTTTTATTTGGAAACAGGGTCTCCTAAGCCAGCGCGCGTGGCTGGCTGGCTTCGAACTAGAGCGATCCTCCTGTCTCTGCCTCCCAAGCGCGGGGATTACAAGCGAGCGCCACCAGCCCGGCTGAGAAGCTATACTTATTTTAAACTAAAATGTTTAAAATGGGTGCAATGGTGCAGACTCTCAGTAACTTAGAGAAACTCTGTTTCAAAATTAAAAAAAAAAAATAGGGCTGGGGTGTAGCTTGGAGGTAGAATGTCCCTGGGTTCCATCCTCAGTACTGCAAAAAAAAAAAAAAAAAAAAAAAAAAGTATGTGCATGGTTAATATCACCCTACTAATCTAAGTCTTTCCTAGTAGTTGATCAAATCCACAGTGAAGCATACCCATGATATTCGGCTTAGGCAGAGAACTAAAAAGGAAAAGAATCAGCCGGGCATGGTGGCACACGCTTGTAATCCCTGTGCTTGGGAGGCAGAGACAGGAGGATCGCGCAGGTTCGAAGTCAGCCTTGCTGGCTTAAGAGACCCTGCTTCCAAATTTAAAAAAATATATATATAATAGGTCTGGGAGTGTAGCCTGAAAAAGGGTTTCCAGGAACCCCAGTACCACAAAACAAAAAAAGGAAGAAAATCATATCAAAATAGTCTAAGTCATTTCTAGGTAATGGTCCAGGGAGGGCCTGGGCCTATTATCCTAACAATGGCACTAGGCAGGCACGCTGGAGATTGAATCCAGGTGCATCCTATCTCTGAGCTACACCCCCAGTCCTATTTTGTTCTTTATTTTTAAACAGGGACTCACTAAGCCAGGCGTGGTGGCGCACGCTTGTAATCCCCATGCTTGGGAGGCAGAGACAGGAAGATCGCTCAGGTTCGAAGCCAGCCGCGCGCGCTGGCTTAGGAGACCCTGTTTCCAAATAAAAATGTAAAAATAGGTCTGGGAGTGTAGCCCGTAGGTAGAAGGGCTTCCAGGAACCCCAGTACCACCAAAACAAACAAACAAACAAACAAACAAACAAAACAAAACAGGGACTCACTAAGTTGCAGAGGGCCTCTCCAAGTTGCTGAGGCTGTCTGTGAACCTGCGATTCACCTGTCTCAGCCTCCCAAGTGCTGAGATGACAGGCGTGCACCATCACACCCTGCTCAAGGTGGGAGGGAGCAGCAGTAGCAAGGGGTGGTATGGAGGTGTGGGTAACAGAGGAAGTGGCTGGGGGTGAGCAGAAGGCAGAGCCTGAGGGGGAGCCCAGTGGTTGTGGGGCGGGGAGCTCCTGTACCTCTTTACCTGCACAAAGGCTCCCAGGATTTTCCGAGCTTCTTGGTAGAGCATCTCTCCATCCCAGTGAGGGTTGAGTCTCTTCAGTTCTCTGGCCAGCCGGTTGTGCTCTCGGAGAAAGAGGGTGTGGGAAGTGGCCAGCAGGATCTGCTCTGAGGCTCGGGAATCTCCTGAAATCACAGAAGGTAGGAAGGTGGGTTCTCTCTGAGCTGCTCCGGAACCGGTGCCCGGCACAAAGAACTAATAGTGTTCAGAGGTGTTCTCCTACGGCCCCTCCTTCCAGGCAACTTAAAAGGAGTCAGGTGGAGAGGGATGGGGAAGGGAAAATCATAGGTTTGCATCTCAATTCAATACTGTGTGACTCTGGGTAGTTGACTTAACATTTCTGAGCCTCACTCTTCCCATGTGGAAAAATGGGAATAAAAGACCTACCACATAAGACTGTGGTGAAGGATACAAGTGGCACTAAAAAATAAAACTTTGAGCTGGGCGTGGTGGTGCATGCTTATAATCTCAGCATTTGGGAGGTTGAGACAGGAGGATTGCATTTTTTCAGATAGCCTCAGCTACTTAGTAGGGCCCTCTGCAATTTAGTGAGACCCTGTTTCAAAATAAAGAATAAAAAATAGGACTAGAGGTGTCGCTCAGAGGTAGAATGCTCCTGGGTTCCATCCCCAGTACCACAAGAAAAAATTAAAATAAATAAATAAATAAATAAATAAATAAATAAATAAATAAAATGTTACTCATTCTAACCCAACTACCTTGTTTTTTGTTTTTGTTTTTATTTTGATTGTACTGGGGGTGGAACCCAGAGGCTTTCTACCTCTGGGCTATACCCCCAGACCTATTTTATACTTTATTTGGAAACAGGGTCTCACTAAGTTGCTAAGAGCCTCACTAAGTAGCTGAGGCTGGATTTGAACCTGTGTGATCCTCCTGTCTCAGCCTCCCAAGCGCGGGGATTACAAGCATTACAAGCGTGCGCCACCACGCCCAGTTAAACCAACTACTTTTGTGTGTGTGTGTGTGTGTGTGTGTGTGTGTGTGGTACTTCTGCTGACATTACACATTCTGGCACCATAATATTCTGTGGTACTGGGGATGGAACCCAAGGGCATTCTACCTCTGAGCTACAACCCCCAGCCCTATTTTTTATTCTTCAATTTGAAACAGGGTCTCATTGAGTTCCAAAGGGCCTCACTAAGTAGCTGAGGTGGTCGGCGAACAGATATCCTCCTGTCTCAGCCTGTATGCTGGGATTACAAGCCCATGCCACCATACCTGGTCTCAACTACCTTTTAAGACACATAGTTGAAATAAATGGCAGCCTTTTTGCTTTACAAAGTGACTTTGAAGGTTTTAAGAATGCAGGTTAGAGGGTAGGAGCCTGGGTGGGGCTGAATTCCTGTGGGTAATAAAGGGAGAAGAATCTGGAGATGGCGCCCATTCTGGGGAAGAAGAGAACAGGGATGGCGAGATGTAAATGGTGAAGACCATGTCCTTAGATCTTTTCCCATCTGGGCCCTCTGAGTCCTGGCCAGTGCCGGGGACAGCGGTGGCTGGGTGTGCATCTCTCCAGAAAGCTGCTGAGAAGGAACAGCAGCAAGACCTCCCTTGAGAGCCCCTTGCCCTCTTCCCCGCCTAGACTCACCTGCTAGGAAGCAGGGCACGCCGGCTGTAGTGTTGATGAACTCACAGGGGCTCGGCCTCTTAGTGTCAAAGGGCAGGTAGGGCAGCCCGTGGTCTGAGACCTCCTGGTTGACAGCCATGAGGCCCAGGGGGCTGCTGAGGTTGCGCAGGCGGCTGGCCAGACTGGGCTCTGGGCCGTACACGAGGCTGGCATCCAGGAAGGACGTTAGAGCGTTGATTTGCTCTCGGGCCAGGGACTGGCAGGGTGAAGTCGGGCAGATGAACCCGGCTCGGAAGAAAGGCATGCACTTCCCTTGAGTCTCCACCTTGGGGTCGCTAGGTGGGAACTGTAGAGAGATTGGGGGCAGGTGAGTGGGCAGGAGCAGCACATCTGGGCCCTGGCAATCTCCCCAGGGCCAGTCTGAATGCAAAGATGCTGATGGTACCCTTCTGGGACCTCGGTGCCAGACGCTGACCCTAGATGCCTTCTGCTGACATTACACATTCTGGCACCATAATATTCTGAGGTTCGTTACATCCTGCTTCATAAAAGAGCTGAGAGCAATAATTCATTCTTCCACAGCAAGGGCTCTGAATTTTTGGTAGGGAGGATGTCCTCTAATGGAAGATCCAGGAATAAGAAGAAAAGATGCATCATTGTAAGCTCTTCTCCCTTCCTGCTGGACATTCCACAAATCCCTGCTGCTCATTGACCTATCCATCAAGGTTTGGCTCTTCCTGGGAGAAGAAATCTTCCTTGCGCATCCCACAAACTTTAAGTGCAGGATGAAACTCCTGGGGATCTTGGTAAAGGTAAAACCTATTTTTCCAATATCTTGGAGGGAGGCTGGAGATTTTGCTTATTTCTACTAAGCCCCTAGTTGATACTGACTGTTGCCGAAGTGTGGATGTAGACCACCCTCCCCAGAGCATCCCAATTTTTCCATTATTAGTTTATTTGTCCATTTTACTGGGCCCTTGTCCTGAGAGCAGAACCAGTGACTCCTCAATGCTAGGTGCACTGACCAGCAAGGGGTGGATGGTTAATATCTAATTACTGAATAAGTCTATGTGTAAATGAATGGGTGAAAGGCTAGGGAAGCGATCAGTGTAGCATCCTAGAGCCATCAAGAGATCCTGGCCTTTGGTCAAGGTGTGTCCGCTGCATCTGAGTGAGCATGGGGCTTGTGGGAGACGTCCAGTGGCCGGGGCCTACCATGATGGGGAAGCAGTTGCCTTCCTGCATGCAGTTCTGTTCACACTGGGCTTTGGAATACTTGCTACTCCCTAGCTCTGTGTCAGGAGCGAAGTCCAGGTCGTGGTCCACAATTTGACCCCACTGCATGAAGAGCAGGGACCTGTTTTGGTCCAGAACATCCTCCTCATTGAGATAGCCGGCAATCTTGTTGGATACCTCACGGGCCTGCAGGTGGAGAGAGAAGGGGAGGGTAGATGGCAGGGAAAGGGGCTCTGAAGATTCAGATGCAACTTCAGTTTATTGAGAATCTACAACAAAGCAACTACACTTAATCTGCATGAGAAGCCTGGCGGTGGGTGGCATTATTCCACTCTGTAGATTAGGAGACTGAACCCTAGAGGTGAAGCCTACGCTCTAAGGTCCTGGCAAGCACGGGATTGAACCCAGGGCTGTGTGTCTTGGCCCTGTGCTCTCCAGTATGTAGAAGGAAAACAAAGACAGGCTGCTTCTGAAGTAAGTGCCTGGAGGTGCCAGGTGTCAGGGCGGAGGAGAGGGGCTCTGGGGAGGCGCTGCCAACTCAGATGAGGTCGAGAGATAGGACCTCCAGGCAAATGACATCTGATGCGCTCCAGGGGCTGGAGCAGGGCGGGCGCAAGCAGGATGGGGCAGGGAGGCCATCTGCCTGTAGACCCCAGGGTATCTGGCGGGTGGCAGAGGAACGGGACCACCACGTGGCGAGGCCGGCTCTGCTGCCCTCTAGTGGCACTTGGAGGAACACCCAGGAGCGAGTCCAAACCAAGTCCTGATGGGCTCTGTCCCGCATCCCTCTAACCTCTCATCTATTTCTTCTTCCTTTCCCGTGTGTTTGGACGTGCATCTCCCCACCACCTCCCAACCTCGAGGGCTTGCCGCACCCCCCCGCCGCCCTCACCAGCGGGAGCGGGAAGCCGTTCCGCGTCTTCCCCGGCGTCCATCCGAAGGGGAGGGAAAGCCCGTCCTCGTACTCGGCCGGCAGCCAGCGAGCCAGCGCCCTGTTGGCGGCGCCCAGCGCGGGCTCCTTCCTGAAATCCAGCAGGACCGTCCCAGCCTGGGCACCCACACCGGCCGGCCTGGGGTTCCGAGGCACAGGACCCCCAGGGGAAAGGGGATGCGGAGGAGGTGCCTCTCAAGTGTGCGGGGGGTGAAAGGGGCTGCTTCCGGGGGACACAGGGGCCTTTAGCAGGGGCCAAGAGGCCGAGGCCGTGGGAGGTCTGCCTGGAACACCCAAAGGCAAAGCCCCTGGGGTCGGGCTGGGCGAGGCGGTTGGGACCCCACACCCACCCCTGCCCAGTCACCTGTGGTTACAGTGTCCTGTAATGGTGCGGTAAGGGCTGCTCGGGTCGCATTTCACCACTGGAGCAGGGGCACCACAGCCCACCTCCCTGGAGAGCCAAGACAAGTCCAGGCTGGGGCCTAAAACGGAAGGGGCGCGGGGCAGCAGGGAAGCCGAGTTCTTTCCCCCCGTCTGAGGCACAGGGAGTGGATTTAATCTGGAAATTAAAGCTCCAAATTGTTTTAACTTCTGGACCTCCTGATAACTTCAGCATTTCCTGGGTACTGAGAGTAAGACTGCAGAGCTGCCCACCTGCCGCTGGCCTGGTGGAGGCCACGAAGGCGGGACAGGCTCTCCCGGGGCCTAATCTACATGTGTCTATTCCTGCCTTAGTCCTGTGTTGCCGTCTTCGCTCCTAAAAGCTTTTCTAGCCTTTGAGTTTTTCTGAAGATATCCTCTTTCTTCTTTCAAATCTGGCCTTGAATAAAACCCATTTTCCTGCCAAATTTGATGTGGGGTATTTGTGGAGCACAATTAGGGGTAAAGCCTAGTCTTTGGCTCTCGGGCAGTGACAATTCCACCAGGTAACCATGGAGGCTGGGAATGAAACCTGGGCTGTCAGCTCCGTTACCCGGAACGGGACAGAAATCTCATCACTTGCAACATCATCCCGATATGGGTGGCCTAGAGGTCCCCTCCACTAAAGCAGCGGTGACACTGGTTTGAAAAAACGAGCCCGCGTTTATTGACTGTAGTGCTCTGTCCAGGCAGAGGCTTTACAGAAGGTATTGTACAAAGGGCATCGTGTCCCCTCATTGGTCATGTGACTGGCCAGGCCTGAGTTCCTTTGTCTGCAGAAACAGCATTGGCCCAGCTGTGCTCCAAGCCCCTCTTTGCTCTGCTGCTCTGGACTAGGACCCTAAGGGACAGACAGGCGTGCTCTCCACACGGACTGGCAGGGAGTGCAGCTGTCGTGGCCTCTGCTCTTTTCTGCGGGGAGATGAACCTTTCCTGCCGTCAGAGGCTAGGGAGTTTTGTGTACCTGTGACGTTGATTGAGGCTGCCTCCTGCCTCAGACTCTTTAAGGACTCCTCCCACACCTGCCCCAGGCGGATGGCTGTGCGTGTCGGGCCTTTGGCATGCTTGAGGTACTCTGAGAGCTGTCGGGTGGTGGGAGTCCTGGAGCTCATGGAGGTCTTCAGCCTACAGTGGACAGCAAGGGGGTCAGGTAGAAGGGGTTGGTGGCCCTGGAGGAGCACTGGGTGATGATGTATGGGGAGGAGCCTGTGGGTGGGCAGCACAGAGGAGACAGTTTGTGCTCTCAGGTTCTCTCCCTCACTTTTCTCCTAATGTTTCTGGGAAATCTCTTCTGGGTGGAGGAAGCTACAGTGGTCACTAAGTTTTGTTAGGTCTGGTCTTGAGGAAGGAGGGCAGGGGATGGGAGTGGTTCCTGAATTTCCACCAGAGGGTGGCACCTAGGCTGGCCATGTCAGGGCCAACTGGGAACCTCAAGATCCCTCAGGCCTTGACATACTACCCAGACTTGAGGAACCCCCGGCATATAGCTGGCCTGCCACTGAGCTTTGTGGGCCAAAAGTTCTAGAATCAAGATGCTTATTGTCCTTCAGTTCTGCCCATAAAAATACCCCTCACTGCACTCAGCCCCAGAGCTAGTGTGTTTGTGGCCCAAAGCATCCAATCTATCACTGAACGCTGTGTGTGTGTGTGTGTGTGTGTGTGTGTGTGTGTGTGTGTGACTGAGAACTGAACCCAGGGGAGTTCTATCTCAGCCCTTTTTATTTTTTGTTTTGAAAAAAGGTTTCACTTGGTTGCTGAGGCTGGCCTCAATCCTGCGGTCATCCTGTCTCATCTGTGGAATTGCAGGCGTGTGCCACCATGCCTGGCTACACTCAGCCTTTTTATTCCTTAATTTCCACGTGCAAAACAAGAAACCAAAAACCCTTCTACTATGAAGTTTGTGACAACACAGAGATGACTGAGGGCAGGGTGGTTAGAAATCCCTCCGTGAGAGCCCACCGCCCCTCTCAGTGCTTTAGTCTCCTCCTGTCTATGTCTCTAAGACTCTGAAATATTGGGAATGGCTCAAGGTCTCACAAAAGACGACTCTGCTTCTTGGGTACAGTTCACTAGCTGTCACACCTGGCCCATCACTGCTTGTCAAGGCGTGGTGGCACACGCTTGCAATCCCAGTACTTGGGAGCCTGAGACAGAAGAATCACTGGTTTGAGGGGCCAGCCTCAGCAATTTAGGCCCTCTGAAACTTAGTAAGACCCTGTTTCAAACTAAAAAATAAAACTTAAAGTTAAATTAAATATAAAATGTATAAAATATTTATGTAAATTTTTATATATTTTATATATTTATATTTATAAAATATACAAATATTCAATGTGAAAATAAATAAAAATTAAATGAATTAAATTTAAAATAAAATTTAGGGCTGGGGGTGTAGCTTGGAGGTAGGATGCTCCTGTGTCCAGTCCCCAGTAACATACGCAGTAGCCTAAAGTGGGAGAGAAGAGGACAGGGAGAAAAGCTCCAGGTTCCTGGGCTTTGGGTGGAGTGGTCAGCCATGGCCAGAGAATCTTCTAAGCCATGAGTTAGCAGTGGAGTCTTAGAGACCAGAAAAGTGCCTAGGAGAGGAGGAGCTTGCTTGGACTGCTTTGAGGCACTCAATCATCTAAACTGTCTAGAGGACGTTCCTTAGTTCTCCCCTCCCCCAGCTCAGCTCTCAAGCAGGGAGGAGGGGGAGTCCAGAAAAGAGGGAGAAGTCCATTGGGTTCCTTGCTCTTACCGTCCACCCCAAGCAGTTCTGAGATGAGGGAGGTGAGCTGCCTGGGGCTCTGTCTTATGCTATTTATTTATTTGCTTATTTATTTTATTTATTTATTGGTACTGGGGATTAAATCCAGGAGCATATATCTATGAACTACATTCCCAGCTCTTTTTATTTTTAACTTTTTGTCTTTTTTTTTTTTTTTTTTTTTTGGTGGTACTGGGGTTCCTGGAAGCCCTTCTACCTCCGGGCTACACTCCCAGACCTATTTTTACATTTTCATTTTGGAAACAGGGTCTCCTGATCCAGCGCGCG
This sequence comes from Muscardinus avellanarius, assembly GCF_963383645.1. Classification (NCBI taxonomy): domain Eukaryota; kingdom Metazoa; phylum Chordata; class Mammalia; order Rodentia; family Gliridae; genus Muscardinus; species Muscardinus avellanarius. Next base: position 37,380,276 of record NC_137802.1, read on the forward strand.
TGTCTGGCTTCGAACCTGCGTGATCCTCCTGTCTCCGCCTCCCAAGCGCAGGGATTACAAGTGTGCGCCACCACGCCCGGCTTTTTTTTTTTTTTTTTTTTTAAACAGGGTCTCACTAGGTTGCTGAGGCTGGTTTTGAACTTGTGATCCTCCTGTCTCAGCCTCCCAAGTACTGGGACTATAGGTATGTGCCACCACTCCTGCCTTATTCTGATCTTTTCTTTTTGTACTGGGGGTTGAACCCAGGGGCATTCTACCTCTGACCTACACCCCCAGCCCTATTCTGTTCTTTTATAGTGAAACAGAGTCTCACTAAGTTGTGGAGGGCTTCGCTAAGCCGCTGAGGCTGGCTGGGAACGTGTGATCCTCCGGTCTCAGCCTCCCAAGTACTGGGATCACAGTGTGTACCACCATGCCCATCTTATGCTGTCCTTCTAATTCCTGAAATACTGTTCTGGGGACTAGAAATGACTAGAGCGCATTTCAACATCTAAAAGTCACCGACAGGCCTTATGGGGCGGCGTAAGAGCTCATTCAAGGACAAGGAGGAGGGAAGCCCCAGGGACAGGGCGAAAGGAAAGAATAAGGCGTCTCTTGCTCTACGCCAGGGTCCTCAGGCTTCTTGTCCTTTCTCGGGCACTGTGGGTTTCCTGAGCTCGGAACCAGCCTGCACTGTGGATTTCATGAGTCCCCGCCCTTCGTGGGCCCAGGACAGCAGACTCCGCTGGTGCCCTGGGGACTCCCGGCTCCCTCGAATCCTTAGGAAGGTTCACGTGTTCCTCTCCTAGTCGTCATGGGTGTCGCTGCCAAAGCACCCCCACCCGGGTCACCTTGTTGGAGACGAGCATTGAAAACGTTGGAGCTCCCCGGCTGGAGGTACTGGAGCAACTCAGTGCTCCCCAGCGGAGCCACGTCCTCACCTGACTTCTTCCTTTTGCTTCTCCTGTTGCCCGTGTTCTACTACAGCCTCCCCGAGTGCTCTCCCCGGCTAAGTGACCGGCCGTGAGTCCCTCCTCAGGTTCTGCTTCTGGGCAGCCGACCCAAGTCAATGTTCACCGAATGAATGAAAACCTTTTACCTGGAGGCTTTCTGAGACTGGCAGATGTGACCCAAGGAAACAATGGGTCACAAAGAAGAACGTCCCTAGAGGGTTGGATAAGATGCCCCGTCCAGGCTCCTTAGAGCCTCAGGCTTTTAGGAGGTGGGAGTCGTGGCTCCTGCTGCCAGTTACTAGGGCGTGAGAGAGGATCGCAAGGGGAAGTGTTATCATTGCTTTGGCTCGCTGGCTTGCTGGGCCTGGCCAAGATGTGCTGGTCAGTACCAGGAAGCCCACAAAGGGACGTACGTCTGTGTATGTGTGTGTCTCACGTTCCTACCTGGTTCGGGAATCCAGGAAGGCCTTGTTGACTTGGACCTTGATTTGACTCACGGCACCAGAGATGATAGTTCTGGTGGCCCAAGCTTGAGAGGAGGGGAGGAAGCAGGATATCAGATGCCAGTCCTTCAACAAGCTTTTGCTTCTGTCCCAGCCCTCAGCCCTTCACACACACACACTCTCTCTCTCTCTCTCTCTCTCTCTCTCTCTCTCTCTCTCTCTCTCTTTCCCTCCCTCCCTCCCTCCCGCCCCCTCTCTTTTGGCACTAGAGGGTCAACCCAGGAGCATTCTACCCTGAGCTATACCCCTAGACCTTTTTTTTTTTTTTTTTTTGGTAGTACTGGAGTTTGAACCCAAGGTATTCTACTTTTAAGCTACACTCCCAGCCCCTGTTTTTTGTTTTTGTTTTTTGAAATAGGGTCCCATTATGTTGCAGAGTGCCTCACTATGTAGCTGAGGCTGGCCAAGAACCTGCAATCCTCTTGTCTCAGCCTCCCAAGTACTGGGATTACAAGTATGTGCCACCACGCTGTAGACCTTTTTATTTCTTATTTGAAACAGAGTCTCATTAAGTTGCTGAGGCTGGTCTTGCAATCTTCCTGTCTCAGCCTCCCAAGTCCTGGGATTACAGGCGCTCACCTCCATGCCCAGCTCAAGCTCCCTCTTTCTCAGCTGTTATCCCACCACTCAAATCTGAACAGGCAGGAAGATAGGAAACTTTCACCAGAGTCCTCATGGGAAAGAAGCATCTAGAAGGAAGAATGCTTCTGATCTGTGACAAGGTGTCAAAATTGTCCTTTGGGATTCCACTAGGTTATCCAGGGATGGGATTCCTATATCCAGTGTCACTACTCAGCTCGGCTTGGGCTACCAGGCTCGGGATTTTCCTGGCTTCTGGTGAGCTAGATCTGTGTACCCTTAAGCAAGTTATTAGACAGCTTACTGATCACCAGGACCCTGAAGTAGGGGAGAGGATAGAATGAAGGTAAAAATGAGAGTCCCTGTTCTTCTGTCAGGGTCTGTAGCATGAGGGGCAGGCCCCATTCACTGAACAAGGAGATGTAATAGGTTGAACTCCTGCCCCAAACCCACGTCCACTCAGAACCTCAGAATGTGACACTATTTGCAAACAGTCTTTGCAGAAGACTTCAGATGAGGTCATACTGGGTACGAGATAGACCCTAAATCCAGTGACTGGTGGTTTTCCTCTTCCTCCTCCTCCTCCTCCTCCTCCTCCTTCTCCTCCTCCTCTTCCTCTTCCTCCTCCTTCTTTTGAAGTACTGGGGATTGAACCCAGAGCCATTCTACCTCCAAGCTACACTCCCAGCCCTAATTTTTTTTTTTATTGGTGCACTGTATTCATACATCATAGTGGGATACAAACTTTTGTAGACATACATGCACACATCGCCCAGTCAGCCGCCACCCGATCCCCAACCCCATTCTCTCCCCATCCCTCCCTCCCATGCTTGGCTTAGTGGTTGACATCTAGTATTATAGCAGTTTATCCAGAATTAAAAATGATAATCTCACATAACAGTTTCATTTGTCTGATACCAAACTTTTGATGACTTAAAGATAACGTTTCAATATTTCTTTTTTTTCTATTTTTTTAGGTGAAACTATCATATATTTATATATTTATTTTTCAGAAAAAAAACTATCCTAATATGGAATATGGACTTTAGATACCCAAAACAATCTTGAAAAAGAACAAACGATCTTGAAAAAGATCTTGAAACGATCTTGAAAAAGAACAAAGCTAGAAGATATATATTTTCTGATTTCAAACCATATAAAGCTACAATAATTGAAACAGTGTAGTACTATTCTAAAGGCAGATATATAAACCATTGGAGTTAAATAAAAGCCTAGAGCTAAATTCTTCCCTATATTGTCAAGTTATTTTTGACAAGGTTTTGACAAGTTATTTTTGACAAGGTTTCCACGAACATTTGGTGATGGAAATAATAATCTTTTAACTAAATATTGTTGAAACATAATAATTACATGGAAAAGAATAAAATTGGACCCTTACCTAATCCCATATACAAATATTAACTCAAAATAGATAAAAGATCTAAATATAAATCTTAAGACTATAAACTTTTAGGAGAAAATCTGGGTCATAAAACCTCACAACATTGAAATTGGCAGTGATTTCTTGGATATGATTTCAATGGCACAGGCAACAGAAGAGTATACAAACTCCCTAAAAAAAAAATATTGTATATCCAAAGACAATGTAAACAGAGTTAACAGTTACTAATAGAATGGGATAAAATATTTCCAAATGCTATATCTGAAGGTATATTAATATTCCAACTAGAAATCCTAAAAATTAACAACAATAAAGGCAAACAATACCATTTAGAGATAGGTAAAAGACTAACATAAGTAATGAATCTCCACAGATAACCAATCTTAGTTGTCTGTTGGATGGAAAATCTTATTTCTCTGGTTCTGGTGTGTATTACCTATTTCTTCTTTGTAGTTAATCTCTGAGTATTTTCTCTAGTGCTGGTTTTGAAGACATAAATTCCTTCAGTTTCTGTTTGTCATGGAAGCTTCTTATTTCTCCATCTAATTTGATAGAAAGTTTTTCTGGGTAGGAAATTTTTGGCTGGAAGTTATTTTCTTTCAGAGTTTGGAATATGTTACTCCAAGCACTTCTGGCTCTCATGACTTGGTTTGGGAAGTCTGGAGTGATTCTGTAAGACCCCCGCCGAGGGGAGACCCTCAATCAGCCTCGGGATAAGCGACGTCAAGTACCACAAGAGACTACGTCCTTGATGCAATGAGCAAAAAGGTTTATTAAGGAGCCAGTGCACTGGGGCCGACTCGTATAGGAGTTCGGCCCCGAGCAACTGAAACTGAGGGTATTTATAGGGAAAAGACCACTAGTTAGGGGGGGTTTGGGCCCAATTACATGCGTTTACAGAACATTACAGAGTCATTTGAAAAGTACATTCTGTAGTCAAGTGTTAGATAAGATACAAGATGTAGTCAGCAAGCTCCCAGCACAGGACGCGCTGACAAGGTCAGTATAGATAAGATGCTAGGTACATTCCTGGAACAGGGTGGGCTTATTGCATATTACTCATTCTTCAGCCTATATTTCTTAAACTGCAGTAAAAAATATTTTTCTTTTAACTATTAGCTGGCTGCTAGGGGCTTATAATTTTTCTTTTAAAGTGGAGCCTTTCAATTCTAATTGGTTTGCCTCTGAATGTCACTTGGCCCTTTGTTTTTGTTGCCTTTAAGATTCTCTGCTTGGCTTCCACATTGGTCATTTTGACAATTATGTGGCGTGGGGATCCTCTTCTCCGATTCTGTCTAAAGGGAGTTCTATAAGTTTCCTGGACCTGTGTATTGACCTCTTGCTCTATGTTTGGAAAATTGTCTGCTATTACTTCCTTGAAGAGATTGTTGATCCCTTTGGTTTCACTTTCTTCTCCCTCCTCTATTCCAATTATTCTTAGGTTAGCTCTCTTAAAATGGGCCCATATTCTTCAATATCAGATTCCTGCTCTCGGATATTTTTTTCTAGATTAGAAACTATGCGTTCATTTTTGGAATGATCATCTTCTAAGAGTGAGATTCTGTTCTCCATGTGGTCTAATCGGTTGTTTGTGCTTTAAATTGAGGCCTTTACTTCATTAATTGCATCTTTTATCTCTTTTTGGCTCTCTCTGAGTTCTTTTCGAAGCACCTCTATTATTTCTACAGTTATTTTCCTGATTTGATCTTCTAGAAATCTCTGATTTTCTGTTTTATTGGGTTCTGATGTTGTGGGGTTGTGGGCATTCATTGCTCCAGTATTATTCCTCTTTCCCATGATTTCGGAAGTTTGTGCCTTCTCTGGGTTCTTCCCTTGGGTCACTATGACTTCACTTAAGGTGTTCTGGATCTCGAGTCAGTAGTATCTCAGACTCCACTACTCCTTTACTGGGTTGTATCACAGAGTCTCCGACCCAGAGAGTCGATAGAGGCTGCTTTAGACTGTGGGGGGTGCCAGGTTGCACGTTCTCCTATGGTGTGATATCTCTGCCACCGCCCCTCCCCCACTGGGTCAAGTCCCAGGGAGTTCAGTACTGGGATTTCTCCTCTGTGGCCCGCAATTTGACTCAGTGTTCTTGAGTACGCAGATGTAGCTGTACTGGACTCGATGAATTCACTGCTGCTGCCGCTGGTAGCAATATGGCACCGCTGCTACGCCCTCGGCTGTGAGGCTGGCGTATTTCTTCTTGGTTTTGATTTCCACTCTGAATCCCTGCAGTGTGTGCTGAGCTCAGCCACTGGAAGCTTTAGATGCTCCCTGCGCCAACAAATCCCGCCTGCCTGTTCCGCAGTGGCTCACCTCGGCTCGCTGTAGCTGTCCGGTGAACTCGCCGCTGCCGCCGGCAGTAAAGCGCTGCTGCCGCGTCCTCGGGCGTGAGGCCGGTGTATCTCCTCTGTGGCTCTGAGTTCTGTTCTCAGTCCACTTTCTTTCTGGAGCCTGGTGATTTTTTTGTTTCTCTGGTGATGGTGTTTTCTGGCTATGAAAGGCACTGATTTTGTGGTAATGGAGATTGGTTGTTAGCGGGGCTCTTAAGCCCCGCTTTTCTCGGTCGCCATCTTCCTGGAAGTCCCCCAGCCCTAATTTTTATTCTTTATTTTAGGGTCTCACTGAGTTGCAAAGGGCCTCACTAAGTAGCTGAGGCTGTCTGTGAACTGTGATCCTCCTGTCTCAGCCTCCCGAATGTTGGAATTACAAGCATGTGCTGCCACACCTGGATCAACTGGTGGGTTTTATAAGCAGAGGAGCAGACACATGGAGAGGCCACCTGAAGGCAGGGGCAGAGACTGGCATGATACAGTTATAAGCCAAGGACACCAGGGGTGCCTGGAGCCACGGGAGCCACGGGAGTTGCAAGAGGCGGGAAGGAATCCTCCTCCACAGTCTCTAGAGCAGGGCCTTGCTGCCAGCCTTTCTCCACTTCTAGCCTCCTGGACTGTAAGAGAACAAAACTCAGCCGGGCATGGTGGTGCATTCCTGTAATCCTAGTATTTAAGTGGCTAAGACAGGAGAATCACAAGTTCGAGGCCAGCCTCAGCCACTTAGTGAAGCCCTGTTTCAAAATTAAAAAAAAAAAATAGGGCTGGGAGTGTAATTCAGAGGCAAAATGCACCTGGATCCAATCCCCAATATAAACACACATGCATGCACGCACATACGCACACGCACACACACACAGAGTCTCTGTCTCCAGCCACCCAGTGTATGGTGTGTGTTACAGCAGCCCCAGGAAAGAGTTCATGCATACTTACCACGTGTGGCAGATGCTGTAGCCCGGAGCAAGATCAGGAAAGCCAGGAAGGCCGGGAGGTGGAGTAGGACCCTCATCACTGAAATGAGACCAGGGATGCTGTGACCCTGCTGAGACCCAGCCTGCTCAGTCAGGGGAACGGACCAAATGCCCAGGATGTCTGTCATCCTGAGATCCTACTGAACCTGTCTTGTCACTGATGTGAGAAATGCTGTTACCAAGTCCTGGGAGTGCTCCGCCTCCTCCCCAGGGTGTTTTGCTTCCTGCCAGCCTGTTTCCTCTGGCTCAGTACCAGGGTGCCCAAGAGGCAAATGCTCCCCATCTTTCTTTGGAAACCCCATGGGGCCGGGTGTGGTAGCACATGCTTGTAATCCCCACGCTTGGGAGGCAGAGACAGGAGGATCCTGCAGGTTCAAAGCCAGCCACGCTGGCTTAAAAGACCCTGTTTCCAAATAAAAATATAAAAAAATAGGTCTGGGAGTGTAGCCCAGAGGTAGAAGGGCTTCCAGGAACCCCAGTACCACAAAAAAAAAAAAAAAAAAAGAAAGAAACCCCATGGGGCTTCTCCTCCTGCAGAGAGCCCATTCAACAGGAATGCATAAAGAAAAGCTGTGACCAAATTTAGGGTCCCCTGAGCCCACAGCTGTGTCCCAGGCTTGCTGGAGAGATCCCAGCTCCTACAGTCACCCCCTCATCATGACCTTTAGTTCTGAAACTGAATCATCAGGTTAAAATTTGGGCAGCTTTGTCATCTTCGTCTCCTCCTCCCCCTCCTCCCCCTCCTCCTCCCCCTCCCCCTCCCCTCCCCCTCCCCCTCCTCCTCCCCTCCCCCTCCTCCTCCTCCTTGGGTCACTATGACTTCACTTAAGGTGTTCTGGATCTCGAGTCAGTAGTATCTTCCTGGCTCAGCCTCCCAAGTGCTGGGATTACAGGCATGTGTCATCACACGCGGCTCTCCACTCCTTTTCTTTGAGACATTTTTCATACTTTCCTCACTGGTCCAAAGCTGAGTTATTTTGCATGTCTCGGCCAAGGTCCCTGGCTGGTGTGAAGAAAGGGTGTGGACAGAAAGCAGAGCCAGGCGAGTGTGGGCAGAGCCAGGCAAGCGTGGGGTCGCTCCTGCGTGTGCAGAATGATGGTGGAAAGAAACCAGAGCCAGAACAAGCAGGGCACGGGCAGGGGCTTCCGAACATCTGAGGCCCCCGGGAGGCAGAAGCGTCCCCAAGGCCCCTGGGTTTTAGCAAAGCCTTCCCTGGGAACAGAGCAGTCTGAAGACAGTGCCGCAGCCTCTGCCACTCAAATGTCATGCTGCCCCAGCCCCAGCCTCTACCCGTGCAATGCTTCTCTACCTCCTAAACTGTCATTCCTCAAAACCCAGGCCAGACCCCACCTCCTCTGTGGCTTGCCAGATTTCTTCAGGCAAAGTTAGGTCTTTCTTTCTTCTGACCCTCCTTACCAAGTTGCTAAATTGCTGAGGCCTCAAACCTGTAATCCTCCTGTCTCAGCCTCCCAAGTATTGGGATTACAGATTTGTATCACTGTGCCTGGCAGCTCATGTCTTACACAGTTGTTTGTATGCCTGTTTCCAGGCCATAAGTTCCTTAAGCGACTTGTTTATTCCTTAAGGGTCTTGCTTATTTCTGTTTTATTGTGCCCTTACATAATAGTGATAACTCCACGCTGGATGAATGGCAGAGCAGAGACATTTAACACCTGGAGGCTGCAGAGGGAGCGAGTGGAGACTGGCTCTTCGCAGGCGTTTCGCATGTACTCGTGCATTTACCAAGACCCACGTCAACGAGCCTGGTCAATGCGGATTCTGCCATGGAATCCAGAAGAACCCAGAGGCTGTGCTTCCAGCAAGCTCCGAGGTGAGCACACCTTCCAGAGTTTGGCTGTCAGACTTCCTAACGTCACCAAAAAGACTGGAAGAAGGCCCGAGAAGGGAAGTCATTGGTGGAATTCTTTCCCACGAATGGCAAGAACTCTGTTGCAGGTGGAGGAATGAACCAATAGAGAAGCCCACACATACCCCAGTACCCTCAAGAGCACTCTATTAACCTTTGTAGCAGCTACAGGATCAAGGGAGGTTGAAGGAGAGATAACTATGATAATCTCTCTAGGTCCTGGCTTGAAACGCCCTCCCCAAGTTAGGCCACGTAGAAAGGGCGATTTCTCTTCCCCACGGTAAGTCATAGAAACTCTCCTGTCTTTCTGTCTCACATCTGGTCACAACCAAGTTCTCTGCGCTGCCTTGTCTGCTGACTGAACATCACACTCCCACTTCAGAAGGGGTCTTGCCCTACCCGCGGGAGGAAGGAATGTTACCCAGAGAAGCCAAGAAGAATCTGCAGATGGGCCTTGCCGGGTCTCCCCACTCAGCCTAGAGCATTAGCCCATCTTGGTTCAGGCTTCAGTCATGCTTATGTAATGAATTTTCCATAAAAACAGAAAGGACGGAGGCAGATCTTCCTGGAGCTCCCTGCCCCTTCCCTCGACTTTGCCCTCTCACCTTCTCATCGGTTTCCCTTGGAAGATCCTTTCCCCCTTCAGGTAATGGGGATGGAACCCTGGGGCATTCTACCTCCGAACCTCACCCCCAGCCCCTTTTACTTTTTGTATTAAAATAGGGTCTCCCTAAGTTACTGTCTCACACCAGGCCGAGGCTGTCTGAGAACCTGCGATCCTCCAGTCTCAGCCTCCTAAGTCCTGGGATTACAAGCACGAGCCACCACGCCCGGCTCTGTAATATCCTCTATAACAAATTGACAAACATAAATAATTGATTCTAGGTTTTGTGAGAGACTCTAGCATATTAATTGGACTCGAGGAGGGGGTTGGGGACTCTGATTAACAGCCAGTTGCTCGGAAGCACAGGTAAAGCCACCTGAAGAGAGTGGGGCGGCCTGGGGATCTAAGGCTGTCTCTCTGTAGACAGTCAGAACTGAAGCGGATTACTCAGTGGGTGTCTGCTGCTGCAGCCTTGCTTGCTAAGTGGGCGAGGGAAGCCCACCCACCGCTGGTATCTGAAACATGTAAGAGCTTAAGACTATAGTAAGAGAAACAGATTTTGAGTTTGAATTTGTTTTCCTTCTATATTCTCAATGGCTGTGTGTGTGTGTGTGTGTAGTACTGGGGATTGAACCCAGGGCCATTCTACTTCCAAGCTCCACTCCCACATTTATTTATTTATTTATTTATTTATTTATTTATTTATTTATTTATTTATTTTTGCGGTACTGGGTAGGGGCATTCTATTTCTGAGTTACACCCCCAGCCCTGTTTTTTTTTTTTTTTTTTTTTTGGTGGAAGTGGGTGTAGAACCCAGGGGTTTTTCTACCTCCAGGCTATACTCCCAGACCTATTTTATATTTTATTTGGAAACAGGGATGGAAACAAGGTCTAAGTTGCTGAGAGCCTCACTAAGTAGCTGAGGCTGGCTTTGTACCTGTGCGATCCTCCTGTCTCAGCCTCCCAAGAGCTGGGATTACAAGCATGTGCCACCACGTCTGCTTCCAGGCCTGTTTTGTTATTCTTTATTTTGAAACAAGGTCTCACTGAGTTGCAAAGGGCCTCACTAAGTAGTAGCTGAGGCTGTCTGTGAACCACAATCCTCCTGTCTCAGCCTCCCAAATGCTGGGATTACAAGTGTGTGCCACCACGCCCGGCTCAGCCCTATTTTTTAATTATTTATTTTGAAACAGGGTCTCACTAACCTGCAGAGGACCTAACTAAGTGGCTGAGCCTGGCCGAGAACCTGTTATCCTCCTGTCTCAGCCTTGCAAGTACAGGGATCATAATTGTGCACCACCATGCCCGGCTTCTCAAGTGCTCTACAGCAGAAACAGTCTAGCTTAGTTAGAGGCAAGGTGTTGGCTACATGACAAATACACCCAATTGCATACAAAAATATGATTAGCTGGGCATGGTGCTGTATGCTTGTAATCCCAGCATTCGGGAGGCTGCGGTTAGTGGACAGCCTCAGCTACTCAGTGAGGCTCTCTGCAACTTAGTGAGACCCTGTTTCAAAATAAATAATAAAAAAATAGGGCAGGGGTGTATCTTGGAGGTTGATGCCCTTGAGTTCCATCCCCAGACCCGCAAAAAAAAAAAAAAAAAAATATATATATATATATATATATATATATACATATATATACCTATATACATATATATAGGTATATATATATGTATATATGTATATATGTATATGATTAAATGATGCCATTCTCCCCAATGACGCACATCTAGTACTACCACAGTCATGCACCTGATTGAGAGCCAGGTGTCCACAGGACATTAAGGAACCGGGGACTGAGCAATCAAGACTACCTAGGTGTTCAGATCTGCTGCGGACGGCAGGTGAGATGCTGTAGATGGGGTGAAGCCCTGGCTAGGGGACCCTAACACTGCAGATCCTCTACTGTGTTGAGAGGTCATATTCATTTATACCAGTCTCAAGAACACCTCGTGGAGGACCATTCTGTCACTACTGCTACTCAGCTTTAGTTCTACATGCCTAAATAAGGCCGCCTTTCTCAAATAGATGGATAATAGAGGTCAGCAGCTCTTCCAGCCCTGAGAGTTTGTGATTCTATGACTTAGTTGTCAGGAGCAGGAAAGACTTCTTGCCCCACCGTGGATTTAGACTTTAGTCATATTTTTATTCTCTCTCTCTCTCTCTCTCTCTCTCTCTCTCTCTCTCTCTCCTCTCTCCCTCTCTCCCTCTCCTCTCTCTTTCTCTCTCTGGACTGGAGATTGAACCCAAGGCCTTGCACATGCAAGACAAGCACTCTATCACTGAGCTATACCTACAGTTCTTTTTTTTAAATTTTAAATAGGGTCTTGCTAAGTTGCCCAGACTGGCCTTGAACTTGTGATCCTCTAACCATGGGTGTGCACCTCCATACTTGCCTGGCTAACATTCTCTCTGGCCTTGGGAGTTAACCCAGGGACATTCTACCTTTGAGCTACATCCCCAACCCTTTTTTATTTTTGTTTTGAAACAGAGTCTTCATGGTTACTGTGAGTCTTGCTACATTGCTGAGGCTGTCCTTGAACCTAGATTTCTCCAGTCTCAGCCTCCCAAATACTGGAATTACAGGCATGCACCACCATGCCTGGATCCTTTTTATTTTTTATTTTAAGTTGCTAAAGCTAGTCTTGAATCTGTGATCTTCCTGTCTCAGCCTCCCAGGTACTGGGATTATGGGCATGCAATACCATGTCTGTCTCCTTGTCTGTTTGTCTGTTTCTCTCTCTCTTTATGGTGATGGGGATTGAACCTAGAGGCATTCTACTTCCAAGCTACACTCTCATTCCTATTTTATTTTTTATTCAGAAACAGGGTCTCACTAAGTTGCTGAGAGTCTTGCTAAATAAGTTCTTGAAGCTGTCTCTGAGCCTGCGATCCTCCTGTCTCAGCCTCCCAAGTTCAGGGATTATAGGTGTGCACCACCACGCTCAGCCCACATTCTCTCTTACACCAAAGATGACTTGCCATGAGGTAGCCAAATCTGACACCAGAAAGAGCCCCAGGAAGAAGAGTCTAACTCCAGTACTAAACCTTCTGAGAAACCTTTGGGAAATTTCATCATCAACTCTATAGAAACCAGGAAAGAGCAACATTAGCAAGTCTTACCTGTAAGAGCCTCGGCCTCCTGCGACAGCCAGGACCCTTGCTGTGCTTGGAGAAGCTGGTCTTTTATACCTTCCTAAAATAATTCGTTCCTGAGGAAGGCCCGGAAGGAGCAATTTCCAGGGGCTGAAGTGGCTTGGAGGAGCCTCAGGCTCAGCAGGAAACACCCTGTGAGTCCAGGCAAATGCATGAGAAAACTGCAGAATGCCAAGGGTCCACTGAGGTGACATTGCTGACTCTGGGTGAAGCAGCTCCTCTTCTTCCCATTTTCCAGCTTAAATATGTGGTTCTCCTCTAATTGTGGAAGGTGGAATCCAAGACCTGAGCACTCTTGTCTCTTGACCCTAACAGGTTCTGAATAGCTCTTTAAATGAGGGCTAAGTGAATGGTCCTCTTCCGTGTTCATTCATTCACCACTCTTCAATCTCACCCTTACCTTTCTTTCATCCAATCTATTTTTGAAATAACATTAACCTTTCTGGGTCAAAATTTCAAAATAGCCAGGCGTGGTGGCACACGCTTGTAATTCCAGGGTTTTGGAGGCTGAGACAGGAGGATCGCGCAGGTTCAAACCCAGCCTCAGCTACTTAGTGAGGCTCTCAGCAACTCAGTGAGACCCTGTTTCAAAATAAAGTATAAAATAGCCGGGCGTCGTGGCGCACGCTTGTAATCCCTGCGCTTGGGAGGCTGAGACAGGAGGATCGCACGGGTTCGAAGCCAGCCTCAGCTACTTAGTGAGGCTTTCAGCAACTTAGTGAGACCCAGTTTCCAAAAAATATATATTTAAAAAAAAAGGTCTGGGAGTATAGCCCAGAGGTAGAAAGCCTCTGGGTTCCACTCCCAGTACCACCAAAAAAAAAAAAAAAAAAAAGTATAAAATAGATCTGGGAGTATAGCCTGGAAGTAGAAAAGACCCTGGGTTCTACCCTCAGTACTACTTACAAAAATAATACAAAATAGCTGGGCATGGTGGCACACGCTTGTAATCCCAACACTTGGGAAGCTGAGACAGGATGACTGCAGATTAAAGCCAGCCTCAGCTATTTAGTGAGGCCCTCTGCAACTTACGGACTCTTTGTTTTAAAATAAAACATAAAAGCCGGGCATGATAGCACACGCTTATAGTCCCCAGCCTTTGGGAGGCTGAGATAGGAGGATCGCGGTTCTACCCTCAGTACAGCAAAATAATAATAATAATAATAATAATAATAATAATAATAATAATAAATTTTAAAAAATGAAATAGGGCCTGGGGTATAACTTAGAATGTCCCGGGATTCAATCCCCACTACTGAAATTTTTTTTTCAAAATATTTATGTTTGGGCAGGACATGGTGTCGCACACTTGTAATCCTAGTATTTGGGAGGCTGAGACATGAGGATTGCGGTTTGTGGACAGCCTCAGCTACTTAATGAGGCCCCTTGAAACTCAGTGAGACCCTTTTTCAAAATAAAGAATAAAAAATAGGGCTGGGCGTGTAGCTAGGAAGTAGAATGCCCCTGGGTTCCACCCCCAGTACTGAAAAAAAAATTATGTTTTGAAGGAAGCCACTGGAGAGGTGATACGAGTCCCAGGCTTACCATCAGAACGGTGAGTTAGAGTCCCCACCTCTGTCATTGTATCTAGGAAATTGCTTCACTGTCTGGTGATGTAAATTTTCTTGTAGTGACATCAGTGGTTGGTTTACATGATTATGGTTTCATGCCTTCTCTGGGGATGTCCCAGTTAAAAAATTACCAGTATCCTGGAAATTACAGACTTAGAGCCCAGGTATCAATGTTAAAATTCTTCTACCTCAATGGCTTTGAAAATTCAAATTTATTAGATCCATACAAGATGGAAACAAGAAGTCAGCAAAAACAAAATTTCATGAAAGAATATTTTACAGACAGTTTAAAATGTAAGCCTCTTTATGAAATCATACTTTGAATTGGAAATAATCTGGGACATTCAGGAATGTATACACAGACACACACACACACACACACACACACACACACACACAAAAAAAAAAAAAAAAAAAAAAAAAAACAGACCCCTAGGTTTACCTTCAAAAAAGTGGTGACCTGGCACTTCAAGGTTTACCTTCAAGAAAGTGCGGTGGTGCAGGCTTATAATTCCAGCAACTCTGGAGGCTGAAGCAGAAGGATCACAAGTTCCAGCCCAGTCTGGGTAACCTAGTGAGACTCTATCTGAAAATAAATAAGAAGGGCTGGGAATATAGCTTAGTGATAGAAGGCCTCTGGACTCAATCCATAGTACCAAAAAAAAAAATGTTCTCCAGTTCATGGAATGTGTCTAAAGACTGTTTCTCTTGTGATCAATCCAGGCACATGAGCTGGGCATCTCAGAAGGCAGCTGTCCAGGGAAGGTGACAAGACCGCAGGCCTTTTGTTTTCTTTGAAATGCAGTTCAGTTCCTTAGAGGAGCATTGTGTTTTGTTTTAAGTCATTTCCTGAATGTTGGAGCCTGATTCTGGGTCTATGGGTTCCGAAAACTATATCTTTAGGTGGCTTCATCCTTCCTTCCTTCCTTCCTTCCTTCCTTCCTTCCTTCCTTCCTTCCTTCCTTCCTCCCTCCCTCCCTCCCTCCCTCTCTCCCTCCCTCTCTCTCTTTCTTTCTTTCTTTTTTTTTTTCTCAGTCTCTGGCCTCTAGGTGGACCTGATCTAGTTGTCTGATGATTTCAAGATGGAACTTCCTTCTAGAAGACCCCATGGGATAAGTGCTTCCTACGTGCAAGACACAGTGAGCTGCCAGTGTCAGGGGAACAGCACAACGCAGGTGTGACCATCCTGCGCCTTTGTGACGTGACTTGATGCGGTCCCAGGCTTGACGTCTGTAGCAGCCGGGGCTGGGGCCGTGCCAGCTGCGGCCTCCCGCGGCCCGTGCTTTGATCTTGGTGTGCAGCCCTCCACTTCACACGTTGCTGTCTTATAGCTGGCTTGCGTCTTTAGCACTTTGCTGCTGTGCCGAGCTGACAGGCTTTCCTGGGCTTATCTCAGTCTCGCCAAGTCTGCTTAGCACAGGTGGAAGTCTCCCCACTAGGGAATGGCAAGTTGGCCTGAGAAATGGAGACTGGGACACAGAGAAAGACCAGGACAAAGCTAAAAAGGCCGGCAACTTCTAAGTCAGTGCAGAGATTCCAAGAGTTTTAAGTAATGGCGGCAGCAGCGGCAACAGAGAATGCCCAGGAGGACAAGGTGCATTATTGGCAGGCACACACACACACACACACACACACACACACAACTTACCTCTATTGCCTTCCAGCTTGGGAATGCTGCAGGCTGCACCCAATCCTTGGCCAATCAGGGGCCACTCGTGGTCAGTGGCAGAGTGAGCGGTCTGAGGCCACCGTGGGGCTCCATGGCCTCCCAGCCGTCTCCACCATGTCGGGTGCCAACTGCCTTGCAGCCCAGCCAGACTCTTCTTACCTGTCTGTTTCCGCTGCTCTCTTACTGCCCTGGCCGTTATTCATCACAGGACAGGTTATTTTTTTCTTCCAAGCTAAAATGTACTTCCTCTTGTTGTTTTCCTAGAAAAATAAACAAAGAGACTTCTTGTCCTGGACATGGCTCCATGCGCCAGTATAACCGCTTTGGAACTCATCTGTCTGTTCCACCCCAGAGAATGGAGGATCCCCGGTGTCCGATGCCATCCTTAGCCTCTGGAGTGTGGAGATGACAAAGCTTTTCTGATCCCATGGGCCTGAAGAGGGGTGGGGACATTGCCAGGCAGTGCCCTTCAGAGTGAGGAAGGATTTGAGGACAAGAAAAATAAAGCCAGGTGTGGTGGTGCACACCTGTAATCACAGGTCTTGGGAGGCTGAGACAGGAGGATCACAGGTTCAAGGACAGCCTTAGCAACTGAATGACACTCTCAGCACCCCAGCAAGACTCTGTTTTAAAACAAAAAATAAGTCAGGCGTGATGGCACATGCTTGTAATCTCAGTACTTGGGAGGCTGAGACAGGAGGATTGCAGGTCTGTGGCCAGCCTCAGCTACTTAGTGAGGCCCACTGCAACTTAGTGAGACCCCATTTCAAAATAAAGAATAAAAAAAAAGGCTTGGGGTATAGCTCAAAGGTAGAATATCCCCGACTTCCATCCCCAGTACTGCAAATAAATAAATAAATAAATAAATAAATAAATAATAAGTAAATTTTAAAAAGTCAGGTGTGGTGGCTCACGCTTGTAATTGCAGCATTTGGGAGGCTGAGACAGGAGGATCATGGTTCACGGACAGTCTCAGCTACTTAGTGAGGCTCTCTGCAACTCAGTGAGACCCTGTTTCAAAATAAAGAATGAAAAATAGGGCTGGGAGTATAGCTCGGAGGTAGAATGCCCCTGGGTTCCATACCTAGTAAAAAAAAAAAAAGAAAGAAAAAAAGGCTAGGGTATCTCTTAAAGGTAGAATGCCTTTGGCTTCAATCCTTAATACAAAAAAAGAAAAAAAGAAAAAGAAATGTGTTTCTCTGGGGAGACAGGAACCGGCTCTGCTGTCTTCTCCAAGAGTCTTTTCACGAGGAGACCGATCAGATGTTTGGTGTCTTCAGAGATCAGCATTACACAAGAGTTCTGAGTGGCACACCTAGCGTAAGTAGGTTTTTCCAGTAAGCCGTAGCGTGTTGGGACTGAAGCCATGTTGAGGGCTTTCCAGGCACCAGCCTAGTGGGCAGCCTGGGGCAATGCCCAAGAACCACCCAGGGGCACAGAGCTCCGTCCCTTCCTGCTCTTGGCTAATGGAAAGTCCCTCCTCCATCAAGGCCGTCCCGCCTTCCCTTCATGTTCTTCTTTCTTCCTTTCCAGTATTTACCGAGAACTCAGTATGATGTACTATTTGCCAAGCACTCCATAGTATACATTTCCTCTTTTTTCTTATTTCCATTCCTCTCTCTTCCCAATTAGCTTACAAACATGAATTTTAATAACTTGCTTCAAAGGAGAAAGGTGTCAGATTTGGTCCCTGTCTTGAGCTATGGCTGGGAAAAGTGACAGATCTCAGAGCTCAGCCAAGACAACTCGCTCCCAGAGGAAGCCTGAGGTGCGTGCGGCGATGGGATGACGAGCCACCTGTCCTCTAAGTCAGACGAACGCAGGACTCCAAACAAAACACACCTTCAGTGATTGCTATTCTCTGAGGAGTCTGACGAATTATGCTTTGTAGTGAATCCAAAGAGAAGTCTCATTTCAAAAATGCCCGTTTCTCAAGCAAGCACATGTGTGGTGGACAAGATATGACACCAAATAGTCAAAGCTCAGAGAGCACTGGGTCACTCAGACCAGGTTCAGCCGGGAGTGGTGGCACATTCCTGTAAGCCCAGTACTTGGGAGGCTGCGACAAGAGGATCACAAGTACTTGGGAGGCTGAGATAAGAGAATCACAAGTTTGAGGCCAGCCTCAACAACTTAACAAGATTCTATTTCAAAGTAAAAAATAAAAAGAGATAGGAAAGCTGGGTGTGGTGGCACACACTTGTAATCCCAGCATTTTGGAGACTGAGACAGGAGGATCTGGGTTCACAGACAGCCTCAGCTACTAGTTAGTGAGGCCCTTTGCAACCCAGTGAGACCCTGTTTCAAAATAAAGAATAAAAAATAGGGCTGAGGGTATAGCTTGGAGGTAGAATGCCCCGGGGTTCCCTCTAGTACGAGAGAGAGAGAGAGAGAGAGAGAAGAGAGAGAGAGAGAGAGAGAGAGAGAGAGAGAGAGAGAGAGAGAGAGAGAGAGAGAGAGAGAGAGAGAGATTGATTGATTTAGTTTGGAGTAGAATTCTTCTGGGTTCAATCTCCAGTACCAAAAAAAGAAAAGAAAAGAAAAGATCAGGTTCTAGTCCTAGTTTGCTGTTCTCTGGCCTTGTGAACTTGAAGAAGTCACTCCTCTTTCAGGGAGGAGAGTAGTTTCCAGGCCCAGCCTTAGCAATTTAGCAAGATCCTATTTTATTTTATTTATTTATTTATTTATTTTGCGGGTCTGGGGATGGAACCTGGGGGCATTCGACCTCCGAGCTACAACCCCTGCCCTAGTTTTTATTCTTTAATTTGAAACTTGGTCTCACTGAGTTGCGGAGGGCCTCACTAAGTAGCCGAGGCTGTCTGTGAACCACGATCCTCTGGTCTCAGCCTCCTGAATGCTGGGATTACAAGCGTGTGCCACCACGCCCAGCTGCAAGATCCTATTTTAAAGTAATAGATAAATAAATAAAAAGGGCTAGGGTATAGCTCAAAGGTTCAGTCCTTAGAGTACAAAACAAATAAACAAACAAATACTCCCCAAAATAAAACACTAGAGAAGTGGATCCAGAATAGAATAGTGTTGGTTCTCTTGAATTTTGTAGGGAGCCCATGAGCTCTGGGGGGTCTGGCACCAGCCTCTGCTCTGTTGTGCAATCTTGACTATATCACATATCCTCAGGATCTTTATCCACAAAAAAGGGATGTGAATCCTGTTGTTACTGTTAGCACCAGCGGGGAAGTGGTGGGGGCACAGTTTTCCCAATGTCCATTCTCCTTAGTTTCAAGAACAGCCAGACACAGAAGAGTGGGAGGAATCTTATCGAGAAAGAGAAAGAAAAATTCTGCTGGGAATATATATGGTCATTCTCTGGGTCACTCGAGTCAAGAGCCCAGGGAGATGACTCTTGGGCTCCTGACTCTTCTTTATTCTTTCCTTTTTTTTTTTTTTTTTTTTGGTGGTACTATGGTTCCTGGAAGCCCTTCTACCTCCGAGCTACACTCCCAGACCTATTTTTACATTTTTTTTAAAATTTGGAAACAGGGTCTCCTAAGCCAGCGCGCGCGGCTGGCTTCGAACCTACGCGATCCTCCTGTCTCTGCCTACCAAGCGTGGGGATTACAAGCGTGCACCACCACGCCCGGCTATTCTTTCCTATTTTCTCTTTCTTTTTCTTTGGGGTGGGGAGGGGCACATACTACATATTGAATCTTTTGAAACGTGTCCTACTACATTGCTGAGGCTGGCCTTGAACTTGCCATCCTCCTGTCTCAGTCTCTCAAGCACTGGGATTCCAGGAGTGGGTCACCAAGCCCAGTTTTTCTTTCTTCTTTTTCCCTTCCTGACTTCCTCACCATTCGCCAAGTGCTATCAATTTTTCCTTCAGGAACCTCTTGCCTCTGCTGCTTTCTACCTTCCCCACATTCTGGCTCTGTCCAGAGTCACCTGTCTCCCTCCAGGCCACCCTTCTTGCTGGTCCCCGCCAGTCCCTCTTTCCACATCAGGCCCCTACACTGAAGGTTTTGGTACACAGCCCTCCACTGCCCGCAGGACTCGCCTCATTCCTAGCTAGGAGCTTCCACACTGCCCCAGCCCCTGTCTCTCCTGCCTGCCACACATCACTGCTTTCCACAGCTCTTCATTCCAGCAAAACTAACGTAAGCGCTCTTCCCTGCCATGCCTGGCACACTCCTGGGTCTGTGCCCTTCCTCTGCCCTCCATGCCTCGCCTGCCCTCTCCTTCTTGTCCAAGTCCAAGGTCTAGCTCCAGTGCTATTGTTTCCATGAAGCTGTCTCTGTCTGCCAAGCTCTAGAAAGCATTGTAAGCTAGGCATGGTGGCACAACACCATGTTGGGAGGCTGAGACAGGAGGATCCCAGGCTGGAGGACAGCCTCAGCAACTTAGACCCTGTTTCAAAATAAAAACTAAGATACAGCTGGGGGTTTAGTTCAGTGGTAGAATGCCTCTGGGCTCAATACCCAGAACCAAATAACACACACACACACACACACACACACACACACACACACAAATAAATAAAAGAAAAAAAAAGAACGAAAGAGCAAAAAAAGAAAGCACTGTACCTTGGTTCTCTCTTTCTCTCCTTTGCTTTTCCTATTTATCTCCTTGTGCATCTATCCTGATGCTCAAATTAGATCTGAAACTGCTCAGGAGCTCTAAATTATGTTGGGCAATCAATAATACCTGTTTTGATGGTCAAGATGATGACACTGGTATAAAATAACCTTGGCTTCACCCAGTCATTCAAGTCTTGACTGTCAGTTTGCAAGCTGGTCCTAGAAACCATATCTTGATTAGAAACACTGAAGCTATTTAAAGTAGCTAGAACTTGGTTCCATAATTTTATGATTGTGAATAGTACTGCTATAAACATGGAATGCATAACAAAAAAAAGTAGCTAGAAGGTAGCATCTCTGTATTTTTCTCTTCTCTCTTCCATTTCCCTCGATTTAGAGTCTCCACTGTCCATCACAAGCTAGGCAGAATCAAAGAGAACCAAGCAGTCGTGAGGAAGAGCTGAGTCTGGGTCTACTTTCGAGATGGAAGCAAACAGTAGCTGGAGTCCCTTTTTCTTAATCAACCTTAGGAAGAACATCGGTGTCTGTCTCCCAGATGCCCAAAGAATCTTTGAGAAGTAGCAGAACCTGGTGCCTCCAGTCGTGTGCGGCTGCATTCTTAGATCTCCATGTCAGATGCAAGCTGGAATCCCAGATGAGTTCCCAGGAAAGACTCCTGCTTTCCTGCTGATTAACCCACCATGGTTACACTAGGTAGGTATGCTTACCTGGACTTCCCGTAAAGGGTTGAGTTCTTTCTCCTGCGGCTCCACCCAGACGGTGTGGAATTCACCAGGATAATAGCTGCCTGCGCTGGCCCTTGAGATGCCCTGGAAGATTTTGGAGGCGGCTGGAACAGGGCAAGGCGCTAGAACAGACTGCCTGGAATGGAATCCCTCTGCCCTGGTGAGGCTCTGGGGAGGCCTAAGAAAGTATTTACCTCTCACTCTTCTCATGGTGCTAAGAAGAGGGCAGAGAACAGGGCAGGGAAGTGACGGAAACCTTACTGCCCTGCTCTGTTGTTCTATTCATGAATGCCCAAAGCACACTGACGAGTGTTCTACTCTGCCATCTACAGGGCGTGGTGGCCATTTTCTTTTCTTTTCTTTTCTTTCTTTCTTTTTTTTTTTTTTTTTGTGGTACTGGGGGTAGAACCCAGGGGCTATTTTATACTTTATTTGGAAACAGGGTCTCACTGAGTTGCTGAGAGCCTCACTAAGTAGCTGAGGCTGGTTTTGAACCTGTGCGATCCTCCTGTCTCAGCCTCTCGAGCACTGGGATTACAAGCGTGTGCCATCACATCCGGCTGTGGTAGCCATTTTCAAACATGGCCTCTGCTGTACCTTTAACAGAGGAGGACTGTGACCAGGTTCCTTTGAAGAAAGCGGATATTCTAAAATGTCTTTAATATATCACTTTTTTTAAGAAAAGAAAAATTTTAAGTTTTAGAATAGTTTTAGATTTACAGTATTGTTTTTTTTTTTTTTTTTTTTTTAAATTGCATGCCGGGCGTGGTGGTGCACGCTTGTAATCCTCGCGCTTGGGAGGCAGAGACAGGAGGATTGCGATGGTTCGAAGCCAGCCACGCGTGCTGACTTAGGAGGCCCTGATTCCAAATAAAAAAAAAATGTAAAAATAGGTCTGGGAGTGTAGCCCGGAGGTAGAAGGGCTTCCAGGAACCCCAGTACCACCAAAAACAACAACAACAACAACAAAAAACATTGCAGAGTCCCCATACACCCGCTTACCATTATCGTTTACAACTTACATTTATGTAGTACGTCACAATTAGTGCATGGGTCACCACACCTGGCTTATTCAAAATTTTCTTCACCTCAAACTATAACAGAAGTTTGGTAACAGGCCTGGTGGTGCATGTCTGTAATCCCAGTACTTGGGAGGCTGAGGCAGGAGAATCACAGGTTCAAAACCAGCCTCAGCAACTCAGTGAGGCGTGTATCAACTTAGCAAGACAGGATTTCCAAATAAAAAATAAGGCTGGGGGTGTAGCTCGGAGTCGAATGTCCTTGGGTTCCATCTCCAGAATCCCCGCCCCCCCCCAAATAGATGCTTGGGGAATATGAACTATGTGCTGTGTGTTCTCTGGGCCACCACTGTGGTCTTGGGAAGGTGTTCAACCAGCTCGGGCAGCATGTGTCTCTGAGGGTGAACTCAGAGTGGGTCAGAAAAAAGGTCTCAGAGTCCCTGTCGGCCCTGCACCATCTCCATGAGAGCCCAGGAGAGTCACTGGGTCTCTGAGCCTGGGCTTCTTCTGAGGAAGCCCGCAGCCCAGGCTGCCGTGAGGGTCCACAGAGCTACATGTGCAGACACACAGACGTGGTTCCCTCCTAAGGGATTTTTCACAGTGATTTCTGAGTCATGGGAAGGACTCTGGTGTGAGTTGGCCCTTAAGACGCCACACTTCTGCCTTCTCGGCCTTGTCTGACTCTCCGTTCACCATCCTGAGGAAGATCAGTGGCTGAAACCAAGAAGGGCTTAGTGCCCGTGTCTTCACTGCGGGGTTGCGTGTCACCAAGGGAGACAGGGTGGGAGGTTTCATTTTTTGCCTTTTGCGGCTGGGTTTCTTATCTGTCCTGGTGACTTGTGGCTCTGAGGAGGAGGAAAAAGAAGAGCCCATACTTCAAGAAGCTGGTTCTAGGTTTTGTCTTTTCTGGGCATGGGGAGTGAATCAGCAGCTGGCCCAGGAAGGACTCCTGCTCCTGAGCTCAGGAGCACCGGCCAGCTGCTCCTGCTTCTCGGAAGTCCCCGTGAACCTGGCTGTCGTGGAGCTGGTGAGGCCTGTCTGCAGCCAAAGCTCAGCCTTACATCTGAAGACCAGCTCTCACTGTTTACAGTCACTAACATTTTCCATTTTCCCTTCTTGCTAAAAACTTCAGGAGACCATCTTAATCTGAGCCCCCGGCTTCTGGAGTTGATGGTCACACTGTTGAGGTCTCCTGTTCAAATCCTGGAATTTTGCCCTGAACCCCCACCCAGTGCCTGGGGTACTGCTGCTCCTGATCATTTAATTCAGTTCAGTACAATTCAAATAATTATATATTGAGTAATTGCTTGGGTAACTGGAGGGTACAAAGATGAATTGAGCCTGGCTCTTCCTTTTGGAAAATCACTGGTTGGTGGAGCAGAAGGACATAAAAGATAATTGTTCATTAATTGGACAAATGCCTACCATTTGCTGGACACTGAAGTTCTGGTGGTGTCTTGGGACTGAGGATAGATAGGAATTTCTGCCTTCATGGAGCTTAGAGTTGACAGTACTCATAACACACACACACACACACACACACACACACACACATGCACACACTTACACACACAGAGTTTATAACTATAAATTATAATATTGCTGGGAAATAAGGGTACATAAAATCTGAGACCGGCCAGGCGTGGTGGCGCACACTTGTAATCCCAGTACTTGGGAGGCTGAGACAGGAGGATTGCAGGTTTGAAGCCAGCCTCAGCTATTTAATGAGATCCTGTTTAAAAAAAAAAGTCTGGGGGAATAGCTAGGAGATAAAACGCCCCTGAATTAAATCCCTAACAGCCCCCCACACAAAAATAAAAAAATCTGAGCACATATAACAAGGGATAGGAGGATACCCTGAGCCAGCAAGAGTAGGCTTAATGTGGGGTTAGAAGTAAATAAGACGCCAGGCATGGTGGCGCACGCTTGTAATCCCCGCGCTTGGGAGGCAGAGACAGGAGGATCGCGCAGGTTCGAAGCCAGCCGCGCGCGCTGGCTTAGGAGACCCTGTTTCCAAATAAAAATGTAAAAATAGGTCTGAGAGTGTAGCCCGGAGGTAGAAGGGCTTCCAGGAACCCCAGTACCACCAAAAAAAAAAAAAAAAAAAAAAAAGAAGAAGTAAATAAGACTACCAGGCAGGAAAGACATGGTGTGCTTACACTGTGATAGAAAACACTGTTCTGAGAGGAATTGGGTGGTCCCTTCGCCAAGGCTGCTGGGAGTGTGGCCAGATGGCCAGATGCAGCCTGCCTATGCACCTGCTGTCTTCCCTTCCGCCTGTGCCGTGCCACCTGCACACCTTTGCACCCGGAGGCTGGTGGCTTGGAAACATGGTCCTCATGGAGTTCATATCCCACTAATTCAAATGGCTCTTCCAATCCTGCTTCAGGGTAGTCCAGCCTCCCCTCAAACCCTAGGTTCTAGAATCTGGTCCCTGCCCACCACCATGAACCCTCTTCCATAAGTGGCTACATCATGAGAGAATAATAATGAGGAATGGATAAAAAAAAAAAAATGAACTGCCCAAGCCGGGCATGGTGGCGCACACTTGTAATCCCAGCATTCGGGAGGTTGAGACTGGAGGATCGTGGTTCGCGGACAGCCTCAGCTACTTAGGCCCTTTGCAACTCAGTGAGACCCTGTTTCAAAATAAGAAATAAAAATGGGACAGGGGGTGTAGCTCAGAGGTCGAATGCCCCTGGGTTTCACCCCCAGGCCCACACACACACCAAAAAAAAAAAAAAAAAAAAAAAAATGAATTGCCCAAATCTGCCTCTGATTCTGCAGTACTAAAACTCTATAGCTGAGCTGGGAGTGGGGGTGCAGGTTTATAATCTCAGTAATTGGGAGGCCGAGGCAGGAGGATTGCAAGTTCAAGGTTGGCCTCAGCAACTTAGTGAGGCCCTCCATTACTAATTTAGTGAGACCCTGTTTCAAAATAAAAACAAAAATAGAGCTGGGGGCATAGCTCAGAAGTAAAACACTAGAAACACACTCTGTAGCCACAGACTAGGGATCTGCAATTATCTGCTTACAGTTGCACTGGGAGCAAGAGAAGGTGGCTCTCACAGGCTCACTTTGGCTGACTACTATTTGTGAGATGTTTTCAATGTGTCACATAACCCTACATGTCCTTGCTATTTTTTTCTTGTGAAAAATTCTTCAAGAAACCCAATATGCAAATTTCTCTCTCTCTCTTGCATTCTCAGTCTATGTTGCCTTATTGCTACACACACACACACACACACACACACACACACACACACACACACACACAGAATTTCTAACTCAGAACAGTTCCTTAATTTTTTTTGGGGGGGGGTGGTACTGGGGATGGAACCCAGGGGCCCTCTACCTCCAGACTACACTCCCAGACCTATTTTTATATTTTATTTGGAAACAGGGTCTTTTAAGCCAGCTGAGGCTGGCTTCGAACCTACGCGATCCTCCTGTCTCAGCCTCCCAAGCGCGGGGATGACAAGCATGCGCCACCACGCCCGGCTCTTCAGTTCCTTAAATTTATTAAGGAATAAAATGTCTTCTTTGAAATTCCCAAAGACACTAGATTAAGAAGCAAGCTGCCTTTTGTTATACCGCAGACATATTCAAAAGATTGTTAGCGTTATCCCATATATCAACGGTGCGACGGGACATATGTAGATCAGCAAACACGGCAAGCGAGTCCTGCATTTAAGGGACAGTAAATGAACCGTCATGAAGGGCGCTCAGTCTTGTGATCATGAGTTGGTACTGGGGATCGACATTAGGGGAATGCTACCTCTAAGATACAGCTCCGGCCTTTTTAATTTTAATTTTTTATTTGGAAACGGTCTTGCTAAGTTTCTGGGGCTGGCTGAAAATCTGGAGTCCTCCTGTCTCAGCCTCCTAACTACTGGGGTTACAGGGGTGTATCACCACACCCAGTTAATCTCAGTTACAAGAAATGGGTGGCATTAAGGTTAGCGCCAAGACTAGTATAGTTTAAAGATTGGCAATATATTGCTAGATAGCTTTCTTACCCTTGGGAGGAAGATGTTTGTTTGTTTGTTTGTTTGTTTGTTTTGCATGTTGGGAATTGAGCCCAGGGCCTCTGCATGCTGGAAAAGCACACCATCACTGGGCTGCAACCAGCCCCAATGCTACAACAATAAACTTATTTCTTTATCAAATAAAATAAGTGGCAAAGCTTTTTTTCTTCCTTTCTTTCTTTCTTTCTTTCTTTCTTTCTTTCTTTCTTTCTTTCTTTTTTTTTTTTTTTTTTTGGTGGTACTGGGGGTGGAACCCAGAGGCTTTCTACCTCCGGGCTATACTCCCAGACCTTTTTTTAAAATATATTTTATTTGGAAACAGGGTCTTACTAAGTTGCCGAAAGCATCACTAAGTAGCTGAGGCTGGCTTCGAACCCATGCGATCCTCCTGTCTCAGCCTCCCAAGCGCTGGGATTACAAGTGCGCGCCACCACCCCGGCTATTTCTTTTCTTTTCTTTTTTTTTTTTTAAGTGGGAAAACTTTGACGTGTTCTTCTGGACTCAAAAGCTTAGACATGAAATTATTCAGTCTGACCAAACCATCAAGAATAAAACTCTAGCTGGCCGGGCGTGGTGGCGCACGCTTGTAATCCCAGAATTTGGGAGGCTGAGACAGGTGGATCACGGTTCGTGGACAGCCTCAGCTACTTGGTGAGGTCCATTGCAACTCAGTGGGACCCTGTTTCAAAATAAAGACTAAAAAATAGGGCTCGAGGTGTTGCTTGGAGGTAGAATGCCCCTGGGTTCCATCCCCAGCACTGCAAAAAAAATAAAATAAAATAAATAGTTAACAGATAAAAAGTAAAACGAGCTGGACATACCAGTAATCCCAGTATTTGGGAGGCTGAGAGAGGAGGACCACAGGTTCAAGGTCAGTGTCAGCAACTTAGTGACAGCCTCAGCAACTTAACGAGATCCCATTTCAAAATAAAATATTAAAAGGCTTGAGGGTAGCTCAGAGGTAGAATGTTGCTGGGCTCAGTCCTCAGTACCTATTAAATAATTTATTAAAAGCAAAACATAGTAAATATGACAGTTCTAAAAAGAAAAATAAAGCAAGGAAGGATAATAAGAATTGTGAAAGGACCAGAGTGTAAAAAAATTTTAAGGGAAACCAGGAGATACTAAGACTGTGTCGTTCATGTGAGAGCATAAGCCACGTGTCCACTGGGGTCCTCTGCTCAGGGGCCTCAGCCCACCATGGTTGTTACTGGAACGGCCGTGGCCCAAGCTTGTGGCTGAGCAGGCTGCTCTCTGATCATCACGTCCTTCTTCCTCATGATTAACTTGGCCCCCAGAGGCCACAGCCACTAGGGTTCAGTCCCAAAAAAACACACAGCACTCTGCCAGAAAGCCCGCTCCATCCGGGAATGTGCGTGGAAGCTGAAGGTCCCGGTTTCTTGGTCCCGCATCTCCAAGGTAGCCAGCCACCCCACATGACTGCGGGCTTCGGAGTCCTCAGGCTCCTCCGGCTCTCCTCCTCCGCAGCACCTCAGGAGAGCGTCCTATCGTTTGGTGGTGGTCAGTTGGTTAGGTGGGTTTGTTTGTTTGCTTGTTTGCTTTTGTATGGCACTAGAGATTGAACCCAGGGATGTTCTACCTCTGAGCGATAGCCCAGCCCTATTTAACTTTTACTATTATTATTATTATTATTATTATTATTATTATTATTTATTTTGGGGGGTACTAGGGATGGAACCCAGGGGCATGCGACCTCCGAGCTACACCCCCTGCCCTATTTTTTATTCTTTATTTTAAAAGAGGGTCTCACTAAGTTGCAGAGGGCCTCACTAAGTAGCTGAGGCTGGCTGCAAACCTGGATCCTCCTGTCTCAGACTCCCAAATGCTGGGATTACAAGTGTGTGTCACCACCCCCAGCTTTGGAAGGTAAATTTTTTTTGTTGTTTTGGTGTTGTACTGGGGGTGGAACCCAGGGGCTTTTCTACCTCCAGGCTATACTCTCAGACCTATTTTATACTTTATTTGGAAACAGGGTCTCACTAAGTTGCTGAGAGCCTCACTAAGTAGCTGAGGCTGGCTTTGAACCTGTGCGATCCTCCTGTCTCAGCCTCCCAAGCACGGGGATTACAAGCGTGTGCCACCACACCCAACTGGAAGGTGAATTTTAAAGTATTTATTTATTTATTTATTTGTTTATTTATTTATTTATTTATTTATTTATTTATTTTTGGTACTGGGGATGGAACCCAGGGGCATTCTACCTCGAGCTACATCCCTAGCCCTATTTTTGTTTTTTATTTTGAAACAGGGTCTCACTGAACCTCACTAAGTAGCTGAGGCTGTCTACAAATCACGATTCTCCTGTCTCAGCTTCCCAAATGCAGGGATTACAAGCATGTGCCACCACGCCTGGCAGAGACCTACTATTTAGATCACTTCTATTACCCTGAGTTTTGACATCACTGGAGACCTGGGCTAACCTGTTGGGACACATTATAGGGGAAATGAGATTGCCCAGATAAAAGCAATTAATTATCAGAAGCTTAGTATGTTTCTTGGGAAAAGGCATTTGAGATCTGGTTAGGGCGAACAGGCAAACTGCTTCCGGGCTGAGCTTCTGTGTCCTGCTGACCTAGTTTACTCACCTGCTGACTGGCAATGCCTGTGGTGATGTTCATGTGGTCTCCTCTGTTCTGCCTCTTGGCACACTGTCTGGAAGCAGATCGGGAAAGGCAGGGATGCTCATGTTCCTGGTGCTCTGAGCAAGCTGACCTGGGTTTAGCCCCACTCCCAACCAGCTTCCTGAGGGTCCTCCCTGTACTGGTATTGGGAATGGCTTCGGAAGATTTGAGAAAGCTCTGATTATTAATAGATATATTTAAAAAATAATTGTGTCAAAATGGCAGACCTGGAGAGAAGGACTTTGTTTCAGTTTCAGTCAGGAAGCAAACAGCTATTGAATTAGATAAAAGTAATTAACAAGTCTATAGGAGAGGGGAGCTAGGGCTTCCTCTTTCTTTCTTTCTTTCTTTCTTTCTTTCTTTCTTTCTTTCTTTCTTTCTTTCAGATTTAAAGAAGTTTATTAGAAAGAT